>NC_090927.1:1173052462-1173677462 GCF_040938575.1 Ambystoma mexicanum | reverse complement strand
GTCTGATCTTCATAATGTTTAATTTACGTATCAGGAGGTTGTAAAGGCCATTGTGTCATCAAAATTAAACAAGCACCGGTAACATATGCTATCCCGGTGGACTATTTCCCGGACTTTATTGAAATTTGGGGACCGCTCTTCACTGTTCTTTTTAATAAAATATTGAGGTCTTAATTAATTCTTGGTCATTGTAAAAGAGCTATTATTGTTCCACTATTCAAAAAGAACAACAGACGTTCCCCTCATGCATACAGGCCAACATCTCTTCTTAATACAAATTTGTTGGTAGGTGCTTACTAAACTCTGGCAGAGTGGGTCACTACTAACAATGTCCTTGCCCCAATCCAGTTGGGTTTTCGTCCATGTTTGGGGACTATGGAGCAAGGTCTTAATGTGCACCTGATAATATCTCATTTCTTGTTTATAAAAAAGGAACCTGTGTATTTGGCATTCATGGACCTAAGCACTGCATTCAACAAGGTCAACCGGTAGAAGTTATGGCGGGTGCTTAGGTGCTATGGATGTCCAGTTAATATTTTAAATATACTTAGAAGTTCACACTACAATAATGAGGCCTGTGTGCGATCAGGTAGGGATGGCCACTGTACGGTTGTGTTCTATATTGGCACTGAAGTCCGGCAAGGGTGCCTTTTAGCCCCACTTGTATTTTCTTTGTATATTAATGATCTGCAAAAGGAGCCGATTGTGCTGCCGATGTTCCAAAGAAAGGCGGGAGGTGGCTGCCCACACTGGTCAATGCAGATAATTCTGTATTGATTGCTCGAACTCCTTGGGCCTTGCAAACTTAATGGCTTAGTCATTTAGGTTAATTCATCTAAATCCGAGGTTATGGTTTGCCGCCAAGCAAATAAGAAGACAAATTTCCCTTCTATATGGTGAAATTCAGCTCTTATTCCAAGAGTAAAACCTTTTCGATCACCTGGGAATTTCATTTTCGGAGACCTTTTCTGTGGAGCCCCATTGCTCAAAACAAGTGGTGCATATAAAACAGTCTTTTGGGCGTATTGTTTGTTTTATCATTCAACAACCCCTCAAAATTATTAAGTCAATTTATATTGCACGCACACTTGGGACGGTCAAATACTTTGCAGCTATTTGGGGATTCTCAGATAATTTAGAAACGCAGATAGTTGAAAACCAATTTCTCAAGTCCTTATTGGCTCTGCCCAGTTCTGCCCCAAACGGTGTCTTGTCAAAGGATCGAAAATAAAGGATGGAATGCCCTTTTTCAAAACCAAAAGGACCGGAAAAAAAATGTGAATGCTTTTATTTGTATTTATTTATATATTTTTTGGTTTAGTATGCATACAAAAGTTTTTTTAAAAAAAGGAATACGGGGGTTTGGGTGGGAACCCCCTCCCCACATTTTTTTTTTTAAAAGCATTAGAAACCTTTTTTTCCGGCACTTTTGGTGTCGAAAAAAAGGCATTCCATCCTGTTGTTTTAGATCCTTTCACCTATAACCACCCCAAACTTTGCAACACACAATGGGCCTCATTACACGGAAGGCGGTGGTCCAGGGTGCTATTAGCACCCTGGACCATGCCGGTAAAATACCGGCACCGCCTTGGCGGAAAGGGGATTTACCGCCCCATTCCAAGGTTGGAGGGGCGGTAAATCCCCTTTCCGCCATTGCCCTTCCCCATTCCCATTTCTGCCCCATAGGGCTCTATGGGACTGGGGAAGGCGCTAATTACGGCACCGCAATTTTGCGGTGCCGTAATTAGCTCCGAGGTCCCTTAGCGGGTTGGTATTTAACGCCTGCAAAAAGCAGGCGTTAAAACTCCAACCCGCTAAGGGACCTCGTAGTACGGCGGTAAGGGTTAACGGTCACCGTTGCCATTAACGGTCACCGTTAACCCTTACCGCCGTCCGTGTAATGAGGCCCAATGAGATTGGTCTTGGTTTTATCCAGGTTGAGCTGTCTTTGGAACCTATCCTTTTCTGGTTAAGTATTTGGTTCTAATCCAAATGTTGTGTTAATGCAGCACATCTGGAAAACTTTACCTCAGAGAAAAGTGGCAGAGAAAATGAAATGGTTAAACCACATAAGGGAAAAACTAGAAGGCATCAGTGCCACCATACACGTTGATCGTCTGACTATCTTAACTCTTCTCAACGCAGTGTATACAATGAAAGAGAAACAGGAAATCATGAAACCAGCGTATAGGCGTTTCATGATTATTGCCACAGATACTATGAAGGACTGTCAAGTGTGGAGCAATTCAAAAGCTCAAAGATGCCAAAAAGAAGAGCTTTTTTAAACTGCCTTCTTTTGAATGGTGTCTCAGCAATGAGATCAGGTTTTATTTCAGTGGCACGGTCCCCCATGTGCCGGACGGAGGAGGAAGATATACCATATTTCTTCTTGTTATGCCCGGCATATGCTTCTTTGAGAACAAGCTTATTGGTGTTGGCTCTAAAAGTCAATAGATATACCCACGATTGGTCAGCACTTGATTGTCTTTTGAAGGTGGAGTCTCCCTTAACTGCATGTGCTTTGTCCCTGTACATACAGAAAGCTTGTATATAAGGGGAAAGAAGCTAAGGGACAATGCCCAATTGTGCTGACTTAAGACATTGGTATTTAACCCTTGTTAGAGTCTGAGCATTGTTATATCCTTTCTGTCAATCTTTACATATTGCCCTAAGTTTGAAGCTAGTTGAGGATGGGATTTGCAATTAATTTTAATTATGTTTTAATTCATATGCTCATGATTAGTAGATGCTTATATTACATTTTATGCTGTGAGTGAGATACCAATAAACTATAAAACAATGGAGATCTGTAAATAGTTTTAGTTGACGTTTATGTAAATAGATGAATTGTATCACAAAGATCTAAGGCATATTGATAGAACTGACATTTTAACTTTGTTGTTTGATTTTAGATGTACATATGGGTTCTGTTTTTATACTTATTATTACTTTTATGGATATATTTGATCTGAATAAAGTATTTTCTGATTTTGCTAATTCTGCACTGAAGTTAGAAACTAGATGCAGGTGGAGAAATTGCAGCTAAATCCTTCAAAAACTCACATTATTCATCTGGCCACAAAAAACATCTTGAACTGCCAATTCAAACTACCCTCTTTCCCGATGATGTTTGATCTTTCAACATCTTTTGCAAGCTAGGTAAGGAACCTGAGATGTATTTGGCAATCAAACCTCAACTTTGACCAACATGTAGGAGAGACTAGTAAGACTATTTACTTTCACCTACGACCAATTCTTCCTGTCCTGCCAAAATCTGATCGACCCGTAGTAGTGGGCTCTTTGATTAACTCCAAGTAAGACTATTGCAATTCCATCCTGTTACTCAAGTCGGAAAGCTTCAAAAAGATCAAAATCTCACCTTAAGGCTTCTTTTTCAGATTCTGAGATACTCATGCTTCTCACCCTACCAGAGAAAACTCTGCTTGTTACCAGTTCAACAACAAATCTCCTTATTATTTGCCTTGTTTTTAAGTGCCTCAACAGACGTGCGCCTGCTGCCCTTATGGCCAAACAACTTTCTTACTGTCTCCCCTCTTCACCCCGCGAACTTCATTCTTCTGTTCAACATCGCTTAGTTGTCTTTCTATCTCATTTTGTCCATAGAGGGGACAGATACTTTTCAGCGCTGGGTCCCTGCTTAAGGAACGCTCTCCCTGTTGAACTTGTTGAAAAGAGAAATCCTTTCTCGCTTTCAGAAAATGTTTCAAAACCTACCCTTTTCAGTAACTCTATTTATACATGCTCCAATTTGCATATTTGTAGGATCCAGTGCATATTTGTAGGATCCATTGCCCAGAAGCAGTTTAGTCTGCCTTACAGTAGGTAGGCGCTTGACAAATAACTCAAACCAAATCAAGATCAATATAGCTTGGGTTTTTGTTTCAGCTTCAAACTCCCTATAAGCATATAATTTGTCTGACCCATTTAGAGGAAGTTGATATTGTTATAAATACTCCTCCTTGTTAATAATGCAAACTTGTAACCTCAATGAATCACACTTTCACAGTATCATGTCCTCTCAGTATACATTGTTGATAGCGAGTGCCTACTTTTTGGACATCTAATGGGTCATTGAGTGGATCTGTGTGCCCTGTTTATGTTATGCTATGCAGATCAGCGTTTATATGAATTTCAAACTTCTCTAGTTCATATGTCTGAGTATGTATTCATCATTAGTATGCTTACCTCATAGTGAGTATGTAAGTTTTGGAACCCTAAAATGACATCTTCTGTTATCTTCTGTTATGTTATTCAGCTTCTATGGATTTTTTAAATTCACGGCATCAAACGTTTAAGTCGTCATTCCTCAACAGTATACTTCACTGATTGTGAATGACTATTTTTTGAACCTGTAAAATGTCACCCTATAGAATTGTATGTACTATGTGTTATGTTAGGTTACTCAGCTGGATTGGGATATAATGTCTAGTGAATGCCATATGAGTTGTCCCATAGCTTAGGTATAGCCCTATCCTTAATAGTGAAATCTTAGTTACCATATTTTATCCTAAGCATATTACCCTTACCCTGAAAATGCTCCACAGAATCCCGGTGCACGAGAGGAGACCATTTCAAATCCACTGTGCTGTGTCCAATGTATACTCTGAAAAGGCCTGGCATGTCTACTGAGCTGGCCTCACACTTAACCTGACTGCTACCAAGGTACATTGACTCCGTTAAGTACACGAAGCCAAATACAATGGGTCCGGTATAGAGGAAAATCTACAAACATGCTCAGCCTATAGCAGTGGAGCATCCTAGATTGAGATCTTCAGCACATCTACATACCTTCAAAAAGACCCTGAAAGCAGCACTATTTGAGGAAACATTCCTGATGTATGACTAGGACTGTGCCTGAGAATCCTACACTTCAGGAACAAACCACTGTATTCTGCAGTCAGGGATCTCAGACTGGCAGTCACACAGGGCCACTCTGAGAAGACTGCTTAAATCCCCTTGCCGAAAAAAACGCAGTAATGCAGTGGTAATTCTGTTACCAACGGATTACCGCGCTGCCAAACTACGAGTTTAGCGCTAAGGAGGAACTAAATGTTGAAAGTAAAACATCCTCCCTAAAGCCAAAAATTGGCAGAATTACTGTTGGCTGTAATTCTGACAAAATCCCTATTGAGTCCTACAGACTGCAAATATGGGGCCTACACCGCCCTACCACCACTTTTAATCCCACAGTAAATCCCTGGAATCAAGTGAAAGTAGCAGTGATTGAATTTTTCGGTATTTCGGCAAATTTACTGCACAAATATCACCAAACTTGTAATGAGGCCCAATGTATCAAACCCATCCAAACCCATCTGTATGGCATGAACCAGCAAGTTGACTGCTCTAACTGGCCTCTACAAGAGTCTCTGTGTGAATGAAATGAGCAATCGCAGTACTGGAAGTAGATGTAAAACCAACATGCATTGCAAAACCCCATAAATCAATAAATGTGCACCATTTCTGTAAAATCTTGTAGTAATGTACAATAAGGACCTCGACATTTTTTGTGTGAAAAGATAAAGGCATTGCTGTAAACCAAAACGACTTTTCCAAAACTAGTGAAAGTAATGAACTATCGTATGATAATGTAGGTGAACAATAGGTTTCTGTACATATACTAATTGTCTTGCGGAATTTCTTCTAGAGTCTTCAGTCTGCCGATGCTGCATGTGAAAATGAGAAGCAGACCCCTGCCTTTTTGGACATGGTCAGAACACCACAGATTAGGAAGTATACATTTATCTTAATGTATATCTGGTAAGAAAAAGCTACAGAAATAGTCTATTGTAACTGGATACTCATCAAAGTTTCATGTGCACATGTCTGTCTTATTTGATATGAGGTACGCCACTAAGGATATGCAAGCAGTCACTGGTGAGACTACAAAAAGTTGTGTGAATGTGACGCCACTAACATCCAGATCCAGAATCCAGATGCAATAATGAATTTTCCTCTTTGTCAATTGAATGCAATTCTGTGAATTGATCATAAGAGAACTCTTCTGCTCAAAAGGAATAGGAACAAAAAACATTTTAAACACTTCCATACAACCCCATAAACAAAACCTGATGCAATTTCATCTGAGTGTGCGTCTTTTAGAATGGTTTAGAAAAATCATTTAGAAATTCTTAACTTCCAGATGCTTCCATGACATTGGCCAGAATATGTCCTGATAACAAATAAATCCCGAACTAAAAGTAAAGAATATGGGGCTGATTAAAAGGCAGGCCTGTCCAGCTGGGAGATCCGTGGCCCCCAAGGGCAAACTTAAAGTGGGCCAGTCTGGTAAAAATGCCAGTGCTGGAATTACCAGCATTTTTACCAGACCGGCACACTTGTAATGATGCCCATGTCTCTCACTAAGCACTGTGAGCAGTAGCAAATTAAGAATAATGCCACATTATTCTCACTGGACAGTTTTTGTACAGCTTATACATTTGCAGATGACTATCAGTCAGAGGAAAATAAATTCACACACTTGCAGAAGACATTTATTGTATACATTGCATCCACCTCAAACAATCGTAATATCCATATAGTATAATTAACTCCATGCATGGGGCAAAAAAAACTAAAGGGTAAGGTACAAACTATTCCTGAAAGTACATTAATGAGTATAAGTAAGAGATTCCTTTGGCCAAACATTCTAACTTGGTTAATAGCCTTTCCTCAGCTTTCATTGTTTAAAGGTATTTAAGATGTTTAACACCCTGTGTATAGTTTTGGATTCTGGAGTCATCGCAGGAGTAATCTGATAAGATTAAATTGGCAATTTTAGGCACACATCCAGGTTGACATTGAGATTGGAGGCATGTCCTCAGACAAACAGTGGGAATGGCCATGCTCAGTTAACTCTGACAGACAAATTATTGTCAGAGTTGATCAAAAAGGGCCTGGGATCCACTTCCTATTGACATGATCCTTGCCCAGTCGAAGTGTTTCAATATCTAATATTACTTGTGCGCTACCCAAAATAGTTAATGTTTCCCATTGTAATCTTAAGAAACACTTGAGACTATACATGGGGTGGTGACACCCTTGTGACGGATCTGACGATTTGATCAACTTCATCGCATGATTGGTGATGTATTAGAGGCTAAAATAACACATGCAAATACAAGTGAGCCACTCTTCTACCTTCTAGGTGTGGCGCATGGTCTGGCGTGAATACTGTTGCATTTCTCTGCTGTAATCAGCACTGTCAACATTTGCTCACTTGTTTTAAATCGCAGAGGGGAATCACTGGGCAGTGCTAGATCTATCAGGTGGACTTGGGAGAGGGCAGTCCATGCGATTTGGAGTCTATAAATCTCAGAGGACCAAGATCGCAAGCAAAATCCCACAGGTCTCTGCACTCTCTCTGTCCTTTTCAACATCTCAGTATTCCCCTTGGCCCAGGTACCTGTGAGGTTGTGGCTGCTGGTGTGAACTACATGCAGGTGACACATAGATCTGACTTGATCTTCACAACAATCTAGTGGGAATGTCTTCTGAGCCGAGCCATTGATGAAGGAGTTGCTATTATTAAAAGGTTGCACAACCAAAGTCCTTCTACAGGGCAGCTACCTATTAACACATATAAACCAAATCAATATCTAAAATTGGACTCATACACATCCATTCCTGACACACAGTGTGCTCTCAAAGCTACTTTTCTGGCTGCTTTTTGGAGGGGTCACTGGAAGCTTCTTGGCTCATTCAATGCATTGCACTGCAAACCCTCACACCATATCTAAGGTGCACTTGAGCAAACTGTTACAGGTGAAAGGTTCTGAGGGTACAGGTAGGATGGATATACACATTTAGTAATGTCCTGTAGAAGAGCAGCAAAACAAAAGAGGTGGTGGCTGCAAGGTTAAGAATGACGCTTAACCTCTGGCATAGCTTTAGGCAACTCTCTAGGATTATTAGTATAGGTCCTTTTATTTTGACAAGACACTATGAGGACTACTTTGTTATTATTTGATGGTCGTAGCTTGCTCCCATCTGTAGATTTAGGATTAGATAGGCATTTTACAACCCCTTTTTGAAGTACAATAAACACCCATGAACTGTGGTCACTTGTGCCTATCTTACTGTTGATACCATGCCTTCCTTACAGAGAATTGCGAGGAATCTGAGGGAAATGCCATTGATTTTGGATCCTGATCCTGGGGGTGGGTATGCAAGGGAGGATCACCTTGGTGGAGGAGACTTGGGGAGTGGGGATGAGGCCCCTTTGGGTGAGACCCGGTATGCCCCATTTCCCTTTCACAAGGAGTCAAACATCCCCAAAGCCTTTATAGGGTATAATCAAGCTCTACCCTATTATTCCAGAAAAAGCTCTCCCAATATACACCAGTCAAGTACTGAGGCGAGGAAGAGACTACCCAGAGTTAGACATCTTCTCATTATTAACATAGACATACAGAAACACCACTCTGGTACTGGGAGAGGGAAGAGGGATGCAGAGTACCATGACATTACTCAGTAAAGGAATATTGCCTGCACCTAGGACATGGTTGGGTGAGGCTTAGAGATTGCCTCTGGATCGCTTGCACGAGAAGCCGGAGGTGAGACCAGGGATATGCATGCCCGAAGCATCCAGGAGTTGCAGAGTCGCTGCAGTGGAAGCAGAACAGGTCTCCGGTAGCAGAACCGGTCTGCAACCCTTCAGGAGTCGAGGGGACTCCTTCTCCGTTCAACCGAGGTGGCAGAGATACTGGAACTAAGGCGCATCAAGCCGGTAGCAGCGACAGTCACAAGGAGCCTGCTGATGCAGAGAGAATTACCTAGTGACAGCATACCTGGTGAGTCAAAGGAGTTTGAATGACTCCTGGATGCTGTGGGATAAACCACGTGGTCTGAGCAACTATAACAGTGGCAGTGTAACTGTGAAGAAGAAGCAAGTAAGGTGCGTCGTTTGTGTGAGCTGTAATGGGAGGACCATAACTCACCCATAAGCTTGTGTTTGACTGTCAATGAGAAACTTGGGTGATCTGATAATATTGAACTGTACTTTGTGATATTGGTGAAACTGATAAAAATCAAAGCTGTCAGAAAATCTGGGAAGTATCCTAAAGAATTTTGTTGGTTTTGGAGCATTGAGAGACTTGAAAGCGTGGGGAAGGAAACCCCTCTTTTTGATAAAGTGAATCATCCTGAATCTTGGGGAAGGGAACACCCATTTTCCAACCACAAGCTGGAAGAAGCTTTGAACATTTATTTGAACACTTCTCATTTTGATGTTGACATCCCTACACATTATATTCAAGTAGTTGTGAGGGCAAGTATAGGATTTGGACACAGCCAGACATTTGCTTTGGACGTCCTGACAAACACTCTTAGTTCCAGTTAGGTAGGGAAATCCCAGCTGAGCCTAGGGCAAGTTAGGCATTTTCCCAACCTTCTTTTTATTCGAATAAAAGTTTGTGAACCAAGCTTTACTCAGTTGTCTGTGTCTGCTTCCTGATGCCTTCACGAAATGCATGCGTGGAGACGAAAAAGTAGGCAGCCGAATTAAAGATGGATTGTAAAGGGCTGCAGCAGGGAGGCAAAGAAGTGCAGGATAGCAGTAATCATGACAAGAAAGCATCAAGTGCCCTGCGTGAGCAAGTGATTGCAATATTACAGGCCTTATTTAGTGCTACCTCTCGAAATACTGTCAAACTCAAATACTCTTATTGCATGCATTAAGCATGCAATAAAGATAAGGGTCTGCATGCTTTAGAGTCATCCGGACTCTTCAGTTAACCCCCATTCTGGAGACTGATTGACACCATTGGGGATTGGCATAATACTGCATGGGTTGTATTGCATGCAGCTATGGTTTTGTGAGTAGGATGTTATGTAATGTATTTGTGTGCATTACAGCAATGACGATGCCAGCAAAAATAAATGTAGCGGTTAAGTAGCTAAGGCAGTTAAGCAGTCTCACCACCCAACCTGCTGATGCGGGTGAAAATATACCATGTATAAAATCTCACAGCATGTAGGTACTTAGTAGATTTGAAGGCTACAGATTTCTCCTGATCTTCCAAGCTTCCCAAAAAAAACAAGTGCAGCGTTTGCTTTTCCAAACAATGGAAAATCCATAGCTAAGCACGGATTGTAATGCCGAAGTTCCTAAAGGATGGATGAAGATATGTATTCCTTGGACAAATGTGGTTACTTGTTTCTGTCGGCCTTAATTGATAAATACATTGAATGCATTGGTTAACACTAGGACCCATATCATCTTGTGGATTATGAGCAATTCTGATAGTACAGAGTCCAGCCTTGGGTTTCCTCCAGATTTAAGAGATGAAATTGCAAAGACATTGATTTTCTGGTTAAGGCGGATGACAAGAAAATCAGGACTAGCTCAAATCTTTGCTGTCCTTTCCTCATAGGATAAACGTTACAGATTGAGTCATTTACTGCTCACCAAGCTCTCATTTTGCAATGCTGGACAGCGACATGAGTTTGTCTATAGAGTTACTTATTGGGGTTGTCATTAGTCACTAATTATCAGACCAAATGACACCCAAGATCAACAAGCC
Organism: Ambystoma mexicanum; assembly: GCF_040938575.1. Classification (NCBI taxonomy): domain Eukaryota; kingdom Metazoa; phylum Chordata; class Amphibia; order Caudata; family Ambystomatidae; genus Ambystoma; species Ambystoma mexicanum. The sequence continues at coordinate 1,173,666,921 of NC_090927.1, read as the reverse complement.
TCATAAATAATAAACCCATCTGTAAAGTAAAGAACTTAATATTTAAAAGCATTAGGAGGTGTACCTGCCCCATATCATCTGCCCCCCTCAACTGATGTTAAATCAGTACACCAATTTTCCCACTCCTGAATCCTGTCCAAGACAAGTTTAGAAACAACCTTGCAATTTAATTAGGGCCCTCTGTGAAGGATCGAGTGGTAGGGTTGGATTGGGCCCTGGCGGAGAGGTAATGGTAGAGTTTGAGATCAACAGAGGTGTAAGGCAAGGCTCTGTCCTTGCTCCTACATTATTTAACCTATTCATAAAGGATGTTGATAGCTGTCCTCCGCATGGTCTTTGAGATCCCACGAGGATGGTTAATGAACATGTTTCTATTCTTTTCTTTTATTACAAGCTTTCTTTTAATTTTATCATTATATCATAATCAAATTAAATCCGATCTAAACTCAACACAACAATAGCAAAGAAATAACAACAAACTCAAAATAGAAAGTATAAATCAAAATAATGTTAAAGTTTAGGACAAGAATCCCCTCAAATATCTGGTTAATGTATCTCATCCTCAACAACATCGATTTCCAGCAATCATCATCATCCAACTACTACTTGGTCTCCCCCGCAAACCAATCATAATTCCACATTTCCCATTTAATTTTTATTTTTTAATCACTTTATTTAACATTTTGAACAACAAAATCCAATATAACAATATCCATTTCGCAACATCATGTCCAATTTTCAAAATTTATAATAACAATAGAACTAAAATAAACTAATACATAACAGTACGGACATCCATAACTCATGTAGAAAAACATTTTCCAACCTTATAAAAGATCCATGACACACAACCAAAAAGACAAAACAACAGAAAAACACACAACTAACAGTCCCCCAGCACCATATAAAACATCCCCCACTCAAGGGATAGACCATCAAACACTGGAACCTGTACATTCAACCATATAGGTCATTAAAAGGTCCCCAAAGCCGAGTAAAATGCCCCTCCCTTCCCTGTCCAAATAGCATAACTTTATCATAGTTTGACCAGACTTGCATGTCTAATAGCCACTCCTCCACACCAGGTTTCTTTCTAGATTCTCCAAACTCTCAAGATCTGTTTCATTGCCAAAACTAAAACTCTATTAATCCAATCAGCACTATCTCTAGCCCTGTCCCCTCTCCCCCTGTTGGACAACAATATGGTCGAAAGAAAAGTGCAAGGAAGTTTCTCTTCTATTACAAGGTCTAACCTGTCCAATACACTGGTCCAAAAATCAGATACTCTCGAACACATCCATAACATATGCATCAAAGAACCCCCACTACATCCACAACCCCAACAAGAATCAGAGTCCAAAAGTCCCAACCTTGCCATCTTGGACGGTGTCCGATATAATCTTTAGAGGACCTTTTGTCTAATATATCACAGCTGTAAATCCATCTTTGCTTGCACTCCTACATGAAGTAAATAGACCCATTCTTGAATAGGGATATCCGCACCAAGGTCATTCATCCAGGCCTGGCGAAGTTTCTCCCAAGCCCTCACATCCATTCCTTCTATTGGCATTAACCTCATATATGTTGAAACCACACACGAGGTAGAGCGGAGAAGTTCACAAAATGAACGTCTCTCATTCATGAACCCATCCAACATCCCTGTCCTTTCAGTCAAGAGTGCATTCAAGGCATTATAACAACCTTTTTCTCTAGCTCCAATCCCAAAAGACGTTCTCAATTGGTCAAAGGGGATCATGCGAGCATTTAGCCACACATCACAAATTCTAAGTATGCCCCTCCTGATCCAACTCTTTCAGTTTAAGGGCCCATTTGCTAACTGCAAACACGCATTATGCCACAAAGATGCATCATAATGCATCCAAGCATTCCCACCATCAATTTCCATAAAGCAAAACAACGCCTCTCTAGTAGCACACATTGTAGGCAGCGTTTTCACTGAAGACGGTACTTTTAACATAGAGTATATATCTCTAAGAGCATAAGGTGAAAATTGGGTACTCTCAATAATATGCCAATTGGGAACATATTCATTAATATCAGAAAAATATGAGGTTGATTTCTTCAAGAGAAAACCAGTGCAATAATTCATCAAGATCGGGTATCCAAATCCCCCATCCTTCACAGGACATGTTAAAATAAATTAAGGAACTTTAGGCCTTTTACCCTCCCCCCCAAAGAAAACCTTGGAATGCTTTGTCAACAGGAGCAATAACTTTTTTTGTGAATTTTAGGGGGATGGACTGTATGATGTAGAGAATGTTTGGTAAAAGTACCATTTTAATGGCATTAATCTTGGCCCATATTCCCATCTTCAACTGGCCCCACTTTAATATGTCCCTTTTAATTACCTCCAATATTCGTGATACATTGAAAGCAGTCATTCTTTTCAAATCTCGGACCAGTGAATACCCAAATACTTCATTGCTCCTTTCTCCCAGTGGCAGTTCCAAGAACCCAAAACATCATGTGGGATACTGACATCCAGAGGGAAGGCCACTGTTTTTCCACAATTTATCTTGTGGCCTGACAAATGACCTACCTCTTCAAACGTCTGTTTAAGTTTCACACATCCCTCCGCCGGATTAGACAAGATAATAGTCATGTAATCAGCGCAGCACAGAACTTTCATCTCAGTATTTCCAAATTGAAGGCCATGAAGACCCTGCTCCTGTTTCAAGTATAAAATGAGGGGTTCCAATGCCAGATTAAACAGGTACGGAGACAATGGGCAACCCTGTCTATTTCCTCTAGACAACAAGAATGAGGAGGACATAGCCCCATTTACCCATACCTTCGCACTAATATCGGAATTCAATTGTCATGATCTCTGCTTCCAAAAGGTCAGGGTTTTCCCAACTCCCTTGGAAGCAGATCCATAACCCAGGTTCCGAGTGCCAACCAGTCCCAATTGGGACCTTTTGGACCCAGTCCTGGCGCCAGTGGCACCAGGCTCATAAATATGCCCAGTCCCAGCGCTGGAAGCGCCGGGCTCATAATGCTTGGGTGGACTTACCTTCAGCAGACCATGCTGCTTACTTGCCTGCCAGTTGAGCCTCTGATCCTCTTCTGTTTGGAACTACTTTTCCTGTTGGGTGGGGCTGGAGCCACTCCCTAGATTCAGAACACTGGAACTCTTCTGGAAGGCAGGAACTCTTTTCTTACCAGGAACTCTTTTCTTACTTAGGCGTGGCTGTGGAAGGAGACACCTAAGCACTACAGGAGGCTATTTAAACCACACCCGGTGGATGAATCTTGCTTTGCGTTATTCTAAAACCTCTGCAGCAGAACGCTCATCGTGTCTTCTGCATCCGGTCCTGGGCCTAAGGAAAAAGGCTTACCATCCTGAATCCAGTCTTCAGCAACACCTATAAAGACAAGAAAGAACAGGTTAGCATTCCGGCATCTGAAAGGCAAAGGCTTACCATCCTGAATCCAGTCTTCAGCAACACCTATAAAGACAAGAAAGAACAGGTTAGCATTCCGGCATCTGAAAGGCAAAGGCTTACCATCCTGAATCCAGTCTTCAGCAACACCTATAAAGACAAGAAAGAACAGGTTAGCATTCCGGCATCTGAAAGGCAAAATCTTACCAACTCTTCGCACGCTCCGGAGGCCTTCGGCGCTGCATCCCGCATCTGAAAGACAAAACAAGGTGCGTTTAAAGACATTGGGGAACTTTAATACTCACGTGCCATTACTCCTTTCCACATCTAATCCAGTGGGTATTCCGGCACCCTGCAGCCGCTCCGAACTCGTACCTGCAAAATAAAAAGACAGTTAGAGCGCATCGTGAAGCAGGCAACAATCGCTTACTTACGTGCTTCCAGGCGCTTCTATTCATCACACGGGCTCCATCTTCAACTCACTTCAGCCTGTCATCCGCCATCGCCGGAACCCTGCAAAACAAGAGACATCATTACTAAAGACTTTAAAGACATTTGAATGACTCAAAACTTACAGTTCGTGCAGTAAACGACGGACAGCAGTCCTCTGAAGTCAAGAGGCCTGCGCTACCTATCCAGTGAAGAAACTGGTTACAGCACCCTGCCCCGAGGCAGATGGAGAGCTCGGCATTCACTTACCTAAGGTGAGAGCGTTAACCTTTGGGGGTCTACAGGAGAGGAGAAGAGGAAAGAGATAGGGACACCCCAATAACCCCAGTTCATTAACCCCATATTTTCTATCTGCAGACATCTTACTCTACACGTCAGGCATACAGTGCACAGAGGTCCAGCCCAAAGAGCCAACCGGGTGCTACACATCACCTTTGAAGATACGGTAGTCGCCCAGTCAAGACCGGCGCCTCTGCGAGAATCAGGTGAGCGTTACATCAATGCTCTTATAGTCTTAATGAATGTCACCAAATCCCATCCTCTTAAGAGTGATAAAGAAAAGACCAATTGACCCTGTCAAAGGCCTTTTCCGCATCCATAAAAAGCAACAAGGTATCCCGAGTTTTTGTCTTCGGTAGACCCATAATGTCAATCAACGCCCTAATATGATCGTAACCATACCTACCTCTCATAGATCCAACCTGTGAACTACCAATCAGCTTACCAATGCACGCATCCAGTCTATTAGTCAATATTCTAGTAAAAATGTTGAGGTCCATATTCAGAAGTGAGACCGGCCTATAATTCTCACATTTCCCACCATCCCTCCCCGGCTTCGGAAGAACGATAACACAAGCCTCTTTCATGGTGGGACAAATTATCCCGCTCCTCATAAATCCATTATACAGGGTGCACAGGAACGGTACTAGCACTCGACTCAGTGTCTGGTAAAACTCTACGGGAAGACCGTCCATCCCCGGTGACTTACCCTTTTTGAGCTCACCAATTGCCACCAATAATACCTCCTCCGTAATAGCGCTATCCACCATCACAGACTGCTCCTCACTCAAATTTGGCATGACAATCTTATCAAAAAAGGAGTCCATATCAACCGGAGTTGGGAATTGATCCTCCCGATATATAAAGTACCATAAAATGTCCTAAAACCCTTGCATATCTCACCCTTTTTAATAATATGTTCACCATTGTCATCCACCAATTTTTGAACAAAGGAGGTAGTTGCCCATTTTTGTCACCTTGCTCCCAGAATTTTTGCTTCATAAAGAACATGCCCTTTTCGTATTGGACATCCATTTTTTGCTTGAGTAGCTCTTTCTGCCTTCCAACCACTATCCTGTCCTCAACACTCTTACATTCTGCATAATTTTTCTGTGCTTCCTCCAATTCCCTTTACCTTTCCAATTTCTGAAGCTCAGTCAAGCTCTTTTTCCTAAACCGGGATGTAACATTCATCAGTTCCCGCCTTATAACTTTCCCAAACCATGACATCAGAGTCCGAGCCAACATTAATTTCAAAGTAGTTCTTCGTGAAACCCTCCAGAGAGTCAGCTACCCTCTGTTCTTGTAAAATATAAGTTTTAAGTCGCCACTTAGAAAACCCCGACCCCTCCTCTCCTATACTCAAATGCATCATCATCAGAGAGTGGTCCGAAATACTCCTTTCCTTAATGGTCACATCCTGTAATTTGCCAGCTAACCTATCAGAAATGAGAAAATAATCAATCCTCGAGTGAGAGTCATGCACCGGCGAGTAAAAGGAGAATTCCCTCTCCTCCGGGAGAACAAACCTTCAAGCATCAATTAAATCCAGGCCATCCATAAACTCTTTAAAGGTTCTACTTGCGCTCTCAGCAGTATATCTACATTGTGCCGAACGGTCCATTTTCCCATCAATCACACAATTGAATCACCCCCCAAAATTATATATTTCCCTCCCATCTCTCTCAAAAGTAAGGACAGTTTCCCAAAGAAAGGACTACCACAGGACCATAAATAGAACCTATCATAATTAGCTTATCTTCATATTTGACATCAATAAGAAGTACCCTTCCTTCCTCATCCATCACTACCTTATCCACCTGAAGCAGCAGACCTTTGCGCAGCAGTACACCCACCCCCCTTGATTTAGAACTGTGGCAATTTTGAAAGGTCTTAGTATACCATCTATTTTTGAGCAGATGCACTGAATCATCCAACAAATGAGTTTCTTGAATAAGGGCAATATTTATCTTTTCCCTCTTCTGCCTATTCAGTACCTCTTTCCTTTGCCTTGCAATGTTAAGGCCTTTAACATTCCAGGAACATAGCCTCAGTTCACACAACGACATGCGTTATACAACTCGACACCAACCGTACTGGTCCAGAACATGTTCAATTTCGAGGATGAAAGGGGGAAGCAAATAGACAGAGTTGTACAGACACTACAGGACAACACACAACAAACACAAACACACTGAACCCATGAACAAACATATAGCAAACTCAACAACACACCCTGCAAAACTGTAAGGTGATAGTGAGTGCATTTATGTACAAAAACTCCAAAGTCTTGAACTGTAATTGCCCCAGAACCCACACCCAATACTTATTCAGTGATAAGAATAACAATAACCTTTCCCATAATACCCTTAACACTATCTACAAAGAATTCCAAGTCAGTATGGAGACCAAGAGTAACCCTCCATTTCCCCATCCAAAGCACAATGCCATTTCAAAGCCAGCATTAGTGAAGCCAAAAGGTGTGTGATCCAGTATCTAAATCCCAAACCTGACAATTTATAGACCCAACAGTAGTCTGTCATTGCGATTTAACTAACCCAATACCCCATTCAATCCCCAAAATATATACAGTGGAAAAGAAAACACAACATATACCCCATCCCACATCCAAGTAATGCCGATAACAACACCCCTTCCCCAGCCTCTGTACAATCTGCAAGGCAAGCATTCAAAGGAGCCCTCTATGGCACGAAGACTTCAACTCATCTGCAACACAACCGCCCGCACCCACTAGTATAGATCAGTGAGAAATGGATGACAAGGCAGACTACTCAACATCATACCACTAAAAATATGGCCCTAAACCCACTTTCCGCCTAGACCCATCAATTGGAGCTCATTATCAAACAGGATTACAACGTGGCCTATAGAGAACCAAAATCTAAAGGAAGCATCAGTAGGCACCAGCAACCCCCTCCCCAACCACACTCCTGCATACCCCAGAGCACACACACAATAAGAGTATGACCCACATCTTCCCCAACCCCAATCAGCGCTTAGGACAGAGTACCCATTTGTAAAAAAGAAGACATATACACACACAGTGCCAAATAGGAATACATCTTAATCACATTTGCAAGGAAGCACATCTGGAATCAATGTCTGCTGGTCTCCAGAACGCCCTTGCCACTGTCCAGCAGCCCACAGCCACAGGTCGAATAACGATACGAACCTCTAAAAGCATGGGAAGCACTCACGTGACCCTCTGCGCTTCCCTGAACCCATCAAACAGTTTTTAAGTCATCCATGTTTTGATGTATTCTTTCAACTAGGTCATTCTCAGGAGTACAGTATGGATGTACTACGATTCAGCACTGTATACATTAGGATTCCTGTGGAAGGAAATAAGAAATAGAATGTTCTCTTTTTTTGACCCAAGATATTAATTGTAAATGTGGGTTGATTCCTGCAGTCCAGGCCAACAACCTGTAACATACACAGCTAGTTAAATACCCATAGACTATTCTTGGTTGCCCAGACTAAACCAGCAGCCTGCTCATTTTCCAACTATTTTGTTATCTTTGTGGAAAGAGGTTTGTTTCTCTGATATGAGTTTTGCTGCACTGCACGTCAAGGAGAGTGTGCTAGTAAGAGGCCAGCACCAGACAGACAGGCACAGCCGAAGGGGAGGGTCTGCTTAGTGGCAGGCATCACCCATGGCACCTGCGTCAGAGGCGTGGCGCTGGAAATGGTGTCAAAGTAAGTCTCGCAGTGTTTCGTAAGGGACTCTCATAGTTGGCGGCTGCACTGGAGCAATCTCCATTTCCCCGTTAATCACTGTACCTAGTTGTGGGCCTCTAGGGTGCCAGATAAGGTGTCCTTCTGGTACTCCACCGGCTGGTACTGATTCATTAAGGATGTATCTGAGGTGAGAGACGAGCAGTTACTTGTTTCTTAATAAAATAGGTCATATTTTTTTCCCCACATTTATTACGTGTCTTGCATAGCTTTTCCAGCACTATCACTAGCTGGCATCCGTGCAACCTATTAGACGTGTCACTCATGAGTCGGTTATTTTCTTATGTGCAGTGTTTGGGTAGTGCTCCAAGTTCTGTATGCTTACTTTTTCTAGTTGACCCAGGTGGTGGCTGGAGGACACTGGTGCCATGTCCTCAGCACATTGACCTGATGGCATCAGACCCTTCTCTTTTGAAGGCACTAGGGACAATGGTTCTCTTTGGCACGCCATCAGTTATCTAACTCTCAACACTTGGCTACGGAGAATAGCGTTACCTTTAAGTACAGGCTATATTTCACTGTTTATTATTGCAAAATTATTTTTTTTGTGGCACATCCATGTACCCGGATCCTGTCTGTCCCCTCCCTCCATAACCACACAGCTCAATCTTGCGCGGACATCCATAGGCCATGGGAAGGCTGGTGAGAGGAAGGTTTCCGGAGCAAACCGAACGTCAAGCTGTTCCCGTGACCAGCCAGATAAAAGAATGAACATGCACGAGGCACCAAACTTCTTTACAGTCCCCCGTGCGTGTTCAGTAAACCGAGTGAGACATGTGGCCACAGAGATTCTCCATGCCAATGGAATGAAAGTAAAGAACAGGGAGGCAAGCGGCCACAATCTAAAACAGTGCGTGAGCAATAATAATAATAAGGAAGGAGATGCAGATTTCATTAGAGGGGAGTGCGTGGCCACCCCCGGAGGCAGGGGGAGGGAGGCTGAGAAGATTAGTTCCCCGCATACCGACAATTACTTAAAAGTCGGATGGAGCACGATATCAGAAAAAGGGGGCCCATCTGCAGCACCTACCGCATGATTATAGCCATCCTGAAGTGCGCTCCGTAGTAATATGCGTACGCGTACGCAGGGTTCTCCCTCCTTGCGAGCACCGGCATCCATTAATCACATCCTCCATGACGTGAAGCAATGTGAGGCAACGTCAAAAGCAACACGGCCTTTCCTCTGACGGCTCGTGTCAACAATATTGAAAAAATACAGCCGCAGCAACGGATTCCAATGTCTGTTACTTCCAAATAGATGACAATTGAATTGAACGTTATATATAATTACATTATATAGTTCAATTGGGACGAACAGTAAAATAAAATAAGACAAAATGTATCCAACCCTTTCAACTCGTAGAAGTCTGTAAAAAAACCCACAAAAACCCCAGTTGCGATCCAATTGTCCACTGGCAAGCCCGACTATCTTTTCTTCTTAGATGGCAACACCCTTTGAGAAGTAGCCTCCATAGGTTGCTCCAGATCACTTCTATCATCAGCACTTTCCAGGTGACTCAAGAAGGCCTCCGCCCCTTTACTATCACTGAAGGAGAACATTCTGCCATCCTTAATTACTCAGAAGATGGCTGGATATACCATATAGTATTTGAGGTTCTTTAACTTTGCCTTGTCTTTAGCAGCTTTGAACTCACTCCTCTTATCCAAAACATCCTGGCTGAGGTCCCCAAATATCATTACCTTGTGACCATTCCAGGACAAGTCATGCAGTTCACTGGCTTTTCTCAGCACCATTTTTTTAATTGGAAAGCATAGGAACCTAACCACAAAGTGTCTGGATCGCTGGCCTTGAACTGGTTTAGGACCCAAACTCTGATGTGCCCTCTACAACTCCAGGTGTATCTTGGAGTCCAGTTTGAGTACAGAGACCAACACTTTTCCAAGGAATTCCATGGGTTTGCCTCTCTCCATATCTTCAGGAAGACCAGCCACCCTCACATTGTTCCGCCTTGAAAATGTTCTTGCTCAGAGAGTTTCAAAAACAATCTTTCATTTCTTGATTGCAGGTCTTTAATCTGGCTTTCCATCCTTTCCACTGTGTTATCCATACCATTCAAATGGGTCTCAACTCTGTTAAGGTTTGAAGTTAGTTGAAAGTATCTTTCGCCTCTAGATATCTTATCTTTGATCTCATTCACACCCAGAGTCAGTTTAGTAAGCATGTCTAGAATGTTATCCTCCATCTCATCTGAAGTCTTCTCACCAGCCCCTTTCTGCAAATGTAAAGTTTTTAAATGTAGATGGTTTATGTAGCATATGTCCAATATCATTGTTGTAATCTATAAACACTGTCCACATATAAAAATAAAAATGAAATCTATCCAATGTCAAGGCTATTATTTCTCCATAGCTAGTTAGTCCCATACTCTTAGCCACCGTAAGGTCTGCCACGGTCCCTCTTTCTGCTTTCAGCACTGTATTACCATTAAACGTGTGTCATTCAATACATGAGTAATCAGGACTGCTATGGAACCCGACATAGGATAGTGTCCCTCTAAAGTATTCTCCAATATAAAAGCAAGAGGGTGCATGGGCAGTTGAACCCAACACATTTCTCTAATATTGGTCAATACCTCCTTCCAAAAGATCAAGACCGTACGCCATTTCTACCACATATTCCCTATGCTCCGAGATTTTCCTTAGAGCACTGAATTGAGAATGTTGATGAATCTGATGTAACCTATTAGGAGACATGTACCAGCTCAAAATAATGTTATTGGGGCATTTCTCATTTAGTCATGTTAGGTAATGTCTTCTGGTGGGATACATAAGCCTGTAACATTGAGAAAGTAATCTATCTGTCTGATAATCCTCCCTAGCGCACGAGTCAGTTAGATATCAAATCCCTTATTTGTATATAGCAAACCTTTTAGGTTTCTCTATGTTGACATTTGCTTTGACATGTTTTGAATATAAGAGGAGTAGGAGAGGAGAAGCCATCATAATGAGCTCTCAAAGCCTGCTTCCCATGGGTCTACCATGCTCTAAAACCTAATTTATATAATATTTCAAGTAATTCACTGAAAAGCCATACGCCTCACAAAATGAATTCAAAAGCTTAATAGCTATTTGGAGGGATGCCTCCACATTCCCCCCAAAAGCATGCCATCATCAGTACATAGAGTTGCCTTGTGGAGCATAGAGTTGCCTTGTGGAACATGTCACCAGACTGTGCTCCCCATTTTTCTGCATTCTCCTGAATAGCTCATGCTCCATTTCCAACTCAAAGAGCAGAGGAAAGAGTGGGTTCCTTTTTTATATCAATTTTCACGTAAAAAAGCCACATTTATTTGTATACTTTTTTGGGCATCTGAAAATGTACTATGATATAACTGAGGAAATTTGGGCCAAATCCAAATGCAAGTCATTTTTGTATAAATTACCAATGAACGCTATCAACAGCTTTTTGTGCAACCAATGCAAGCAAGGCAAACCTCTGCCCAGAGCGCAAGTCCCTTTAGATTAGATTAACAATGTGCCAAATATTTTCATATGTATTGTAATTATTCATAAATACATGTTTCATTCAGGACAACCAAAGTGCCAAGCACTTGCATCAAGCATATGGCAATGACCTTAGCAAAAATGTTTGCATCTGTGCTTTGAGTAATGCCATCAGTCTATATGAATCACATTCGGTGGGCTCTTTGCCCAGTTTTAGCATTCAAGTTGTGACATAATCCCTGATGATTGTGAAGTGATACCAGATAACTCGAAGGAGTTATACATTAGTTTAGCACTTGGCCAATATATAAATGTATAATAGAAGAGATGTATGTACCCACCAGGGCCTGGAACTGTATTGCTTGGTAATGCTTTTATTGCATCTCTGACCTATTTAATAGAAATGGAAGCATCTGAATCTCCCCTCTCTGTTATATTAGGCATGGGAAGAGAGATTGAGCTCAGGGATGCCTTCTGACTTCCGAGAAGCAGAATTGTTGGAATCATCCAAAAAGATAGACATTAAAAGACCGAATGGGTGATTTGGCTGAATGTCAGCCGTTCAAAAATTCAGAACGGCCGAAAAGTTTGACCAAATCCCCCATTCGGTGCTAAATGCTGCAGCGTTGTCCCCGCACCCTTGTTCACAATATTGTGAGTGGAGGTTGCAGTGGTGTCCCCAGCAGTTGATGCCAAATAGCATCCCCAATAGAAAAAAGAAAAAAAGGAAAGGACCCTGCGGCACCGGTTCACGATCACGGAAGTGAAAGAGAACAGGTGTTGCAGGGACCCAGTGAGTTGGTGGCTTCTGCAAGGTAAGTAGGTGGGTGGGGGTGTGTGTGTGGGGGTGTGGATGGGGCGGGGGCCATGTCAGAAATGTTCAGGGGAGAAAAGACCAAAGGTTATTTTAGAAAAATAATCTTCAGTCTTTTCTCCCTCGAACATTTCCTTCATGGGCTTTCAACCCCGATCCGAATTGTCTGGGTTGTCTCCCAGAAGGAGCCTACTAAGACATTCTTACTCTTACTATCTCATTGCCCGTTATTTTCTCTCAGTAAAAGTGTCAGAAGTGGCTACATCATTGTTGCTCTTGTTGCAGTGCGGTTTGAGGCACTCCAGTATTGCTTGTACATAATGCATGTTGCCCATCACTGGGTGCTTTCTTTGAACTAAAACAACTCTGAAGCACCATGTGAGAGAGATGCAGTGAGAAGCACTGGGTGAACAGCAGGGGTGAGCCCATCCCAGGGCCCAGTCCTCAGTCAGACTCTGATAGTAAGACTGTGGAGGAGGGAGTTCGGCAGGCTCGGGAGTAACAGATTCAGTATGTTATGGTATAGTCTTTCCCCCGCAAATATGCTGAGGTAATGCCATACTCAGCTTGCAACAGCCCTTGTTACGCTGCAAGTTTGGTCTGGGTCTTGGGTGTTCTCTTGGGCAGGAACCCTCTAGGTGGTTTCTGTTCCTAGATTTGCTCATTTGATTGATTGAATGAGCTCCCTTGCTCTACACTATAAGTTCTCTTTTGCCAGAATTGCACTGGACATTACAGACAGGCTGGAGCGTTTGCTTCCCGGCGACTCCCTTTCTACAAATCTCCTACTACTCATGTGAAGTAGTGGCCTGTCGGTTGGAGGTGGCAGGCGGGGAGGCACTGTTGGTAGATACCACTGTGCAAAGTACATAAGTGGGAGACACCTGGACTTGAATTTGTATCATTCTAGTATGCGTTTGGTATATCCTAGTAGAATAGTCACAAAGAAAACTGGGAAGAAGAAGTACAATCTGCAAAGCAATGAAAGAGGGAAGTATAATTGAATGCAGTGAATAATCACGTGGATATGGGTACAGTATTCTCACTAGCTCCCCTGCTTAGGAATTCTGATACGCGGTGTAAAGCCAGTAGTCTTAAATCCATAGTAAAAATAATTGAATGCTTCCCTCAGGTGAACCCTGGTGATGACAGCAATTCATCGCATCCCAATAACAACATTTCAATTACTAATATCTCGTTGCAGTTGCCTGTAGATAATAATTCCATCTTGAACCTATACTACTCCCTCCAAGCTGAGGCGAATCAGCTTGTATCATCAGAAACGGCTCCGCTGATTGAACAACAGTAGGAGCAGGGATTTACGGATCCATTGGCAGATTATCTGAATGCTTCATTAGAACTGTTTAATAATAATACATCATCTATGATCTCAGAGGGGGAAATGACGGTGCACTTTGCCTTAAATATCCTGCTGAAATTGGTGACAAGGCTACAGGAGGAGGTACAGAAGCACCCAACAATATTGGAGGGTTTAGGAAAAAGGACAATGGGATGGTCAGGAGCTGAAAGAAAGAAGGGGGATGGAGATGGAAGCATATACAGTGGAAGGATTGGTAATTGAAGAAGAAGGGCGGCAGTCTGAGAAGCCGTCTGGTGTTATAAAGCGTGAAGAAGATAAATTGGAAGCCCAGAACGAAGCAAATATGACACTGGGCGAAGATTCATTTCTTACGCGCAAAGAGCGCAGGAAACGGAAAGGAGCAGCCATGCAGGAAGCAAATAAAAGTAACAGTAACAACAAGGTGCCAGTGGGCAGGGGACTGTCTAAAAAGGCTGGGAAAAGAGCTAATAGAAAATGGAAAGAAGTGGCAAAGGAAAACGGGACATTAACTAGTTGGCTGATTAAATCAAAGGAAAATCTCAAGGACAGTGACCAGCTGGAGGAAATAGACAATTATTCTTCTGTAATAAGTGAAGTTATGACGAAGGGTGGTCATATTTAATCATGTGTGGAGGGTTCTCGGGGTGATGCTAGTTTTGAGGGGCCATTGGAGGACTCACCACTCCTGGTAGCCAAATCCACTAAGGCACGAAGAAGTGAAGGTCAAGAGGATTAGAAAATAATGGATGTGTCTGCAGCCTTCTTTACTATTAGTTGCCTCTTTCCAGAGAAAGAGAAGGTCTCACTTTATCGGGCAAGGTTTCTACAACTGCTGCAACCTATACCTCATTTGATAGTTCTCACGAGTGGGGCCTTTGATTATGTAGAACAACTGGATGTAAGCAAAAACCGGCAACTAAAGTGCATTGTGTATCATGTGACATGGTCAAAATGATAAAATGATAGTTGTATTCATTGCTGAAGTTGGGGTATGATATTTATTTGTATAGATATGGGAACGAGAAGAATAGTTGTTAGGATAAACTGGACTCCAATATAAAAATCACGGTAGAGGGGTGTGAGATCTGTTACATCTACACGAGCCCAGTTGAAATGTGTGAATATGAGAGAAGAGGAAGTACCAGTTAATAAGTGGGGATGGTTGTCAACGTTTTTACCTGCGCGTCTGCAGCAAAGACCATGATATGTTGAGGTAAAGTCCTGGAATACGCAGGGATACAAACACCTCCTGAGAGGAGAGGATGTCTCTAGAGGTCTGTTAGTTACAGCAGGGTTTATAGTCCTTGCATCGAAAATGATGCATCGAAATGCCAATGCATCGAAAAAGATGCATTGAAAATGAAAGCATCGACATTCTATCTTTTTCATTAAAAGTACATATCCATCGAAACTTTTCCATCAAATGGATATGTACTTTTAAATGTAAAAGATAGCATTTCAATGCTTTTATTTTCTACATTAAAACGTTACATGGAGCTGTCCAGTGCTGATATTTCGGCACTGGCCAGCTCCTTGTAACGTTTTCTTTTTTTTTTTACATACGGGGGGGGGGCGGAACCCCCCAACCCACATGCCCACCCCCTTAACCCTAGCCCCAACCCTAACCCCTAACCCTAATCCTAATCTAACCCTTAATGTAACCCTAGCCCCAACCCTTAATCTAACCCTTAATCTAACCCTAGCCCAACCCTAACCCTAACTCAAACCCTAATCTAACCCTTAATCTAACCCTAGCCCTAACCCTAATCTAACCCTTAATCTAACCCCTAATCTAACCCTAGCCCCAACCCTAACCCTAACCCAACCCTTAATCTAACCCTAGCCCCAACCCTAACACTAACCCAATTCATCGAAATTAACCATCAAAAATTATTCAATGAATATGCTTTTCGATGGAAAGGCAATTCAATGAATAATTTTTGATGGTGTGGTATTCGATGGTATGGCTTTAGATGGAAAGACCAGATACCTTACAGCAGATATTGTGATGTTGCAGGAGACCTGGCATATGAGTAAGATTGATTTTGATGGGTATGTGGGGTTTCAAATATTGGCAAGTAAAGGAGACATGGGTTGCCCTAGGGGTAGCAGTATTACCTTTTGTTAAAATGTGTATAAATAGGAAGAGATTGTTTTAGGAGGGGGACGGGGGAGAGAATGTGTTCTGATAGTACGTACTGAAATTGATAGAGAAACAACAATTAAAACAGATAATATTTATGACCTCGCGGGAGAGCTAATACGGCGCGGATCCACCTCTATTTATACAATGCTATTGTCCCCATTGTGATGCATAATGCTAAAGATATTATGTTTATTGGATGGACTTGAATGCACACTGCCTGGAATATTATGAGAAAAGAAAAGCAGGATTTTAAACAAAGTAGAAATAATTTGAGGATGTATGGTGGTGTTCTATAATGGTGTGTGCTAATTCCTGGAACCAGCCCAAACACATGCACACACACCCGCTACAAGATGCGCCTCATGGAATGCGATGAACTCACTCTGGAGAAATAATTCACGCGTATTAAATTTATTTAGCAATGAGTTGATAACATAGCAATTTGGCATAAATGGGAACAAATTGTAAGTTATAGGTTACAGATTACATGGAGCCCAATCTTACGTTCCTTGGATGTAAGCTATTGATACCATGCCAGGGACCGTAACGTAACGACTGGGCTATTTCTCCCTCTCAAGCACCGGGCTGGCCACTCCTGTGCGCTCTCTCTCGCTCCCACTCTCTGCTCAGACCGCAAGTCAGACATAGCAATGTCAGGAACCACCGCTAGGAGCAAGCTGTCAAACCCAAGGCATTTGAACGCTCACGATGCAAATCTTCTGGAGAATCCCCCTTTGCCCATGTGAGTGCACACTTTTATCAGGTGTGCCTGTCACTCAGCGTGACGTAAGCCCTTCCAGAACATTCGGTGCAAAAATATGTTTTTGGCTGGGAAAGTACCATTTTGCACTGGTCCAAAGTTCTTTCCTCCTCCCATCTAGCCCTGGTAGTTGGCCTCTGGCAACTGGGCTAGAATCCTGCCTTATCACCAGACAAGGGCGTGTTGCACTCTGTTGTACCATCCCGCATCTATTTACCATGGAACTCAGAACATTGCTTGTGAAATCAAAGTGTCTCAGTAAAAGTTAAAAGTAAGTGCTGCCGACCATCCAGGCAGGCCCGGTAGAATGAAACAATTAACCCCTAGTGAGCAAGCTCTGCAGTCCCATGTGTTCTGCTAGTTATTATCTAGGCGTTACACTGCTAGGTTGCAAGCACTCAATGCACGGATCGATAAGCGATTAACCCCATCCTGCCATGGCAAGCTGTGCGCCTATGCACAGTGTATTCAGCTCAGCAGGTTGTGCGTCTGTGCACACCTTAATCATTATATTGTTATTTTAAACTTAGCTGTAACGGCTGAGGTAGCTAGGGCACTGAAAGCCTTCCAGGAAGCTTGGACAAACTAACTTATGGCTTGGAGTCGTGAGGTAATTATGCCGTAAGGAAGAGTCCAATTTATCATGTTAGGCAGAAGTAGACGGGAAGTGTTCAGCTGTGTTAGCTGTTCACGCTGCCCCATTTTTCTTCAGTTTGCTTGCAGCAAGTCTCATCAACGCGTATTGCTGGTGGAGGTGTGGCCTATCTGCTGTTTGCTGCCGGTTCGAGGAATCCTTCAAAAACTACCGTCCAGCCGCAGAAGTGGACGGGAAGTGATCAGCTGTGTTAGCCGTTCACTCTGTCCCGTTTTTGCTTCATTTTGCTTGCAGCGAGTCTCATCAACGCGTATTGCTGGTGGAGGTGTGGCCTATCTGCTGTTTGCTGCAGGTTCGGGAATGAATCACGGGGAGTGTCAATACACAAACCAGCGTCACTACAACATCAGGGTGAGGAGGATAATAATTCCTGTACACCTAATAAAATTCAAAGACCAGCCATATCATCGAAAGAAAATCTACATTACCCACCCCAAAAAAGCAAATTCAGCTGAGATGCCTAGTAGTCGAATTTGCCTAATTAAGAACTTGTACCAAGAAAAGGAATGCAGATGGCTCACAAGAACTGAATTCTTAATCAGACTATATTCAGTGCTCCAACTGAGGGTACTGAAATCTGATGATTTTTAATATGTGGAGCCATTAGAAGGAAGAAATCCAAATGTATCTGCGATCCATTGCAAGTTCTTGGCAACAGCGCAATTACTCAGAGCCTATAAAGAAGACCTATTGACAGTTGATGTTGAATTGGATGCTGATCTGGATAAAGAAGATCCAAACTGGCCCAAAATAGATGAAGAAGAAGTAAAGAGTGGAGGAAGAGTTTGACTGCTCCCGATAGGGAAGGAGGTTGGAATGGCTGAGATCCAGAATGTTTTGAAATGGTTAGCGGTGTCTCTCTCAGAAGTAGATATAAAATGATGAGACTTTACAGTAATATCATGGAACTGAAGAGGTTTCTCTCATTTGTTCTCACCCATGGGCTCACTCCCATATATCATTACCAACACGTGCATATGTTTACAAGAAACATGGTTAACCTCACCTATGATATTGGATGGCTGTTATTATCAATCTTTAGCCAAAAATGGCCTATGTGAAAGACCTTACGGGGGGTCTACTTATTGGTGTAACCCATACAGTAATGTTACGTCGCATAAATACTGAGCTTGATGAGAACCTCATTGCTGTTGAAGTAGATAGTTATCATTATGATAAACTAGAAAGAATATTGTTAATCAACTTGTACAATCCTCCAGGGGCCGAATTGAGGGGACAATTACAATTACAAGAGACCATACATGATCTATTGGCAAGCTGGTCTCTGATTTCTGGGAATGGAGCCGTAGTGCTTATTGGCGACTTTAACTGCCACATGATAGGGAAGAAGGGCACCTCGTCAAATCCTAATTTAAGACCTAAAAGTATAATGGCGCATACTGAAAGTGACTCTGAGGGATTGTGCTGGTTGAATTTATTTGGAAATTGGGAGTTGGAAATTTTGAATGGAAGGACACATAATGATAGCCCTGGGAATCATACATGGAAAAGTGGTACACGTCGGAGTACGTAGGACTATATATTTGCAAATTGGGTGAAGGACATGAAAGTAATTCCGAATACGTGGAGTGATCATGCCTCACTATGACTATCATTGGGAGTTGATGAAAGATATCCCTACTACAAACCCATTGGGAATGTGCATGTTAATCATGCACCAACACATATATGTTGGTCAGAAAAGAATATAAGGCAAGCAGCTTATGCTGTATCGGAAAAATATATTCTAGATCTCTACCAATTTAATACAATGTCAGTGAATGCTATTGAGAGCTGGATATATTCATTCATGGGCAAACATGCAACTATAGTAGAGGGATTGATCCCTAGATAGTCAAGCAATAGACATCCATTTGACAGAGACGTAAGAGATGCCAAAATAAAATTAAGAGCTGAGTTACGAAGTTCTAAGAAAATGAGTCCTACTCTTGAGGCATTCTGCTCCGCGTCCAGGGCTATCAAGAATAAATATAGAGCTGAGATTAAAGCTAGGAGATATTCTGAGAAACTCTCCCGTTGGCAGAAAACAGTACAAACATCTGCTAAAAAAATATCAGAAGTGTATGGGCACTATTAGGGGAAGCCCAAGGCAATAAGAGCAAAAAAGCTGACAAATCCCATTGGTGCATTAGAATGAGTCCGCTTTTTGGAAAATTGCAATGCTCCAATAAATAATGAGGGACTTGCTGTAACAAGTCTCAATCCACTAGGCCCTCCTTTTCATATAACCTATGACCAAATACTCTGCAAGATCAAGAGTTTAAAATCGTCCCGAGCACCAGGCCCGAATGAACTGGCTAACATTGTAATTAAGGCCAAGCCAGAATTTTGTGCTGGGTTATTAAAAATCCAATTTGAAAAAGTTCTAGCTGAAGGTAAAATACCATCCTCCCTACAGTCTGCATCTGATGGAATTATGTGCTCAGCCAGCCCACAAACATCTGGACAGGTTTAGAGCAATCAGGAAAGGTCTGAATGAGTTAGGCCTGGATTGTTCTTTGGATTTCCCTGTACAGGTTACAAAAGCAGGTATGGAAGTGTTGAAGTCGAGAAACTGGGAGATGAAGAACAAAAATGTACTTGAAAAAGCCCTCAGCGATCATTATCTATGACTAAAATATCCAACTGGACAGGAGTCCTATCTATTACAACCCTGTCATTCTGGAAAGTCAGGCGCTGGTAAATTGTAATTCCCCATTCCCATAGAGTGCAAGGAACACCGCCACCAGGAATAACGATGGCAGGGCTTCCGTGACGGTCTGCTTACCGTGGCCGCTGTGCCTGGCAGGGTCTGACCTGTTGGGCCCAGCAGCTCCGGCAGGCAAACTTGTACTATGCCGGTCCCGAAACAACTGTGCCGGTAAGCATACCAGCACAGTTGTTTACGGACAGGGATGCTTGGAATGAGCCCCTATAGCTTCATTAAAAGTTTGCAGTGCTGGGAAAAAAGGCAGTAATTCCGTTACTGCCAAAAAAGTGGCAGTAACGGAATTACCACCATTTCTTCCGCATTGCCAAACTATAATTTTTGGTGGATTTACCACTGGCAGAATTAATGCACAGTCAGTCAGGCAATTTTTTCAGGAACAGTGGCGAATTCACATGCAGCATCTTGCTGGACGTAAATCCTCCTCTTTATTTCCAAACATTGACAGATTTACCGTGCAGTCATTCCGTCAGTGGTAAATCCACCAATAATCTGGAGTCCTATGGGCTCTGTGAAGGCATCATGAAGCAAGACACGGACAACAGATTCAAATTTAAAAACAAAATAGTTTATTAAATCAAATGTCAGGATGGTAGAAGGCCTAACTTGCCCTATGCTAAGGGGCAATTTCCCTACCTGACCGAAACGAAGGACAGTTTGAGTGAAAGAGTTCAATTTAAAAGTCTGTCTGTGCTCAAAACCTATCATTGCCCTCACAACTAAAGCTAAATATTGTGTAGGGATGTCAACAGTAAAATAAAGGGTGATCAACACAAAGTTCTGAGCTTGATCCACCTCTCAGCTTCCTCTTCAGCTCCCCTTCCGCAAGTTCAAGAAAGTTATACAAAAGTCTCAAGATGATCTTTCTCAAGTTCAAGGCAATATAGTTCCACACAATCCTTGGGGTTCCCTTCCTCAAGTTCCAAGCATTACAGTTGAAAGGAAAAGGGTCTTGAGGCTCTGTCCTCAAAACAGCATTTTCAGTTCCTCAAGTCTCAGGGTTCCCTTCCCTAAGACTTCAACGTAGCAACTTGTATTGGTCTCAGTCTTTCAAGGTTTATTTTTTTTAAAACGTGTTTTTATTGTTTTCACAGAAAAGCAACAGTTACAACTTACCCACAGTCCCCCCGCCCACCACCCCCCTCCCGAATCTACCCCCTGCCGGAAGAGATCTCAATGTTCAATAGTTCTCGGGACTATCTACGATGCGAAAAGGTCCGTTATTCTTACGTTATGAGGGCACCATTGTTCCATGTAGTCTGACTGAAGATACTCGGCCACTCCCCCCCATTCCTTCAGGAAAGAATCCCGCGTTCCCTGGAGACTATGCGTAATCTTGTCCATAGTCATTTGCGACCAGAGCTTCTGTAGCCAGGTGAAGATGTGTGGGGGGGGCTTGCTTCTTCCAGTTCTGTGCGATTGTGGCGCAAGCCACGATGACTAGGCCCATGAAGCTTCTCCACTGCGCTTTGGTGTATTTATTTGCTTGATGCCCTTTCAGTCCGCAGAGCCAGACCTTTTCCCCTAATTGATCCGCCTCTGGAAACATCTTTCCCATTTCCGTGATAATTTCTGTCCAAAAGCCTTTGACTCCCTGGCAATCCCACCATATGTGTCTCCAGGTGCCAAGTTCATTGCATCCTCTCCAACAACGGTTCGAAGTTTGCGAATACATACTGTTGAGCCTCTCAGGCGTGTAGTGCCATTGTGTGATTATTTTTATCCGCATTTCCCTGGTTTGGGCGGCTCGTGTTATTTTGGGGATTTCCGGCCATAACGACTGCCATTGAGTGATCGGGATCACCTCCCCAGTCTATTCTCCCATTTCTTCATGTATGCCCATTTTATTTCCTCTGCTTGTGTGTTAATTGTTAATAAGATTATACAGAGTGGAGACTAGCTTCTTGCCCCCTGAGTTGGTGAGGAGGAACCTTTCAAATGTAGTTAGTTCCCTGGTCGCCGCCTGGGTTATCTCGGGCGTTGTCAGCCAGTGTTTGAGTTGCTCATATTTGAACCTGTCTGCCGTTTTTAGTTTCCACATGGACCTGCAATCTGAGAAGGTTCTTACTTCTTTGTCTAGGAACATTTCCCCTATTTTACTGCACCCCGCTTCCTCCCACTTCTCATAGGCTCCTGGCTCCAGTCCCGGAGGGAATTGAGGGTTCCTACAGATCGGAGTGAATGGGGCTGTCTCCGTGGTCATACTCCCTTTTCGCGTCTGCTCGTCCCATGCTTCCAACGTTGCTTTCATGATCCCACTAATGCGAAGATTTGGTGTCTATGGTTCTTACGCTTCCACAACAGATCTTCAAGAGCGGTTCTTGCCACCGCCCTATCCTGCGTCACCCATATCGATCGCTGGTCTTCCCCAAGCCATTCCTTCAGAACCCAAAGTTGTGCCGCCTGATAGTAGTTTCTAAATTGTGGGAGTGCGAGTCCCCCTTCTCTGGTGTGAGCAGTGAGGACTCCTCTGGCAACTCTTGGGGTTCTTTCAAGGTTTAACACAACTCCAGGCCAACTTGACCCTCCTTCTGGTTTGCATCACCAGCACACTTACAGCGCTCCTTCGTGGTTTATTTCACAATGACTTTGGCTTTCAATATTCAGGGCTCCCTGACTTAGGCGCAGTTATCAGACCACACGGTCCACCCATCATAAGTCACGCAACAAGGAACCCTAGGCTCTTCAGCCCATGCAGGTTTTTTTGTATCTGACCCTGTGTTCAGTTTCACCTTCACTTAACTACTCTTTGTCGGCCTCTTGGCTTTATGTGTAGCATCACACTCTCCTAGCTACTCCCGGTTTAGCCTCTTGGCTTTGCCACAAATTGTCACACATCTTATGCTAGTCTTTGGCCTTGCTGCACTGTATCCATTCATAAGGGTAGCCTTGTGGTGGTCCGGTTTATGCCCCACCTTTGTGTCGCACTCTTTCACACTAGTGGCGTTTCCGTAGGTTTACTTTCTAATGGGCACTTTCCCTTTTTGCTTTCATCAGTTATTAGCATTGTCCTTAATGGTTTAATTCATTTCGATATTCAATATGTGTAATTTCACTCGATTACAAGTTTTCATTCAGTTCGGTATTCAATGTGCATGTTTTAGCTTGGTTTTGAGTTTTATTCACATCGGAATTGAATATGCGTAAATTAACTTAACTTCAAGTTTTCATTCAGTTTGGGATTTAATATATGTCATACATCACTTTAGTTTTAATGTGCTGCCCCTAGGGACTTCCCCCCCAGCTTTGAGTGACATTGCCTTCCACTCACCGATCCTCTGTGTCTCTCCTCCAATGGCTACGTGGCTTCCATTCTGCCTCACCAGCGAGTGGGCCGGTCTCTGCAACCCCTGCTCGCACTCAGAGTGCTTCCTGACACAAGCCGGCAGCTCTTCTCTTCTCCTCAGACGTGGACAACATCCTACCTCCCCTCTCCCTTGCTCCCAGCTCCGGCTGCTTTCTATGGACAACGGCGGCTCCCACACCTATGACAGCCTAGCAGCCTGGCTCGCCCTGGGCTCCACAGGTCTTTTGGGACAACGGCCGGCAACCTGGCTTCCTCCCAGGTCCCACCATGGCTGCCTCCTCACGACACGGGTCCCCTGCTGGTCTCTCCCAAACAGGCCTCCCTGCGGCTCTCTTTGCTGCTTCATTTGTCTCCTTGTATACACCTGCAACCACTCGACCGGTTGCACGTGTGGATTTTCAATTGGGCTTGCCTGACCATAATTAAAGGGACATGCCTGACTTACAAAGCACTCTGCAGGCATCTTCCTCGTCCCAGTACTAGTGGTAAAAGGAGGTTTTAGTGTTCATTACTCTCAGTTGCCTCTTCCTTGTTGCAATACTTGTCAAAGGTCAAATGTGAGGAAACGAGGGGGAGAGGTTTTACAGGACCTATAAAGGCTGGGGAAGGGTTAGGGTGGTCTTCAATGGGGAAAGGGGGATACAATGTCTCACCTACCTCACCCTTAATCCCTCTCTTCTTCACCCTTTTCCTAGTGTTTTCAGATTGATAATGATTGATAATAGCCCCTGGCTTTTTCTTGGTCACTGGGACAGGGATATCAACATCCGGATAGAGGATTCTTCTTCAAATGGAAAGGCGGACTACTGCGGTTTATAGTGATATTTTCAAATGCCATAGTTTCGAATGGCAAATTTTCGAATTAAAATGCGCCGAAAAAAATGCATTTAAAAAAACGAATTAATGGGATGGTCCCCCCGGGTCCACACACCAACTCCCATTTTTTTACCCCTTAACACCCATTTTAATTTAAAAAAGAACTTTACCTACAAAAAATGCATTTTTTTGATGCATTTTTTCCGATGCATTTGTCATTCGAAACTATGTTTTTCGAAAAAACGACTGTATACCAAAACTGCGTCTCACCTGAGGTCATCTCGGCCCCAATCCCCATGGACCCTCTACCCAGGTGATCCTCCATCGCTTCTCCACCTCCCGGGTCAGGATCCAAAAGCGATGGCCTTTCCCTGACCATCTGAGAAGAGGATCCAAGGGGAGTAGATGTAAAGATGCCCTCAGGTTTCTCACAGCTAAAGTGCTGGTATCCATGAATACTGGCACTTTTTTACCAGACTGGTCGACTTAGAATGAGGCCCACTGTTATCAATGTGCACAATATATGGTGTAACGGCTGAGGGATCAAATGACAACGCGAAGCCAAGACATTTAGTTAAAATGTCTTATTTACAGCAACAAAAAGTGGGTGATTGAGTTTATTGAGGTACCAGGTGAGTTTAAAAAAAACTATTATGTTACGGCAACTCGCAATGGGACGCCACACAAATTAATCAGGGCCTCAGCACAAGGTGGCGGTGTGGGAAAAAGTGGTGGTAATTCCTTTACTGACCCTTTTCCTGCAACGCCACACTACAGGTTTGCCAGTGGGGGTCGACTGATTTGCCTCCAGCCAAGAGCTGGTGATTAATCAGGCCCCCACCAGCAATAAAGAGCTGGTATTACTGGCACCGGTATTACCAGTGCCAATAATACCAGCAATCCCCCCATGGAGTCCTATGAAACTTCATTGAATGGGGAATGACCGCAAATACCGACTCCTGTAATATGCCAGTAATTCTGGGATATCAGGTGCTGGTAACGGTAGGTCTGTTTTCCGGTATCCCGACAGAATTAACGGCGGAATACCGGTAGACTCATAATGAGGTCCTCAGTGGTCACATAATTCAGTTTAAACTGGTACTCTGACCAGTTGCAAAATAAAGTTTGTGACAAAATACAGCTAGCTGCTATATTTAAGAGCTCTGAAAAAATTGAGGTCCTCAGTTCTCAGCAGATGTGAACCAGTGTTTTCTGATAGCATTCCAAATTGAAGCAGTACAGTGGATTGTAACCTGGGACTCAGTTGGTTTAGGGAGTATCCAGTTGATGAGACATTTGTCCAGATGATGGGTGCACATCAGGTTCACACCATGGTCCCCACTCTAATCAAGGTTACAGCAGGTAGGTGATCAACTTCAAAACCACCAGTGCTGCAAAAAACAATGGGTGCGTGAGTGGCTATGCGTTTAAAAGAATTGTGCGCGTCACAATCTCCAGGAAAAGTGCCATGGGGTCCAGTACGCTTAATGGTTCTTCAATTTAATTCTTTAATTGACGAACAGATTGTACATATCCTTAAGCCTCCACTTCGACCTAGTAAACTTTAGTTATGGTCCATGATTTGGCAGGGATGCCTCTGCCTTCACTTGTTGAAGGTCACTCCAACAGGGGAATGCTGCCTTGTAGTCCGAAGCCAAGCATTCCTTTATTTCATAAACCTATAGAGTCACCAGTTGCCCTTTCCCCATTATTTGTGTCCTTTATAAGCACAATGCTGTAGGAATAGCGTCAGGTTATTCTCGGGCAGTAACTTTACGTTACGTTGCTTTATGAGTTCATCACATGTATTAATAATGTGTGTTCTTTCCAGTTCCCTTTTTTTTGGGCTGGTCAAAGTTGATATTGCTTTTTATATACTCATTTTGTTGGCACAGTGACCAGGAAGACCGGGCACGGTATTAATGCTTCTGTTCACTTATTCACTCTTATTCAATCAATTCCACCTTCCCTCCCAGGATGGTTGGGTAGACATTAGCAGGAAAAGGAGTAGAAAACTGTGACTCTTTTTAAAAAACATTTCCCTTGGAGGTGGAGCTTGAGAAAACGTGTATTTTTCAGGGAAAAGGTAGACTGCCTTTCTTGGGTTGTATCCTCTCATTATGCAAGGAATGGGATGTGGAAGACGTTGGGCTCAATTTCGCTCTATATGGGATCCATCTTTGGTGAGTCACTGCAGCAAAAAGGAATCCGTGCATCTTTCAAATGTTTCGATAACGGTTAAATGTTTAGCCGAATCTAGTCTTCTAAGTATGTTCTTCTTTTCTTACAGGTTTTCGTGTGCCGTGCTCTATCAAGGCCTCATCATGCACATGGGCATTGCTGGTGGTGATATTTATTTTGATTTCTTCATCTCTGCTTTGACAGAATTTCCTGCTGCCATCATCATTTTGTTGACAGTGGATCGTGTCGGCCGGCGATACCCTTGGGCTATTGGGTCCTTTGTTGCAGGGGTAGCCTGCCTCATTAATGCTTTTATTCCTCATGGTGAGTTGTTGCAGATCAAAGAAAAGAGCATAAGGAGATAAAGCTTCTCCCCAGGGGGGAATAATAAACATTTTCCTCTCAATTTTCTATTGTGTAATGGTTTATCTTAACAACACTGCTTGTAGAGTACCACTCCTACCTTTAGTAAATAGCCACCTGTTTTTTCTTTCACTTGCCCCATGGTGTGATTTGCACACAAACTTTGGGTACACTGTGACAATATGTTCCACAGCTCTATGTGTATCAATTCCTCTGATATCTGATCTTGTGGCAGTGTAGGCAATTCCTGTGCTGCATACGTTTCAAGCCTTATGAAAACATGTTGTGAATATTAAGGGCCTCATTACAAGTTTGGGGGTCCAGGAAAAAAGTGGCATAAGTAAAATCCACCACTTAACCTACAAAGATTGGTGGATTTATCATACAGTAATTCCACTGGCGGCAAGTATGCCAAATATCTCCTGGGAGTCATATGGACTCCAAAAAAGGGGGAATTACCACCACTTGTAATCCTGTTGTAATCCCACGGGACCAAGTAGCGATAACGGTGATGGAGTTTGGTGGTAATTTGGCAGAATTACCGCCAAACTCGCAATGAAGCGCCCGATCTTTAAACTATTAGGTTGCCCGTCTAAGGTGCTCCTAAAATGTAAATGCTGATGGAGAAAACCCATGAGGACATGGAAATGAATCTGGAACAGAAGCAGGGTGACTACCAATTTGAGTCCCAAAACACAGCCAATTTGTTTGTGGTTGTTTTTTGTATGTTGGGGTCACGAGGAGTTGACAAAATGGCTGTAACAGCTATATGAGCTCCTCCCAGACATCTCTGATAACTGGTATCTGGCTTTGATTGAATGAAGATTTTTCAAACACCTCAATTGACTTCTGTATGTGTGTACCTGAGGGAATGGAGTTTGGATGCCAATTCCGATTAGATTTCTGCCAAAAGGTGCATGGTTATGGAGTAGTGGTCTGGGCTAACCCCAAACCAGTGCATATGTTTATAACACTGGTCCATTCTTCAGATTTGTGACTAGAAAGTTATTGAAAGCTGCTGGAGTCCCTGCGGCTGGCTGGACTGCGGACTCAAGATCCTCCTGTATTTGGGCTCTCATTCGATAGGCCTACCTCCTTGATGGACTAAATTGAGTCATGTCACTAGGTTAGGCTGTTCCAGCTGCTGGGATGGTTTCTCTCGGTTGGGCGGCCCACGGCCCCACACATCAGTAGAAAGGCAAGCCAGTACTGATTGGATTCAGCCATATTGGGAGGACTGTAGAGCACAGTGATCGGTAAAAGGTTGTGTTCTATAAAGGGTTCTTAGAAGAAAAGGTCTGATTTCAATCACTGCCGAAGAATGGGCCTGAAAATGGGGCAGATTAGGAATGCCTCGCTAGGATTACAGAGGGGCTCAAATATAAGTCAGATAGCAATATACAATACAATGCAATTCAATATAATACAGTCATTCTTTATTCACATGACCTAAGAATGAATATCTACAAGTAATGGCCAAACGTTTTCAGGTTCATAAGTATGATGTCCACCCTCAAATGAATTTTGAGCCTGAGATTGAAAATTGTTATGAAACTTTTTCTGTGAACTCCAAGTTTTCTCATTGTTGATGTTATTGATCTTGCAGGAAAATGTGCTGTATTGGGTTTTTATTATTTCTTTATATTTGAAACAATGCATGAGACAAATAACTAATTTTTTTTATCAGACCCTAATTGGATTGTTCTCTGAGCCAGACTTGCATATGTTTTCGAAGGTCTTTAGAAATAAAAATAAAATGTTGGATTGAGAGAAAGAGAGAGCGAGCGAGACTTTGAATGAAAAAGAGAAAGACATAAACACATATATCTGAAAAGATGCACTGAGAAACAAATATTTATATTGAGGAAAATGTGGATATGCAGAGACCTTCACAGAAAAAGCAAAAGCAGGATATTTTGAAAATCACAATTTGAATAAACAGGAAGAGGGATTCAGAGAAAATAATCATTTTTTGCTTTGTCGCACAATTAATCATCCATCCGAAAATGTTGATAGCCTTTGCTTCTTTTCTTTTGCATAGTTTTTATTAAAAGAGTCATTGGCAATGCATCATTGTATAGGGAATAGTGCTGTGGGTGGTACTTTACTTCCTCCTTCATGCTGGCAACATTTTATTGTGCATGTGTTTATTTTACTTTTAGTTTTCTTTCAGTGAACTATGATGAATGAAGAGCTAAAACAGAGCCCCAGACTAACATTTTAGCCAAGGAGCCAGTTGCTTGTGGATGCCACTTCCAAAATGTGGGGCATCTTAAACACAAAGAGCCTTTTTACAGTTTGTGTAGATCTTTTAACCAAATTTCCAATGGTGATAATCCAAAATATCTGCCCAATTACAGTGATTCCATTATATTAGTTTTAACGCTAATGGATTTCCTTGAATACTGCTGCTTGTATTACAGACAATCCACTTGGAATATAATTTAGATTTTTTTCCCCAATCTTTTTCCAACCTCATTTCAGGGTTGTGTGGAGAATCCTGCAGATCCCCCACGAAAACCCTGCCTAATGTCTCCTACCAGGTGGTCTGCAGAGGGCAGACGCTTCCTGATTCCAATCCTAGGGCTGACGTACTGCAGGAGGAGCACCTGGGTGGAGACAAGGCCATGGGTAGTGGGGTAAATTCCCAGGGTGAGACACAGTATTTTTCCTTGAAGAGGAATGCTCTTACCACAGACGATAGCTTTTGGCAAGGTCAGGCAATTAGCCCCAAGGGCCTGTTGTTAGGAAGGATTTCATGTATGTTTGTTTGTTTATTTATTTATTTATATAGTGGTCCACACCCTGAGGTAGCTGGGCGCGGTTTATAGTCATAAAATCGAATGACATTATGTCGAAAGTCATAATGTGGAAAAATTAAACTCGGAAAAAAAAATTCGAATTTCTTTTTTAAATTGATTTTAGTTCGAAATGGGGGGTTCCCCCCCCCCACAGCTCCCCTTTTTGTGCGTTTTACCCTTTTTTTTTTTACTCCCGGAACCCAAAATAAACATACAATAAAAAAAAGAAATCTTTCAATTTTTTTTTTTCGACTTTTTTTTTTTCCGACATTATGTCTTTCGACATCATGTTTTTGACTTTTTGACTGCACACCGCTGGGTTCGTTACAATTATTGCAAATTACAGGTTTCATATAGTACATGGCGGAATAGTTGCATTACATTCTTTACAATATTTACACAATGAGGATAACAGTATTATACATAGACAATATACAAAACACTTTACATCTATACAAGCATTGTGATATTTTGACTAGTACTAGTAGTGGGCTACTTGAGCCAGTCATAGAGCATTAGCAAGGAGCCAATTCTTGGTGTTTTTCCTAAAGCTATAGAAGGATTGGTCAGCTCTTAAGGTGGTAGGCAAGGAGTTCCAAAGCCGGGCTGCCATGACCCGGAAAGCTACTACCCCCTGCTTTCTTCAATTTATATCTAGGGACCTTGATGCAAAAAGAATGCAAGCATCTAGTGGGACGTGTCGATTCGTTTTTGACCAGTTTCTCCATAAGGTAAACTGGGGCAGAATTAGTTAAGCATTTATCATTTATGTGTGAGGGAAGCAACTTTAAACTGAATCCAGTCCTTGACTGACAGCCACTTGTTGCTGCGTCTAGCCTCTGAAATGTGTTGTCGTCTTGGAATATTTAATGCAGTTCTTAGTGCATTATTCAGTAATATTTGAAGTTTGTTAAGAATATATTTACTTGATCCAAGGTAGAGCGCGTTGCAATAGTCTAGTTTTAAGAGGATTAAAGCTCTTGCTAGAGTAATGGAGTTGGCTGTAGATAAGAAGGGTTTGCACACATGTATCATCTTACAAGTGTAAGCAGTTGCTGAGGCCGTGGCGTTGACTTGCTTGTGCAATTTCTCCTCCATTTATGGACGCCCCACATTTTTTGCTTTTGTGTGGATATCCTAACTTAACTTTTTCCATTGGAGCCCAGCCTTCAGCTAAACTCCCCTGGGCTTCTGCTCATTTGCTATGGGGAAACTGACACGTCCTTCAGATTGTCAGTACTGGGAAAGTATGTTTCCCTTAGTCTTTGACTATGTTGCCATTTCTTGGTAACTTTTTAACAGTGCACAATGTACCTTCCAGTACTGTGCGCTGGGGTCCCTTTTTGTTTTATGGCCCTAGACATCCTCAAAGGATTTTTTGGTGATTGTACGAGTGTGCATGGGACAAACTTGTAGCAGTAGTTACTTTTCATAATGTTTTACTTCCCTTTACTGAGTTAAACCACGTTTACAGATTTTGGCTCAAGAATGTGGCCAGTTCTGAAAATGGCAGTGCTACAAAGTCTTTTGTTCTGTCCCATGGTCAATTTGTCCCTTGCGTTCACCCACGTCGAGTAACCAGGGTTTTCCTTATTTGTGCATGCAGCCTCCTGAGAAAACCGTTCTCTTTCGCGGGCTTCTGCTTGTTACGTATGTGTGCCCAGGAAGAGGGCTGGGACTATCTAGTCCCAATCCACACTACTATTGCCAGGATGTCTGAGGTGCCTGAATGATTGAGACCGCTGTGGGCCATGATTGGTCTATGTCTGGGCAGAGGCATAGACAGGGCAGGGCCTGAGCGGGCAAGGCCCACCCAAAATCTGTAAATGCCCACTCAGTAGCGCTGTGTGTGCCTTTACAGATGTTAATGACACTGCAGTGGGCCCAACTTCATTAGCCTCGGGCCCCACTGGTTAGACAATCCTGGCTACGCCTCTGTGTTTGGGATGCCTACAAGAAAGCAGATCTTCTATTGGAAGTCCTCGATTTTGGCGCAAAGCTAATCGTGGATAACAGAAGGGGCTCTGCAGCAATTCCAGGTCGATCACCTGTGTTCTCACTGAACTACAGAGGAGCCAAGCCCCCTACATGAAGAAACCGACTTGTGAAACCGCTGGAGACACTTTGGAAGGTTTTGGCACCCTTCGCCCTCTGCTGTCCCATCAGACCCCTGCTTTCTTCTTCAATCAAAAAGGCCTGCCAAGGCGCTTCATCCCCTATGGAGTTGTGGGAACAGCTACTCTCGGGGCCCCCTGCTTACACACTGAACTATCCCCTTCGGAAGTGTTCCTGGACCATCCAGCGAACTGTCCAGCTCTACCGCATGGTAACCCGCAGCACGGTCGCCATCTCAAGTGCATACCCGAGACTTGGGAACTTGCTTGCTGGTGGGCCTGTGCAGTCTGCCACCAAATTTCGCAGGCCTAGCTCCTCTGGGTCCCAAGTAAGGATAGTGCATAATGATGCCCACATCCATGATTCCTGCGTCACTACCTGGTGGTGAAAGTCGCTATAGTTCCCCTGCTTTTCTGCTCTCTTGTGCCCTGAAGCTAGCTGCACTGGAATTTTCTTCATACCTCCTTCGGAAGCTGAGAAAAGGCAACTGTCCCATCATGGACGATCGTTCTCCATCGCAGCCGCTGAGAGCCGGAGCGCCGCAATACTGCAGGAATTGAACCTATTAGTGATCTCGACTAAACTGCCGAAGTTTGGTCCAAACCATGCCGAGGGTCGGTGAGTACTTGCATAACTTACCGGTGGCCCTCTAGCACAGCCGATCATTGTTACGCACAAGTATCCCTTAAAGGTATTGGAACTTGGCTGGGTTAGCCTGTGCCCACTAGCTATTCTCCCTTTTTTAACACTGCTTTGCCGCCAAGGGCAGGACCTACTCGAATAGAGGGAACCAATTCTTCATCGCCTCAAGCCCCTTCCTGACTTGCTACATCCCCTACGAGAAGACCCACTTTATTTTCATCTGTGCGATTGTGCGTTTTTTTTTTTAACAACTAACAACTTTAATTAAATCTGGCTGTAGCGGAATACAGTTTATGCAGTAGTAATATTATCACTTGTATCCCCATGTGTTCACAACTGTTCTGTTGAGCATAAGGCTCCCCACTTCCTAGGGTTGGACTAGAAAGTTAGGGAAGAAACGCTGAAGAATTACCCAATGTCAATTTTATGCTAACTTAACCCTCTCTTCACAGGTTGTGGTTATTTGGTCTAACTGAAATTGTATTAGGAACTGTATTGAATATATATATATATATATATATATATATATATATATATATATATATATATATATATTGTATAGAGTAAGAATTTGTGTGATAACTGTTTTTCACATTGCTAAAGTTACTTGTGTCTATTTGGTCCGGCCGACAATACATGTATAGATATTTTTCATATACAATTGTCTAAGAGTAATTTGTGGTTTGTTGCTGTGTGTGCTCATTGTGGGCTTCCGATCACTCTCACCCCTCCTGAGACTTAGTCTTGACCGCCAGACAAGCTACTTGATTGGTCTGGCTTGTTCAGAAGGTTCCCCTGTTTTACTAAACCGAGGGTGGCCTCCTAAACTTCTGCCCACCAGGTCAGAGTTTAGAAATCCATCCTAATACCTGTACCTGAAGCCAATTAACCCACCTGAGGGGCATAAAAGGCTGCAGCAGGAAGGAGCAGTAGAAACAAGCAGGAGCTGGAAGGTCGGCAGAAGTAGAAAAAGTAGAGCACGAGGCTGGCAGTCCACTATGAAGTGTGCACAGAAGGGCCGAAGAAGCGGAGGGAGAGCAGATTTCACCTACAGGCGCTGAGTTGGTCATGTCCTCACAAACCCTGTTTGGTTGTGGCAGCATTGGAAGAGGCTGGAAGAAACGGGCAGTCTTTCCAGATGCACCTAATTGCTGTGAACGCGGAGCTGAAGTCGTGCATCCACACAAGGCCTGTGTGCAGAAGCCAGCTGAGGGAAGCTGGAGAGTGGAAGACTCTCCCTTAATGAGGCGGGATTGGAGACACCCATGCAGCAGAGGGGTGTGGGTCCCAAGAGAGCCTGTAGCAGTAGCAGTAGAAGAAATCAAGCCCAGAAGCAGCCCGCAGCCACTGTGATTGTGGAGTCAGTAAAGGGAAGCTCTGTATTCCAAATCCTCAAGAATACCCGGCTGTTAACTGTAACCAGCTTATTTTATACTCGCACACACATAAAAGCAAGTAAAAGTTGTTTGCAGAAGTGGGAAGTCATCCTAACAAGGGAATTGTATCACGCTTGTATATTAACAAAGCTGAAGTAGACGCATGTAGAGACAGCATCTCTTTGCCTCATTGTTAGATGTAACCTGTTGTCAAGCGGTCACATGTCTTTAATTAAGGGGAGAATGTTGCTGGTAAACCTTATGAAGAAGAATTTGACTTTCCCGCAATATTACAAGTGCATTTAACATCACAAGATGTCGCACATGAAACAGTGTTTTCCAATTGCCTTGGAAGCTTAACGCTGACCGAGAGGTGGGACCACTTATCCTTTTGAAGTGGAATTTCAACATCAGAACCAAATCGCATACACCTAGTTTTGTTTCCATTAAGAAATGTGATACTTGTAATATACCAAACCTTGTTGTAGAAGTTGTAGAAGTGCCTGAAGTTGAATTAAGAACAAGTATAACTCAAGCCAGTAGACCAAACCATGTTAAAGTAAAACCAGCTAATTTAAGAACTAAATATCCCTATTTTAACATTGCTGAAGTTGTTGTAATCCCAGTTC
The DNA here is from genome assembly GCF_040938575.1 of Ambystoma mexicanum. Lineage (NCBI taxonomy): Eukaryota > Metazoa > Chordata > Amphibia > Caudata > Ambystomatidae > Ambystoma > Ambystoma mexicanum. The sequence goes on along the minus strand of NC_090927.1, from coordinate 1,173,632,889 downwards.
CTCTTATACAAGAGTGGCAAGGTTATCCAAGGCTGAAAGAGTGGCACTACAGCCTACGGGCAACTACTGGAGGCAAAAGACATATGAAGCTGGGGAAGGGAGCTGGGTATTTGTTAAAAGAAACATAATTAAATCTGTCGAGCTGAAACTGTTTAAGTCAAGAAGAAACAGTTTGGAAGCTAAACACAGATTTTCTGGTAGCTGCAAGACAAAAGGAAGGCAAAGAGGCTGCCCTCTCTTGCCATACAAGAGAGAAGAGTGCCTTGCTAACCTGTAGAGGTCGAAGAGTCTTGTGGAAGTTGCCTAAAATTCTAAGTTGCAGTAGCAGCAGTAGAACTCTGGTTGTCCATACCTTTGTCAGAACTGTATCAGTTGAATGTGGCAGAAGTAGAAGTCAACTGTGGAGCAAGGGAGCCTGCTCTCACAGTATCATTGGCAGAAAGGAGAGGAGAGGAGAGGAGAGGAGAGGAGAGAGAGAGAGAGAGAGAGAGAGAGAGAGAGAGACACCTAAGAAGCATCCTGACAACTGTATTTAAAGATGCCGCAGACGTTGCAAGAAGAGTTGTTGTTAAGCAAAAGTGGTAATTTTGTCTTCATTCTTTCCTGAAAGGAGGTTATTCAGGAACACCATTGGTGCTGTTTTTTTCTTTGTGGAACTTGGAAAGGGAATCTTCTCATCAGGCGAAGAAGGAACTGTTTCCAGTGGATTTTTATTTGTGTGAACTTTTGTTTCTTTGGAACTTTTCAAGACGTGATTTAAGACTCTTATTTCCTTGGAAGAAATTGACTTTGGTACATTCCTGGGGAGCAGGATCTGCTCAGGACAAATAGAAGTCATCCAAGACACTAATTGTTTGGTAACGATTTATTTATGTTGTTTTTATGTTGCTTTAAATGTTTCTGTTGTTTAGTGTGAGGGTTAGTTTTTTGTATGCTAGGAGGGTTTTCCCTTAGATCCTAGACTGGGTAGGGAATCCCCTGGTAGAGTAAGTTTAGTTAGGGGTTATTTTCTGATTTTGTTTCAAATAAAATGTCATACCTTGAAAAAACTAAACACAGTTGTGAGTCTCACATTACTGATCCCTTGTTGGGATTCAAGGTACCTACCGAGATCAGTCTAAAACCTTCTGGGTTACTTCCTCAGGACCCACTGCCAATAGTAGGGAACATTCACATGGCACAGATGGTAGCCACATCTCCACCAGATAGTACCCCATGGCCAACTTTACAGGTCAGTAGGGCAAAGAATGGGATTAAGCACTACAACTTTTAGAATTCCACACTGTGTTCAACCAATCCCCAGAAGGCTACTTGAATTCTAGGTAATGCTTCCACAACTCAGTTCACACATGAGGCTCCTATATGATCAGATGGGGAGGACTACATTTCCCATATTCTGAAGAGCAGGCGAACCCACAGAAGGGAGTTTAAAATTCTGGGAATGATAGCCCAGGGACTCCCCCAGTCCTTGTCCCTAAGAGGGGGGATAGTGCACCCCCTCACATTTTTTATAACAAAGGAGAACATTTGAAATTGCAGCTCACCCACGCTCCCATGGAAATAATCTGGTACGGACCAACCTGGGAAAACAGGACAGCACCAAAGGCATCATTAGCAGGAGAGAATCTTCCAGAAGATATCCATGTGAAAATATCATATCCATCACTGTGCAGCCGCAAATGCCGACTGTTTTTTTCTTTTACCCAATTTCTCTGAATATATATGTGGGGGCACCTCCTGTAGCCCCTCATACCTCCCCGGAAGTGTTATTCACTTAACCCACCCCCCACATATTATGCAGTGAAATTGGGGTGTTAAACATTAGTATTTTCGGCTTTGCACTGATGTCTGTGATATTTTGTAGTAATAACTCTAGATGCAGACAGGGAGTGAGCTGCAGGCAGCAGGCAGACATGACGAGACAGAACCGACTAGCGTAGTCCAATATGGTTACCCCACCTCCTGTAGCCTCTGCCTCCATGTGCCCACTCCTCCCCTCAAGAGGACCTGTAGGAAGAAAGATGTGCAGCCAATCATGGTGGAGCCCTCCCCTAAAGTCACAGTTGCAGCCTGATGCTTGGATGACGAGGGGGACAGAATACTATTAAAACTATTATAAACCAAGTCTGTGTGTGGGTCCCACCATCCTTTTATTGGTCTGGGCTTATAAGCGAGCAATTTTCTCGCTTTGTTTCCTTGCTCATAATATAGCTGCTTAGTTTTTAAGAGGGCAAATTCTTCTTTATTTCCCTCAATCAAATTAACCTGAATCCCAACATCATGCTGCTTCCCATAGATTCTCCTTGAGCCACATTCCCTATACTGCCCTTCTAATTCTTTTAGCTGCCCTAACGGGTTCTCAAGGTCTAGCGCCCATGTTCTTCCGTGCCCGCCCCCTTCGAAATGTTCACCCCCCTAATACAGGCCTTAAATGCTTCTCAGCGTCACTCCTCCCGGTATCCACCTGGATATTCTCTTGAAAGAAACTTACAATCTCTTCACTGATCTCTAGTTTGCACATTGGGTCGTGAAGTAGGGAGGTGTTGAGCCTCCAGTAGGAGGATCTGTGTTCCCTCAGCTGCAGGTCCCATGTGATGACAACTGGGGCATGGTCAGAGTATGTGATGGTGCCTATCTCTGCCGCCATCACCATGCCTGCATAGCTTAATCCCACCATGATGTAATACAACCTGGAGTATACCTTGTGTACGTGTGAGTAAAATGAGAAGTCGCGCCCAGTGGGGTGTACACTTCTCCAACTATCCACCAGTCCAGCCTCCTCAAAGCTCTTCAGTGCCTTGGATGGTTGTGTTGCTGTAAAGACAGGAGGGGGTGGTCTGTACTTCTGCTCTCTATATGGTAGAGGAGAGGCACAGCCAAGATTCTCTATTGTGGTAGCAATGGACGAGCAATCAAGGCCTAGCTTCTCAGGAGGTGATGCGGGCTGGTTCTTAAGTACAGTGTAGTCCCCAAGGACCCACAAAGGAATGTCTGCACACTGGATTGGTTAAAACAGTCTTTATATAATCAATATTCAAAGTTATGTACAGTATCACGATGACTCACTTTGTACTCGGAAAATCGGCAATGGTAAATATATACAGTTCTAAAGTGGTACCACGAACGTTATTAGATCTCATTAAAGTGCAAACGGTCAGAATGACACAGAGATCAAAATAAAGAGGAAACCAGCAGTAGAGAGGAAGGAAAGCAAGATGGTAAAACAATTGGCATAGTACTGGTCACTACCGTTAAACACAGTTCTCTGTGGAGATCCCCCCCCACCTGGGCAACCTGTAGAATAAAGATACAAGCTCAGTCCATATATTGTTCTATGAGTCTTATTTCCTTCTACAATAGTTCTACAGCCCCAAAGTACCTGGCGTTGTAGCGTTCCTTGTCGGGGAATCGACGACCCTTCTTGAGTGCCCTCCCTTTAAGGCAGGAGTTACGGGTGGTCGAACGTCCAACGGAGAACAGGTCGAGCTACGACGGTGAAGTGGCTGCGTCGTTCCTAGCGGTGCTCGTTGGAGGGGAAGCGCAAACGTCCTGCGAGGAAGAGGCGTGCGGGGCACCTCGGTGTCGATAGCTCTGGACCGCAAAGAGTTGAAGAACTGTGGCCCAGCAAGGGCGTCGAGTCGTCGGCGTCTCTGTGGTCGTTGGGTGCGGGAAACCCACCGGTGAATGCTCCTCGGTGCGTCGACGGTCCGGTCTTCTCCAGCAGGCTATAGCGGCGACGATGCGTACAAGAGTGTCCTTGGATCAATGAAGTTCTTAGGCAAACGGGCACACAGCGGCTCCAGTCGGCGATGGCGGTCGTCGACAGTGGCAGACAACAGTCTGGGCGCTTCTCCTTGGAGTTCCGCAGCAGTCCCCGTATCGGGTTGGCAGCCTGTCGAAGGTCTGTCTACCAGGGATCTTAGGCAAAGATCAGCTGTGCACGATGGTCCCTCGTAGCTCGGGAAGAGGGCGCCTTACCAGGTCCTCTCTGGGTCAGTCCGTGAAGGCACAACAGCTTTCAGATTGTGAAGAAGAGCAACAGCAATTCTTCTCGTCCAGCAGGGCTTCAAGGTCAAGCTTCAGTTACTCCAGTTACTCGTCGTAGTGGACTTCAGTTTCTGAACATGATTCCTAGCAATGAGAGGTCCCCATATATACTGTTGATCTCCCATTCATTCCGCTGGGTCACACTCAAGCATCCAATCACGACTAAGGGCATTCAGGCAGGCAGGCAGCCAATCAGGCACACAGTGCATTCAGGCCACTCACTTCTCTGCAGACACTCACAACAAGTTATGTGTATTGGGACAAGTACCGAGCCATTCAACACTTCATACTGCATTCATACCGGTTTCGGGCAGGGCTGTCTCAGTCATTGTGTCAAACACCAGATACTAGACATCCACAACACTGAATGCATATTTGTTACACACTCCATTCACCCAGGTCCCACCCACAGGCGTACCCACAACATACGGTCGTTGAGAACACTCCAGCCAGTCTGGTCAGCACTCCCCACACTACCATATATGGAATTTCCACCCAACAGCCAGTCAGGGGGAAGGGACAGAGTCAGGGGTTCCCGGGACCTCGGGAAGATCAAGGTAACAGGCGATGGAGGGCGAGAGGCCACGGGGGCCATCTTGTCTCCATCAGGAATCTGCCAATCCCAATGACAGGGCCTGGGCATCCCAAAATGGAGGACGCTCAGGGCACCAGTCCTTTCAGCACGGAGCTGCCACCAGCCCGTACCCTGCTATGTGGGTCACACACATTTGCCCAAAAACATACACTTGGGGCACAGGGTTGCACCCCACCCATGGGTGCCATAAGGGTATCCCATGGGTCTGTTCACCAAACCAAAAGAAAGAGCTGCACCGCCAGGAGTCCCCCATGAACTCCTGCACGGAAAACACGACAGAACACACGATAAAAAGCAGTAAAGGACAAGGATACGGAGGCCCTGCCCCTCCGATGCATTTCCAGCATCACAGTTGCGCCCATGTACGTGCCCCTAGAGATGCCCCAATTAGGGTCAAATGTCAGGTTGAGATCTCCTGCCAGTAGCATCTCCCCTGTTGCAAACCCAACTAGCTCTTTTAACACTGCACAGCAGAATTCGTTTTGGCCTATATTTGGCACATAGAGCGATGCTATGGTGAGAAGCACTCCATTAAACCATCCTTTTACGAGGAGAAACCTCCCTCGCTTGTCAGATTTTGGCCTGAACCAATTTGAATTGCACTTGCTTACTCACTAAGATGCCGGCTCCTGTACTTTTGTTCTTTGCGCAGGAAAAGAATTGGTGAGGGAAATCTTAGCTGGGGGAAATCCGCTGAAAATTCGCGCTATTACCGCCGGCGGGAAATCCGCCGGCGGGAAGAGCGCAAATTTTCCCCATTGGGGCATTCCCAAATGGGCTCAATGGGGAATGGGGAATTACATTACCGCCGAACTCGTGATCCGATCGGTAGGGCTAATACCGCTGGCAGTAATACCGCCAGCATTACCGCCAAAGTCGTGATCAGGCAGTGTGTTTCTTGCAGGCATGCTACATCAACTTGTAAGTGAGAGAGCTCCAGGGTAGTCTACCTCTTTTCTGCGGGGGGTTTAAGCCCCTCACATTATATGTCAGGACTTTGAAGGGCATTGTTTTGTAAGATGAGGCATTAAGTTCAGCTGAGATCCGCAAGTATGCTCTTCTTACATAGACATGTGCTGTGGCTGCGGACATTTTACCCCACCCGCCCTCCCCTCTATCCCGCTTTCCCATTTGGACCCCACCCAGGATCAAAGGCAAAAAATTGAGATGTTCCACCCCGCATTCTGTCATTGGGTTGAACTGAAGGACTCGATTCGCTACCCCGGGAGAGGGACGACGCCTCATCTGATGAAGGCCTTGCACTGTATTGCCTTCATTGGGCTTCTAGCAATTGTGAGTGTGCAAGCTGTGTACTCCTCTCTCCTCTAGAGTCAGATGTGTGTTTGTCTACTGTTGGCACCTCATCTGCGCAGCTCTTTGATGTAACTGCATTTGGGTGCTCACTTCACCTACCTACTGTGTGCCATTTCCAATTTGCTCTTGGGCAGCGCACACTGCCAGTGAAAGGCCAGTGCCGGCCGGACTCAATCCACCTCTATGGTTCTGTAAATCTCAATGAGCCATTGCAGATTTGCTTACAATCTGCACCAGACGTATGCTGCTCCTCCACAACACTGTCTTATAGATGGACAACTGTGTGAGCACCTGAAGGCCTTTGTGCATTCCTCACTTCACTTCCACTGATGTAGGGGTGGGTGTGTGGTCTGCCTGGGAATACTGTGAAATGATCGAAAATAAAATACATACTGCAAAATGACCGAATTGCTTTTATTTTAAAACACCCACCACTTCCCCCTACCTTAACCGATACCCTAACCCCACCCCCATCTATAGTTTACTAAAAATGTAGAAGAATCCCTAACTAATTCGACCCAAAAATTGTGGCCATTTTGCAGTAGGTATTTTCAAATTCGATAATTTCTGTAGATGCCGCATGCCTGCACAGGTAAGGCTTGTTCAGCAGGCCCAGAGATGTTTGGTGTGACGGCCTCACAAGCTAGAGTCTTCCATAGATTTCACTGCGGTTCTTGTGTCTTGTTACACTGAGGACATGCTGTTGCTGGCTGCAGAATGCTCCATGGGGCAGAGGCATTGGTGCAGCTTGAGTGCTGACACTTGTTTTGTTAGGTCCTGCTCTCCGTTGAGTACTTTTCCAGTGCTCGCCCACCCCTTTCTCCCCAGCTTGTGCTGTCTTCAGCTGGCACTGTCCGCGCCTTACTACCGTTTCATGTGCACTCCCCGCCGACTTTTCAGAGAGGGAACACCTGCCTCTGGGCTCTGACGTGTTGCCTCTGTACTGCTTCCGCAGTCTGTGGACTTGTGGTGCACTCCAATGTCTGGGCCTGGGGGGTCAGCCCAGGTGCTGTGCCATAGTGCTGGGATCCCAGGGACAGCACCGGTCAGACACAATGGGGGTGCCCTGAGTGCCTAGGCAAGTGCTGCTGCCGCCTCCCCAAGCACGCTGCACTTGCCTGTAATGTTCCTGGCTGCTGTGTGTTCCGGCACCCGCCGGACAGCAAGAATCCTCTTGGCTGTGGAGAGCGCTGGGACACAGCCTCCATGCCGCAGCATGGGTGTAGCTGCCACGCCACGGCCGGCTTCGGCCAATCTGTAGTATATTTAATGGAATGATGCGCGTAAGGGGATGTTGCTTTATTCGTCATCAACAGCAACTAACAAATTGCAGCTTAACTCAGGTAATATTAAATGGGCAACAGGCCCTGTAACTTAGGTGCAATAAATGAGAGTCTCTGGTTTTGCTGTAAGGCCTGCAGGCCAGTCCTGTGGAGGAGCTGTTAGGAGCCGATCCTGCTCCGTGCCTTCCTCCAGGAGTCTGCCCCGCGGGAAGCGTGGGAGCAGCATTTTCCCTTTGCGAGGTCTCGCAATATCTCTACAGACCTCCCTCTGATAATGCAACACAAGTTATTGCAGAACATAGTCATTGTATCTCACCGGTCTTCTGTGTTCCCTTTTCGGCCGGTCATCTCTCCCGATGCGGGTATCTTGCTCGTGGTCATCTGCTTGCTCTTCTACGGGTGCATTCGCTTCAACTTCTTCTTCTTTGACTTCTCATCGGTCTGTTCTCGGCTCTTGTTCCCTCTCTCTCTCATCGTCCATTACTTCCTCAGTTTCAGATCTTTCATGGGTCTTTTCTCTCCCTTGCTTCTTTTCAAACATGGCTACTGTCTCCATGTTCCATGTGCGCCCGTCTTCGGTGCGGACATAATTGGTTCCTCTGTGAACCACCCTTACAGGTCTGCTGAACCTTGAACCTGTAACTTGATCCTTGGCCGGCAACTGTATTTTGATCCAATCTCCTTCTGTTACCTCTCACCTTTGCCCTGTTCTTCTTCTTCTGTCGCTCCACCTTTTATGTGTGCTTTGCTGTTTTCTATCCTCCGCACCACTTCTGACATGTCCACTTCTTCGTCTTCTCTTACTCTGGCCGACCATGGTGGCACTAGTGTGGAGACTGCCCTTCGCCCTCTCAACATGCGAAAAGGGGAGATGTGGGTGATCCCGTTGGGAGTCAGTCTGTGAGCTGCAATGGTCTCCTTGGTCGTCTTGAGGGGATCCATTCCCGACGCAGTCGCTAATTGGATGGCTCCTTTGATAAACCTGTTGGCCCTCTCCACAAGCCCATTGGCTTGGGGATGACACAAAGCCGCTTTCTTCTGATGAATGTTGTGCTTCTTCAGGAATAGTTCCATGTCTCTGGATATGAGCTGTACCCCACTGTCTGTCACTAACTCACTGGGGAACCCTTCCCTCTGGAATATGGCGGTAAGAACTTCTATTACGGTGGCCGTTGTGATGTTGGGGACAAACTCAGCTTTGACCCACTTTGATAAGTAATCTACTAGCACTATGCCATAGCGATGTTCAGATGCCATTGCCTCCAGTGGTCGTATAAAGTCCAGGCCTACTTTTGACCACACTGCTTGAGGGGTTGCTGTGGGAATCATGGGCGCTTGTCTGATTTTTAGGCGCTTGTCACTGTTGAGACACACATGGCACCTCTCTATCATGGTGCGGATCTCTTGATCCATAGACGGCCACCAGTAGGCTTCCCTCACTCTGCGCCGTGTCACGGTATTCCCCAAATGGCCTGCATGGGCCCTGCACAGGATGGTTTTCCTCATGCCTGTGGGTGGAATTACTTGGTCGGTCTTCATAACTATGCCGTCATTCTCAGCGATTTCATCTGCCACTTTCCAATATGGTCTTAATCCTTCTGGCACTGCCCTTTCATCTGACCATCCTTTCTTGACCCATTCTCTGATCATCGCCATGGTGGGGTCTTTCCCATCCTCTTCCATCCAATGTCTCTCACTCAGCTCTAAGTAGTCTGGGGCTTTGAGATCTGTGATGTATGCCACAATGCACTCTTCTTGCAAGAAGGTGGTGGCATTGTCTTTTCCTTCTGGTAATCTTGACATGCAGTCCACCGGCGAGTTCTTCCACCCTGAGATATGTTGTACCTCGAACGTGTATTCTTGCAGCTTGGCAGCTATGCGTGCTAATCTGGGCGTTGACACTTTGGTGCCGCCTGGGCTAAGCATATGGATGAGGGGCTTATGATCGGCAACTAACTTGAACTTTGTGCCCCACACGTATGTCCTGAAATGTTCCATGGCCCATGCACACACCAGCATCTCCTTCTCGATGGTGGAGTAATTCTGTTCAGCTGACGATAAGGCTTTAGAAGCAAATGCTACCACATGTTCTGTGTCACCCTTTTTCTGGGTAAGAACGGCTCCTAAACCGTAGGCACTGGCGTCCATGGTGATGACTGTACTCCAGTCTGGGTTAAACGGTTGCAGTCACGGCGCATCCACTATGTGCCGTTTGATGCTTTCTACCGCTTTCTTCTGGGATTCTTGCCATGTGTATTCTGACCCTTTCTTGAGATGTTCACGGAGTGGTGCTGAGGTTTCTGAGAATTTGGGGATGAATTTGGCGTAGTACTCTGCCAACCCGAGGAATGATCGCACCTCATCTTTGTTGGTGGGTTCGGGAGCATTGATTATTGCTTGTAGTAAGTTTTGCTTGGGGCTTATTCCTTGCTCTGATATCTTGTACCCCAAATACTCGACTTCATGTGCCTTGAAAACACATTTTTCGTACCTTAATCTTACTCCTGCTTCTTGAAGTTTGGTGAGCAGAGTTTTCAATGTGGCGTCATGTGTTTTTTTTTTTTTAAATTTCTTTATTAATTTTACAACAAACTGTAATCAAAAGAATCAAAGGTTAATCATTGCCGTATGAGTATTTCAACAGAACATAACGACAAAATAAACAATTCCCCCCCTCCCTCCCCACCCGCCTCCACCGAGACCACCATTAGAACTTCAATCTATGTTTGGCTCCTTGACGGACCTGGACTGTCTATGTCTTCTGAGGCGCTATCGAGCGCTGCTGGGTGAAGCAGTGGCACCGTCAATGCCACCCACCGGAGTAGTTCCTCGCTGGATTCTAATCTCTGCACTTGGATTGCTGTTTCCCATGCAGCAGTCTCGGCCGCTATCCATCTTTTGAGATCGGCCCACCAGAGGGCTTCACTCGGGCCTCTTGCGCTTTTCCAGCTCATGGCTATGCGTCTTTTCGCCGTTATGTATATTAAATCCTTGAGCTTATTGAGGGGTTTGTTTTTGCTGCTCCTCTTGTAAGTCCCCAATAAGCATGCTGCGGGGTCAAGAATGTCAACTACTATTTCAGCCTGTGCCACCTTTTCCTTCACCTGGGCCCAGAACCTTTGAACAGCAGGACAACCCCAGAACATGTGGGTCATACCAGCTTTGGGCATATTGCATTTGGGGCATGTCTGGATTGTGGCTCCCTTGAACCTTGATATGGCTTCTGGTGTGAGGTAGGCTCTGTTGGTAATGTAAAGTTGGATGAGCTGTAGGCGGGCATTCCTAGAGATTTTTTTGTGGTAGTGGGCTATCCTCTCCCATGTTTCGTCTTCAAACTCTCTGCCCAATTCGGTCTCCCATCTGCTCTTGCATTTGAGTTCGTTTTTGGTTGTGCCCTGCAGCAACGCTTCATATAGTCTGGAGGTTTCGTGTCCTCCCTCAGCAGTGTCGAGCATTGACTCTATGGTCTCGTTTACTATGACCTGGTCTGTGGTCTCAGGCCATCTCTTCTTTATGATTTGGATTACTGCTCTGTGGAGCAGAAACTGGCCAGTGGGTAGGCCTGTGGACCCGCTGAGGTCGATGAATGACGCCAGTTCCTGCTCACAAGTGAGGTCCCCTAGCGCCGCCACCCCCCAGGGTTCCCAAAGGGTGCGTATTTCCGTGTGCCCCCATGGGTGTTTAGCCATGATTGCGGCGATGGGAATCTGCGGGGAGAGAGGGTCTACAGACCCCACTTTTCCACAGGCCCGCCTCCAGAGCTGGTTCCCAAGTTTAGCTAGATAAGGGTAGTGCCGTAGTGTCTCCCTCTCGACCCACAGTGTGTCCCGAAGCAGCAGTGTAGGCAGGGCAGGCTGGAGAAGTCGGGTATCAGTGGTGGTTTCGTCGGCCATCCATTGTGTCACGTGTCTAAGCTGGCTGGCCAGGTAATACAGCTCGAAATTAGGGACTTTCAGCCCTCCTCTCTCAAAGGGTCTTTGGAGAATTTCCAACGCCACTCTGTGCCTACCCCCCTGCCATAGGAATCTCCCACAGAGTTTGTGCAAGTCTCTGAAGAATGAGGGGGGAATGTTAAAGGGAACGTTAGTGAAGAAGTGCAATAGTCGAGGGAGTGCTACCATCTTGAGAAGACCTGCCCGCCCCGCCACTGAGAGGGGAAGCTTGCCCCAAAAAACCATGGACCTTTCAAGGGAGTCTTTGGCTCTGACTGTATTAAGGATATGTTCCGTGTTGGGGTTGCGGTGTATGGTGACACCAAGGTATCTGAAGGATGTCTCCTGCCATTGAAGGTCCAGTGGGGGTAGGGATCTAAGTTCCTCCCTGTATAAAGCAGCCAAGGGGTAAAGGCACGATTTGTCCTTGTTAATCTTAATGCCCGTAAGTCTATAAAAGCATTCTAGGGTCTCTAGTATGTAGGGCAGAAGGTGCTCAGGATTGTGTAAGTACAGCAGCATGTCATCTGCGTACATGGACACGAGGTGAGTCGCCCCATTTAGTTCAATGCCACCGTCTCCATATTCTTGACGGAGATATGCTGCTACAGGCTCGGCCGCAATAATATAAAGCATAGGGGACAGTGGACATCCTTGCCGGGTGCCTCTGTGAAGGGGCCATTTATCGGAAAACGTCCTGTTGGTGCGCACTCTGGCGGCGGGGCAGGCGTAGACCAATTGGGTCCATTTCAGGAAGGCGGGTCCGATCCCCATTTTGCCCATAGTGGCATACAACCATTCCCATCTCACCGAGTCGAAGGCCTTGGTGGCGTCCAGTGACGCCACCGCGTATTTTCGGGGGCTGTGCTCAGTGCTGTATATAATGTGGTGCAACCTACGCAGGTTTTCGGTAATAGAGCGCCCCGGCACGTAGCCCGTCTGGTCCTGGTGGATCAGCTGGGGGATCACTCTGCGTAGCCTATTTGCAAGCAGTGCTGTTAATATTTTGCAGTCCACATTTAACATAGAAAGTGGTCTATAAGACCCGCAGTCTATTCCATCCTTTCCAGGCTTTAGCAAAGGAATTATTGTGGCCTCCCTCATGGAGTCGGGGAGGATGCCACGCTCGTATGCCTCATTGAATACCCGTGCTAGCATTGGGGCGAGGGCGTCTTCATATGTCTTATAAAACTCCCCAGGTATGCCATCTGAGCCTGGCGCTTTTCCAGTTGGTAAGGATCTGATTATAGCCAACACCTCATCTGGGGTAATTGGCTCTTCTAGGGTTTCGGCCGTTTGAGCGTCTAGTGTAGGTAGCTTAATACTACTCAGGGCATCTTCTATTTCAGTGTTGGTGGGGGGCGGGGTCTCGGAGTAGAGTTCTCGGTAGAACTCGGAGAAGACCAGGTTGATCTCATCTTGAGTATGTGCTGTGGTGCCATCTGGTCTGAGTATGGTACAAATGGGTGTCCTGGGGGTTTCTCTCTTATAGAGCCAAGCTAAAAGTTTACCAGGTTTGTCCCCTAGTGCGTGTGTCCTTTCAGAGTGTTTAGCGTAGCTCAGTTTCCCAAGCGACTCCCAATGGGCCAGACAGGCCTGTCGCAATTCGGTTATTTTCTGTATATGTTCCGGGGTCGAGTTTGCCCTACCCTCCAGCTCACTCAGCTCTTTTTCAGCGCCCACTAGGGAGGTCGTGATGGATTTCAGGGTACCCCCGATTGTGGCTATCATCTCACCTCTCATAACAACCTTATAAGCCTCCCAAGCAGTTCCGATGTAGTCTACACTATCTAGGTTGTTCTGCCAGTATTCCTCAGTGCTGTCTCTTATATGTTCTCGGAAGGCTGTGTCTAGCAGGGCCTCGGCTCTAAGTCTCCACGTGGGAACTGGGGGTTTAGGTGGATATATCTCCCAGGTGGCCTGCATGGGAGAGTGGTCTGATAGCACCCTGGGCAAGTAACGTGCATCTCTAAACCTAGCTTGCAGCCCTTGGCTTATCAAGATATAGTCCAATCTGGTATGGACCTTGTGAGGTGGGGAGAAAAAGGAGTATTCGCTTTTCTCGGGGTTCTGTTCTCTCCACAGGTCACATAGAGCCAGTTGGGTTATTAGTTTAGAGAGTACCTTGGCTGGGGGGGAAGGGCGGGAGTGTTTAGAGTCGGACCTGTCTTTCGTGGGGTCTAACGTACAGTTGTGATCACCCCCCCAAATCACTGTGCAGTCTACATAGGGGCCGATTCGAGAGAATAGGGAGTGGAAGAAAGCTGTGGCGTCATGGTTAGGTGCGTACGTGCTAATCAAACATATCTCCCTCCCATCCATGGTCCCATGCACCAGAACCATCCTACCCTCGTTGTCTGTCTTGGTGTTCACAACTCTAAAAGGGATGGATGGGTCTATCCATATCAGGACCCCTCTAGCGTAAGAAGAGTAGGGGGATCCAATCAGGGTTCCTCGCCATATTTTGGCCATAGATTCTTGTTTGTCTTTTGTCAAGTGTGTTTCCTGAAGCATGGCGATTCCTACTTTACATCTACGCAGGTATGCGTGTATCCGGCGTTGCTTAACAAAGCTATTCAAGCCTCTGACGTTCCACGTTATTACGTTAATATTTCCAGCCATGGGTGTCGAGATATCTGTAGATTGTCCTCCACTCAGGTCCAGGCCTTACAAGTGGCATAACTGTTAAGGAGTGTTCCTGTGGTCTCGGTGTTGTCTGACTAAAGTTCCCAATAACAACGGGTCCCCAAAAATGACCCCATAACTGCGAAATCCCGGAACTATGAACCGGTCCGTCTGGGTTCTTCTCGCATAGACGGGCTTCCAGGAGTGTTACATATGAGTTCCCCGTCCCAAAAACATTAACCGTTGAACTTTTAAACAATACAACCAGTCTAGTGGGGTTGCCCCCCCTCTGACTATCCCGTTTCCGCTCCGTTTGACCTATGTCTACAGGTGCCCTACGGGTGGGTTAATCACCCAAAAGTGTTCCTGGGGGTAAGAGATAGGTTGGCTCAGCAGGTGACTTACTTCGCCGTTGGTCTCCAGTATGGCTCCAGTTGACTCTGTGTTGCCGCGTTTAGAGTTTCATGCAGTGTGTTGCCGTCTATAGGTTTCGGTCCAATGTGGCAGTGGTCAGGGCGCCGACCGCCGTGGCCGACGCTGTTTGATTTCGATGTCAGGGATTTGTTCCCTATCCATCCACTCACATACTTCCGCTGGTGTATCGAAGAAATGGGCTTTATTGTTGACCAGGACCTTCAGTCTGGCGGGGTATAGGAGCATGTACCGCAGGCCTGCATTTTTCAGCCTGACTTTAGTGTGAATGAATTGGGCTCTGCTCCTTTGAACCTGGAGGGTATAGTCAGGGTAGATGGCAATTTTCACTGAGTCCCTGATTATGCTGCCGCCCGACCTGGAAAAAGCAAGAATCGTTTCCCTGTCTTTGTAATTAAGTACCTTGGCTATTATTGGCCTGGGTGGGTTTCCAGGTGGTGGCCTTTTGGTGAGGGATCGGTGAGCCCTTTCGATGGTGAATCCTTGGGATAAGTTGCCAGCTCCGATTTCCTGGATCAGGAGGTCCTCCACGTAGTTGGTGGGGTCATTCCCTTCGATTCCCTCCGGTACGCCGATGAGTCTGATGTTGTTACGGTGTGCGCGCCCCTCCGCTTCATCCGCCCTGTCCTCTAGATTCTTCACTTTCTGAGTCAGAATGTCTACTTCCCGGAGGAGCAGCGTCTTTGCCTCCGAGTTTTCCTTAACTTGAGTCTCTAGCACTTCGGTTCTGCCCGCTATGGATCGTACATCTTGCCTCAGCAAGTTTAAGTCTATAGCAACTGCGTCGATTTTACTCTCCATCGTTTTTTGTAGCGTCATGATGGCTTCCAGCAGCTGGGAATTAGCGGGTTCGGGGGGCTCGGTGCCCGCCGCAGCTCCCTGGCTAGAGTTAGCGTCTGTCCCCGCAGCCCCCGTGGCCGCGTAGGTCTCCATTGTCGTTTGCCTCTGCTTGTTCCTGGCCCCTTTAGTGGCCATTGCTTCGCATAAGCCTTCGCGCCTGCTGCCCATATGGTGAGTGTTAATAGTGTGGCGATGTAGTTGCCTCTGCCGGGGGCGCCTCCGTCAAGTGTGCGTCGCCCAGTTGGCCTGACTCGGAGTGGGGAGCCCCCGGGGTTATCAGCGTATCCGAATAAGGTGCTTAAGTGTGCCGGCCACTGGCCCTGTCTCCTAGCGTAGGGCTGCCCCGTCCTGTCTCAATGGCTCCTGTGTGGAACCTCCACACCCCCACACCACGGAGTCCGGGCCCCCGCACCCCTTTCGCCCCCTCCTTACTGCGTTTGGCGGGGTATTGGTTGCGACTTGCTGAGGATCAACCCAGCCCGGCGGGGGCCGGTCGCTTCTTCTCCTCCGTCGGGTCCACCGCTCGCGTTGCCTCTCCTGGCCTCGGCAGCCCAGGTCTTGTGTTGTGTCGCGCTACTCCGGTTCAGAGCTACTCGCCGCCAGCGATTTCCGCCTCAGCTCGCCCGCTCCTCGTCATGCGTGCTCCGACCCTTGCAAAGTTCGCCGGGTTCTAGTCTCCAGGCGTCTAGGCCGATCAGTGCCGATCACTGCTGCGGTTGTTGGGCAAGCGCCATTTTGTGCGCCGGATCGATTCGCCCAGAACCACGGCGTTTCTCCTCAGCGGAGTCCTCCAGACGTCCGAAACCTCGGCAGGCAGAGCCTCCAGCCGACTCCAACCTCTGGGGAGAAATTCGGGAATAGTTGTTGCGGCAAAATATTGTTTTAGCGGCCAAATGTTGGGCACATCGCTGGAGCCGACTGAAGACGCGTCCTTCTCACATGGCAGTTAGCCACGCCCCCTGGCGTCATGTGTTTGTTCGTTTGCAGCGTATACTAGGATGTCATCCTGGAAATAGGACACGTTCTTGACATTCTGTAGTAAGACGTCCATCATACGCTGGAACGCTGAGGCTCCAGATGATAGGCCAAACGGCACTTTTGTGAATTGATAGGTACCAAACAGAGTGATGAAAGCGGTTAGTGGTTTGGATCCCTTATGTAGCTGTATTTGATGGTACGCATTCCTCATGTCTAATTTCGAGAACACTCTGGCCTCCTTCATCATGAGGATTGATTCATTGATACTTGGCAAAGGGTAACTGTCCGCGATTACTTCCAGGTTTAGATTGCGATATCGATGCATACCCTCAGCTCTTGTGAGTTCTGTTTCTTTATAAGCACGACTGGGCTCAACCACTCAGATGCTTCAATTTCCTCGATCGTGCCGTCTTTCTTCATGTTGTTCAATTGATTTCTGAGGGTGTCTCTTGCGGTTGCCTGTACCGGCCTTACCCTGTGTTTGACTGGGACTGCGTTGGCCTTAAGTAGTATTTTGTGGACAAAGCACTTGATGTGTCCAGGCTCTTTCGCAAATAGCTTTGGGTAATCTTCCTTCGCTACCAGTGCTCTTCTATACCCGACTGACAGTACTTGATCCTCTGTGCTGGGGTCCAGCTTGATTTTTAGTTTTGCCTGGTCATCCCAGCCCAGCACTGCCGGGCCTTCTTGACTGAAGTAGACTCTGGTGGGGTCTCTCTTCCTTTGAACTCCACTTTGTCTTTTTTGTAGCCAAGCAGGTCTACTGACACACCACCAAACACTGTAGGCCTGTGCGGTGTGCTGAGCACTTAGACTCTCTCTGTGTCCATCATCATCTTGTACTTGAGCAGCGGTATTATGGTTAGGTCCGAGCCGGAGTCAGCCATGACTCTTGTTTCCAATCCATTGATTTTGATCGCACAGTGAGGCTTCTCTCTTCTGGCTCGCGTGCTGCTTACCATTATGACGGTAGGTCTCCCTTCATCCGAGGACGAATCCCTCTCTGTATTATGTTCGGCGTTAACACTGGTGATTTTTTGTTGCGCCCTTGGCACACTACGGAGAACTGTCCAATCTTCTTGCATACCGAGCATTCTTTGTCTCTTGCCGGGCACTCTTTGTCATACGCTAAGTGTTTCGTGCTGGTGCACCTGTGGCATTTCAACGGTTCTTTTGTCACCCATTTCCCTTCTCTCGAGTCGGGGACCGGCCTCTCTTTCTTTGGGTGGAAGGTTACCGCTTGTACCTCGGCTTGGCTGTGCCCACTTGCGTATTCATTCCTCCTGCCTGCTGTCCCCTCCACTGCTTTCGCTATTTCAACCGCTTTCTCTAGTTGCAGTACTTTCTCCATTATGAACTTATCTTGCACCTTCCTGCTGTTGGTATGAACCACCAGCATGTCGCAGATCAAACTTTCAGCGTTGTTTCCAAAGTTGCATAGCGCTGCCAACTCGCACAGCTTGGTCACGTAGTCGTCTACTTGTTCTGACGCCTCTTGTTTGCGGCTGTAAAATCTTATCCTGTGTAGGACTGTATTCTCCTTACTGGCGAACCGCTTGACGATTCTTCTTACGGCTTCCTTAAATACGTCGTCATTGTCACCTGCTACCGGCTCCGGGGTGAGACTTTCGAACACCCTCAGTCCCTCGACGCCCAGGGCATTTAATAGCATCGCCCTGCGTCTCGTCACCGAATAGCCTGCACCACCCAAGGCCTCCACATACGTGGTGAATAAGGGTTGCCACTGTGGCCACGGAATGGCTGGCCTACCTGGAGTCTGGAGGAAAGGTGGTGGTGGTGTAGCCCCTTCCATGGCACCGCGCAGATCCGGTGGTGATCCTCATTGCCAATTATGTAGTATATTTACTGGAATGATGCGCATGAGACCTTGAGGCTTAAGGGGATGTTGCTTTATTCGTCATCAACAGCAACTAACAAACTGCAGCTTAACTGAGGTAATATTAAATGGACAACAGGCACTGTAACTTAGGTGCAATAAATGAGTCTCTGATTTTGCTGTAAGGCCTGCAGGCCAGTCCTGTGGAGGAGCTGTCAGGAGCCGATCCTGCTCCGTGCCTTCCTCCAGGCATCTGCCCCGCGGGAAGGGCGGGAGCAGCATTTCCCCTTCGCGAGATCTCACGAGACCGGGAGGTCTCGAGATATCTCTACACAATCCATGGTGTCCCTTGACCTGCTACAGAGGAGTGGATTGCCCCGCTTCCCAGCAGATTTCCCTCGTGAAAATCAATCAGTTGCTGCCGGTAGCGATCTGCTCACGGCTCCTTATCCTATTCAAACGCTCTGAGGAAAAAATCTGCATGCAGTCGGCCCCGGCCCTCCTGTTGGCACGGGAGCCGCTCACTTATGCAGCCATCTTTGGTGGCCCTTAGCCACGCCCGCCCCGATTTGCTGGTATTACCAGCAATTTTTGACAGTGGGGTTCTGGATATTACCAGCAGCCATGAGCTGGAGGTATTTCCGGCCACCCCACCATCAAACTCGGAGTTGGCCATTGCGGTAATGTATCAGTAAACAGACAGCCTTCAAACACAGGGTGGAAAAGAAACTACAGTTCCCAGCGGCCCTAGCTTTTTTACCAATTGGGTGACCAGGTGCACCAGCCCACCTGAGCCTATCCCAGTCTTTGCCGGCCATCAACTGACATTGGCAGCGAGGCCTTTCTCTGCCCCCGACTTCTAGTAAGTAAGTGACTGGTGACCATTTCTTTATATTCTTTGTGATACTGCCCCTGAGTCACTCTGACAGGAGAACACTATGTTGCATCATGGGCTTACCTGTTCCTCTTGATCTGCTACTCACGGCTCAAAGACTGAGGTGGTTAGCCATTGTTAATAAGCATGTAAATATGAAACTCAATACATTTGGTAAATCCAGATGTCACCTGTGACCCCCCCTAGTGATTCGACTATTTCGCTTCTCAGTCAGTATCCTGAAAACCTCTGTCCCTTGTTATATTTTCAGCCAGAGATTCATTTACTTCCACAATCTGGGAATTCGTTAACATCTACCTTCCCTGCCTCTTCTGTGTCACTTGATCAGTCTGAGACCTTGAAAGCGCTTTTTAATTGTCGCCCCCAATTAGCTGTTCCATCTCAAAGTGCCCAATTTCAGTACTCCTCTTTAACTAATTACCTTGAATCCGTCACACCTCAGTATACTTCAAACAGAGCATTAACAATGGCCCTCTTGAACACAAGATCACTTAATATTCATGCCACTAACATGCACAACTACATTACCCAAAGAGACCTTGACATTATGTGCCTCACTGAGACATGAATTCACGATACTAGTGGTCAGTCTATAAACATGGCCGTTCCGGAGGGTTATTGCATCTTCTGTAGCAATTGAGAGTCAGGTCAGGGGGTAGGGGGAGCTTTTTTATTGCAAAACACGATTTGAATATCTTCCCTTCTCCCTGTCACTGTGAGATTATGCACCTCAAGATGACTCCACTAATCAATCTTGTATTAATCGATACTGATTTATCATCCTCCGCATGGGATGCTGGATATCAATGATGAAATCACCCATTTATTGCCTAGTGTCAACGGGCCTAACAGCTGCACCTTATTCTTAGGGGATTTAAACCGTTGGCGTGGCAATGTCCCTGATAAAGAAGCTATTGATCTAGAACAGGCCCTGATTAACATTGACTATCATGTCATGAGCAGTGAGCCCACCAATGCCAAGAACATCATATTCGATTGGGTCATGTCCAAAAACCTCACTGCTCATATTGAGCAAAATTCTCCATGTATTTGGTCCGATCATTACTTAATTGAATTGTCAATTGAACCTCATGTTCTTTCAAGAAAACCTCATAGCCCCATCAAGAAGGTCCTGAGTCGGAACTTTTGTCATCCACTTCGGATTCTGACTCCATGGAATCTTTAACAACTTCTTACTCTTCCACTTTTCAGGAAATGATTGACTGAGTTGCACCTTTTCAATCTAAGCTGGTTAGAGCTAACTCCAGGCATCAAAATTGGTTTACCCCTGAACTTTGCTCCCTTAAGAGAGTTAAACGCACCATTGAATCTAAATGCTTGAAATGTCCAACTAGTGAGAATAAGGTCAGTTGCAATGCTCATGATAAGCATTATAAATTACGAATAATTGAAGCAAAAAATTACTTTTTTAATACTCAAATTGATGAAGCAGTAAACAAACCTGGCAATCTCTTCCAAATGTTCAAACGGTTAGAAAAGCTGAATGCACTAGCTACTTCGATAGTACCCACAGTTTATTATTGTAGTCCAGGCATCATTTGAGGCCACAATTACTAAGGCTAGGGACAAGATCTCTTTTTCACAAACATCCTTGAAGCCTAGTGATAACTCTCTAATAATGTTAGGCGATTCTCTGCACACCAGTCCGCTACACACCAGAACACTGCTCACATTTCCCCAACATCTCCTCCCACGGTTCGAGGCTCAGGTGATTCGGTGAACCCAAAGGACCGGAAACTCTGTACCAGCTATGGTGTACGGGCTCGATTGCAACCCTTTCTGCATTGGCAATTGCCTTGGCGAACGTACAGCAGAAGGGGCGGTGTTACGTCTCCACGTCGATCACGTGATCCAGAGTGGCGTTCCTCACGTGACCTTGGTGGACGTCATGTGACCCAGAGACGTCACATGACCCAGAGACGCACAGTATAAAGATCCGAGAGACAGAACACTCATTGCTTCTCAGCTGTCTTCAGACTCTGTTTGGCGTTACGCATTGCTCCACTGTTGCCTTTGATCACGGAACTCTACCTCGGACTCCTTCGGATACCCCTTGTACCTTTGCTTGGAACTGTTTACCTGTTGCCGGACTTTGGACTACTTCCTGACTTGTCTTTGGATCATCCTTTGGTACTTCACTGAACTCCTACGCCATTTCCCTTCTGGGGATTCAAGTCACACCTTCACTCCTACAGGTGGCTGTTCCTACATCCACGCTATCTTGCGGTCCTACTATTTCAGGGACTGCCGCATCATCTGAGTCTCGAACCTCTACTAGGTTTCCTGGGTTTTCCTAACACCCGATAGGTAAGACCTTTTAGATCCTTGGTTTACTGTATATGTATTGTAGTTGCCTGGTACTTAACCTCGTTCCTTTTTGACAGCAGCATCGGTGTTCCAGAGGTTCCGTGGATCTGGGAAGTCATCTCCCACCTGTGGCCTCAAAGGTCGTACAGCGGGTTTCTTTAGTTCCCCTGTACGTCACTTGGGGACGGAGGTCTCATCGGTCTACACGACACTCAAGTCAGAACAGACTGAGAAGCCATATAGTCGTGTCAGACAATGCAGGGATCCAGGGAAGAACCCATAGCTGCTTTAGTCCAGGCGATTAGAGTATTAAGGGCAGATATGGCCGCCGCGAATACAGTGATCCACCAAAGGTTAGACTCCATACAGAGTGTTCAGCATTCCCTTCCTGCAGACCCTGAGTTCGGAGACGCTAGTTCCTCAACCACACCTCCTCCCTTGACTAATACTACAGTCCCAACTCCGGTGATCCTCCCAACCCCTTCCCCCCTGGCCGCTCCTGAACGTTTTCAAGGTGACCCCAAGAAATTCAGGACCTTCATTAACCAGTGCAAGTTACATTTTTTGTGCAGACCTTTGTCCTTTCCTACTTCCACTGCTAAAGCCGCCTTTGCCCTTTCCCATTTAGCCGGGAGAGCTGCCGCTTGGGCTAATCCTCTGTTGGAGAATAATAACCCAGTCCTTTATGACTTTGATCTGTTGGTTCTAGAAATGTCTCGAGTATTTGATACCCGACACAAGGCACAGTCTAGGGATTTGGAGTTGTTAGAACTAACCCAGGGTAGAAGGACCTTGATAGAATACATCACCTGGTTCAATCAATTAGTAGCTGAAACATCATGGCCAGAAAACAAGCGGGCAGTTGTCTTTTATAGAGGGTTGAGTAACATAATGAAAGACGCTTTAGCAGTGATCCCTTCTATGCCCACTCAGTATCAGGAACTAGTTGATCTTGCACTACAAGTAGATGCACGGCGATCGGAGCGTAGAGCCGAGTTGGGGGTTTCTTCCCATCCTACACTTACCAGTCCTCCTGCTTCCAGTACGGAAGAACCTATGCAAGTGGGAGGTTTACGTAGCCCTATTACAACATCAGAGAGGGAACGTAGAAGGGTGGATAATGCCTGCTTTTATTGTGGCACCACAGGACATTATGTGAAAGAGTGTCCTCGACGTCCCAAGAAGAGTCAGGTTTTTCGGACAGCTCGACCTTAGATCCGGAGAGCAGGTCGAGTGTTCAGTCTCCATCTCCGGGTACCTCTCTTGCCTTTGCTCAGGTTCAACCCGTCTCTGTAAACGCTACTATATGGGCCTCATTACACGGAAGGCGGTAATCCAGGGTGCTATTAGCACCCTGGACCATGCCGGTAAATTACCGGCACCGCCTTGGCGGAAAGGGGATTTACCGCCCCATTCCAAGGTTGGAGGGGCGGTAAATCCCCCTTCCGCCATTGCCCTTCCCCATTCCCATTTCTGCCCCATAGGGCTCTATGGGAATGGGGAAGGCGCTAATTACGGCACCGCAATTTTGCGGTGCCGTAATTAGCTCCGAGGTCCCTTAGCGGGTTGGTTTTTAACGCCTGCAAGAAGCAGGCGTTAATTCCTCCAACCCGCAAAGGGACCTCGTAGTACGGCGGTAAGGGTTAACGGTCACCGTTGCCATTAACGGTGACCGTTAACCCTTACCGCCGTCCGTGTAATGAGGCCCTATGTCCCTCTACAGGCCTTCTTCATGCAGTCACAATCATCATTGATTCAGGCGCCACTGGAAATTACATAGACATTGCGTTAGCCCATACAAACAATCTACCTTTAGTGGTAAAAACCCGACCTGAACCTGTTCAAGCCGTAGATGGTTCTGAGTTAGTGTCTGGTCCTGTTAGACACCAAACTGCACCTCTCTTGTTGACCATACAAGATATTCACACAGAGACCTTAAGTTTTGACTTAATCACCACACCTCAATTCGGTATCATATTAGGGATACCATGGTTACGTGAACACAATCCATTGATTAATTGGCAATCAGGCACTGTGCTCTTCGAATCCGAGATCTGTCAGAATTATTGTCTCCCGACCCATCAAACAACTGATACTCCTTCTCGGGCTTTGGGAGCCTTAGCTCAACTCACGCTGAGTGTTGATGGATCTGAGCTTGTGACTCCACATACAGTTGGGGGGTTGGTGTCTGGGATACCATCGGAGTACAAAGCATTCGAATCAGTGTTTGATCGTGGCTCTGCTGAGGTACTACCTCCGCATAGACCATACGACTGCCCAATCAAATTAATCCCTGATTCCTCTATTCCTTCGGGCAGGATTTATTCTTTATCTCCTTCGGAGGAACTAGCATTGAAAGAGTATGTACAGAACGCCCTTCGTTTAGGACACATCCGCCCCTCTACTTCACCAGCGGCAAGCCCTATATTTTTTGTACCTAAGAAAGAGGGGGATTTACGTCCTTGTGTGGATTATCGACGTCTTAATGCCATCACAAAAAAGGATAGGTATCCAATTCCATTAATCACACCCCTTCTGGACCACTTATCACATGCTTCTGTTTTCACCAAGCTTGATCTGCGCGGCGCATACAATCTAGTACGCGTTCGCGAGGGCGATGAGTGGAAAACTGCTTTCTGTACTCGTTACGGCTTGTATGAATACCTAGTCATGCCCTTTGGTCTGTGTAATGCCCCGGCCACATTCCAACGCTTTATGAATGACACATTCAGGGATATTTTGGATGGTTGTGTACCTGGACGACATCTTGATCTTTTCTCGTAATCTTGATGACCATGTAAAACATGTCCGAGAAGTATTATCCCGTCTCAGAGAACATTCCTTATTTGCCAAACCTGAGAAATGTCAGTTTCATAAAACGTCTGTTGAGTTTCTGGGATTTCACATTACTCCGGGAGCATTATCCATGAACGATTCCGAGGTCAGAGCAGTCTTAGAGTGGCCAGTACCTCAAACACTCAAGTCATTGCAGTCCTTTTTGGGCTTCGCCAACTTCTATAGGCGTTTCATTTCCTCCTTTTCCACAATCGTTGCCCCGCTCACGGCCCTGACCAGCCCTCAGGTACCCTACCGTTGGCAAAGAGAACATCAGGAGGCTTTTGAGGCTTTGAAAAACGCTTTCACTACCGCACCGGTGCTCCAACACCCCAATCCTGATCTTCCATTCATAGTTGAGGCGGATGCCTCTTCTTTTGCTCTCGGTGCGGTATTGTCCCAATCATGTCCTACAACAGGCAAATTACACCCAGTGGCATACCATTCCCGTAGGTTCTCCAGTACTGAGACACACTACACCGTTACGGAGAAGGAACTCCTGGCTGTCATGGACGCCTTTCGTGTTTGGCGCCATCATCTTCTGGGGGCTAAACATCCCATCACTGTATACTCAGATCATCGTAATTTACAGGATCTGGCTTCATTGAAGTGCATTAATAGCAGACAGGTTCGGTGGCATCTTTTCTTTTCCTCTTTTGATTTTCATATTACGCATCGTCCTGGAACTTCACATGGTAAAGCAGACGCCTTGTCACGTTCCCCAGGTGGGGTCCAGTTGCCAACATTCCCCGACACTGTTCTCGGAAAGAGTCATGTAATTTGCCTCTGTACACCCTCATTGTCATTATTAGACTCGATCCGATCCTGGACTAGCATTCATTCTGAACAGTTGCGAGAATGGGACCCCGTGTATTCTGATGGTTTGCCTTTCGTGCATGAACGTCTGTTCCTTCCCACACCCGACACTCGTAATCTGGCCCTTGAGTGGTCTCATGATGCTCCTTTTAATGCCCATCCCGGTCAGGAGCGCACTTTAGATCTTCTCAAGCGCTGGTGTTGGTGGCCCTCTATGAAGCGCGACGTGGAGTGTTATGTCAATTCGTGCCCAGTATGTGCTCAGGCTAAACATCGGAGAGGCCGACCGGTTGGGTTGCTACTTCCGCTTCCGGTACCTCCCAGACCTTGGCATACACTGTCTATGGATTTCGTTACCGACCTCCCCAAGTCACAAGGTTTTGACTCCATCTGGGTAGTGGTGGACACGTTCTCTAAAATGGCTCGTTTTGTTCCTTGTAAGGGTATTCCTTCGGCTCCAGTCTTGGCGGACTTGTTTTTTGAACACGTGTTCATGTTATTTGGACTCCCTTCGGTTATTATATCCGATCGAGGATCACAGTTCACCTCTCGTTTTTGGAGGTCGTTGACTAAATTGTTGGGTATTGATACCAGGTATTCTTCGGCCTATCATCCTGAGACTGATGGGCAGACTGAAAGGACGAATCAATCCATGGAGCAGTATCTTCGCTGCCTTGTATTGCAACTCTACCTCGGACTCCTTCGGATAACCCTTGTACCTTTGCTTGGAACTGTTTACCTGTTGCCGGACTTTGGACTACTTCATGACTTGTCTTTGGATCATCCTTTGGTACTTCACTGAACTCCTACGCCATTTCCCTTCTGGGGATTCAAGTCACGCCTTCACTCCTACAGGTGGCTGTTCCTACATCCACGCTATCTTGCGGTCCTACTATTTCAGGGACTGCCGCATCATCTGAGTCTCGAACCTCTACTAGGTTTCCTGGGTTTTCCTAACACCCGGTAGGTAAGACCTTTTAGATCCTTGGTTTACTGTATATGTATTGTAGTTGCCTGGTACTTAACCTCGTTCCTTTTTGACAGCAGCATCGGTGTTCCAGAGGTTCCGTGGATCTGGGAAGTCATCTCCCACCTGTGGCCTCAAAGGTCGTACAGCGGGTTTCTTTAGTTCCCCTGTACGTCACTTGGGGACGGAGGTCTCATCGGTCTACACGACACTCAAGTCAGAACAAATAACCCCCCACACACCCAAGGTTATCAGGTTGCCTGAGTTTCTGCTTATCTCCAATATGTATTGCTGAAATGTAGAAGTTACTTTCCTCCATGAAACCTACATCATGTGCCGAAAAATATTCTTTGTCCCAAAGTCATTCTGGGACATGGAGCTGCATTTGCCCCTCTGCTTACTCACATAGTTAGTGCCTGCTTTCGTGACAAGTACGTCCCTTCTTCCATCTAGCCTGTGACGCCCCTTCCAAACAAAACAGGTTGCGATTCTAGAGACCGAGCCGATCTTAGACTAATCACAAACTGCAACTTTCTGTTACAAATCTTAGATAAAGATGCCACTCTACAATTTTAATCTTTCGTGGACGTTAACAACATACTACATAGCCAGCAATCTGGTTTCAGCCCAGTACATAGCAATGAAATGGTGCTTGGAGATCTACAGTCTCTCATGCTTGGGATTCTTGAAAAAGGCAGGCCTATTGGTTCTTCTTGACCTTTCAGCGTGCTTTCGATCTGCCCGACCCCAAGTGTCTTTTGAGAACATTAGAGTCTATAGGAAATTGCTCTAAAGAAGCAATGGCTTGGTTCGGGTCCTTTTTATTCCATTGAGTGTCTAGGATACATTTGGGGCGATGCCTTTTCATCTCCTGCTCGTATCCAGTGTGGTGGCCTCAAGGAGCCTGTTTGTCACTAGTATTCTTTAACATCTATACTAGACCCCTCTGTGCCCTCCTTGAGGGTTCTGGTGTATTTTTCACTAATTACGTGGACGATACGCTGTTGGTCTTGGAACTTAGTGGTGACTTCTCTCAGGACTCCTCGAAACTTCTCCAAATATACAACCTGATCGAATCATGGATGTCACAGAATTGGATGTGTTTGATGGAGGAAAGAAAGAGCTCCTGATTTTTGGCTCATCTCAAGCCAGATTGAAATTGAACATCGGATATGAAAGCTTCCTTATTAATGACCGTGTCATCTCAGTCAAGAGTAAGGTCAAAACGTTAGGCATTATTTGTGAATCCTCTCTCAGTGCAGACAAACATATCAACCTGATTACCAGAAATTGTAATTACTATCTCCACCTTTTAAGAACCATTCAGCCTTTTCTAATAGAGGATAGCTGCATTACCATCGCCCATGCCACCATTTTGGCACACCTAGATTATTGTAATGCTCTGTTAGTTGGGGCTAATACCTCCTGCTTAAAGAGATGTCAACTCATTCACGCCCCAGACCTATGGTCGTAACACTTACATACATGGAAGATTAGCATACATAGTAGAGCATAGTGCTATCCATGGATTTATGGATCTTGCGTGAATTATCATGTTTTGAGGCTTTTGCGGAAGGACCAAAAGGATGACTTTGATCCTAGTGTTAGCTGGAGTGCGTTCTAGTGTTTGGCTGCCACCACTGGGAAGCTCCGGCCACCTGCCTTTCTTTGCTTGAATTTAGAGATGGAGAGGAGGTCTGAGTGGACAGCCTTGTAGGTCTGCTGGATTGTGATTTGGTATGGCAGACCATCTTAAGGGTTCTGAGGAATATATTTAATGTCACAGTACAGTTTTAATGTTTTGCCCCTCTGACGCTAATGCTAAGGACTGATCCGGGGTGTGAGAATGTGTGTGTGGGGGTTCCTGCACGCGGTTTTGTCTTTTTTTTACAGTATATGTTTCATTCCATTTTAGCATTCATTGCTGGGCTTACAATGTGTGTGTTATTGTGTGTTTAAGCGTATTTAAGGCTGTAGAAGTTGGTGTATTTATGGAATATTTTCATTTCATAGAATATTTTTATTTTCATTTTGACCTACTGATCCTACTGCACACGCCTGAATAGGGTGCAGTGTTTGTGTGTAGTGTTTGTGTTTATTCTGGAATAATTTTGATTTTTCAGTATTTCTTTCACTTTGTTTTGTTCCCTACTGCTTATGCTTTGTGGTTCTACTGCGTGATTGCTGTGGCAGATCATCTATTGCGTTTTGTGCAATGTATCTCATTTCACATTATATACTTCATATTCTTGTGCCCATGCAACCCTACTGTGCATGACGGTATTGGGTTGCTTGTGATTGTTGGGGGCTGCAAATGTTTTGGTGCATTTTCAGGTATATTTTAATTTGATTTGCCCTCCACACCTACTATTCATATTGGAAATATTGAGAATATGTTTGGGCATTCAAAAGTGACCAACTCAGATCTATTTGGCTGATGGAATTTTTTGAAATGTGGGCAAAAATCTCAAAAGTCGAAGTGGATACTTTTGAGATATTGGGGGGGTCATCATGAGTTAGCCGGTCAGGGAACAATGCTGATAAAACGGCTGGTACTACTGGCTACAGCATTTTTCCCAGACCGGCATACCCCAAGTCTGCCAGTAGGGGAAGTTAGCTGCCGACAGGCCCTACCTGCTCAGAGTTCAAGCCCCTAGCAGCAGAAAATTCACTGAATTACCAGCACCGTTAGCAAATGATGCCAGTGAGTCAGTAGTTTCCATTCCATGGAGTCCTATGGAATGAAAATGGACAGCGGTTGCCAGTGTCTGTAATAACTTGGTAATACTGGGATATCGGGCACCGGTAACGTTAAGGCTAGTCTGCCGGTAACCCACCGGAACCACTCAGACTCGGCGGGTTACCGGCAGACTTGTAATGAGGCCCATTATGTTCTAAATAGAGTTTTTTGAAATGCTGCATTTCAAAAATATATATTTTTCAGTTATTATTTTAGCTGTGATGATGTTGATATGTTATTTATGTAGCGCTTTCGCCAAAGCGGTGTAAAGAGAGCATATTTACATACGATATCACCCAACCGAAGTTGGCACTTATTTATCGACCTCGGAAGGAAGAAAGGATGGCCTTACCAGGATTTGAACCTGCAGATCACACAAAGATTGGAGGAGCAAGTGCTCAATCCGCTGAGCTATCTTACCAGCATGAAAGCATTGGTGAAACATTCCCAAATCTGGCATGAGTGTTCCCATTTGGGTACAACTGTGGCTTGCCACATTTGGTGAACTTTCATAGATGGAAACAAAAGTTGCAGAGGAAATACTGAAGCCTGTGAAGTTCGATGCAACCTAACTATACTACCACATATTGTCCTATTGGTTTTTAATATGAGCTGTGCACGTTTCATGTCATCGGTTTAAAAAGGATGTTCATTTAGCCCTGTGTTTTTAAACTACCTTTTACATAGCTAGTCCTAGCCTGACTCCGCTCCCGACCCCTGCCCCCCCCCAATTGTTCTGGCCACTTAACCCAGAGGTGGGATCCCTGAGTAATGTTTTCCCATTTTTAGCAACTCCCCTTTATAGTCCATGCGCAGGCGAGTCTTCACATGTATCAACGGATATTAAGCCTCCCCTCCAGCCAATCTCGTTTTATCCTGAGAACGTATCCCATTGTTTTAACGACAGGAATTATTACAAAGTCATTTACTGTGGCAATAAGACCCGAGGCGGCGGGCCAATAACGCCCCAGGTAATGCCCCCGGGGCCGTAGTTACAGGCCCGAGCGTAGGGAGGGCCTTAACGAAGCCCCGGGGCATTACCGTGGGCGGTATTGGCCCGCCACCGAGGGTCTTATTGCCATAAGCACCCGGCCCGTTAGACCGGGGTGCTAATGGCATTTTCTTTTCCGTTTTGCTTGTTTCGAAACAGAAAAAGAAAAAGAAAAAAAAAATGAAAAAAATGGCTGCCGGGAAAGGGAAAACGTAGTCCGTTTTCCCTTTCCATGATGGCCATCGGGAGCGGACGCGCTGGGAACACAAGTGTTCCCAGCGCGTTCGCTACCAAGACCAGAAGAAGGTAAGTGGGGTTGGGAGGGCGGAAGGGAGGGGGACGGGGAAGGAAAAAAAAACAAAAAAAAAGTACCGCGGGGGACGATGGAAGCCTCGAGCCGAGTCTCCGCACGGCTGGAGGTTTCCATTGTCCCCCGCCAGAGATCACAGGATAGAAGGTAAGTCGGGTGGGGTGGTAGATGGGAGGAGGGAGGGGAAAAAAAATTCTTGCCTGAGTCCCCGGCGGGGGACGAAGGAAGCCTCCAGCCATGGGGAGGCTCGGAGAGGGGATTGCCCCGATTCGTGCCTCCTCATTGGCTGAGGGGCTGCCACGCCCATTGCTGGGAACAGAGTAGCCGGCACGCACGGCGTAAAAGGGAATACTGTGTGGTATGGCTCGCAAATGAGCCAATCACCACGCAGTATTCCCGTTGCGCCGCGCGTGCCGGGTGCTAATTTGAAGTAATTCCTTCGAAACAACGTATAAAAGTAAGGGGTTAAAAGGGGCGGCGAGGGGGTTTGGGGTAGGGATACTATTATAGGGAAAGGGAGATGGGGGCAAATAAAAATGTGATGAGTTTTTTCGTTGGAATTACTTCGAAGTAATTCCTGTCGTAAAACTACATGGAACCCCTAAGTGCATTGTGGGTTCAGATTTCATGACACTACCAGAACGTTGCGTAATTGTTATGTTTTCGTACTTCCTATAAAGAAGATAAGGTGCAGCGTGCAACATTGAAACGTTGTATTTGGATGCACCATGACCATCTCCGTTCACAGCGTATTTAAACGGATTGGATGGATTTTCTTGTTTTCTTAACAGATGCGATTGTTTTACTGGGATGTCAAGATGGCATCCGCGCAGACGCTCATTCAAATCGCAATTTATATCCAATTAAAATGCTCATTTTACCTAGACCTGAAGCGCATACCTTCCAAAGACACCAAATTTGATTATTTGACAACATAATAACTGGAATGTGACCTTAGCTGCAGGGACGTCATTTCACCAAAATGCCAGGGGTAGCAGAAGTGACATCACACAACCCTTGACCTTTGATGAAATCACAGGAAGTGATGTCATTTGACCCCACCCCGAAGTGATATCACAGGAAGCGATGGAACACAACCTTTCACCCCTTGACAAAACAGGGAGTGACATCACATAGCATTGTTCCTAAGTACACTACGAAAAATATGGTAACGATATCACTAGAATGTGATATACATTTCATACAAGAATTGATCGCCATATTTATCATTAAGATGAGTGTGTATAAACCCATATTACCAAATTACTGTGAATGTAAGCAGACGTCCATGGCCAAATGATAACTATGTGTTATTATATAGCACTTACGCTTAAGTGCTTTATATAGAACAAATATACATACAATATCACCCAACCTGTGTTGGTACTCATTTATCGAAATCAGAAGGATGAAAGGCTGAGTTGAGGTGTTTAAGAACAGACTAAATCAGTGTGCCTGAAATTAACCTTTAATGAGTCTAGCAATTATTGTATAGAATTCCAGAAAGACAAACTATTTGGTAGACCTATTCTTTCTTATTTAGAGTCACTGCTGAAAGTGTTAGACTTGTGGAACCCCTGCTCTTTATTTTGTTTAAGAGGCCTGAACAAGAAAGCCAGCCACTCCAAAAGCAAAGAGCCACATGGCGCTGGCCACAGCGGAGAACCTTGCATTAAAACGTTTAAATAAAAGAAATGTTTTAGGGGTAGCAAGGGAGACCACAGGGGTAGCAAGGGAGACCTCAGGGGTCACAGTTGCGACCCCTGGCGACCCCTAAATGACGTCCCTGCCTGGCGATACTGTGCAATGACACCTTTGTTGGGTTTTGCAGGTCTGGATTGGCTGAAGGTTACAATGGCCTACTTCAGCAGAATGGGGATCACTTTATCCTACGAGATGATTTGCCTGGTCAATGCAGAGCTGTATCCCACCTTCATAAGGTCAGTGTCATGAATCCCTTTCATTGCTGTAACAAAATATTATGTAATTTCAGTTCATTTTCTGCAATGGTCTCCGTTTTATTTTATCTGCAAAAAGGAGGTTGTAGGTGCACAATTCTAAAAGTAGATGGAGAAAAGCAGGACAAGTGGCATATGCCACCATTAAATTGTGAAATAAATCAGTGGTGCAAATGGAAAAAATGTAAAGGGGGATCCCAGAAAGGCTGGGGTAGGGGCAGAGTTCCTAGGGGGCGGAGCTGGCAGTTGGACTCCACTCAAAGGAAATATTCAAAATAATAGTTTAAAAATGGGGCAATTTCTTTAATGCTGTTTCTTTCCAAATTCCACACTGTATATCAATTCCACTTTTAGTCACTTCCATGGCAGTGGTGCACCCAAAATACAGTTGATAATGCAGTGACTTTTTAGTACATTAAGGGATCCATAGACACGCGTTACAGTAGACGGCTATCAGCGTTACTCAGCAGGTTGAGAGACTGTTGCAGAGATTTTTTATATTAAAAACTTGTTGTTAATCTGTTAGGAAAGATTTCATTTATGTGCAGTTTTCCCTCCATTTTTGGATCCCCCCAAACCTTTTGCTTCTGTTTGGCTATCCTACCCTGACATTTTCCAGTGGAGCCCAGCCTTCAGCTGAACTCCCTTTGGCTTCTGCTCACTTGTTATGGGGAAACTGACACGTCCTTCAGACTGTCAGTACTGGGAAACTATGTTTCCCTTAGTCTTTGAATATGTTGCCATTTCTTGGTAACTTTTTTAACAATGCACAATGCGCCTTCCAGTACCATGCACTGGAGTCCCTTTTTGTTTTATGGCCCTAGACACCCTCAGAGGATTTTTGGGTGATTGTACGAGTGTGCCTGGGATGAACTGGTGGCAGCAGTTACTTTTCATAATGTTTTACTTCTTTTTACTGAGTTAAACGTGTTTACCGCATTTGGCTCAAGACTGTGGCCAGGTCTGAAAATGGAAGAGCCACAAAATCTTTTGTTCTATCCCATGGCCATTTTGTCCCTTGCCTTCACCCACATTGAGTAACCTGGGTTTTTCTTATTTGGGCATGAAGCCTCCCGCGAACACCGATCTCTTTCCCTGGCTTCTTCCTGTCACGTATGTGTTCCCAGGAAGAGGGCTGGGACTGTATAGTCCCAATTGACACTACTGGTGGCAGGATGTCTGGAGTGCCTGAATGACTGAGACTACCGTGGGCCGTGATTGGTCCACATAAGGGATGCCTGCAAGAGAGCAGATCTTCTATTGGGAGTCCTTGATGTTGGCACAAAGCTTATCTTGGATAACAGAAGGGGCTCTGCAGCCATTCCAGGTCGATCACCTGTGTTCTCACTGAACTACAGAAGGAGCCAAGTCTCCTACATGAAGAAACAGACTTGTGAAACCGCCAGAGACACTTTGGAAGGTTTTGGCACTCTTCACCCTCTGCTGTCCCATCAGACCCCTGCTTTCTTCTTCGATCAAGAAGGCCTGCCAAGGTGCTTCAACCCTTTGGAGTAGTGGGAACAACTACTTGCGGCGACCCCTGCATACCCACCGAACGAGCTGCTTCAGAAGTGTCCCTGAGCCATCCAGTGAACTGTCAAATAGGTCCTGCAAATGTGCGAATGACTGCTGGGGAAAGGAGCACAGAGCAGATTAGGTGGGGGCTCAGTAGAGCATTGTCAGGGCTGAAGAAGGAAGGACATCCAGGGAGACATCGGATGCTGGATCTAAGACCCAGCAAGAGCTGGCCCATTGACCAACGCTGTAAATAATAACACAGCACTTAGAACAAGGAAGAATACAACATGAAGCACTATATAAGATGTGATATTAGCATTATTATTAGTAGCACACGCACACACACTATGCAGCAGTAACAGCCAAACGGATGTATCAGCTAGAGAGCAGCATCTGCATTGTACAAACTTTGCACATGTGCAGTGCAATTGTCTACTTACACTTGCACATTTCCTTGGTGCATACATATGCTTTGCTTCAATGTATTTTTTTGTTCTATGACAAATGCCTGGAAAATTGCACTGCACTGGTACAAAAGTCTCCCAAAAATGAGCCCAGTTTTATACAGAGGTTATCAAAGAAAGAAAGGAGGAAAGTGAGCTTAAAAAACAAAGTGTCTTATTGTATCATTAGATTGTCCCTGTTGCTGCTAAGCCAGGTTATGCTCAATGGCTCTGCAATCCGAGGAAATGGACAATTCTTCTCTGTTTTAGAATCAATCTATTTCAGGTAGATACTGTCCGCTCCTCGGTGGGACCTGTTATTGATTTCAAATGCAGTGGCCTCTGGTTTAATGCTAACAATCAGTATCCAGTAAAATGGTGTGTTTACAAGCTAAATTAGCGTGGGGGCCTCTCTATTTTGTTTAAGGTCTAATGCTAACAATCTCTAGCATTTTGTTTTTTCCACTTAGAGGATGTACAGGTATTTTGCTGAGCAGAAACCACAAGTTGCATACACATACATATGACTTGCTTGATGATGCTAAATGCAACTAATGTGGGCGGCCATGTAAATCAAAATGGAGGTCACAAGCACATTGAAGAGAATGGGAGATGCTGAAAGGATTCCAGAATATGGAGAGAGGCAGACGTGCTGATTTTGCAAAGATGCACAGACCCTGTTTCCAGTGCAGTCACAGTGCACAGCCTTGCCAAGGACACTGAAAGGGAAAGGTTTCATATAAGCAGATGATATGCATGAGTAAAAAGCCAAAAATCCTCATAAATACAGGCAGGAGAAGGTCAAATTTGTGGTCCCTTCACACGTGATCGAGACCTGAGCAACAAAGCCTGCTCATTTGAGCCAGCCAGGGTCAGTTGTTCACATCCAACCGAAAGCAGGGTGATACAAAAGAAATACCAGGTTCAAATCCTACATCTTCTGTCTCCAAGCCTAGAGGATTTGAGATGGTAACTTAACGGGAACATGCAGCACCTTCGGGGTCGTTCTCACTACCTTGAATAGTTGCACTTGGCTGGTGAATTTCCACAGCACCAAGGATGAGAAGGCACTCACTGACCAATCCTTTCTCACCTTTCAAGTTACGCTCATACTATGGAGTATTGCCCAATTGCAGCACACTCACCAGAGATATTGTAGTTGAAACATTTAAAGGGTGGTCGCAGGAGAAGCCACCAAATGTCTGTCCAATCCCTGAACAAATAGCCTATAAATCATATGCATAGTTGACCTTACTGACCAATCCCGCTCCATGTTATGTTTTTTTATGTAAACATTGTTTTGTGACGTCAAACGGTAACACAAATAGCTGAAAAGCTTCAGATCGTTGGAAGAAGTCATGGCGAATTGCTGCATTGTCCTGAAAATCAGAGGTCCAAAAACCATACAGCCCTCTACCTGGTATTTGCCAATAAAGAGACAACGCAGAGTGGATTGTGGTATGCTAAATGCAAGGTAACCCAGCTTTATTGGAAGTAAGCAGCTGGGGAGAACACAAGATCAACAGCAAAGCTCTCTTTAACAAATTCCTCACCGTTTTGAACAGCAAACACAGTTCATATAATGTAGATGCGTCACTCTGATATCATCATAATCACTGTGCTACTGTGAAAACCTATCTCTACTGCTCATTGGTCCTAATTGCTAAGCTACATATAGTATCTATATGTCCACCCTACTTATTGGGTAACTATCGTGGTTCCACCCATAAAACATCCCATAAAAATGTATGACCTCATCATGCTTGAATGTTATTGGTAAGTTCTAAATTACTTCTGCCATCTGTCAACTCCTTGAAGACTTTGACCTTGACGTCCTCGCTCTCAATGAGATGTGGTTCAATGCCAGCTCTGTCACTGCTTTTGACACTCTTCTTCCAGAGGGCTACAAGATCCTCTCCAAGCCCAGGGCCAACCGGTCTGGAAGTGGAGTGGCCCTTGTCTTCCCTTCTGGGTTCCTGCTTCTATCATACCCACTCAATCCTACTCTTCCTTTGAATGCCTTGTCTGCAAGCTGTGCGTATCTCCTACCCTCTCGCTCACTCTCACCACCATCTACAGGGCCCCTGGCCTGGTCTCCCTCTTCCTTTTGGAGTGGACTGACCTTCTCTTAACCAATCATAACCTTCTCTCCTGACCTCTACCTCCAAGCTTTTCCTCCTCTGAGACTTTAGTTTTCATCTTGACTCTCCTGATGCGGCCACTTTACTCTTCCACAACCTGTGTGACTCTCTTTCCCTCACCATTCTTCCTTCTGGCCAGACCCACTCAGTTGGGCACACCTTGGATGCGCTCATCTCAGCGGACATTTCTTTCTCTAACCCTCAGATTACACTTCTCTCTTGGTCTGACCATGCTCTCCTCTCCTCTCATCTGGCGCTCTAGTGTTCCCCAGCTAAGCCTGTGTCCGCACTGCCAGCCTCCTTCTCTGTCATTTGACAAATTAAGCGAGTGTCAGTAGCTGCTTCTGCCACCTCTTTCATTCCCCCTCCTAACCCGACTATTGACTCTCACACTGACTCAGCCCTTGCTAACCTTCACCTCTCCATCTCCAACACCCTTGACACCTTTGCCCCTGCCATGAGGATCTGCAAGAAGCATGCCTCCAAGTGCAATAGTTGGTATGATTCTGACCTAGACTCGCTGAAACACATATGCAGAGTTGCAGAACAGAAGTGGTTGGCTTCTATCTAGCACACCCTCTGACAACCTGGCCTGTTGTCTGCTCCAAAGGCAATACAGACTCTCCATCCGCTCCAAGAAGCGGGCCCATATCCAAGATTGCATCTCTGGGGCCACCAACAACACGGCTGACCTTTTCAAAATCTGTAAGGAACTGTAAGGAATCTGTAAGGAACTTGCCAATCCTACTGCAGTCTCCACTTCTCCTCTTCCTTCCCAGTTCCACTGCAAAGATTTGGCCTCTCACTTCACAACCAAAACTCAGGACATCCTGTCCTCACTCTCCTCTATCCCCCTTCCTCCTCCACTTGCTTGCAGGCCTCCCTTTGCCCCCCTCTCTCCTTCCCTCCTCTCTTCCAGCACCGGATGAGGTCACCAAGACAGTCTGCTCTATGAAAGTCTCCTCCAAACAGGTGCTTCCCTGATCCTCTAGAACTATCAAGGACAACATTGCCTCTCTAACTCCCTCCTTGGCTGAGTTCAGCAACCATTCCTTTGCCACTGGCTCCTTCCCACTACCTTTCAAGCACTCCCTTGTGCACCCCCTCCTAAAAAAGCTGTCTGCTGACCCTTCCTGCCCGGCTAACTACCACCCTATCTCCACTACCCCTTTCTTGGGCAAGCTCTTGGAGAAGTTGGTCATCTCCCAACTAATCCATCACACTGAATCTGTTGGCTGTCTCCACGAACACTGGTCTGGCTTCAGAGCTGCCAGAGGCACAGAAACTGCTCTTGGGAACACCCATGAAGACTTGCTCTCAAATCGCGGCTCAAATTCTTCCTCTGTCCTCATCCTCTGTCCTCCTCCTCCTTGATCTTTCCTCTACCTTCGACACAATCAATCATGCCACCCTCATAAATTGGCTCTGTGATATCCTCAGCATCACAGACATGGCACTTGATTGGTTGACCTCTTTCCTTTCTGATCGACCTTCCCAGTTTCAACTGGGTCCTTTTTTCTCCTCCACCTCACTCTCTACATGGGGCGTTCCTCGGGGCTCTATCCGCTTGACGTGGCTTTTCAACATCTACCATGCCCCTCTTGCCCACTTGATCTCCACCTTCTGTCCTCATTTCCAGTGTTATGCTGATGACATACAGCTCTCCTTTCAGCTTCCCTCCTCTCCTTCCTCTCTCATTCCCGATTGTCTGACTGCTATTCAGGCATGGTGTGCTGCTAACGATCTGTGCCTTAATGCCAGTAAGACCGAGATCCTCCTTATTGGGTCTCCCACCCACTGCTCCCCTCCCACTCTCTGGCCGCCCTCCTTGCCCCACCCTCATGTGAGGTAAAACCCTGGCAACTTTCAGCTTCACCTCCTCAGTGGCATTCTCTCTTTCCTCACCTTCCTCCAGAAACTATGTCTCCAGAGCTCTGGTCCTCTCCAGGCGGAACTATAGCAACAGCCTCTTCCTACTACATACCTCTTTCCTCCCTCCGCCTACAGTGATTTTGCACTGTATAAATAAATCCTGGGGGAAAATCCCCTAGGTCCCTCTTGAAAATTACAGGGAGTGTGAACAATTTATTTTGAGCTCTTCTTTTGCTACTGGAATTTGATGTGGCCAGTGCCATTGATTAGTACCATGTAAGGCTCTAAAGCTGTGATGGAAAAAGCATAGCTCTCAGGTTCATAAGGTCAATAAAATAAGCGCTCATATTTCTTATTCATATTGATTTTATTTAACAAATATGAAAGCCTCTCCTAACCCCCAAGCATTGAAAAAAAAACACTTCTACATTGATTATACAAACTAAAAATTAAAACACCCAGCAAAAATGCACTCAAAACAAAATAAAGCACTGGGCCAATAGAGGGGAATGGGGGCAGGACCTGGATATGGACCTTTAGGTAGTGGGAAAGGTAAGCAATGTGTCTTCACTAATCTAAGGAAGGAGAGGGAAATGGAGGCACATTTAATATTCTGTAGAAATTTAGAGATCTCCACCAAATTGTTCACCCTTGGAGTCTAATTTACTGATAGATCGGATTACCACCAACGTCACCTCCACAAAACACCAATTAATAGTATCTTTTGCAACCCCGACCTGGGCAAGCTTAAGAGTAAGTAGGAAACAGATTGGGGCCCCATAGAACCGGAGGAATGGATAGAGACCCTAATTTGCCCAAGGGAGGTGGCAATCTCTGCTCGATTCTGATTGGTTCGGCTAAAGATTCTACACCCGGCATACTATTCGCATACGCTGCTTTTTAGATGCAGATGGGCCGTACATCTGCGATGTCTGCAATGCAATGTCTCAGATGGAACACTCTTCCATACTATGTGGGAGTGCCCAAGGATTGGATGCTTGTGGTCTAAATCCCTTGACAAGCTAGCAGGGATTTTGGGGGTAGATTATACCACATGAGCCTAAATTGCTGTTATTGGAAATTTGGGGTGACACCTTTGGTCTGTTTGAAAACGTATTTTTGTCTACAGCGATTATCCTTCTAAAGCGCAACACCGCAATGCTATGGGGAAAACCCAAAAGCCCTATGGGTCTCAGATATGGATGTCTGTACGTCATTAGAAAAAAAGAGCATATAATGCTCTGGGATGCCCAAAGAAGTTTCTGAAAATATGGGGCAAATGGGAGGAGGCGAACCAAACTCTCACATGCAGGAATGGAAGGTTGGACAGGGGTTCATGATCGACTCTTGATCTATACAGGTCTGGATGCCGGTCTTTTAAGTGCTCTTTTGTTGTACGTTTTAAAATAATAAAATGTGTTATAAAAAAAGAAAAAGCCCGTTTGGAAAGAGAGGTGAGCCTAAAATTAGGAATATCCAATGTATTGCCCCTTTTACTGTGGCTGGTCCTGCGTCCACCCCAATCTGAAGTTTCTATGTTAAATAACCTGAATATGACAGGGTCAATACTTTAAAAGTGAAACAAGCAAGCTTAAATGGAAGTGTTGGAGTGATTTGGTCAAACATTTTTCACACCAGCAAATGGACTGCAGGATGGACTTTAAAAGCAGGAAATCCCATAAAGATAGCACCGATGCCATCCAGCTCAAATAATACAAGAGCCTGAACAAGAGGGGAAATCAGAGGAGGGGATTTATAGTTTAATCTGTCCAAGTAAGGTAAATTGAAATCACCAATTATGAGCTAATGTAGATACTTGGGAAAATAAGGTTCAGAAATGAATGTAGGGTAAAACCAAAGAACTGTGCTTCTGGAACCAAGCAGGGAGCAAGACAAATGATGATGGTGACGGTAGCCAAGAGAATGCAGGGGGCATATAAAAGTAAATGCATTTTTGAGGGATTGTGTTAGAGTGAGTGAAGGGACATCCAATCTTCTATGGCACAGACAAAGTCTGTCAGGTGAAAAACAGCCAGGCATGGCATTCTTAAACTTAACTCAGTGTTGCCAGCAGACTGTGATAGAGACATCAGCTTCCAAGCCCTAGACAGCCCAACACTACATTGTAGATGTTAAAAACATCGGCTAATACCTTGTGGTTCCCATCCAAACGAGTTGGGACCATGTTTAAGGCCACAGAGAGGTCTAAGATCATTAAAAGGCAGACACCCTGATCCAGTTTGGCCAAGACATCATCCATCACCGGAAGAGCCACTAAAACAGTCTTACAGCTGGGATGAATGCCAAATTTGGTAAGGTCAAGGGAGTTTGTGATCGGAAAGGTAATCAATCAGTAGAAAGTTGACTTATCTCTTCAGAAACGTATCTTGTGGCACTCAGTCAGCTGTGACTACACTGCAATTGGGCTGAGATTTACAGTGGCTCAAAATAGGGGGAGGGCTATGGGTTGTGTGCTCTTGGACCTAGAGTACTAGTTGTGATTGTGTAGGTCTAAAGCCTTTGCTTGGCATGATTTTGGAGTGGTTAGCTTCCTCTGGTAATAAAATAGCTGCAACCACCTGTGTGGTATGGTCTGTGAATTGTCTGCTCTTCATCAACCAAGCCAACATGGGAACCTAGCCAAATATGTTACACCCACACACAAAGTTTCCTCTCTCAGCAGATGAATGAGCTGATGCATGCTCTGGTTGTTTGCTTACTTTTGCCCAAAGCAATGGCAGAGGTTAAGATCAATTCTAAACCTTCCAGCCATCACCTCTTCTGTTTTGCTGTAGTCACCCCGAGTGGGACGGGTATGCCCAGACGTGGGTCCATTGCCTGCTGGGCCTAGAGACTCACCTCCAGCCATCACCTCTTTTTTGTTTTGCTTCTTTTGCAAAGCAGCATCTGACATAAAAGACCTAACATCAGGGTCACCCAATGATTCAGAGAAAAGCTGTATTGGCGAGTGACTGGGTAATGAAGGTGTATGAATGTGTGTGTGCATTATAGGCTGGAGCCCATTAGAGCATGGACATGTTCTTATAGCAACATAGCACGTTTGATTGGAATTTTTTTGGTAAAGCCAACTTGGTGGATTTTACTACTTGGAGGAGGAGTTAGGGTGGGACGTAGGCTAATACAATGGGCAGGTAGCCTGGGCAGTTCTTTTTTTTAACCTTATTTATTGAAGATTCATGTCTCAAACCATCCTGCATTATAATAATACAAAAGAAAAAAGAAACATAAACAAAGAGAGAATAAATTGCCACCAGAGAGACAGCAGGGAAATCCATAAACTATTGGAGACTGGCCTTGCTCATTCGCAGCCCGGTAGCACAGAATTAACAGTTCTGCATACCATACAACCTAGCCAGTTACTTGCAGTGCAGGCCTTGCCTCTACCGGTTTCAACTCAGAACGTTGAGCCAACAAGTAGGTCACAAAAGGACACCAAATGTTCTTGGGTTTATTCCGCTGCCTGCATAGGGAACCATATTCTTTGTATGTGTCGCTAAGTCAGACCAAGACCTCAAGCTAAGACTGTATGACTGGGGGTGCGGGGTCGAGCAGGTCCATCGCAGCAGGATACATCTCTGTGCGGCTATCATCCTTGTTGTTAGCGATTTCCAACAGTGTTTCTGTGCTCTCAGGAGCCAGCAAAACATTCAACATAACAATTCACAGGGTACTTCTTGGCCAAGCATACTTGAGACTGCCTCCACCACCCCTCCCAGAATTCCCGCAGCTTAGGGCACAACCACAGCAAATGAAGAAAATCGGCCGACTCAGCATTGCATCTCGGGCATCTATCCATCTTAGTGCAATTAAACAAATGAAGGTGAGCTGGAGCAAGGTATGCCCTATGTAGGGTCATATATTGAATCAACTGTAGCCTTGTGCTGAACGCACCACTGTGTGTACGTTCACAGAGCATCGAACACTGTTTGTCTGTGAAAGCAGCCCCGGCATCCTCCTCCCAGCGTGGTCTACACTTCAGGACCCAGCGGGGGGAATCTTGCTGAACAAGCTCATACAGCGTAGAGACCACCCGCCTTGTGGAGGGAGACCCAAGTAGGTATTGCATTAAGAGAAGTATGAGAGGCATATCAGGAAACACTGGGGACCACTCTCTAAAGATGGCCCGAATTCTGAAATACTGCAGTCTACGGGGGAACCCTTCGCCCATCCTGACAGTGAACTTTTCCTGGGAGACATATACCCCATTGGGATATAAATCAGCCATGTATTCTATCCCTGCGCCCCTCCACTCTTGAACCAAAGCTTTATCACATGTCAGTGGTAGGCACTCAATATTTCATAGCTGAAGGCCCGGTTCAAAAGGGATATCAACATGCAATTGCCCCAAAATCCTATTCCATGCATGCAATGTGCACTCTACCGGGTCAAATTTACATTTGTCCAACACTCTCCGCGACACCAGAACCCCTTGTAGTGTGAAAGGTGCACCAAGCATTTTTCTACATGTACATGAGGGTAATAGGGGTCCCCCGGCATCCAAAACGACATGAAGTGCAACTGCATCGCCAAAAAGTACAACTCCATGTTTGGTGCGCCAGGGGAGGACCAAAGTGTCCCAGCTGATCTGAGGCTCCCGAGGATACCATGCCAGCTTAACTAACAGGGCCTTCAGCTGAGCGAAGAAACTCTGCCTCGGCCACACAGGGATGTTTTGGAAGATATGGATCAGCTTGGGGACCACAACCATTTTACATACCGCAATCCAGTCCAATAGCGATAGAGGGAGTCTGCACCATCCTTCCACTCTCGTCCTTAGAGTACGTCACTGAAGTCTGTTCCCACCTAGACCCACCAATATCAAGGGGCTTAACAGTACAATCATTTCGCGGAAACAGGATTGACTTTGACCAGTTTATTCTAAGCCCCGAAAACCGACCAAACTCCCCTACCTTCTGCGGCAACGGGTGCAAATGAACTGCCGGGTCCTTAAAATACAAAATCGGCTCAT
The DNA here is from genome assembly GCF_040938575.1 of Ambystoma mexicanum. NCBI lineage: Eukaryota > Metazoa > Chordata > Amphibia > Caudata > Ambystomatidae > Ambystoma > Ambystoma mexicanum. The sequence continues at coordinate 1,173,590,202 of NC_090927.1, read as the reverse complement.
CCGCATATAAGGACACTAATTCTCTGGCACCACCCATCGGCAGGCCCCTCGTAAGGTGAAGCCTCTGCAGTCGGGCTGCCAGCGGCACAATCGCGATTACAAAAAGTGGCAACAGCGGACATCCCTGTCTGGTCCCACGGCCCAGGTCAAAAGGCTTTGCACCGCTTTCTGCCCAGATCAATCCGAGATGTCGCTCCTGTGTACAGCAGACACACCGCCTTCAAGTAGTATTCCGGGATACACACCTTCGGCAATTCCTCAAATAAGTAACTCCATTCAACTGAGTTGAATGCTTTCTCCATGTCAAGCAGTGCTGCCACTGGCTGCACCTTAGGGTCGGTCTGAGCTAGTATATACAATGAGCCTACGCAGGTTTAACGAGGTCGACCTCCTATGGATAAAATCACACTGGTCTGTATGGATGAGAGTCGACGCAAATGGAAGCAGCCGGTCTGCCAGTACTATGGCAGAGATTTTGGTGTCTAGGTTTAGCAAAGAAATTGGATGGTACGAGGCACAATCCAGGGGATTTTTCTCAGGCTTTTAAATCAAAGTCACAACCGCCTCATGCATTGTGGAAGGGAGCTTCCCTACCTCCATACCCTCCTCGCACACAGACTGCAAGTTTTTAACTACCTCGGGACCCAGTTCTTTCTAAAATTCCACCGTTATACCATCCATGCCTGGCGCTTTAACAGCGGGCAATGTTCGTATCGCTGTTAAAATGTCACTTTGCGTAAGCGGTTTAGCTAATGCCTCAACCATCTCCCGTTCTAACGTAGGGAGGAATGCTTCCTTCACAAACCCCACTAGGTCTTCAACAGCCACAGTTTCCATAGATGCATACAATTGCGGCTAGTATGCACGAAAAGCGTCCAATATGGCTTTGGATTCTACCACCACTCGATCATCCGTGGCGCATACTGCTGCAATATCCGTGGCGCCCATTCCTGGCGAAGCCTTGCCACCAAGAGTCGACCAGGCCTGTCCTCCTCTCCATACTGACGGGCCATTGCTGTGCGTGCTCGGTATTTAACCTCCCGATCAGCCAGATTATTTAAACAATCTAATGCATCTCGTAGCCTGGCCCTAGAGTCTGCATCCCCTACCTCCCCGGCTTTTGGCTTTTCTCTCATAACCCTTAATTTCCAATTCTACTTAGGTCAATTGTCTTCGAATCATCTTCAGTACTCCCAACTCCAAAGAAATACCCCCCCACCGTGGATACCAATCCAAGGTTTTCTTGAAAATACAACTTAACAAGGCTAAGCACTTCACTCCGGAACACTATGTCAGACAAGGCTGTGACTTTAAACCTCCAGAAGAGCCTAGGGACACCATCACAGCCCACATCTAGGGACCAAAGAACAGGTGTGTGGTCTGACAGCGTTCTCGGGAGAAGGAAGCATTCGATCGTCATGCAGACCAGAAGCAGGCTTGCTTCAAACGCAACGAAGTATTATGGACCGACGAGTGGAACGAATACTCTTTAACCTCAGTGTGGTGCACCCTCCAGACATACATCAACTCCAACTCAGACATGCACCTCCGCACCATTTCCACAGCCAGAGAAAGAGGACGAACACCACCAGCAGATGTATCCCTCACTTGGTCTAAGATGACATTGAGATCACAAGCGCACACCATATTAGTATGCTGGTATTTAAGACGCCTAAATAGGAGTGACTCAAAAAGGAGGGGTCATCCACGTTGGGGCCATAAATAATAACAAATGTTTTAGACATGTGTACCCAGCTACCCGACACAATCACAAACCTCCTCATTGGGTCAACTACAGTTTCCGTGGTACGAAATCGAAGCTACTTGTCTAACAAGATCATGTCGCCAGCCGACTATGTAGAATAGGAGGTATAATATCTACAGGCCCCCCAGGATCTGGCAACCTCCTCATTCGCCCCACCAACCAGGTGCGTCTCCTGTAAAAGAGCGACTTTAGCACCGTGTCTTTCACAATAATGAATCATCTTTTGAACTTTACGCAGATTGTTTAGCCCTCTCACTTTCCAACTCGCTATCTTATAACTGGCCATAGTAAGCTAATTGTTCCAAACAGTCTAGCCCGGTCTCCAAACATCTTGGTTCCAACATTATACTCCTATGCCCAACCACAATATAGACTTACCCACAAGAGACGTGAATCATTTTTCAAATTCAACTCCCAACATTTCCTTCTTACTGCCCCTCCACCAACCCCCCTAAACTCCAACTGCTCCCTGATGCACCCTCCCCCACACACACTGCCAACCCACAACTAGTAGTGAAATATTCCACCCCCCTCCCTGACCCACACATACAAGCCAAAATGGGCAACACCCCGGGGTCTCCAGACTCCGCTACCAAAGGGACCCGCTGGCTTCATCTGCCTCCAGGGGGAGGCTGTTGTATCAACAAAGGTGCACAGCCACTGGACCAATTCGTAATATGGGCAACCAAATATAAAATCCACAGAAGGTGCACACATATATTAATGTTAATCCGGCAGGGCACACAGCAGTCTTGCTTCACCAGGGCCGTCAACTCCCAACACTCACAATGCATATTCACAAAAGTGATACAACAGCCCCACATAGCCTTGACGAGGATATCCCCTCACTCCTTCGGCAGCGCCTCTAGAAGGTCCTGCACCGGCCAGGGTCAGTGAAAATATTGGACTTGCCGCCATGAAGCACCCACAATCTAGATGGGTACAGCATAGCATATTGCAATCCACACTCATGGAGGGCGTGCTTTGCCGCCAGCAAAGAGAGGCGAACCTTCTGGACTGATGGGGTGTGAAGTCTGGATAAAATGACACCCAGGTATTATCATATTGTAAGTCTCCAAGCTCGCAGGCTCTGTGAAGAATCATGTCTCGATCCCTGTAGGTTAACAAGCGAGGTATAATTGGTCGCAAGCTCTGTCCCGGCCTATGGATCAGTTGTGACACCTGGTGCCCCCTTTCGACCAGAAATTGTGATGACAATGGGGGTGCCTGCAGTACCTCCCGGATTAACTTTTCCATGAAAACCTCCATGTTCTGCTGTGAGACTGAATCAGGGACACCCACCACCCGGATGTTGTTCCTGCGGTTTCTCGCCTCCAAGTTTTTGTTCTTCTCACTGATTGCTTTAACTTCCCTCTGCAATGTGCGCATCACCTGTGTCACTTCCCTGCTAGTGTCCTCCAAGACCCCCACTCCGTGTTCCGTCTCAGATATCCAACCACTCTCTTTCTCAATGCACTCCTGCATGCCGACGACCTTGTATGACATTCTGCCAAGCTTTGTGGTAATGGACAGAAATCCGGATCTCATTTTGGACAGCACTAAACTGAGTTCCGACGCTGGAGCACCTTCAGTAGGTTTTGAGCTAGCCTCATCCAGGCTGGTGTGACCTGGCTGTCCAAGGTGTCCCTGGGTGATAGCATCTTCTCTCCCCTGCCACTCAGGCCCTCCTTCTTGGATAAAGGCAAGCAGCATTGCCACTTATTACCCTTTGCCATGCAGTACCACGGCTCAGGGGGCTTTTATAGCACCACAACTGTACTTTCAAGGTGCCCCAGTCACGGCTCCCTTTCCAGAAATTCAGAATATGCACTTCAGCGCCGTTCTCCAGAGCCCTCACCAGCAGTACTGGTAAAGTTGTATATGCCCTTGATCACACGTGAGAGCACTGCTCTGGAGTTTACAACTGTGGAAAAGCCGTCTTTCCTGTCACCAGTGATGACCATTAGTCCGTGATGACAGGGGTCAGCCCCTGCAGGCAGCCAGCCAGGATCTGGGACAGCAGGTAGCTCACTCCACCCAGCAATGGGAGAGCACCCAGCTGCCAATATCCTCAGAGAGCCTCACTCCACTCTCAACAAATGGCACTGCCTGCTTCTCTGTGAAAGAGCCTCCTGCGTTCACGCAGCACCAGCTTCTCCAGGTTGCCGCCTCCCGCAGGCTGGCACAGATACCAGGGAAATCAGGCACACAACTGCAGACCCAGCAAAGTGGACCCCAGGCCATCAGCTGTAGCGATGTAGGGCGCAAAGCCCACGCTCCTCCTCCGCCATCTCCAAGCGGGCGGCCCCGGTACCGAGACACAACCCGCATCAGTGGCCCAGCTGCTCCGGGCTCCTCTGGCGATAACCAGCACCACGGGGGGCAGCCTCTCACAGCCTCACGGCACCGGTCCTCTCCGCTATACTCCCCCGGCCACCACAAGTAACTTGCTCCATCCGTAGGCCGCACAGCCACAGGAACGCACTCTGGACTCCTCCACAGTCCCAACTTGCCCAGTTGGTGGATGGCACGTTTTGGATTGTGCCCCGCTACAGGAATTATGGGCACATGCGGTGGGTGCAGTGCTTGGCTTCTGAGCTCAAGAGGAAGCCATTTGGTTGCGAGCGCCCCCTGCAGGGCATTTTCTTACAGTGGCATGGCATTGTTTTACTCGCATTAAGGTTATCATGTGTTCTTAAAATGGGCCTGGGGGGTGCCCTTTAAAGAAATTGTTCCTTACTATGGGATTGTATTTTTCGCTAGCGTGAAGGGCAGAGTAGATAAGATGAGTGTTCTTACATGGTTCAGGTGGGGGCATTTTGCTAGTGTCAAGAGAAAAGTCAACATGATGAGTATTCTTACATGATGAAGGGGCATTCATGCAGCCAGCAATTACATGTTTTCTTACTGTGGAATGTCTTGTTTTTTATTGGCATTAATGGCAAAGTCAACTTGATGAGTGTTCTTACATAGTGGGGAAGAATTTTTGCAAAAAGCAAGGAAATATTTTCTTACTGTGGCATTGCATTTTTTACTGTTGTTAAGCCCAAAGGTAACATACTGAGTTCTTAGAAGGTGGTGGAGGGGGTTGGACGTTTGTGCAGGGAGCAAGGAGATGTTTTCTTACTGTGGCATGGCCTATTTTGCTTGCATTAAGGGCAAAGTCAGCATGATGGTGGGGACAGGTGAGAAATTTCTGGAGCCACCAAGAACACGTTTTTTACTTTGACATGAACGATTTAATGGCATTAATTGGATGTTTTCTTACGGCTTTACTACTACTACTAAGGACAAAGGGTTCCCAGTCTTGTTGCTGTACATTCTTTACTGCATCCATTTCATACCACCAATGTTTCACTGAATTTTACTTCTGGTGTAGCATGGGGGGAAATGGAATGTTAGGGGGATGTCCCCCACATTTTGCAGTGACAAAAACGGTAGGAAATTTGCTGTGATTAAAACATGTGCAGTAAAACACAAAAGACCCATACACGAAGCAAAAATGCTCTTGTGGGAATACTGGCGTAAAAAGGAACGGTAAAGTCTATATGCAGCCAGCATAGACATGTATAGGCACATTCAGCATGACATTCCTTTTATACTGGCGTATAGTGGGCAAAGGCATCATGACAATACTCCTGTTCACTGTTGGTGGCATGGAATCTAATGGCCTTTGTCATGCCTACTAAACTTATTCTAAACTATGTGGCTTTTTACCCAATTTTGCACAGACATTGTTCTGTAAAATGTACCATTTTAACCAATTATTTAACACCTTTTCTTAAGGGAGAATGCTCCTGAAACCCCCTTTGGTTGATTCAGACTCCCTTGCTATGCTTGGTCTCTCCCACATATTTAGCCAAGAACAACCCCTATTCCCTCTGCGGATACCCCTTGAGGTGGGCCCAACTACATGAGCTTCAGGTCACACTTGTTAAAGAATCCTTCCTATGCCTTTGTCACTGCACAGGGCCAGGGCCAGGGTTTCAGTTACATACTTTAACTCAAATTACATAATGTTTCCAAATGTCATCTATGCTGAAAACAAAATGTATTTTCATGATTTCCTAGAAACCTCGGCATAATGGTCTGCTCCTCTATGTGTGACCTTGGAGGCATCATCACTCCATTCCTTGTCTACAGATTAGCAGAGGTTTGGCATGAGCTACCCCTTGTCGTGTTTGGTAAGTGGTTGCCCTTTCTTACAAAACATTGCAACTCTTAAAGTAGAATAATATGTAATCAACACTTAGGTATTTAATATATATTTTCACTCGTTAATGAATGTTAATCATGTGGTAGCTTTAGACCAAGGCAAAAGTCTTACATCGCTGATATCAGTATTTATATACTAACAAATGTTTTTGGCTACAACAGAAGACTGTCACCTTGAAACCAAGTGGACACCCCAGTGGCCGAACCATACTGTTTTTTCAACAATAAAGGTTACTCTAGTTTACAGTACATTTTGCACACAACAATGGAAAACACAAACATACAGTACTTGAGAGTGACATCTGAACTTATCAATCCTTTTTCTCACCCAAAAGGGCCATTTATGAGCACATATCACTACTATTTTGGCTCTATAAATCTGCCAGAGATGCAGCGGATAAAGCTGTCATTCTACCACTAGGCATTCCTTGTCTCATAATAGCCAGAGCTTTGGTGAAATAGAAATTAGAGCACGCAGCCATGAATCATGAGTTAGAGACTCATCCCGGATGCTCTCTTTTACATTGTGTTAACATATTTCTAGGTCAGCTTTTTATTGAGATGTAAATCAAAGACCCTTTATGTGTTAAATGTGATTTTGTTTATGTAAACAATTACAAATCAGTAGGTACTTAAAACATGAGACACAGATGAAGGTCTTGTGTTTATAGCATAGGGCAACTGGTAGTAACTATAGAAGGTCACAATCAGTTTAAACGTATACAATTAACATGTTTGATCCCACTAGGGAACCAGGGCTCCTAAGCAGACTCTTTACTTACTTAGGGGATTTGTCCCTAGTAGCAATGATGTGCAATTCCTATCTCAAAGGAATAGTTTGAGAGAGCTCCCACCAGTATGATTTAGGCTACCACAACCTAAACATTGAATTGATTTTTGCAAAGTCGGTTTTACAGTCTTCTTATGAAAATAAAGAAGATACATTATTGTTTTCTTCTCAGAGAGAGTTATTTGAATCAATGATTGTATTGTATTGAAATTTGGTATAGCGCGACCATGACCAATGAAGGCATCAAGGCGCTAGAGAGGGAGAGGAGGCCACTCAGAATACTTAAAGCAGAAGAGTCTTCGGACGTTTACGGAAAGAAAGAAACTGCGGAATGGTACGAATCTGAACCGGAAGAGCATTCCGCAAAGTGAGAGCCAACACAGAAAATGATCGACCTCCAGCTCGAGTCCGAAGAAATCGTAGACTACAGAGCAAAGAGAGGCCAGAGGAGCGAAGAGCTCGACAAAGTCTGAAGGGGGTTAGTTTGGATTGCAGAAACTCTGCCCCGGTCTTATGAATGGCTCGATAGACTAAACAGAGAGCCTTGAACTTTATACAGTTTCTCACAGGGAGCCAGTGAACCCAGTGAAGTTGATAGAGGAGTTCCTGAGAGTGTGCTAGTCTGGGTGCATTCAGAGCCAGACGAGCTGCCAAGTTCTGAAGAGTCTGCAGGCGTTGATGAAGAAACTTGGGTTGGCCATGATAGATTCCATTACAGTCGTCAAAATCCCATTAAAGAAGCTGTAACAATTTTGGATCTAGAAGCAGCTGTGAGAAAAGGGAGAACCTTCTTTAATATTTTGAGTTTGGCAAACCCTGTTTGACAGATTGCCAAAACTTGAGCTGATCTAGAACTAGAAGACATGATCTTTTATACCAAGGTTTTTAACCACTGTAGCAGGTTGAGGGCAAGGGCCAAAACAAGAAGGCCAGTAATCAGAAGACCGAGAGGAGTCAGAGCAGGCAGCACCAACCAATAATACCTCAGTTTTCTCGCCGTTACGTTTAAGCCAGTTGATAGACACCCAGTTAGCAACTGCTGAGAGACAGTTCTTAAGTTTATGAGGAGGGTCGGTAGGTGAAGCATTAAGACGAAACAAGATTTGAGTGTCATCGGCATACGAAAAGAAGTGAATGCTGTGACTAGAAATCAGATTAGCAAGAGCCAGCATGTACAGATTGAATAAAAGAGGGGAGCGAGCAGAGCCCTGTGGAACCCCACAGTCTAGTGTGATAGAAGAATACATAAAAGGAGGAAGAGAAACAGTCTGGGTTCGGCTAGAGAGAAAAGATGAAAACCATTTTCAAGGGATACCAGAGATTCCTGCTTCTTGAAGACAGTGTAAAAGTCTGTGGTGGTCACAGTATTGAAAGCAGCAAAGAGGTCAAGCCGTATAGGAACAGCGGCCTCTCCACTGTCCTGAAGTAGCGCAATGTTGTCAAGAAGAGAGACCAGGTCAGATTCAGTGCCCATGCCGGGGCGAAAACCCACCTGGAAATGATGGAGAAGCTGATTGGTCTTGAGAAAGGCAGAGAGTTGAGGAGTAACAATGGCTTGAAGCAGCTTCATGATTACGGGCAGAAGAGAGATAGGTCAGTAATTTTCAACCTCAGCCGAATGAAGGTGAGACTTCTTTAGCAAGGGTGGAGACCACAGCCTGTTTCAGTGTATCTTTGATAAAGCCCATTGAGAGTGAGTGTTGAAGAGCTGAGGTGAAAAGGCGAGCGAATCTACGAGAGAGACTTTGCAGAATACAAAGAGGAATAGGATCAGTAGGAGAAGCAGATGTAAACTTATGAAAAGCAGTAGAGACCATAACATTAGTCACAGTGGCAAATTGAAAGTTGTTAACAGCAGTAACAACTGTATAGGGCAGAGAATCGAAGGAAGTGTCAAGAGCAAGTCTGTCGGCACAAATCTTCTCCAGAATTTTGTAGATCTTATCCTTGAAAAAGGGTGCAATTCGGTTGCAGTGGGTTTGCGTGACTAGGGTGGCAGGGCGAGGGCGAGTCAGTCAGGTGGGTTCCTTGGCCACCTGGAACAATTCCCTCGAGGAGCAAGCAGCATTCAAAATGCGATCCGTGAAGTATTGGGCTTTAGACTTTTTAGTGCACCTTGGTAAGTGTTGCGCGCCTGGACATAAGCCAGGCATAAGCCAATGATCATGTTCTTCTCTGCCTCATTTTTGGCCAAAGAATAGGCTGCAAAAATACTTTGTATGAAAGCTTTAAAACAGTTATAGACATTTCTGTTTTCTTGTAGGAGACATTGGGCATCATTACAGGTTCTGTACTGCAGTACAAAGGTGGCAGTAATTCCGATATCATCACCTTTGTTTGGCAATAATGGAATTACTGCTGTTTTTACTATTCCTCTGCATTCCAAGATTGGAGGAAAAGTGGAGTATTCATCTGCAGCAAACAGCTGGAGGTAAACCCTCTACTTTCCTCCAAATATCAGTGGATTTACCACAGTGGAATCACCCCTCAGTTATTCTGCCAAAATCCCCATGCTTCATCCCTCAGTAGACATTATGGCAAATTCTTCAAGAGTTCTTCTGTAGGCTATTGTGTAAAACATAATCAATAAGAAATATATGCCATGTCTTATTCTAAACTGTTACAAATAATATGATAATAAAACATGAACATTTATTATATTTTAATGGGCTCAATTCTCAAAATTGGTTGCATAATTGCATTGAAAATACTGAATGCTACATAATTCTCCAAACATTTTATCTACAGTATTATTCATTTGGAGTGCCATTGCAAATATGACTCTTTTTATGATCCTCAGCTGATGTCTGATCTCTTTTTGTTCTATCCACTCCTGCAAAGATGCAAAGTGAAGCTCTTCATCTGTATTCCCTAGTTTATTTGTACACAATTGCTCAATAACATCCTTAAGGAATGCCAACATATCATCTTAGTGATGACTCGCAGTAATGAATCGCAGGAATTTGTCCCTTCTTCCCAAAGGGGAGCCACCCCCCCCCCATGAGGCTAGGGAAGTGAATCTGTTCCACAACACCCTCTCTAGGGGTAGAGGCAAGTGGGACCTCACCAGGAGACACTCTCCCCCTTTGGGCACAAGGCCTCCCGTTGCTGCGAGGAACTGCCTAAATCACATGCCAAGAATAACTCTTTGAATATACCTTTACGAAGATTGGTATGAAGAAAAGCTCAATATGTGTTACTGTTATCAGGAAACTGTGAAGCTTCCTTTAAAGGAGAAAACACATGAAATTGAGACAAAAAAGAGGATATGGAGGCAAGAAGTGAAACCACATGACGCAGAGAGAGAGAGGGAGAGACGTTCATTGGGGAAGTCCCACAACTAGATCACATTTGAGAGGGGAGGAGATTGGCAAGGAAAGAAAACAAACGTGTTGGAGATCTGATGTAGAGGGAAAGCCAGACGTGCTGCATCCCATTACAAAACAAATGCAAGGAACTGAGTTTGATGCGATGCATCTTAAAACCGGGAGAACAAAGGAGAAGAAAGTCTGACGCATGGTGTCTGACAGCGCTGAGACAGAGAGACAGAAATTGGTGGTGTGACCACAACAAGTCAGTGGTGGACCCCGGGTCCCTTAAGCAATGCCAATACCACTCCACAACGAAGGATGCAGAATCTAATGGTATTGAAGATACTGTCTGGCCACCCAGAACAATGACAGGAAGAGAGAAGCAACCCCTAGTGATTAAAAAGCCTGGTGATGTTATCCATACAGACATCAGGTAATAGGGAAACCGGGAGTCCCAGGAGTGCGAGCAAGAATAATTACAGGACCAATCGTATTCGTCCCATTGAAGTCCAAGAAACTGTAACCTTTGTCAAGCTGATTGGCCCGAGAGGACCGCGTACCTGTAGTCTTGGTGGTTTGTCTCGCAGAGGTCGCCAGTCTGGAGTCCAGGAACTGATGAGATAGCGGCACGAGGAATCAGCCCCTCCACCACCCAAAGGAGGAACTGGGTGAAGGATGGACCAACCCCCAATGTCACAAAGGCACTCTCCCAGGTAAGCGTGACAAGAGGATGTAGGCTCAGATGGAGGGAACCATAGTCCAGGTAGAGCTTGTTGTCCAGACCCTGAATCTTCCAAGAACCTCAGTGCAGCGACAGTTGATAGATAGACCAGTGTAGCAGAAAGGTATTCGTAGTAGGCAAAGGAGCTTGGCTGGTGCAGATAGTTCCAATGGTACACAGGATGAGATTCGGAGTCAGGCAAGACAGGAAAGAGTGAGGACAGTTGGAACTAGTTGTCTAGCCAATTAGAGAACTGTAGGAACGTGCCCAAGATGGAACAGGGGGAATGCAGGCTAGTGTGGGATAAGTCCCCTCTACAAAATGATGACTCAGGACAGAACTCCGGAATGGACTGAGGGAAGACTGACCCAGGGCAGAACCTAGGTAGTAGCTGGAGGCTGGCTGGCCCAGGGCCGAACCCAGGTGAGGATTGAAGGCAGGCAGGCCCAGGACAGGACCCGGATAAGAACTGGAGTCAGGCTGGCCCAGGGCAGGCCACAGGTAAGGACTGGAGGCAGGCAGGCCCAGGACAGGCCACAGGTAAGGCAGGAGGCAAGCAGGTAGGCCCAGGACAGGCCACAGGTAAGGCTGGAGGCAGGTAGGCCCAGGACAGGCCACAGGTAAGGCTGGAGGCAGGTAGGCCCAGGACAGGCCACAGGTAAGGCTGGAGACAGGTAGGCCCGGGACAGGCCACAGGTAAGGCTGGAGGCAGGTAGGCCCGGGACAGGCCACAGGTAAGGCTGGAGGCAGGTAGGCCCAGGACAGGCCACAGGTAAGGCTGGAGGCAGGTAGGCCCAGGACAGGCCACAGGTAAGGCTGGAGGCAGGTAGGCCCAGGACAGGCCACAGGTAAGGCTGGGCAGGAACAACGAGGAAAGCGAAGCGAACCGCGTTGAGACGCGGCCCGCTTTGACTCGCGGCCTCTTTTATGGGCCGCCGGCGCCCGAGAGGCCTGGAACGCAAACCGTTCCGTTTCTGGGCGCCGGCGAACCCAGAACGAGGCTTGGAAGGCAAGCCCCCACGGCGCATGCGCGGAACCGAGAGAGAGGGCCTCCGCGCATGCGCCGAAGGCCGCCGGCCCTGTAATCCGTTGCTCCCCTCCCGGCGAGTCCCCAGACGCGAACGCGCGGGTAGACTCGCCAGGAGGAAATGGGAGCGGCAGACCCCAGTCTCCCGCGTGACATGACAACCTTGAAGCATAGAGGGCAGAATGAGGATAATTATGGGACCAATCATACTCGGCCCATCGAAGTCCAAGAAACTGTAAACTTGAAGCATAGAGGGCAAAATGAGGATAATTATGGGACCAATCCTACTCATCCCATTGAAATTCAAGAAACTGCAAGACTAAAACCCAGAGGAGTTAATGATGAGATTCGTTATAGGAACAATAATACTCGTCCCAGTAGAGCCAAGGAAATCCGAATACTGAGGCATGAAGAAGTAGATGAGAATCATTCTTGGAATACTATTGGTTGTATTAAACAAAGTCAAAAAGGAATATCTCTCATTGGGGAGAACCAAGAGGAGCAACCCATAAGGAAAGAGAACATGTATCAAAGAGAAACGAAGCCGAAACAAGTTAGTATATTGAAAGAGCTGCATAAACCGATCAAAAGAATCTCCAGAGACCACCTGAAAATCACGTATTAAACAAAGTTGGTGGAAAGCCATAAGTCAGGAGAAGGAAGTCATTCTCCTGTTCTTAGTTGTTATCTTAGCGGTAGGGTCAGTTGAGGCTAGTTTGGACTGTGGACAGTTTCAGTTAAGGCAACCACTGATGGCAGACAAGCACCTTAGCTTGTTTTTTTTAGGTAGGGATGCCTTACAGTATACGGAAAGATAGGCCTCAAGCACACACTTTGTTTTTTTATAACATATCCTCTGTACCAATACACCTCTTGTATATAATGAAAATTAGTCTGCTTTTAAAGGCGTTTTCACATCATCATTCAACATTCTGACCCGAATACTTTTCTGAATATCTACATATTTAAGATATTCAGATTGTATTATGTTGACAGTTAATTCATGGTAATGGAAATAACACCAAAGAGTACACTTTTCTATACGCCCAATTGAGTTTGGTGCATCTGTACTATGGAGGGACTGAAAGACTGACTGTCTTTTTACATAAGTAACTGCAGGGAGTCATCATAAACAATAATGTTTTCCTACAAAAAGTTCTTCATTGCCAGTTTTAGCACCTTCTGCTTTCTCAAATGTATGAAAGCTATCATAATATTGGATGCCATACTAACTTCATCAATTATTAGAGTGTTAATTTTCTGGAGTACTCTGCCAACCCTGTGAGCTTCTTCTGAATTCCAAAATATTGATATACTCAATTGGTAGCATCACCTTGCAGTGAGGAGTTACACTGCAATGTTAAATGTTGCCAAACCAATGGGGCAGTCATCACCCAAGATAGAGTACATCATATTTCTTAATTTAAAACAATCTGACTCTGTATCACTTTCCATGTTATGATGCAAGTAGTGTTCAGCTACATTCTACAAGCAAAGGTCCTCCATGACATTAACACTTTTGGGCTAATACGTGTCAGCCAGATTACTTTATAGGATGTCTTTACTGACCAAGATATGTCTTCAGTTTCATAAAGTGGTTTAAGAACTTGTTTCCTACATATTACAGCACCAAGACTCAATTGCACAACATTGAATGTAAGGGCATAAAAAGGAGCACTAGTTTACCTGTTCAAAGCCTCTTAGACACCGTATTCTTCATGAGAGACTGCCTGTCTGCCAAAACCACATTAACTTTACTTTTTCCAGGCTCGGCCAAATAATCTGTACCATACCATGCAATTGCATTATCAACCAGTAATTCACATATGCATGATCTGAGATTGTTCATCTCATTTGCTGTTGTATGTATATTAGATGATTTGCCTGTGATATGGTGGCTGTCAGATAATAGAACACTGTTTGCCTGACAAGCTACACAAATAGGCCTTGGGAAACCAAATCTACACTTTGTACGAAATATCCCTTTGCTGAAGAGAGAGACCTAAATGTGGCACTCTCAACCTCACAGAAATGAGGTGTACATCATTCCTGGCCTCCTCCTGCCCATCATCAATGTATCGCAGATATGATAAACGTTATTCACTCAGCCAGCCATTTATACCCTATCCTGATGACCAGAGGTGCTGCTAGGTCTGGAAAAGATCCGGGGCTAAGCTAATGTCGGAACTGTCGGGACTAGGGGCTAGCTATCCTTTTGGTTGTAGTCCCTGAGCTTTTATCCAGGGCTACAGCCAAAAGACCCGGGGCTATAGACCCCTCAGCCCCCCTAGCAACGCCTCTGCTGATGACGTTGTTGAAGAGATACACCTGCAATTGATGGAGCAGTTCAACTGACTGTAACCAAAAGGAAAGCTGATGACGTCACGACTAACACTACGACGTAGATGCGTTAGACATGAAGCACACACGCATTCATGCACGTAGTTACACAGACACTTAGGCTGCATTACTCTTAGACACAAAGAACACGCTTATGACTCACTTAGCTAGAGGACGGACTCACCTTTGCTAGGCAGTATCCGCAAGTTGAACAAAAATACATAAGAACCTCTTGCTGACGCTTATACGCAATTAACGTGAACGTCCATGAAAACAAAGATTGAAGGCACAGGTACATTGAAATGAATGGGAAGATGCTGGAAGGGATCGAGAACACAGAGGGAGACTTGACATGCTGACATGCTAATATGCGCAGACCAGGCTGTCAAGCCTCTTTCCCAACCTCCCTTCCTCTACTCTTCATTCTCTTCAACTCCTCCAGAACAGAACCACAAGACTTATCAGTGCCCTCAAGCCGAGGGACAGCATCTCTCAATGTCTCCCCATGGCTGCAAGAATCAAGTTAAAGACTCTTTGCATTGTCCACAAGGCCTTCTGAGGCCTGGGTGCACTCGATCTGCAACGTTCTCTTCCTAAATACTCTCCTTCCCGAGCCCTCTGCTCATCTACTTCCAATGCTCTGCGAGTGAGCCGATTCTCCAAGCAGAGATATGGGGGGAGATCCTTATCCTCAGCAGGTGCCTCCCTCTGGAACAGACTCCCTGCCTCACTCTGTCTTGAACCAGAGCAGCCAAAGTTCCAGAAACTCCTCAAGACCTTCCTCTTTGCCTCCTCCTTCTCTCTCCCCCTACCCTGCTAACCATCTCCTTTCCGCTCTACACTCCCTGCTCAGTATTGCGACTGGCTTCTTGGTGCACCTTCAGAGTTTCACAGGTCTCTAGCTTTCTTCACAGTCTTCCTGCACTTGCCTTCGAGCCCTGCTCTACCACAGCACTTCTGCACTCCTGCACTTTCGGTTACGACCCATGGTGGGTCTACAGCCCAGCACTTAACCCATGTTCTGGTGGATTGGGAGCACTTGTTCCCATGACCCTCCCCCCACGCACTCCTTTTAGACTACACAACCTGACTGTACCACACCTAGTAAGCTCGTTGTCTTGTTCTCCCTTGCATGGTTGCACTTTTGAAACACTTGCTGTATAAGTGCATAATAAATAAACAATCAATCAATCAAAGCTATTGTGCACAGCCTTGCCAAGGGCACCGAGAGAGGGGAGGTTTTGAGTTAACAGAAGAGATAGGGCACCTGCAAGAGTAAAAGCTGTAAATTCTTATAAATGCAAGCAGGAAAATCAAGTTTGTGGTCCTTACACACATGACCTGAAACCTGAAAGACAGAGCCTATTAATTCAAGCCAGACGGAGAACATCATTCCCACCCAACTGAAGGCAGGGTGATACAAAAGTAAAACAAGGATGAAAGCTTAGTCTCAAGTCTCAAGTCCTATAGAATCGCAGATGGTAACTCTGTGGCTGTTTCCACCACCTTGAGCTGGTACCTTTCCAATGCACCAAGGCTGAGAAGACCCTTGCTGACCAATCCCTATCCACCTTCCATGCTAGCTCACACATTGTTGCGAAGCCCAATCACAGCACGTTAACATGGTAGTTGCAACATACTGCCCAATCTCCCTTTTGGAAGAAGCTGGCAAACATTTTGGGAAATTAATCCTAATCTCCTTCAGGACTGGGACGTAATTAGTCACCATCACGCAGGGTTCAGACCAAATCGGGGCTCAATGGACCTCTGTATTTTTGTATCTAGCTTATACAGAAGTATACAGTTGTTAAATGAGGAGTCTTGTGAGAGCTGGGTACCTGTTCTTCCTGGTGAGTGACAGATAGTCTGTCGACGTATGCAGAGGTGAAGAACAAGCAATGCGGGGCACCAACCGAACACCCACCTGGTTGACTCGAACAGGACGGAGCTGGACTGGCTCCCAACACCACGGGGCAACACTTCTCAGATTAGCGTGACATCAGGACAGTGCAAGCACTGGCATAGAAGGCCTCGAGATGGTCCAACTGTAGTTCAGGTGTTCCGAGAGACCGAGGTAAACAGGTTTCAGGAGGCAGGACGATGAGGTTACAAAAAGGGAGCAGTGAGCTGGTTCCAGAAGGCAGGGCACCAAGCAAAGGCACAAGGCAGGGCAAATGACAAGAGTCTGACATCCAGGAGACAGCCAGGAAAGGCCAAAGGGTGTCAGGAGAGGGAATCCAGGATACCAGAGAAGAGAGCGGGAAACCCCCAGAAGGAGAGACAAGGAACCGCAGGGAAAGGACCCAACCCAGGCCCGGGGTAAGATCCCAACCAGACTCAAGGAAGGCACAGAGACCAACCCAGCAAGGAGCAGGCAACAAGGACATGGAAGGAGAAAAGGCACGGCAATAAGCAGGGACCAAGGACTAGTCCAGAGCGAATAATGTGATCAGGGGACTGACCGCATTGAGAAATGGTGTATTCTTACAAGCAGAGTCCGGATGTGGGTCCGGGTCCAAAACGAGCCGTGGTGCGCAAGCCATGGTTGCCAAGCAGACTGCGCATGTGCACAGCTTCGGACACAGACGCCTGCGCATGCACAGACCCATGATCATGGCTGCACCCAAGGAGCCAGAGACCTGGACCGGACGGGCCCGTAAAATGCTCCATCAGGGCTATAGCATCCATGTCGGGACCCGCCGGAATGGACGACCCCGCCTCCCAGTCCCAGTGAATGGCATAACAACACTATTAAACAAAATGCATCTTTACATGGTTTTCTTAGACCTAAGGACTGCCTTTAATCTAGTCTCAAGGGAAACATTATGGCAGATCCTGCTAGCCCAAAAAACTCCTGTTGATCTGGTCTCCATTATTTCTTCCCTCTAACCAGCTAACAAAGCAAGAGTCCGGAATGGCCCAGGTGGTGAAACGACCTAAGCCTTTGGTGTACACAGAGATGTAAGACAGGATTGTGTCCTGGTGCCCCTCTTATTTAACATCTACGTACAAGAGATCATCGATGCGCTGGTGGAAGAGTGCCGGGACCCCCTGAGGATGGCATTAGACAAATATCCTGCTCTTTTTTATGCTGACAAAGCTGTCCTGCTTGCGACCACCCCAAAGGGCCTAAAAAGAGATTTGTGTATTTTCCAAGGCATATGTAAGCTCCTGGGTCTTAGTCTCAACACTGACAAATCTAAAGCGATGGTTTTTAAACCTTTCCTCACCAAACGCAAATCGTAAGTGTTGAGTGTGTGTGATTCAATTATCAAACAAGTACCCCATTTTGACTACCTAGCGGTGCGTTTCCAGGAGTCTGGAGGCTGAGGAGCACAGTTGCTAAAATCTGCCATCACACTGGATAAATATACTCTCTCTTTTTTCTGCAAACATGGTAGTAAGGCAATTGCTCTGGCACTGGACCTGTACCAAAAGCAAGCCCCAGTGGCTTCAATTTACGGTATCGAACTATGGTGTTGCTCCAATACTGGTAGGTTGGGTACTTGTGAAAATGTGTTTTAAGAAAAAATGGTTGTTATTACCAACTAGCGCCCCTTCTTCACTGCTCTTTCTAGAACTTGACCGTGTCCCACTAACATCACAGATAATATCTCAAGCCAGTATTATTCTGGCTTAGAGTGTGAGACTCCAAAGAGCTAGAAAATATTGTAATGTGCTATCCCTAGTTTTGAGCTTAAACAGAGGCAAGAGTTTAAAAAGTTTCAAGCATGTGAAGGCAGTAGTTTTTGACTTAGATTGGCCTGGTCTATGGAATAGTTTACTGAAGGGAGGATCCAGAGGACACAATTTTTATAAAGGTATCAAAAATATTTATTTAAATTGATACAAAGTCATAAGACGCAAGATTTAATGAATTAATCTAAAGAGACGCAAGATTTAATGAATTAATCTAAAGAGCGACAATTCATTGCAGATAACATCACAACTGTGACAAAACACAAGGGATTAAGTGACAACTCATTCACACCCATCAAGCAAACAATCTATCCTAATACACTCATCCATATACAATTCAACATTCATACTTACATAACACGTAAAATAAAAATACATATACAAATTATTTCATCACAACATTGAAAAAGAACAATATTCCACAATGTATGTGTATTTCTTTTTTTCTTTCTTTCTTTTCCTCTGTCTTGGAGTGAGTCTAAGTAATTATCCAATATAATGCAAGACCAATATTTCTTTTTTTCTTTCTTTCTTTCTTTTCCTCTGTCATGGAGTGAGTTTAAGTAATTATCCAATATAATGCAAGCCCAATTTTCAAGACTCTAACAGGACCGACCGGTATCCGACGTGTAGTTGTTGTTTCACAACATCTTCATCAGGGGACTAAAGGACAATCTACAACAACAAAATATATATATAACAACATAGGTCTGATGGGCTTCACCAATTAGTGGCACCTGCAATGGTCATATAGCAGTCAGTACATTCAGATGCATGAGTGACCAAAATTACCATAGTAAATTCACCAGATGCTGGGATCACCTCCATGACTGGCAGGTAAGCACACAAAACCTCTGGTGCCCTGGGGACCTGGGCCTTCATTGAGTCAAGGGTGGGGTAGGATGGGTACAAACAAAAACCATATCTTAGTCATGGTAGGTGAAGACCAAGGAGGAAGACGGGGACAGGGGGGAGAAGAGAAAAGAGATCCACCTGCAATGCTGGGCAGTATCTTCTTCTGAGACAATGGGGCATTGCAAGAGGTATACATTCACGGAAGGGTTATTCTGCACCTGGTGGCTTTCAATGGACCACAACAAAATGTGTGCTGTAAATTGTGCAAGAAGATGAACCTAGTCCTAAGGAATAAAGTATGGATGATTGAGATATGCGCATATGCACGCATTCTGGATTGAGTGACAGCAACGTTCAACAAACCAATGCAAATGCAGTCAGAGTAACTCACTTTTAAATCTTTAATTGCCAGGTCGCACTGCCACCATGCTCCTTGGAAGGGAGCACAGCACAGATAGGGGAGTTAATGATTTGACCCAGTACTCCTAAAGACAACAAATTGTGAAAAATGTTGGAAAAACCTTTGCCGCCGGTCAGTCGACACACACAGCAATATCAATAGAAGATTGACAGGGCCCTCCCGGCTGATGCACACAAGTTAAACACAAGACTGCACTTAATGCATAAATGGCGTCGGGGTCCGGGATTTCTGCAGTCTTACTAGCACAAAGGTGGAAACCAAGTGAGCTCTGCCGAATAGACCATTACCTGGAATTTAGCGTTGCATTTGGCAACGCGCTGCTGGCGGCATCGGGCGGAAGTCCTACTCTGGAAGTGGGACAGCCCTGATATTAAAGGGCTGTCCACTCAGTCATATTCTCGGTCGCCTGATACATATGGGCGGAGTCATGTCCGCGGGCCGCCTCTAAGGCAAAAAAGAGAAGACAATTATAAAAAGTAATTAAAGTGCACATCCTATTGAGTGAACAAAATAGTTTCCAATTTAGGAAGCTGTGACGCAAAAGCGCCCACCTGTGGAGACAACCGTAGAGGATGGTGGAAGATATATTATATAATATGTCAACGTGCTCAGGCTACGTCAAGACAAATCTACAAATTAATTGGAAACTAATGATGCCTACGTTGGGGCGCAGACAAGGTGTGTACGAATAATGCATTATATAATATGGCGCCGTGGTCATGATACATCAAGACGAACTGGTCACCTGGTACATTTGGGCGGAGTCAAGTCCGCAGGATGCCTCTAAGGCAAAACGGAATAAAAATTAATTACAGTGCACGACCTGTTAAGTAAACAAAGCAGTTTCCAATTTGGGGAGCCGGGACGCAAAAGCACCCACATATGAAAGCAACCATAGAGGATGGTAGAATACCTATTATGTAATATGTCGCCATGCTCACGCTACGTCAAGACAAATCGGTCACCTGGTGCACATGGGAAGAGTAATGTCCGTAGGACGCCTCTAAGGCAAAAAGGAATACAAAATATTTGTTTGTGGACATTTTTTATGGGCATCGTTCTAGCGCATCAACATAGACCTCACTGCTTTATCAAAGATTGTTTGCTTCCTGGTCTGGTCGAGCTTGCATTATTCGTAGACACCTTGTCTGCCCCCCAAATATAGGCGCCACAGGTTTCCAATGAATTACCCATTGCCAGCTAGATAGACCTAGCCCCCTCACCCTTCCTGTCACTACAGTAGCTTATCATATCTTAAAAGCCCTTGTAATGTGCACGTACGCCCGAAGGAATCTTGGTGCTACTTCAGCAACGGTCCTCCAGAGCATATGAGCTGCACAGGCAGCCTGGCCTCTGTAACCAACCATTCAGGCATTCTTCACTAATTGGCTGCCAAACTGTTAGTGATGGGGGCTTCATGGTTTTTCCTGCATGTTATTTCTCCAGCTAATGAGATCTAGATTCCAGGTGAAAAAAGCTGTGGCACATTTAGAACTGCCTTTTGTAGGACAGCACAGATATCTGCTCTTGGCACTGCCTCTTGGTCCAGTGGCCAAGGTGTCGCAAGGACTGGTCTAGGGGTAGCAGAGGGTGACCCTGGGGTCCCTGACAGCCCTCAAATGACGTCCCTGCTGGAGCACCTCCCCATTAAAATAAAGAAAAGATCATGATTAAAATGAACAAAAAGTCACTTGCTACTCAGTAATTATAGTCGGTGAAAATGCATCGCACCAAAATTTACAGAAGAATCCAAACTGCCATGGAATAAATTAGCAAGCGAAACATGAACCACCATGCTTTAAGAAGTTAGAAAGTTAGCCATGGCTGTTGTCATTGAAAACTGGGACAGACCATAATGCTTTGTGGAGGAGTGAAATGTATGAGGGTCCATAGCACCTGGTTAGATGGAGCGAGGCTGTGCAGGGAAGGCTAAGACATGAACAAGCAAAGCAGGGATGTGCAGACGAGGACAGCACGAGGCAGCACTATGACAGCAAATGTGTCTTCTCTACAAGGTCATAAGAACCACGATCTCATTACTCCTTATTTGTTATGAGAAAGACTATAAAATAAGCCTGTTGATTGGGTGTCCCTTTGTTCTGAATGGGATACTCTGTTGTGTTGATTCATTGCATTGCAAAAATATGAACTGACACTGTTCCCTGTTGTGAAATGAAATTGTTGAGTCGACCTAGGCTCTGAGAACGCACAGCGCAAACGTTTATGTTCGTTTTTGAACATTCACTTGGGTGGAGGACAGACCGTAACAATCCACTTGTTTGTGTGTTGGTGGTAAAGCATATCTATGTTTTGACCACACCAGACACACGGTCACTGATGGTGGGAGGATGCCATGTGCAGTTTGCTTGCTGCATCTGGTGGCCACCAGTATTCACACATTGGGGCTGTTTCTTCCATTTTACTTTACCTTGATGCTTTGTTTTCTAAATTCCACAGAAGCCTAGCAACATCCCTTTGCACTATCTGAAAAAGGGGCATAGTTCACTTGGGAGAGTGGGGCAACATTGTAGTAAAACAATTAGAATTAGTTGTAGCCTTACCTAAAATATATTAGAGCACAACTAGTACATTTCGCAGTACATGCATAACATAACTCAGACACTCATACTTGATACTGGTCCCAACATTTATTTACATTCACCCACACATTTCCAAAACCCAGTCTTGCTCTTTGCACCTATCACA
Source organism: Ambystoma mexicanum (assembly GCF_040938575.1). NCBI lineage: Eukaryota > Metazoa > Chordata > Amphibia > Caudata > Ambystomatidae > Ambystoma > Ambystoma mexicanum. The sequence continues at coordinate 1,173,568,352 of NC_090927.1, read as the reverse complement.
ATTCAATTTGAATGGTGGCATTTCAGTTTCGACGAGCTGGAAATAATGTACAAAAGAAAACTGCTTTATTGAGGGTCAATTCAATTAACTGTAATTTGCATTTCACCAATATTTGAAGTCAAAAGGTCCATTGAAACAGATCATATAACCTATCTGTCTTTTTTCCCTAGCTGCGGTTGGAATGACTGCTGGCGGGCTGGTTTTGCTTTTACCTGAGACCAAGGGCAAAGCTCTGCCTGAGACGGTTGAAGATGCAGAAAACTTGCACAGGTGGGTTCAACTTTCCAGCTTAAGTCCGAGTTTGAGCAGCCATAGAAGGAACAGCCATAGCAGAAGATACTTGAATGACAGACCCACAGGAAATACATATCTAACCACATTTGGGATCTCACTATGAGATGCAAAGTAGCCATTTTTTGAGTAGTACAATGATGACTTTGCACCAGACTAGCAAAGATTACAACATACATGGGTAGGGATAGTTTACCCAATCAGCAAATCTACATATACTGACAGTATAGCAAATGGTAAAGGTCAGGGCAGGTGGCCTGCAAAGATCAACCATGTGGGTTGAAAAACAGTTTCATATTGTGAGGACACGGGGATATCTGGACTGGAGTTTACTGAACAGACAAATGTTGCAATCTTTTTAGTGCATGGGCTGGAAAACTGCATTTGACCACATGTTTTGGATTATGAACTTCCATGGTCCCTAACCGTTGCCTATGCTGTGTAGGGCTAGTGGAAGCTGTAATGTAAAACCTATGAAGGTTCAAAGATAGCAGACACCCACTGTATTGTATCTGAAATCGTAGATTCTTATGTGCAAGACCTACTTTCTGTAGTTATTCTGCTCTTATTTACAGTGCTTGGCAAATGTTTTTGGCTCTTTCTAAAAGATATAGTATATTGCATATGTGCTAGAATGCACTCTATAACTTCAAACACAGTAGAAGATGTTTCACCATGGCTAGTACTTACCAGTAAGGTCATTGAGGCGATCATAAGTGGTGTCATAAATGATTTCTCATTCAATGGGCCTCATTACACGGATGGCGGTAAGGGTTTACCGGTACCGGTATTTTACCGGTACCGGTAAATCCTTACCGCCTTACTACGAGGTCCCTTTGCGGGTTAGGGAATTTAACGTCTGCATTTTGCCGGCATTTTGCGGTACCGTAATTAGCGCCTTCCCCATTCCCATAGAGCCCTAAGGGGCAAAAATGGGAATGGGGAAGGGCAATGGTGGAAGGGGGAATTACCGCCCCGCCAACCTTGGAATAGGGCAGTAATTCCCCTTTCCACCAAGGCGGTGCCGGTATTTTACCGGCATGAACCATGGCGCTGATAGCGCCATGGTTCACCGCCCTCCGTGTAATGAGGCCCATTGTCATCACTAAGTGATATCGTTTGTGTGATGTTATCAGTGTGCTTAGGCGGTGCACAATGGGGTCCTCATAGTTAAGGTGGCGTAGCTTCCAACACCTGGCAAATTTCAGGTGTTATGTTGCATTAAATCGGCACCTTAACCTCACTTCAACTAAAGTGTTCTTACCGAATTTCAAGAGTTTTGTTACACTGAAAATGTCCCCTTAACTTTCCTTTAACTATGTTTTCTGTCCACTGGATTTCAAGGGTTGTGTTATTCTATACCTCCCACCACCTGTAATTGTGTCTTTTTCCTGATTATATATCCACTGTCATAGCATTTGTTATCAATATCTGTTCTTGAATTATTCAACATCGGGTTTATCAAGTATTTCATAATTTGTTGTGTGCACTGCAAAAGAAGGGATTGGTAATGGTGTACTGTGATGAGGAAGAGTGAGGTGAGGTAGTTGAGTACTGCAGCGAGGAAAGGTGAGGTGGAGTTAGTGAGGGACTTTGAGGAGGAAGAGTGAGGTGCAGTAGTTGGGGACTGTGATGAGGAACAATGAGGTGGGGTAGTGAGGGACGGGGAAGAGAGAATTTGTGGTAGTGGGGTAGGGTCACAAGGAAGGGTGAGTTGGTGGTAGTGGTGTACTGCAGAGAAAAAAGATTGGTGTTGTGGCCGTATAGGACTGTGATGAGGAAGAGTGAGATCATGGTAGTTCCGAACTGTGATGAGGAAGAGTGAGTTTGTGGCAGTGGGGGACTGTATTGAGGAAGACTGAAGTTGTGTAGTTGGGGACTCTGATGAGGAAGAGTGAGGTGAGGTAGTGAGGGATGGTGATGAGGAAGAGTGAGTTGGTGGTAGTTGGGTACTGTCACAAGGAAGAGTGAGTTGGTGATAGTTGTGTACCGCATTGAGAAAGAGTGATGCAGTGGTATAAGGGACTGTGAAGAGGAAATGTGAGATTATGGTAGTGGGGAACTCCGATGAGGAAGAGTGAGTTTGTGGCAGTGGGGGACTGTGGTGAGGAAGAGTACAGTGGTGGTAGTGGGGTACTATGATGAGGAAGAGGACACTGTAGTAGAGGGCCTGTGAAGAGGAAGAGGGAGGTGGTGGTAGTGGAGTACTGTGAGGTGGAAGAGTAAGGAGGGGTGACTGGTGATTGTGACAATGAAAATTGAGGTGGAGTAGTTGGGGAATGTGATGGGGAAGAGTGAAGAGTAGTTAGTGGGGGAACTGTGATGGAAAAGAGTGAAGTGGAGTTAGAGTGGGGGGTTGTGATGAGCAAGAGTGAGGTGGGGTAGTTAGGGACTGTGACGAAGAAGAGTAAGGTGAGGTAGTTAAGTACTGCAGCAAGGAAGGTTGAAGTGAAGGTAGTGGGGGACTTTGAGGAGGAAGAGTGAGGTGGAGTTAGTGTGGTACTGCAACAAGGTAGAGTGAGATTGAGTTAGGGGGGTACTACCACGGGGAAGAGGGAACTACGTTCATGTAGATATCTTCCTGCCTGACATCAGGAGTGAGTCGAGATCGTCACAGTTAAGTCACATGAAAAGCTTGTCCAATCACAACAAAGGATATAGTAAACAAGCATCAGCTTCCTGCGCTTATTGATTGTGCACTTTGTATTCAACTAATTATGCAAATATAAGCTTAATTAGATCAGTTAGCACACCCAAAACATATTAAACCCCCTAAAGTCCCCATTCCTCTCATTTTAACTTTTTTTTTAATAAGTAATCACTGCAATGTATTTTTCGAAACATAAAAACTGTTTCCTAAAGTAACTTAAAATACTCCTCTTCCCCTAACTAGCAGTCACCATGATCGCCGCATCTCAGTTTATTATAGTTTTGAATTAATTATGCTTTTTTGTTTTGCCCTTCATGCCAATTCTCGATTTTGGGATCTCTTAACCTGCCCACATGCTCCCTACTTGCACCCCTTATTTTGTCATTTTTGGGCAGTTTACAAAAACGATTTGAGAACTTGATTCTCGAGTTGGTTAAAGGCAGATTTCAACAATTTAAAAGCTTGGCACCAGCAAAGCATCATGGGAGATATTGCTAACATTTCAGGGGCATCCTGCTCTACGTCAGATTAAAAATAGGTGGTGATGGCCCTCTCAATGTCACTTTTAAATTCCACATCTGTTAGGGTGTGTGACTTAAATCGCTGGAGCGGGCGTTCAACACCGCACAACTGTTCAACCGTGGTCTAAAAGAATCATAGGCTGGAAGAAGCATTCTTTGGTTTTTCTAAGAGCCTTATCTGTGCGAAAATGTAATCAATCCATGACTGTGTGTTGGGGAATGAGGAGTAGAATGAGTATTCTCGCTCCCTAGGATGGAGCGACCTCCATATGTCCATCAGCTCCAGATCACCACTGCTTCTGTGAATTTCCCACGCAGATAATAAGAGTGTTCTGAGGAGTTATGTTGGATATGTCCAAAGAGGTGTCAAAGATGGTATTAAAGTCTCCAGCCCATATTATCTGCATGTGCATATTCTTGGAACACCTCCCCTGAAGGAGGATATAAAATTGGGGATCATCAAGGTTTGGTGCATACTTGTTAACAAAAGTAATATTGGTATGTGCAATGTAGCTGAAACTATCACAAATCACCTCTGGGTCATGTTCATATGTATGTGGCTCAAATCTTAGGGACTTATGGAGCAGGTTAAGTACCCCTGGGGAGTTGGAGCAGAAGGACATTTAATACCTGGCTGTGCCCAAGGATCGAGCAAGCGATTTGTTGGCCGGACCTAATAGGTGTGTTTCTTGAAGTAAGAGGATCTTCACTGCGTAGTGCCGCAGTTTGCTTGTGCTTCACAGCCTTTAATGACATTATTGAGACCCTGCACATTCCAGCTTACCAGAGTGCTGGAATCTGAGGTGGAGGACCCCACTTACTAGGTAGGTCAGCAGGGGCATGGTTGTACATGTTTATGTTGCGAGTGGTGTGAGCTCTGGTCATGTTCACGCTGCAATGAGGTTTAATTTTGTTTATATCTTATTGAATTCTGCCAACTGTACCTATGTCACCCCCACCCACTCTGCCAGATAATTCACTTTTTGGGCACAGGGGCACCCTGCTCTATGCCACATTAAAGAAAGGTGGTTATGGCCATCTCAATGGCACTTTTAAATGCCACATCTGTTAGGGTTAGTGACTTGAATCGTCAGAGGGGCCTTTCAACCACCCACTCTTCTATACAGAATTTCTGCACTAGCAGGGAATGGTCTGAAAGGATCCTATGCAGGAAAAAGCATTTGTTGATCTTTCGCAAGAGCTCTAACTGTACCTATACCACCCCCACTCATGCTGCCAGACCCCAACTAGCAGTGAACATTCCCACATAAACTTGAAAAAAAAGAATCCCACCTAACAAACCAGGGGCAAACGCTTGGGGGCAACATCGAGCCATTCGGGGGGAAGGTGCACATTCTGAAAACACTTGTACTTATGGAGAATCAAATGAGGCATAACATTCTTGAACCTATACTATCCACAAATACATGGTCGGTAATGCAGCAAGACAGACATTGGGATAGTAACAGGGTCACAGCGGTACCATCCCAGTTATCCAATGAATCTCTTCTTGGGGCTGCAACAGTTCATGGTAGTCCTCTCCGTGGAAACGTAGGGTGAGCCACCTTGCTGTAATGTTGGAGTTGACAAGGTCTGGTAGGCTGCTTCAGTCATGTAGGAGTGCAGGAAGAAATGGGACTCAATTGGGTGTTTCGAAGAGGAGTGTTTTATTATAGATGAGTTTGGACGGGTACAGCATTACATACTTCAGGCCCCTCTAGCTCAGCTTGAGCTTCACTGATGAGATTGACTGCTGGGCCTTTTGGGTGGCTCATGTTAAGTCCTCCGGCGAAAAAGAGATTCTAGTTCCTTGGTTTGTTAATCCCCCAGCTCATGGGTTTATCGCAGGATCCCGTTGCGGTCGCTGTAGTTTAGCAGCAGTACAATCTTTGGGTGGGGGTTTTGACCTGGATGGGGGGATCGGGCTGGCCACACTATGTGCCTTCTCCACCAGAAATTGTGCAGATAGTGGTGGATCATGCAGTACATCCTTGATTAATGATTCCATAAAGTTCTCCAAGTTGCCTGTCGAGGGTGGATTCCGGAATGCTCACCACCCTCACATTATTTCTCTGTGAACTTACTTCCAGGTCTTCATTTTTGGCCTTGACCCCTTTCACCTCCTGTTGCAGTGTCTGTATTATGTGACTCACTTCTGTGTAAGTATCTTCCATGACCCACACTAAGTGTTAGATATGCACCCACTCTACTTCTCGATCCACTGTTACATCCTGTCAGATTTAAAAACTAGATTATGCAATTGACTGTTAACCGAGTCAAACCCTGACTTTATTTGGGCAAGGATAATGGACAATTCAGACGGGAAATGCTGTACTCCAGCCTTCAGTGTTTCAGACATCAGGGACCTTGAGGTCCCCACTCTCATGCCAGGGTAGTCAGCCGGTTCCAACATAGGAATCACCTCTTTATGCCTGAGATCAGTGTGAGGCTCTTTGGTCGCGAAAGGTAACTTGTATTGTCTTTTGCCTCCCATAGCCATGCGAGAGGATTTGTCCAGAGGCCACTGAGATTGGGTCTGTGACACTCTGGACTGGACCCCAGTTGAAGATGTAGTGCCTATTATGAGGTCCTGGGGCTGCACCTAGGTTGTGTCCTTGTTAAACCAGTGGCCAGCATTTGGTGAGTCCCACCTGTAGGACCAGGCGTCCCAAAGTGCCTCAGGCACACCACAGGTGTATTCAGGGGGGCCTCAAAGGGAGGACGACTCGGTCCTCTGGTGTAGAGCAGCGTTGTCTGTGCTGAGCCTTGCACCTCTAGCAGGATCATCAGTTGTCCGCGGGTGTTCGGCCAGCGTGTGGCACAAAGGCTCTGCAGGATGGAAACCCTGACAAGGCTGAGGAGTAGGGATCGGTCTTGGCAGCCGGCCTCACCAGGCTTTCTAGCCACCCACAAGTATTGTCTGAGCCTCCGGTGCAGACCGCATGACTACTGTGTTGCTGTGCACACTAAGGTTCAGGACACAAGGCTCCAGAAGGTGTTCCCCCAGTGATCCTCCAGTACGAAGCTATCAGAATGGTCAGGTTTATGCCAAGAAGCTGCGTTCCTTCCGCGGTCGCACAGAGCCGAGAGTTAGTTAGCCATCTTGGACACGAGCTTGAGAGCACTCCCCTGTTATAAACATTTTGATGCCAGAGTAAGTGTTATTAAAAATGCAATGAACACTGAGCCCAGTATTTTATGTACTTAGTGATTGAAGCAGTCATTCTTATGTTCTTAAAATGCTCTTTAATTTTTATGCAGAGCATCCAGGAACCACGATTAGTTCTATTTGCCTCTTTAGACTGTACCAGACTGTCCATTGAGGAATGATAACCTTCTATCAGGTACAGCTAAATGCTATCATATTTAAACATGGCTCATAAACTAGTGCTAAATAAACCCTCTTCAGCATTACCTTTTGTCTTCTTCCTTTCCTCGCAACAATAACCCAAAGATTTAGTAACATGATTCAAGGTGAAATGTTCTATGCTCAAAAAGTAGGTAATTTTAAAACTCTATCAATTCACAGCTTTTATGCTGAATGATAACAAAGTCAAGGTGATATTTATTTCATGGTATTTAAATGATGTAAATTAGCAATGACTTCCACGCACTTTGCAAGGCGTTAGCATGAAAGAAAGCTTGAATCAAAAAGTGCCAGAAAAACTAAAACGGGCAATCATTTGACTGCTGCTGAAATATGTTAATATTGCATATTGTACGTCTGTCCACCCAAATATCTAAAAATAGATCCTTGCCAAAGAAACTCCAGGGGCCATCTTCGACTCCTCCCTCTCCTTTTCTCCTCACCTATTGGATCTTGCCAAGGAGGCCCACTTTCAACTTCACCTGCTCAGGGGCATTCTCCTTTTCCTCATCTTCCCCCAGAAGCTCAATGGCTCTAGAGCGCTCGTCCTCTCCATGCTAAACTACTGTGACAGCCTCTTCCTCAATTGGCCTCTTTCTTCGCTCCGTCCAATTCAACTAATCCAGCAAAGGGCTGCAGGACTTATCCTTGGCCTCAAGCCCTGGGACTGTATCTCTCCAGCTCTAAAATGTCTCCACTGGCTCCCGGTTGTTGCAAGGATCAAATTCAAGACCCTTTGCATCATCCACAAGGCTGTCTGGGGCCTCAGACCTCACTATTTGCAACTCTCACTAAATACTCTCCTTCCAGATCCCTTCGATCCTCTGGCTCCAACTCTCTGCTGATCAAACGCTTCTCCAAGCAGAGAGCTGGGGGCAGATCTCTCTCCTCAGCTGGCTCCCTCCTATGTAACAGCCTCCCTCTCTCTCTCTCTGTCTTGAACCGGACCACTGCAGGTTCTGCAAACAACTCAAAACCTTTCTTTTCTCCTCCTCCTCCTCCCCTCTCCCCCTCTCATACTAACCATCCCCTCTGTGGCTGAGATTGGTGGCCTGGTCCCTCTTGAGTCCAATAGGGTCCTGGTCTGAAGACTGGTCAGAAGACTGACCAATCGCCCATTGCACCCTCCCCTTGCACTGCCCTCTGGGCCCACACCCGCCTGCCGGTGGCTACCTCCGCTCTGCACTTACCTTTGGGTGGTAGAACTCCCTCGCATGGGATGCCTTCACCCATGCACTTATCTGTTGCCTCCCTAATGGGTACCTCTGGCATTTCCTCCCCTTAGGGACCGTAACAGCACTTACCCCCATCCCATGCTCCTTTTTCTTTCATTGCACTTGCACGCGCCGAATGTCACAAGGTCTAGTAAGAACGCTTTATTTTCTATTTACTCATTGTCAATTTCCTTGTTTATCTGCTGCCTTGTTCCTTTGCCTTATGCCTTGGGTCGCTTTGAAACCCTGTCTTGCTGTATAATCGCCTTATAAAAATCCAATAAAAAAAAGGTCAACGGAAAAAAGGACTAGCCAGAATATAGGTGTCACCTGATGTGCTTTGGGCTTCTTTGCACTTTACACATACATGTTGGATCCATACTTGTTTGGGTTTTATGTTGAACACTGACGTTTTTTGTGTCTGTTAAATTGAGTAGATTTGTAGCTATGCAATACATCTAATTGCCCATGTATTATCGGTTGAAATATGTACACTACATTGACCACAGTTTATAACTTCTGATACATGAATAAAATAATTTATTTTCAATATAAAAGTTGGGTGGACACTGTGTGACATGGAGGCCTTGATCCCCTTTCTTTGTTTATGCTGATTAAAGCCTGGAAGATCAAGGCCTACCAGGCACCCTAAGTGTATATCTACATTTAGCAAAGACTGTAGTTTTCAATCCATGGGATGCCTGTCCTCGTAGATATTTAGTTCCTATGAATCACTCATAGTCTTGGGATTTGAGTGTCCCTGCACTCCTTTTGTGACCCTTCTTTCTGTAGACTCGGGTCCTCAGCTTCTCCTCCTCGACACTAGAGGAGACTCTTCACCTGGGTCGCAGCCCTACATGCACCTGTGCACTAGGCCATGATAACAGTGGAAGTCAAAGTTGGATGCTCACAGGATGCGTCCCAACTATTTTACCAGGCAAGTGCCAATTGAGCTTCTCAACAGGTTGAAACAGGGCATGGTGATATGGCGGCGCATGCTGAAACCTCCCCCTGTAGGCTGGACAGTTCAATGTTTCTGCAGGTTGGGTCAGATTGCTTTCTCCTCCTCCCTGTCTTGTGTGCTTGGCTACAATCCCCAATAGCCCAGCTTGGTCTGCTTCCTCAATATGTCTCAATTGTCTTGTACATGAGAAACCTCTGCTGCACCTCCTGTTTTAACCCCTCCACTGTGTCCCTCCTTCCCCTCTTCCTGTTCCCCCTAGATGTGTCTTCACATGCTTGCACCTCCACCCTTCCGTAACGCTATTATTTCAGGCTGGCAGCATGCCTGTTCTTTCTCAACTCCCCAAATATCTTCTGTGTGCTTTCTCTTCTACCAATCCTTCTGTTCACCTGTGTAGCGGGCAGTGGCACCAGGCTCCCATACTCACAATACCCTCTAATCCAAGCGCCAGGAAGGGTATTGCCTCACAAGCAACAGGTGCCATCACCTTTCCTCATTTACTTACCCCATCAATACAGTCTTTGAAGATTCAATGAAATAAATAATACTCTATAGATCATATAGAACTTCTTGTATCTGAGTGACAGCAAAGTAAGGCTGTACAAACTGACATTTATACACACCTAGCAACAAATGACAGTTCCAAGAATGTAGAAGGAGCTGATCAAATGCAGTGTAGCAGTCTTCACCTCTCAACAGTACATGTCAAAGGTTTTGGCAGTAGGTGGTGCTTAAGGCCCACCCTGAGCTAAAACAAAAAAAAAGATAACCGCTTAAAAAAACACAAAACACTGGAAAGAAACAAGAATTCAGCTGACAGCCCCAGGAGGCAGGAGCCGACATCTACTTCACCCTGATTCCAAGGGTAAGCGCGTGCATCTCCACTGGATGCACCGGTCTGCCAGAGATTGCAGCCCTATTTTGCTTATTAATCCAACCATAGTGCCCTTACAGCACGAATCGCAGCCTCGCTGCACGAGGAGAATCACAAAATGGCGCCCGCAGCATTGTTTACATTCATTGCCTAGCAACATATCCTGAAGCTGATAGGCCGGCCTCCAGCTCTTCCGTGACGCTGGGTCACCAGAAGGCGAGAGCCGGCCTTTCCAACAAGGGTACCCCCAGAGCACCACATTACCTGCATTCAGCAGAGAGCCCCAGGAGGCAGGAGCCCCCTGCATCAGCTGTCCTGGCTGCCGGAGCCTGTGTGCTCGTGCCGTCGACCGACATCTACTTCACCCTGATTCAAAGGGTAAGCGCGTGCATCTCCACTGGATGCACCCTTCTGCCAGAGATTGCAGCCCTATTTTGCCTATTAATCCAACCATAGTGCCTGTACAGCACAAATCGCGGCCTCGCCGCATGAGGAGAATCACAAAATGGCGTCCGCAGCATTGTCTACATTCGTTGCCTAGCAACGTATCCTGAAGCCGATAGGCCGCCCTCCAGCTCTTCTGTCACGCTGGGTCACCGGAAGACGAGAGCTCGCCTTTCCACTAAGGGTCGACAACAAGGGCACCACCTGTCTGTGCCTGTCTGTGCGTGACCGCCGGACTGCCACCTAATTAATTCCCGGCCCAAAACGCCCGCGTCTCATAGCATGTGAGCCTTCACTCTTTGCCACATCCAATAATCCATGAAGCAGCGCCGCTTCAATGAGCCACAAAGCTGTTTTAAATCTTTCATGCAGCCGCACCTGACACTAAAATGGCCGATGCAATGCGGTTCGATACCAAGGTTTGCAGTTGCTGATAAACAACTACCGATAACCAGCGCCACTTCAGTGGCAGCAAGTGTTCCACCCACCGTATGAACACCCTAACGAGGCCCAGCTTGCCACTCACGCAAGGTACTGTCCCGTTGTCAATTTCCCGACTCAGTTCGGCGCATACAATTCAAACGCCACTTCATCTAACGTCCCTTACATTTGTGCCTGCCATATGTTTCTGTGCTTTATGCGTAACTGTAACCTTGCATACTGCCTGCCCCCCACCAGTCGCACTTTTATTTTTATTTTTTTATTTTTTCTCGAACCTAGCCCATGCCTCATACTGTCTCTACTCCCCCACACTGCTACTCTGTCACCCTGCCCATAGCGTGTCTGCACCAATTGTACTGCCTATTGTCTAAATACTGCATTTAGCCTTTGCTGCCTTCCATCTGATTGCTGCATTTAGCCTCATGTTGCCTACCGTCTGATTGCTGCATTTAGCCTTTGTTGCCTACCATTTGATTGCTGCATTTAGCCTTTGCTGCCTACCATCTGATTGCAGCATTTAGCCTTTGTTACCTACCATCTGACTGCTGCATTTAGCCTTCGCTGCCTACAATCTCATTGCTGTATTTAGCCTTTGTTGCCTACCATCTGATTGCTGCATTTAGCCGTTGCTGCCTACCATCTGATTGCTGCATTTAGCCTTATGTTGCCCACCATTTGATTGTTGAACTTAGCAATATGCTGTAGCTTGACCTGCCTAGTGCGCTCTCTGCTTAACTTGCCTCAAACAATATGTACTTCCATTTGTCAACCCAAGTCTACCTGGCCGTAGTCATTAACCTTACAGTTCTACTTATTACCACTGCTTATTTCACCATGCCCTCTGTGCTGCCCCTAGAGAACGGAGGAGCCTTTACTTTGCCACCTATTCCTAAATCCCCATTCAACACAGTACAGAGAAACCTCAGACTCCGCGCGCGATTACCCAAAATATTCGAACCCTTGAATAAATATAATATTAACTTAGATCACCTTCGACCTAAAATACATCTCCCAATGGAAACCATCCCTATTCCCAGCTCCAAGTCTTGCTCTAAAAGAAGCAAGACTACCACTAACCCACATGCCACCTCGTATTCACGCCTAATGCCACATCCAGAACCTGACCTCAAAGGCTCATTAATAAATGCTTGATCCTTAGTCGCCCATGCTACAGACACAGCAGAGACCATCTTGGAAAATGACCTTGACTTCATCGCCATCATGGAATCCTGGCTCCACGATGCAGCAGGCCCAGCACTAACGCTAGCAGTCCCAGACAATTATACCATCCTTAGAGCTGACAGACTAGATTCACGTGGTGGAGGATTAGCGATTATCGCCAAAACGAATCTCTCTATGAGAATTACCTCAACACCTAACGTTAAATCCTGTGAGTCACTATCCATTAAACTACCTACCGCCAACTCCCAAACACTAAACATCCATCTCCTTTACAGACCCCCAGGCCTGATCAGTACCTTTAACGAAGAAATTACTACTATTATCTCTGAGAAGCTAAAAAACTCCTCACAAACCTTAGTGCTAGGCGATTTTAACCTAGGGTTTGATGATATTAATGATCACCAAGCTACTTCCATAGCTAACATCCTGACAGAATTAGGTTTCACTCAGAAAGTGAATACTTCCTCCCACACCAAAGGGAGAACTCTCTATTGGATTGCCAGTCACAATTGCAACCTCTCCATCACATCCATCTCCCCCAAAATATGGACTGACCACCACCTAATCTCCTTTACTCTCAATACTAAAAGACCCACTGCACCAATACCTCCTCCCGCCTTACCTACTTTAACTAGAAACAAGAAAAATATCACAGCTGACAATATCTAACCCTATATTCTACCCAATCTTAACTCCCTTTCAGACCATACAGACCCAGGCTTATTAGTGCAAGAATATAACAATGCTATGACTTCTGCTCTTGACAGCATTGCTCAGCTAAAACTTAGGAACAGCAAACCCAAAAAGCATCTTAACTCTTGGTTTACACCCCACCTAAAAAAACTAAGATTACAGAAAAGAAAATGTGAAATGGCATGGAATATACATCCCCACTATAGAAAAAATAAAACTAACCTAATAAATATCTCAATACATTACAAAAAGGATATCATCATGGCCAAACAAGAAACGTATAACAACAGGATTCCACAAGCTAACTCTAGCATGAAGGAGCTCTTCTCTATTCTAAAAGAATTGGAAGCCCCAATTGCAGTACAGGATGACTCTATTAAAGATAAAACTTGGTGTACCGACATCCAGTCTGCCCTAACTAATAAAGTGGCCAATCTCCAAAACAAAATAGCTCTAAAGAAAGCTTTACTATCAGCTCAAACTCCCCCAAATAAAACACCAAAGTCTAAACCCAAAGAACATACTCTATTTAACTTCTCTAAGGTCTCAGTTATTGAGGTAGAGAAAATGATTCTTGCGCTTAAACCATCCAATTGCAAAGGTGACCTATGCCCAACACAACTGATCCAGGACGCTGCTAGAGATCTAGCCCCTTTCATCACCAAACTCATCAACGCCTCCTTCACTACTGGTACCATCCCACGTAATCTAAAGGAATCCTGGGTACTCCCTCTTCTGAAAAAACAAACACTGGACCCTAATATACCCACCAACTACAGGCCCATCACTACAGTGCAATTTCTCTTAAAAATCTTAGATAAGGTAGCATACACCCAAATTCAAAACTTCCTTGAGGTGAACCAACTCTTAGGCGCTCGCCAATCTGGTTTCCGACCACAACATGGCACAGAGACAGCCCTTATCGAGTTAAAGGCCCAAATAGACTCACTTAAGAGACGAGGGAAAATTAGCACTTCTCCTCCTACTAGACCTATCAGCTGCCTTTGACTTGGTGGACCATAAAGTCCTGTGCAGTCACTTGGACTCAGCAGCCCATTTCTCAAAGGAAGCCATAGTCTGGATTCAGTATTTCCTTAGTGACAGGACCGTAAGGGTCTTCTCCCCATCAGCCGCAGCAGACCCGATACCTATTACTTGTGGAGTGCCCCAGGGATCATGTGTCTCGCCAACACTCTACAATATCTTCACCAAGCCACTCTTTGATGATCTCAACAATCTGGGTATCACATACACCAACTATGCAGACGATACCCAGATTCTCGTACCACTCACTGGGGATTAGGGGGAAGATCTGGCTATGGTGAACAGTGTCTACAGCATTGTTCAGGCATGGATGGCCAACCATGGCCTGTGTCTGAACGATGACAAAACAGAGCTTATCATCCTGGGTACCGCAGCTCGCATCTCAAAACTCAACCTTAATTACTCAGCGTTCATTATTGACGGGAATAACATCAAGATCGCCAGAGAAGTAAAAACCTTTGGTTTTTACCTCGAGTCAACCTTATCTTTTAACAAACAGGTAAATTTACTGGCTTCCTCTACGGCCTACACATGTAAATTAATACGAGCCGGAAAACAATTCCTGTCAGTTGACAGTTGCTTTATCCTATCTAGATCCCTCATCCTATCAAAACTTGATTATTGTAATGCTCTCTACATAGGGGCAAACAAACAAACTATCAACAGAATACAAGTGCTCCAAAATAATGCTCTTAGGGCTGCCTTAAGCATCCCTAGAAGAGCACATATATCTGAAATAAGAAGGAAACACAAATGGCTCTCCACCCTAGAAAAGATCAATCTCAAATCGACTTCCCTCATCCACAAATGCTTAAATAACAAAGCCCCTCATTACCTACCAGAACGATTTATCAGAAAAAAATCCATCAGACCGCCAAGAATAGCCAATCCCAACTGTCTTCAAGTGCCAAGATTTAAACTCTCCACCATTGGAGGGTCCAGCTTCCCAGTTAGGGCAGCACAACTGTGGAACTCCTTACCACACACACTCAGATCTGACCAAACGTTTATCAAATTCAGAAAGAACACAATTCAATGGCCCTCATTACGACCCTGGCGTTAACCAATGGCGCTATTAGCGCCATGGTTAACGTTGGTAACTTACCGAATCCGCCATGGTGAAATGGGGAATTACCACCCAATTCCAAGGTTGGCGGGGCGGTAATTCCCCATTTACCATTAGCCCTTCCCCATTCCCATTTTTGCCCCATAGGGTTCAATGGGAATGGGGAAGGCGGTAATTACGGTACCGCAAAATGCGGTACCGTAATCACCTTCAAGGTCTCTTTGCGGGTCCCTACCTTAACGGCTGGTACAGACCAGCCGTTAAGGTCGGGTCCCGCAAAGGGACCTCGTAATCAGGCGGTAAGGAATTACCGGTACCGGTACCCTTACCGGTACCGGTAATCCCTTAACGCCAGGGTCATAATGAGGGCCAATGGCTCATAGACAAAGATATGTAACCCACACTCTCCTACTGCACTAACTGAGCCCTGCCTGCATGCAATGTATTTTTTATATAGATTTGCTAATATGTAAATGTTTGTTAACTATGACATGTTGGCTACATATGTACTCTTCTATACATGCACCATACTGCTTTACCCTCATCCTGTAACGCCGAGGAAACAGTTTTAACCTTTGCTCCGTAACATCTGTAACTAAGCTGTAAGTTCTCTTTTTCACCTGCGCCCTGACACCTCTAGGTCCGGCGCGCACAATAAATAAATAAACAAACAAGGAATATGGAGTCACAAAATGACCTCACTTGTTCTATCCAAACAAATGCTCATCCAAAAGTAAGGACATCACTGGTTAGAAAAGTTTGCCTTAGCGATATATGATGTTTTGCTTTTTCTGCGCATCAAAGGGACACGCATCCCAACCCATCTGTCGAGCTCCACGCGCTTTCATGTCATTGTCCTTCTTCACCTATGAACCTTTTGTTGGAATATTCGCGCTAACACGATTGCTAAAAGCGCTCTATTCTTTCAGGTTTTAATCTAAAGCAAACAGCTTATCTATCTGTAAATCATATGATCGGTTATTTATAACGCACTTAATACCCAGAGCGCGAGTCCGGGAATCGAACCTGTGGTGCTCCGTGTCGTTTTGCTTTCAAGGCGAGCACTTTGCCCCGGAGCTATCCTCCTGAGACAAAAAATTATTTAAATGTGTGTTTAGTTACAGGCAAAATAACCTGATTTAGTAGCTGCAATTAGTTTCTCATTTTTCCACACGTGGGTCTGAACACCCTGTGTTTAGCCTGTAGGTGAAATGCCCACGCAACTATGTGGTTTTCTAAAATTCAAAAAGCATTTAAAAGCCAAAGGCTTGAGGAACTGCATGTTAACCCCCATGACACTCTGAGGCTGCTGTGTTGGTCTGGAAGGGCAGGCATCTAAGTGGAAATAATCCAAATGAAAATAATAAATGTAGAAATAATAACTATTTAACATATGCAACAATAAAGTGTCTTTGCACGCCATATAAGGAGAAGTTATAATTTCACAATTCAATATTACTGATCTTATAGGAATAATTAAAGGCCGAGACTGCCCTGCCTGGATGCAATCATGAGGGCTGCAGGTAAGATGGACACCTGTCGCAGGTGCTTTCTTTCATATTGTGTGATCAAGAAACTTGTAAGGCTGCAATTCTCTTAGGGCAGGCAGGTCACCATAATCTTGTGCCGCCTGACCTGGGGCCTGGGTCTGCACGAGGGTGAGATGAGAGTATAGCCAGCCCTCAGCCTCACATTCAGCCACTCACCACACCAACATCCGAAAGGAGACATCACTAGCCGGGGCTTAGCAGCAATCAAGGTACAATCACACATATAATAAGAACAGAGGGTGAAGTATAAGGGGGCTCCTTCATGACTTATATCCTTCCAGACATCCTGCCCCACAAACAATCTATGTATGTCAGATGGTATCGCTTTGTTTATCCCCAGGAGTTTTTTCGATGTAATTCTTTCAACAACAAAAAATTCTTTCTTGAAATATATGGGGGGTGGGAGGTGTGGTAATGAGTTATAAGGGGAGGAGTTCAGGGTATTATAATTAATGGAAGAGGGGGGATGAGAGGGGCACCCCCCAAGATAAAATCGCTGATTGTTTTTGAAATGATTTCATCTAAAAAAAAAAAAATCAAAAAAACAATGCCTTGATTAGGAGTTCATCAGTCAGTCTGCCATCATTTACTGCTCTTGCTGGACCTGGATTGGGCCCTCATAGAGCAATACTTGCTTTTCCGAGGCCCGGGGTGGAGGGAGTTGTTTCCAGCCACCTGCCAGCAAAATCCAGTGCGAAAAATACAAGTACCAGAATCCTCAGAGCTAATTAACTTGTCACACCTGAAACAGAAATGCAGACCCGCCTGAAAAAACAAAGAAACTCAGCCTCCCTGAAGATTGATGAAGTCATGAAAACGTGCGTTAGGAGGAGAAGCTAAAGACTGGTAACAGAGCGCCTGCCTTCACATCTTTAAACCGGGGTGCAAAGAATAAGCATGTCAGGTGACAGTGTTGGTCGGTGGGTCTTCCCCACGCCATTCTGATGGATAGGGCTTTTGTCTCCCCATCTGGGCCCTGGCTATTCTCCACTACTCCTCCAAAAGCTGACATACTACTCATACAGGTAGACGGGCCTTGGAGGAGTCCTAGCTACAATGTAGGTGTTTACAGTGTCCATTGGCAGAGCCCCTCTGACACTGCACAGCATCATGGATGGGAATTGGAGAGAAACCAGGCACACCTGTAGAAAAACCAGGCACATCACCGTATTGTAGAGGACCTTGGTCTCAAGTTTACATGCGAAAACTATTTTGAGCTGGAGCCCCAACACGTTCTGCTCGCTCAGCGCTTTTCATGTACTCTGTGGTCCACTGGTATGAGGAGCGTATGAGCTGCAACTGCCAAGAGCGCCGAATACGCTAATCTCAGCATTACCCATTAAGGTGCCAGCCATTCCATTTCCAAGGTGTTGGGTCAATGGCCCTTCAGTTCAGCTCCTGGCTTCTCCACCCTCCCAACAGATCATTCATACTCCCCTCCTCAAAAAGTCAAAATAGTCTACTCCAGCTTTTCTTTTCTCTCTACAACACTCTTTTGGCTCCTCCCGCATCTCCTCGATGCACTGTCACCTGATCATACCTTCACCGTCCTTTGGGTTTCTTTGGTCCTCATCTTCTCTTGTCACTCGTCTACCACCACAATTTTGTTTTGCTGTTTCTCCTCTTCTCCTTTCCACGCTTCATCTCCTCTTCACTCTTCAGCACGTGTTTACTCTCCACCACCTCCTTGTTCTTCACCATTCCCTTACTCGTCACCTTCTTCTTCGTGTTCCCAACTCGATATTCCCCCACCTCTTTTTTTTTGTCCAGCACCTCCTGATCCTTCACCTCCTCTTTACTCTCCACTGCTTTGATTTCACCCCACTTGTTTACTATCCCCTCCTCCTTCCTCTTCACTTTTCACCAGCCTTCGGTTTCATTCTCCCACTCTGTCTCCCCCTCTTGCTTCCGCCCCAACACACTACCAAACTGATCTTCTGCTGCCTCTAAAAGCACACACTCACCTGAAAGGGGGCCCGGCCCTGCCTCGGTGGACCGCACTCACATTACTCACTGTATTCGGGTGTCCATTATTATTCTAAAGCGAAATTGGTTACATTTTACTACTATGCTGCTTTCCGGCCAGCCTGGTGGCCCTGCCCACTCCCACACGAAAACAAATCGGAAGCCTTAAAACAAGCCGGAACACCATTCCACAGTACACTTTGTGGGCGTGGCATGTCACATACATTATTTGACTACAGGATTCAGTATTTCCGTCACTGGTCCTGTGTACCCCTAATCCCGCCTCCTCTGGAATATTTCCCCATTGATCTGCCGATTCTTTCCCACACAGGGGGCTATTATACTCCCATACCAGATTTGCCGCCTGTTCTACCAGAACCGTTACTAGAACTGAAGTGGGATTTCAACTAATGTGGCATGGAGCCTGGTTTGGATATTTTTGTAAACTGGTGGTTTAATGGATCTGTCGATGCAAGAGGCCTCCCTTAAGACTTGAGCTTTTAATGTAGAAATAGTGATCTTTAACAAAATAAACAAAGATCTTCATTTGGCTCGTGAAGTTAAGTGCTAAGGACGAGTATACTCGTCCTATTTGCATGGAGTTTGATAGAGCTCAGCGTTTAAGGGGCTAAGTGCAAATTCTTTTTTCCAGGTAATGATTGGTGAGAGTAGCTTGCAGTCAACCTGGTGAATGTTGCCTTTGTGCACAAAGGCATGTTTTGGTTCGGATCGCTATTTCTACGATATCAGCTAATATTATCCCCACAAATAATATCACCATATTTATGGTCGTGGGGTAAACCCATAGGCAATATTATTAGTGGGGAAAATGTATGGGGTTATTTGGACCGGGGGTTGTGGGGTTGTCCCCTGCTCCATTCAAAAAATTATGGGTGTTGCGGGGGTGTCCCCCGCTGGTTCCATGGCTTAATATCGCCGCAAAAATATGGCGATATTTTTCCGGGGATGTTAACACATGGAACCATTCCAACGTTCAAAAGGTTTCATTAAGCCTGAAAACTGAATTCTGTAGGCCTTGAGAAAGTGCCGGCAGCCTGAAATAGGCAGTATGAAAACGAAACATTGAAACGCCGTCTATGAAGTCTAGAAAAGATGGTTTCTTTACAAAATGAAAAAAACGATATACAAACTTTTCCTGAAAGGACTTGCTCATGCACATACAGTTGTTATTATGAGCGAGATTCTAAACCAATAACTGCACACTTGGTGGCACAGTGTTTACCCAAGAACCCCCATCTTTTATTAGGTACATTAATATGATTGGCTGAACCTTCCAAAAGTACCTTATTGTTTCCCCCCACAGTGGTTGTTAGGTAACAACAATACTTGCTATTGTCAGTAATTCCGCCATGAGAATTCCGACTTTTAACCTTAAAGTGGCGGCTTTACCTACAGCATGATGCGGGAGGAAAATATTCTACTTCAAGGTCATACTTGTAGTTTGGCGGTGTGGGAAAAACAACACTAATTCCATTACTGCCATAAAAAGTAGCGTTAACGGAATTACCACCTGTTTTTTTTTTTGCACGGCTGAACTTGTAATGAGGCCCTGTGATTTAGCACTTACAAAGGAACTGCTTGGCATTGAATGGAACACCTGCTAAGACACACTGCATGGCACAATGGTATAACACTTCAAGGTAAGTGCTACTTGTATACACCGCACCTGTTGAGGCACGCTAACTAGACCACTGCTAGGACACTCCAGCAGTAAGCTTTGTACTTATAAAGGGCACCTACCGAGGCACACTGCATGGTGCATTAAAGGTCAGAAAAGTCAAATGGCAAGCTTCCACACTCCCCCATATACCTAACTTCAATGTTTGTCACGCTGCAACCATTTCAAGTCTACTGAGACTCACCTATAGAAGATTATTAAGGTGAAACATGAGGAGAGGTATGAGTCAAACCCAAAGATTTACTTAAGCCATAAACCCAAACTGGTGCGGGTAGGGGGCTGTTACAGGCCCAACCAGTGCTTGGGCCTTAACGGATGTCCCGGGGCATTACCAGACACGGTAATGACCCCCAGTGAGAGGTTTATTGCTATTAGTATTCCAAGTGTATTACCCGGGATACTAAAGGGGATGGAGATGCGGGCAGTTTCTGTCGCAATTCGCTTTAGCAACTGCGATTGCTGAACACGGTGGCAACATGGCTGCAGAGTGAAAAGACTAGACTGCTGACTTCGTTTGAAGCACAGCTAGTCTTTGGCGGCCATGTTGGGATGGATATAATAAACAAGGGATACATGGTCTGCATGCATCCTTTTATGGGGCATCAAGAGGTTGACCAGTTGCGGGAAGCAAAAAAAAATAAAGGATGGCAACGCCTAAGAGAACGGTGAGAAGAAGGAAGCAGAGGTCGCAGGGGCGGAACAAACAAAGGCAGCAGCAGTGGTGAACTGACGTAACAGGAACGGAAAAGGAGGGAATATGGAGAGGCATCCAGCACACGGACAAGGTGAAGGAGAGGGATTGTAGGCTTGGTAATGCTCGCCAAACGACCAATCACTGCATTAAAGTAAGTGTAAAACATGGCGCCGGGGAGTACTAATATCCTGTAGAGCACTAACTGAACACCACACGGTAAACCTGAAAATTCCAGTCGTCTCTCAGTAATCTCAGGACTTTCTACTCACTGACTCTGGGGCCAATACCTGGCCTATTCCTGAGTTATTCTCCCTCTTCAAAGATTGTGCTGGCTGCCAGTAAGCCACACAAACACAGAATGTGAGCAGTCTGTAGTTGTATGTTTTCTGGCAACTGAGGGTTGAAGACACAAAAGTTTCTCTAGGAAGAAAATAGTACTGGGACAATATATCTGTGCTCTCTTCACCAGGACCCACAGGACCCCTCAGGATCCTGTGATCAACTCCCTTCGGTAACATTTCCTCAGACCTAACTGGCAACTCTCCCATGGGCGAGATGCCACTCTCACATGGGCAATCCCTCTTTACACCAAAGGCACTGACAACTGTATCCCCTGCTGCGAAAAATGTGCACTGTCGTCACAACAGCTGGCCGATAAGAAGTCACTGATGTCGCAGATAAAACAGGAAAATATATTAATTTAACAAAATAAGCACCAATGCGAACAAACTTAATATCCAGCAGCAGGACAAACAGATGTGATTTTCTCACCCACATAGACATGGGGCTAGAGTAATAGATGGGATTCATTAAATTTAAGAGGTTTTTCCCTTGGCCTGCCTGACATCATTATAAAATATATTGAGTTCCTGAAGCTTGAGGACTTGCTTCATTTTAATTTTATTTAATTGGTGTTCGGTATAGCTCCAACTCACAACAGAAAATGGGAAAAGAAGAACTGGGTAGTGCATTTAAGCAATATGGACACCATACAGAGTATGGCAAATTCCTATTTGAGAATAACCATCTTGGAAAATTAACTGACATTAATAAAATAGAAAAATAAAACACACTGGAATTGCCATGTAGCGGGTTAGATGGACGTCTGGGGGTCCATGTAATGAGGTGGTCTTGAGCTATGCTAAGGGTCAAATGCAGGTAACTCAAGCAGGGCTTGTCTGTGTTGGCTGAGTAGCTCTGAGAGATCGAGCTAAATGTTGGAAAGGATGCCTTGAACAAGGTTTAAAAAAAAAATCTTAGTTCTGCAACCTGCAGTTCTCAAGATGTTTTGGACTGCCATTCCCATCATCCCTCACCGTTATCTATGCTGGCCAGTGCTCATGGGATTGGTAGTACAAGACATCTCTACAGCCAAAGGTGGCAGACCCCTTTTGTAGTTGAGTTTTGTTCTAAGGGAAGTTGATCAGTTGTTCCATGGTTTGGGGGGAAGGTGGCAAATATTATATCGCTGTCCCTTATCCTTTTCTACTTGGGTGGTCAAGTGGTTTACAGATGAGATTCCTGGCTGGTGAGTAGGGAGTCATCAGGGCTCAGATGCACCAGGACCCTGGCTGTATGTGAATAGCTCTGTGTGTCAGACACAGTACTTTCAGGCAGGCTATGGACATGAATCGGAGCCGGTGGAGCACTTTGGGTGCAGGAGCAATGGCGCCTTGCATGTTAAGATACAAGCTATATCTTGAAACATGTTTTTGGATGAGCCTGAGGGTATCCCTTGTTCAGGCCTGAATGTCATCTATTTTCCACTACGGATCCTTATTTCGTTTATTCGTAATCGCACCTAATCTGCGGCGACATTTCTGTACCTTCACTGCCCTCTAGTGGTCCCTAGCATCTACATGAAACAACAATATGAGAATAGCTGAGTAAAGCAAGGAGTTTTAGGACAGACGAAGGAGTTACATTAAAAGCAGTTGTGGGGATCGAGTTTTAATTAGGGGGTAAAGAAGGGCTTGCCTCCCTTTTTATTGTTTCCCATGTATATCTTGACTGAGGCTTTTTTATGTTTAGAAATAGGGTTGAGATTTGGGGTCCAGTTTTTGGTAACATTAGGTGAAAGTATTAGAAGTCAAGATTTAGGTAGGAGATCATTTCCTGATGACTTTTAGGACAGGTGATATTATAGTAGGTGATTGAAAGACATGTACCCTAGAAGGTGATTAAAAGTAGGGCTGAAGTCGAGGGTACACGCGGTTGGACGGGGTCCCCCCACTTTTTTTCAGAGGGAAATTTACTATGCTCATTTCTGGTGATGCGACATTTAATTGGTATGTTAATGAGTGTCCCCCACTTTTTTTTTAGGACTTGACGCCTGATTAAAAGACATACATCCAGCCTGGGTGGATGTGCTTGAGGTTAAGTTAGTGCAAGGTACATACAATTACAATATTCGAGGTTAAATGAGACTAGGGACCTCATCAGGAGTTGGGCGGATCGGGAAAATGCAGTGGTAACGCTATTACTGCCACCTTTACCGCTCCGCCCAATCCGGAGTATGGCCCTACCTGGACACATTCACCCCCAGCTCTGAGCAGTATGGGCATTTTCGGTGCTATTACCACCAGCGGTATTTGTGTCAGCGGTAATTGTGCCACGCTGCCCCATTGGGGAATGGGGATTTAATGCCTTACCACTACTCGTGATCCAGTGCAAATTGCACTGGACAGAGTAGTGGTAATGCTAATTGCGTTGGTGCGGTATCCCAGTGCAATTACCGCTGTGATACTGACCACCACCTTGTGATGAGGCCCTAAGACTCCAGTCAGCTCAATTTCTTATTTTTTTTGCGTCATTGTTAGGGACAGTAAGCTCTTTCACAGCATTAACAGTTTAAAATCTGCTTTGTGGGTGAGGATTAATGATGCAACAAACGATCTATGCCTTTTACTCACCTTCTAGTTAACCAACTAGTATTATGGATGCCACAGCAGACTCTCCGTTTTTGTTCAGTTAAGGACGTGATTATTCAGCATTAGACGGTCGTGATTGTTCGGACACAGTTGGACATCTCAGTGCCGTGGATGTCATTTGTATTGGGATTAAAGTCTATGGGGGTCATTACGACCCAGGCGGTAACCATGGCGCTATTAGCTATTAGCGCCATGGTTGCCTCCAAAAAGTTACCGATTCCGCCATGGTGAATGGAGCAATTACCGCCCCATTCCAAGGTTGGCGGGGCGGTAATTCCCCATTCACCATGGCCCTTCCCCATTCCCATTTGAGCCCCCATAGGGCTCAATGGGAATGGGGAAGGCGCTAATAACGGTACCGCAAATTGCAGTACAGTTATTAGCTCCAAAGTCCCTTTGCGGGTCCTGTCCTTAACGCCTGGTAAAACCAGGCGTTAAGGGAGGACCCTCAAAGGGACCTCGGAATAGGGTGGTAAGGGATTACCTCCACCAGTGCCCTTACCGGTACCGGTATTCCCTTACCGCCCAGGTCGTAATGAGGCCCTATGTGTGCAGCTGGAACCTTGGAGAGAACTGGCTGGTATCCAGTCAAGTGGACCATAATACTGAAAAACACTGCAAAAATTAATTAAATAAATAAGGGGTAGTGAGGTAAAGGGGTTAAAATGGGTCGGGATGGGGTTGGGTTGCCGTTATAAGGGTTAAAAAACAGGGGGCTTGGGAAGGGACCCCCCAAGTTAATACAAAATGTTGTTTTATTTCGGTATTTTGTCAGCAATTAAATATACCACTCTGTAATTGTGGTCAGTAAAACCAACTGGCTCAGTATATGGAGGCCAGAGATCCGATGTTAGCATTACTGGCGCTGAAGCTATGGGTGAGGGCGCGCTGCAGCACCAACTGAACCATTGGAGCAAGGCTAGAGCAAGGCTAGAATGAGTGCTCTGTTTTGAGGTTGATGGTCTCGCAACACTGTTTGTGTTCATGTCAGTAACATGTCAGGCGAAAAACAGATAAAGGTCAAGAAAGATGTAATGAAAACATGAACTCATTCTTATGTTTGTTTGGCTGCAAATTGAGCGTATTTTGTAAGTTGTGACGAGGGGTATAGCAAGGAGTCTATGTGAAAAGATTCCTAGCACATGCAAATGTGTAGCTTTTTAAATTAACAAGCTCTGGGGTGCTCAGTGCGAAGGTACCTGTTGATCAGACTGCTCCGTGTGTTAATCGCGTGTTGCTGAGGTCTGTATATAACGTGCAGGACGCAGGTTTGAATTAGGACAGGACAGACACAAACTTTCATCCATTCGAGGATAATGCATTGATCACTACTGATCTTGACACCAGCAATATAGAATGCTGGCCAGTGTGAGAGGCTGTGCGAGAAGCAGCTTCCCAGCAGCAGGCAGGGCTGCTATACATGTCATTGGTCAGCAGCATACCATATGAACAGGGACAGTACCACCAAAGGTTGAGGGACTTTACCTGAAAAAAGTGTAAGCACCAACAATAAGAGATATCTCTAGTAACATGGAAACGCAGTCTCAATGCACTTATTTCACTGCATTTTCTAACCATGAAAATGTGATGCTTGATACACTTCATATCAATGCATCAATGTATCAGCAACTCTGTGGGATTTGTTCCTCAGTTTTATAATGGGATTCTTCAAGTTATATTCCCTTCACTGATGTAATCCTGCTATTGCTCTCTCCTTCATCTCAACCTACTCCACTTTGCAGTTTTGTTCCTATTTTGTTATCACTTATGTATGACCTTTTCCCCTTTCCTTATGATTAAATATTTACATTTTAATTTTAAAGTGCACCTTTTCTTGAAATATCTATTTTTTTAAATGTAACACAGTGATGGCATTTTCGGTGAAATATATTTATATTGAGGTTGTTTTTCACTGCGTTATAATTGGTTGTATACTAATTGACCTTTTCACAATTGACCTTGGGAGAATTGACCTAATTTAGAAGGCCAATTAGGATACATATGCGGGGGAAACTCCCCCCCCCCCGCCACTCCCCACCCAATCCCCTTATATTATTTATAATCCAAAACCAACCCAATACATATATAAAATAACTAAAATAATATAAAGGTCAATTATGCAAAAGGTCAATTGTAAAAGGTCAATTTGGGTAATACCTTATATATCACTGAAGTCCGCATTAGCCAAAAAAAGACAATTAAATGATAGTGGTGATGGCTCAGGAGAGCTTTTTGCCAATGGGCACGTTCATCGGCCTTCTATGCCAAGGAGAGCCTCAGCGGCCGTCTCTCGCCATGATATGCCAGGATCTGTTTCGTATTCCCTTTTCCGGCAATCGCGTGCCAGGTGCAACCTTGCACGACCAGGATCAGATATTGTTGCCCGTGCACCACTGCCAAGGCCAATTTTAATCTCCTGTGGCAGCCATGATACCAGCGCATATCAGACATATGCTCAGGGGATGAAGAGTGGAGAATTAACGTGATGTGCTGATGTGGGTGTTGATGTTGCTCTCGATGGAAGTAGCTGGACAGGGGCTTCACTGTCCCTTGGACACCTTCTGGAAGATCACTAAATTGTTGACATCAGAAAGTGTGGTTATGGAAGTTGTTCAGGCAGGGCTGGTCTTCAGGTGTACAACATGGGTGTCCAGCATGGCTCGGTATCCTCCACACTGGATTTTCAAGTAAGTTTGTCATCCGGGGACCGTGATTCGCTCCAGCTATATTGTTCCGTTTTCCTCTGTTTTCATCTTTGTGTGTTAAGCTTGTTAACAAGCTCTTTGTTGGTCGATTTGTGAATGGTGATTTGGTTCGCTCTAGGTGACAGCATGTCCCGGCATCTGATGAACTCTAGGTCTAGTGCTTACAGTAGCTTGATAGTTTGCCAGGCGAGTGGCCTCTGGGTTGATGGTATGCCAGAAGTTGAGTTTGAGTTTGATGATCTTTTCTTTATCAGTCTGAAGCAGACTCTATCTACTTGGTGTCTCGTGGGTTTGACTTTTACTGGTGTTGCCAACTACTCGCAATTGATTGGGGGTCAGACCAGGGCACTGAAATGTGTGCTGCCATCTCTAGGCATTGTGGTAAGTTCCCTGACCTCTCCATGCTGTTGCGGGGTAGACGTCTGCTAGGGATGAGTTGGTTCAGCCACTACCTGATGCTCCTCTCTGAGGGTGAATGAGGCGGGGTCTACCAAAACCTAAGACATGATATTCCCTCACATCAGGTACCTTGGAGGGAGAAGAGCTCTGAAGCTTACAGTGCCTTTGAAACAGTACAGAAAATACCTCCAAAATGAGAAACAAATATACAATGAAATGGGGATTAGAATCATCCAGTTAGAGAACCTGTGACAGCCAGAGAGTTCAGAGAAACTCCAATACTCATTACTTGGAAGATGTCCACCAAAAAGCACCCTGGGCATATCACGTTCTGCTATCCCCAGCATGGTACCAGCTGCAAGACGCAGGCAAAGGGACAGTGAAGCATAGCACTGCCAGGCGTGCCAACTGGATTTTAATGATGGTGCCGAACACCTCTGGTACATTTGACTACTTGCCCACTCGGCAGAAAAGCAATCTGAACAATCAGATGAGTAACCAGTCACATAGAGAGTACACTCATTCCTGAATCAGTGCAATTAGGAAATGGTTTGGGAACACCCAATCTGGAGGGTGGGTTCAAACCACAATGAGGATCAACCAGTGGGTAATACAGGCAGAGACATGCCCCCACCGAAAGATGTTGCAAGGGGCCATAAAACATTAGTGAGATGGAGAAACCCAAATGAGATGGGTCTGCTCACTTACCCTTAATACCATAGAAGATACCTGTATATCTTACTCGGAAGACTATTATGGAGGGAGCAGATGTGCGTATTCATGCTTCCCGGTTCCAGGGGGAGATTTGGGAAATAGAAGGTCTTCAAATTGGTGTGTTGATTCATCTTACCCTCGTTCTTTCCATATTTGACTCTCAAACTATATTGGATAGGAGACATTTTAAGCTCATAAAATGTGTTAAGAAACGACTTATCAAAGTAGGCCAGTTCCCACATGCACAAACTCCTAAGAACAGAGAAGTTGTCCGTTCTGATACGTCCAGGGTTCCCCGCTCCCGACAATGCCCCATATCCTTGGCGCATCAGGTCTTTGTTACAGCCCGGACCCGTTTCTCTGAACGTGTGTGGTTGCCTTGGAAACTAGGACGCTTTTCGTCTTCCCATAGTCATGTGCAGCGTGGTACGCGATCACGTGACATACGGCTCATAAGCGGTTTCAGGAAGAAGCCCGGCGCTTCTAGTTGAGTCAATTTTCGTTGCGCTAAGCTGTTTCTAGTTACGTTACCTGGTTTATTTATTCTGTTTCTGTCTCTCAGATTCTGCCTCTGTCTTGCCCTTTTGATTAGTTGTTTCAGATCTTGCCATTACTATTCACGTCCTTGCCTGGTATATTTTGAACCCTGCCTGCCGTACAGAACATCCTTCAGGATTACCCTTGTCTGTTTGGATTTTGACCGCCAGTTGCCGACCTCATTTTTCTGCTTTACGGACTTTCTTTGGATTCGATTCACCTGTTCTCTGTGCTCATCATTAGGCGGCTGACTTGCCGGGAAACTTTCATTTCCACCTGAATCAGCAGAAGACGTCTAAGCATTTGCGAGTGTTTGTTTTCCTTCAGAACACCTGTTGACTATTGGACCATCATTACGTCTGGGTTTCAGTGAGAAGTCTCTCTGGTTGGAGGTTTCCTAACTAGGCGTCCTTGTGCCGTCGGGCCCGGTGACTCCTTGGCACTAGAGACTAGTCACCTCAGCAGTAGGCGTCCTCGTGTCGTCGGTCCGGTGGCTTTCTGGGACATGAGACTGGCCATCCTAGGGCTTAGGCGTCCGCATGTCGTCGGGGTAGCTTTTCCGCCTCTGACCAAAGAAGAACTTTGAGATATCCACACAGTGGTCAATGCTACGCTCAGAATAAGTTTGGTTCATCGCTTAAGAGAACACCATGCACTTGGAGCATTGCTGATTCGTTGCACAGGACCAGACGTCCCGCTGATCTCCCCCTTCTGGTCAATCTCCCATTTGGTGTGTTTAGTATCGTTTACACCCAATTGGTACATTGTCTTGAGGAATTCCGGGGCTACACAACGGTGGTCAAGGCTGTCGGAATCCTAAAAAAACTAGAAGCCTTACTATGGAGATCAGCGAAAACCTGGCAGGGATTATGCAGTTAGTGGCTGATCTGCGGAATGACATGGCAGCAGCACATAATGTGACGCAAAGAAGAATGGACGAGTTACAAGCCGCTATCCCAATTACTGGGTCTGGTGTACCTTCAGTACAGGGACCATCCACTTCTGGTTTGGCGGATGGAGGTCAAGGACAAGGTCCTGTATATCTAACTGCCCAATTCCCTTTGGCACCTCCAGAGAGGTTTACTGGGGATCCCAGTGTTTATAGGACTTTTGTTAATCAATGCTGTCTACATTTTCTGTGTTGTCCGAATTCCTTCCCGGACTCCACTACCAAAGCTGCTTTTGTCCTTTCACATTTAGGCGGTACTGCAGCCGCTTGGGCCAACCCTTTGCTAGAAGAAGGTAGTCATATGCTGTATGACTGCGATGCCCTTCTGGAAGCTATGAGCAAGGTCTTCGATACTAGGTACAAGTCGCAAGCCACAGATTTAGAATGATTGAATCTTGTACAAGGGGATTCAACCTTGTTCTCTTATTTGGCCAAATTCAATAAATTGGCGGCAGAAACCAATTGGCCAGAAGAGAAGAAATCCTCCTTGTTTTACATAGGATTATCTGATTCACTGAAAGACATTTTAGCTACAGTTCCGCTCTTACCTATGGCCTTTCCTGACCTTCTTGATCTGGTTTTACAGATAGATGCTAGACGATCGGAATGGAAAGGGAAGCATAAGTCCCATGTTCCTGTTTCCCTACCTGCTGTCCCTGCCAGTAATCCGGAACCCATGCAAATAGGGGCGCTCCGGGGCCCTCTCACTCTAAAAGAAAGAGAGCGACATCGCAGGGACAATTTATGTTTCTACTGCGGAGCGTCTGACCATATTTTACGTGCATGTCCTTGCAAACCTAAGAAACAGGGAAACTCGAAAGCCCGGCAGTAGAGGGGGTCCCTCTGTCGTGTGCACATTTTTCGGACCCGTTCCATCAAGAGTTTGCTCAGTTGAAGCACAATTGTCTATTCCGTCCAGTCTTTCTTGGGAGGTCAATGCTATTCTTGATTCAGGTGCCACAGGCAATTATATTGACGTGACGTACGCCCATGATTTGTGTCTACCTTTGGTTCCCAAAAGTAAACCGGAACTAGTCAATACAGTCGATGGTACTACATTGTTATCTGGTTTGGTTACTGACCAAACCGTTCCATTAATCATGACAACAGGTACTGGTCACATAGAATCCATATCCTTTGATATCATTGCTGCGCCCCAATTCCGGATTATTTTGGAGTTGCCATGGCTGATGCTACATAATCCATGTATTGATTGGGTGACTGTGGAGGTGCACTTCGTTTCCTCTTTCTGTGAGAATTCCTGTCTCTCCTCTAACAGGGACACTCATAATCCATGTCGCTCTTTGTTACTTACAGCACCTGTAGTGGGAGTTGTTTAGAAGGTTTTGCTTCCGGACGCCTATGCGTCTTTCCGTGATGTCTTTGATCCCAAGGGTGCGGAAGTCTTGCCACCCCACACACCTTATGATTGTCCGATTGATCTTGTCCCAGGTGCCAAACTTCCTGTGGGAAGGGTATATTCATTAACGGTTAAGGAAGACGCCGTGTTGAAGGAGTATATTGAAAATTCACTCAAGTCTGGTTTCATTCGACCTTCACGATCACCTACAGCCTCTCCTATGTTTTTCGTGCCAAAGAAAGAGGGAGATCTCAGACCGTGTATAGAGTATCGTGAGTTAAATGCTATCACTATCAAAAATCAATATCCCATACCTTTAATATCTGTTCTGTTAGATCAGCTGGGATCATCTGAGATATTTACCAAATTAGACCTACGAGGTGCTTATAATCTGGTGAGAATACGACAAGGCGATGAGTGGAAAACGGCCTTCAAGACGCGGTATGGGTTGTACGAACACTGCGTAATGCCGTTTGGGCTATGCAATGCGCCCGCAACGTTTCAGCACTTTATCAATGACATTTTCAAGGATATGCTGGACGTTTTTGTGGTTGTATATTTGAATGATATCCTTATATATTCTTCTGACCTCGAGACCCATGTACACCATGTATCCTCGGTCTTACAAAGGTTGCGGGAGCATCGCCTATACACGAAATTGGAAAAATGTGTATTACATGTTACCTCAGCGGAGTTCTTGGGATATATCACTACGAACCATGGAATCCATATGAGCAAGTCTAAGGTTGAGGCGGTGTTGAATTGGCCCACTCCTGGAGACTTAAAATCCCTACAATCTTTTTTGGGGTTCTCCAACTTTTATCGACATTTCATACGGTCATTTGCATCTATTGTGGCCCCTCTAACAGCTTTTACCAGCAACAAAACTCGGTTTTCCTGAAATCCTGAAGCACAATCTGCCTTCGAACAGTTGAAACAATCTTTCACGACTGCTCCGGTTCTCCAACATCCTGACCCAACTCTACCTTTTGTGGTAGAGGCTGATGCTTCGGATGTAGCCGTGGGAGCCATTTTATCTCAGAATTGTCGAGATACAGGATTACTTCACCCTGTAGCCTTTCATTCTCGGAAACTCACCACATATGAAAGAAATAATTTGGTTACTGAAAAGGAGCTCTTGGCTGTATGAGATGCATTCATTGTCTGGCGGCATCATCTGCTGGGCACCGTATCGCCCGTACAGGTATACACTGATCATAGAAACTTAGTGGCCCTGCGATCAGTGAAATGCAACACCGCCAGACATGCACGTTGGCATGAGTTCTTCTCGGCTTACAATTTTGTGGTTACCTATCATCCTGGTTCCCAACATTCTAATGCCGATGCGCTTTCACGTATCCATGCCTCAGAAGTTTGTTCAGTACCAGAAAAGACGCTTGTGCTTCCTCACCAGGTTGTTTGTGGTTGTGTTCTTCAATCCTCCATGAAAGTTAAATTGCTGGATTGGGTGTTGTCCGACCCCTCAGAGATCACTGAGTTTAAGTTGGATCTCGTCAATGGTCTTCCTTATGTGCAAGGTCGAGTCTCTTTACCAGATGAGGACACCCGGTCTATGGCCCTTAGTTGGTGCCATGATTCCAAAGTAGCGGCTCATCCTGGGGTTCGTAAGACTTTGGAATTACTGAAAAGGTGGTGCTGGTGGCCGTCTATGCACAATACTGTCCACCAATATGTCTCCTCGTGCGCAATTTGTGCTCAAGGGAAAGGGGTACGCGCTAAACCTATGGGACTTCTTCAACCACTTCCAATCCCTGAGATTCCTTGGTCTATGATATCCATGGATTTTGTTGTGGAGTTACCCTCTGTAAGGGGTTATGACACCATATGGGTGGTCATAGATTATTTCTCCAAAATGGCACGTTTTGTCCCTTGTAAGGGTATTCCTTCTGCCCCACGATTGGCAGAGCTGTTTTTGCAGAATATTTTTAGTTTTTTTGGTTTTCCCACCATCATCGTCTCCGATTGAGGATCACAGTTTACCTCTAAGTTTTGGAAGGCACTTACCGCAGCTCTAGGCATTGATGACAGGTTCTCCTCAGCCTACCATCCTCAGACGGATGGACAAACCAAGCAACTGAATTCTACCTTGGAACAATACCTACAGTGCCTTGTTCTGCAATACCATGATTCTTGGCTTTCTGTATTAGGAATGGTTGAGTTTGCTTATAATAACTCGATGCATACATCAGTGGGTGTTTCTCCTTTTTTTGCTTTATATGGTTTTCATCCTCGTTCTCTACCTCTGACCCCTGTTATTCCATCTACTGTACCTGCTGCCACAGCCTGTGTACGAGATTTGATCAAATTATGGGAGGATGTAAAACAGTGATTGGCTGAGGCTCAGTTAGCAGCTAAGAAGGCAGCTGATAGGCACCGAAATCCTGCTCCTCACTATCAGGTGGGTTCGAAGGTTTGGCTCTCAACCACACATCTTCGTATCCCAGTTAGGAAGGCTCTCAAACCCCGTTTTGTGGGGCCATATACTGTTGTTGAAGTATTGAATCCTGCAGTGCTTAGATTGAAGTTGCCTGACCAGTGGAAAATACATCCGGTATTCCATGTATCGTTATTGAAGCCTTGCCGTGCATCTGTGAGGTTGCAGTCAAAGCCTTGCCCTATTGTGGTACAGGGTTCTGAAGAATACGAGGTTAGTCAAGTGTTAGAAACTCGCGTATCGCGGGTTGTCCGTCAATACTTGATTGACTGGAAGGAATATGGTCCGGAGGACCAGACCTGGGAACCTATGCAGAACGTTCATGCCCCTCGATTGGTTACCTTGTTTTGGGCCTCTAGGAGAGAGGGGCGATCTTTGGGAAAGGGAACTGTTAAGAAACGACTTATTAAAGTTGGCCAGTTCCCACATGCACAGACTCTTAAGAACAGAGAAGTTGTCCATTCTGATACGTCCAGGGTTCCCCGCTCCCGACAATGCCCCGTATCCTTGGCACATCGGGTCTTTGTTACAGCCCGGACCCGTTTCTCTGAACGCGTGTGGTTGCCTTGGAAACTAGCACGCTTTTCGTCTTCCCGTAGTCCCGTGCAGTGTGGTACGCGATCACGTGACATACGGCTCATAAGCTGTTTCTGGAAGAAGCCCGGCGCTTCTAGTTGAGTAAATTTTCGTTGCGCTAAGCTGTTTCTAGTTACGTTACCTGGTTTATTGATTCTGGTTCTGTCTCTCGTATTCTGCCTCTGTCTTGCCCTTTTGATTAGTTGTTTCAGATCTTGCCATTACTATTCACGTCCTTGCCTGGTATATTTTGAACCCTGCCTGCCGTACGGAACCTCCTTCAGGATTACCCTTGTTTGTTTGGATTTTGACCGCCAGATGCCGACCTCATTTTTCTGCTTTACGGACTTTCTTTAGATTCGATTCACCTGTTCTCTGTGCTCATCATTAGGCGGCTGACTTGCCGGGAACCTTTCATTTCCACCTGAATCAACATAAGACGTCTAAGCATTTGCGAGTGTTTGTTTTCCTTCAGAACACCTGCTGACGTCGGGCCCTGTGACTCCTTGGGACTAGAGACTAGTCACCTCAGCAGTAGGCATCCTCGTGTCGTTGGTCCGGTGGCTTTCTGGGACTTGAGACTAGCCATCCTAGGGCTTAGGCGTCCGCGTGTCGTCTGGGTAGCTTTTCCGCCTCTGACCAGAGAAGAACATTGAGATATCCACACAGTGGTCAATGCTACGCTCGTTTGGTTCATCGCTTAACAGAACACCCTGCACTTGGAGCATTGCTGATTCGTTGCAAGGACCAGACGTCCCGCTGATCTCCCTCTTCTGGTCAATCACCCATTTGGTGTGTTTAGTATCGTTTACACCCAATTGTTACATTGTCTTGAGGAATTCCACAGCTACACAACGGTGGTCAAGGCTGTCGGAATCCTAACAAAATGTGACTATAGGGGAGTCCCTAGTTACTAGTGTTAGGGTGAAAATTCCTAGCATGTAGCAAGTTATTAAAGTCAAGTGGTTTCATGATCATTGTGTGACTTCTCTAATGTAAACTTACACATCCCAAAAATGTACAAAATCCTCATTAAAATTCCAAGTAAACTTTGAGATCTTGCAAATCGTTTATGTATACAACACATGTAAATATTTCCTCTTGGGCGTGTGGCCAGACACCAAATATGTCATTAATATACCGTTTGTAAATGTTTCAAAAGATCCTCCCATTGCAAGGTAATAACCACACATCTTGTTTCGAAATACAACAGGACTATGTTCGGATAAACAGGAGCCATGCTGGCTCTCATGGAAGTCCCTGCAGTCAGTAAATAAAATCGTTCATTGTAACGAAAAACATTGCTGTTCATAATAAGTTTGACAAGATTGATATTGAACTGTATTAACCCTTACTTCCTCGTGAAGTCGTAGAAACCATTGCATGGCTTTGGTGCCCTTTTCATGTGGAATCGAAGACTACAGACATCATGACATCCATAGTGTAAAGTAGATCAGTGTTTACATCAAATTTCCCTTTGTTTGGAATATTATGAGAATGTACGGTATCCTTATGATGAGTAGATGTAGACTGAATCAAGGGTTGTAAACTAGTATCAATATATTGTGCTAAAGGTGCAGGGCAGCTACCCATTCCCCCAAGTATATCTTGTAGGGTAAAGTAGACATTTATTTTTGGGGGGGGGGGGGGGAAATGTTCAACACCTGTGTAATTGGATAAAAACAACTCATTAGAAGAAGTTTGATGTTTGAATTAATCCACTCAAATGTGTGAGCCTCAAGGAAAGCTTATTCAATCAATTTAGGCTCCGACGTTGTAGGGTCATCATCTACGTGGAGATAAATAGTCACATCGTCTAAGAGACTCTCGATCACAGTCCGAAATGTTCAAAATAACTATGGCACCACTTTTGTCTGATTCATACAGGACGGTTGATTGGTCATTTTTAAGAAGTCATTGGTGGTGACCACAAAATGTATGTACTGATACCTGGAAATAGCTTGCCACCAAATGTGTTTGCGATAATAACCTAATTCTTACCGAACAGTGCTGTGTCCAGCATTTCTTGGCAAGGTGGCCATGCACATCGTATGTGTGGATTTGGGCCATGGGTTGCTGCATTTATTTTATCAGAGTATTGTCCTTTAGCTGCTCCTTCGGACCAGGCCAAAGTTCCAATATTATAGGGTACTGAATACTGAACATGCAATTCATTAATTAATCAAAATGCCACTTCATTCATCCATGATGCAAGTTGAAGGGAGCCCCAAAAGTAATCTCATCTGCGTTTTTACTATTGTACTTGATTGCTAACTAAGGTGTGCGGGGATTCTGAAGTCAGATACACTCATTGCAGTGCAAACCCCATCAAACATTCACACTTAATCGGAAGACTTGTCACAGGCAAAGAAGTAAACTTCCCTCCATCATA
This sequence comes from Ambystoma mexicanum, assembly GCF_040938575.1. Lineage (NCBI taxonomy): Eukaryota > Metazoa > Chordata > Amphibia > Caudata > Ambystomatidae > Ambystoma > Ambystoma mexicanum. The sequence continues at coordinate 1,173,532,676 of NC_090927.1, read as the reverse complement.
GTGAATGCTAGTAGCTTCACAGAATTTAAACCATACATCTTACAAAAACAGAGCACTGAAAGCATAGCACCTCACGTACATCCATCCTGGCATTTGTAGTGCATACCATTTTGCATTCCTCTACACGTTACTAGAATACAATATTGTGTGAGCCTAAAAGCCATGACTTGTTAATTTTTTCACACTTGACATTCCCTGTGGTTGTACTTGTACAACTTTCAGAAATACACAAACCGTAGAAGGACCTGTGTGGTAGTCAACAGCTTGTAGGCATTATTTGACACGAGCAAGTACCATGGTGCTATTTCAGTCCTTTTGTTACTTGAGTTGTGGCTTGCCCATCGCCACCAGGCCAGTGTGGCACCATCCTGAGCCCATGGCACAACTGCAAAGAAAAATAACTTTAGGCAACCTGCTCATAAGATGACATTGTTAACAGCAGATGGGCTACCATCCTGAGTTCTTTGTTTTTAACCCTGACACCACAGTGTGTTTTTAAGCCTCAATGGGGACCATTATTTTTCTTTGTTTAAATATCACCTGCAAAGAGCGTTAACTTTACCAACATTTATACCTTCTAATTTTCCTAGCCCTGGTATGACACTCCCTCATGATGGTCAACCAACCTCAACCCTGAGCACGACTGCAAATAAATACATATGCGGCTGAGTAGTTTAAGTCAAACTAAATCTACTAAGGTCAAACTATACTGTAAGTAGTACTTAAGCCATTATTTGGGTTAGGTTTTACTTACACTATTTTTGTTAGCTTAGTAAATCAGCCCCTTATATGTATATATATGTATTGGCCTGATTTACTATGCTAAAAAAATAAGTAAAGCTTACTCTACTACTTGAGCTATTTATATATTTGTATAAAGTGATTTAAAAACGCTTTACATAGGACATATTTACATACATTACTATCATTACCCAATCGAAATTGGTACTCATTTATCAACCTTGGACGGATGAAAGGCTGAGTTGGCCTTGCCAGGATTCATACCTGTGACCTACAGATCAAATACAGATCACAGCAATGAGCATTTAACCTGCTGAGCCATTTTACCAGCTTTAGCTTAGTAAACCAGCACCATATATGCATAGACATTACAGGGTCTGCGTTAGCTACCCTGTAGTTATGGTGAAGTTGCTCAACCCAGTGGAAGGGCCTTTTTTGGGCAGTTTTCAACTTTGGTGCTATTCGACGAATCATTACAAAACTTTGCAAAAAAAGTATACAGCCACCTCTGAAATATTTATCAATGGTTTGTGCAATTTTATCAAGGGCAGAAAGGTCATAGGAGGGTCCCAAAACTTTTGCAATCTGGATAGACATGATTTCATGATTGCAGTTGCAGCCCAAACCACTGCACAGATTTGCACCAAACTTGTGTGAGAAGTGGCAGCCGGGTCCTGAAAGTGTGCTTTTGCAAATTTAGTTTTAATCCATGCAGTACATTTTTTTAAATGGCCAAAATATAAGTTAAATAAATGAGTGATATCTCCGTCTGGCCGTGGACACACTTCCTGGTTCGGTGTCCACGGACAACTCTGGGCCAATCAGGAAGCCGCGCAACATTCACAGACATCGTACGCACCCTCTGATTGGGCAAGTAAAAATGTAAGGTGTGTCAACACCTTTGAATTGAACGCTATGTTAGATTTGAGAACTGTGCCTGTAGTCCGCTGACATCATGATAAAAAGATATAAAAAAACACATTACACTTGTCAAACAAATTAAACAATCTTTGCGGGGGTGAGGGGTGATGAGGCTGGGACCAGAAAAAGCCAAAAATCTGTTTTCTTTCTTCTCAAATGTTCAGTGACATTTCTGTGATGTTTGCAAACTTGACAAAAGTTCGAGGACATCCATGCATATTTCTGCATTACTGGGTCGTTGAAGAGAAGTTCCTGCACAGTTTATAAGTTTGGCACCATTCAATGAAACTGCATGAAATGTTGTAATATATGTTTAGACCCAACTCCGAATGCTTTTGCAAAGTGTGGTGCAATTTCGCCAAGACGGGGCAAAATTAGAGTGGGGGTCCCAAAACGTTTGAACGGCTTATACATTTGGTGCCGTTTGACGAAACTGCACAAGTTTGCGAAAAGATTTTAGACCGAACTTTGAATGTTTTTGCAATCTTTGGTGGGATTTTGTCAAGAGGGAGCAAAATTAGAGGGAGGTGCCAACATTTTGAGATGGCTTATAACTTTGGTGCCGTTAAACGAGTCTTCACACAAGTTTGCAAAAAGATTACAGACCCAATTTTAAACGTTTTTGTACAGTTTGAATGGATTTTGTCAAGAGGGCACTTATTTATATCACTGTTTTGTGTACCTACAGTTTGACACTTTCCAAAAAATAAAACATGGACAGATTTGCAGCAAACTTGTGCGAGGAGCATTGGCAAGGACCCGAAAGCATGGTTTCGCAAATGTGTCTGTGTTTTATTTTCTGAAAAGTGCCATAACGTAGGGACACAAAATAGTGATATATACCTTTGGTGACTGAGGTATAGCCTGTGGCGATGGCCAGTAGCCAGATGGTCTGAGGCATGGCCACTACGGACCAGCAATGGGTTTGAAGTGGGCATTGCCACCACAGACTGGCTCTGTGGGAAGGTTTTTTGAAATCGGCATAGGCTTGAATGGTGAAATAAATTCTGCTTGCAACTAAAGCCCGAAGTGCTGGACTGAATTGCAGCAAACTTGCACGAGGAGCATCAGCATGAACCTAAAAGCATGATTTTGCAAATCTGCCTTGTCTTTCATTTTTTCCAATGTGTCAAAATGTATGCAAAAAAATAGTGATATCATTTTGGTGCCTGGGCAGTGGCCCTGGCACAAGGCAAGGACAAATGTCTACTCGGATTTGTTTATTAGGGCATGCGGCATGGCTAAAGCCCATGCCCCATAGATTGTGGCGACTGGCCATGGCAGCAAGGAATGACCACTGGCCGTTGGTCACGTTATGGGGTATTGTGGACACTGGATCAGGATGCAGGCAAGGTGCAGTGGATAATGGGGTGTTTTGATGGGCTGAGGTCTTGGTCGAGCCTCATGCCGTAGGCAGATCAACCATGACTTGCATCCCCAGCATGAGCTGCTGAAAACGACATACATCAGTATGCATTGCAAAAAATATGTTTGTTAAAGGAGTTTTATAGTCCTTTCATATATGTTAAAAGGGGACTCATTAATACTTTGTATACAGTGCTGTAACATCATGAAACATTTTCACTTATAAAAGCCATTGAAATTCACTGAAAACACTTTGTAAAAGAGACGTTATGGTTAAGGTGCACTAATAAAACCTATGAAATTCACTGAAGAAACAGTGTTAAACAGACATTATGGTTGCGAGGTAAAATCAAATAGCCACTGCTAAGACTAACACCCGGGATATCTAAGATGATATCACAAATGGCATCATTGAGGAAATCACATATGACATCAAATCTGATGAAGAGTCCCTACAAGGGGTTCTGTTTAGAATGTTGCTAGCAACATACAAATGGTGATTGGGAGACCTTTTATGAACTAACCTCAACACAAACTATACCTATTGAAACAGAAACATTCTATTGAAGTGTTGTTAATACAGCAATCTAATAATACATACACATAGGATTTTACTGCAGCATGGACCATTGAAGTGGAGTATTTTTTTTTATTTGATTTTATTCGAGTTTTCTAATAGAGTTTTCACATAGCGCCGCGGGTTCCTCTCTTAACTTGGCGATTCCTGTGGGTTACTCCATGTTGAGAGCAGACAGGGATGTAGGGAGGGGATGGGGCGTGGTGCTGATCTTTAAAAAACACATCGCCATCTGGGGCAATAGGCATTAATGCTGAGACGACCATCAAGCTATTACTGTTATATAGACCCCCCCTCTCACTCTGAGGATTTTGTCTCTGCCCTATCCAACCACCTCATGGCCTGTCTCAAACCCCACACTAGCTTTATTTTATGGGGAGATTTAAACTATTGGCTTGGCCATCAAGACGATCAAAAGGGAGCTGACCTGGAGGCCACCTTGGGCTCACACGGTTGCGCACAATTTAATCGCCAACCTTCTCATCAACTAGGACACACTCTGGACTGGCTTGCAGCAATGCATGTATCCATCCCTGACCTAACCACTTCGCCCTGCCCAGATCATTACTTTGTTAACTTTGCAATTCGATTGCCCTTTCCCGCCTAACCAAAAAGCAAAAGCTCCCCGCCAACAAAGGGACGTAACTCCAAATTGCTCACTTTGGAACACATCTCCCCACTAGTTAAACATCTGACTAACGATTTACTCCCAGAAACAGCCCAGGAACTCTCCACCATACTCATGGAAACCCACGATGACATTACCAACTGTCTAGCCCTGGAGAAAGTGAAAAAACACAAGCTTGTCACCCCCAATAAATCCTGGTTTACCCCAGCGCTACACACTCCAAAAGTGGCTATGCGTAAATTGTATTTTAAATGGAAAATTAATTATTCTGATGACTTTCGTGTGGCCTACAAAACACAGCGAGATTGTATAAAGTGGCCATCCTAGATGCAAAGAAGAATTTCTTTACCAATAGGATTACAGAAGCATGATCAGAGGCCAAGGAATTGTTTAAAATTCTCAAGGAGCAGGAATCGACGCCTGTCCTCGAGGTCAATGAAGTCATAAAAGACAAAAAATGTTGCCAGACTATCCAGGATGCCATGGCCTCGAAAATACAGGGAATCAAAGCCAATATCAGCCTAAAAAAGGCAAACGCCCGGAATGAAGGTAACACCCCAGACCTCAGGAGCACATTAGAAGCCCACTTATTCCAGAATTCTCCTTCTCAGCAATTACGCTGGAAGAGCTGACGGAGGTGGTCAAACACCTGAAAACAACTAGTTGCAGGGGTGATCCCTTCTCAGCCATTATAATTAAATCATGTCCCCCCTTTTTTGCTGGAAGCCATCCTGCAATTTGTTAATGCCTCCTTTAAAGAGAGTGCCATGCCAGACGAACTGAAACGCTCCTGGGTCACTCCATTGCCCAAAAAACCAGGCCTCGCCAAAGATGACCCCTTGAACTATAGGCCTATTACCAACTCGGCCTTCTTGATGAAGATTCTGGACCGAGTTGCCTATATACAAATAGCTAAACATATAGAAAGCTACCCAATTCTTAACTGTCAGCAATCAGGCTTCAGAGCGGGTCATAGCACTGAAACGGCCCTCCTGGAACTAAAATCCAGGCCGCTTTCCAACATAGACAAGGGAGTATCCTCCATGCTCATACTGCTGGACCTTTCAGCCGTGTTCGACCTGGTTGACCACACGTTGCTGGTCACCAAGCTCGAACAAGTGGCAGCTTTTTCCACCAAAGCCTCTCAGTGGGTGGCTTCTTTTCTCAAAAACAGGGTCAGTTGTGTATGCTCAGACCTAGCTGAAGCAGATACAATCCCGATTGAGTATGGCGTCCCACAAGGAGCAAGTCTTTCGCCCTGTTTTTATAATATCTTTACCGTCCCCTTCTTCTCTATGTTGGTGCATGAAAATATCGGGTTCACTGATTTCGCAGATGATACCCAATATATCATTCCCCTCACGGGAGACCACACACAAGATGAAGAGCGTATAAACAAAGTCTACACCTGTATCGAGAATTGGATAGTACAAAATGGACTGGCGCTTAACAGAACTAAAACGGAGCTCATGGTTGTGGGATCCCCTAATCGGATTTTAAAACTTGACCCCAGGTATAGCAAAATTCAGCTGGGCGAAGTCAAACTAGACACACTTAAAAAAGTTAAGTCGCTAGGGGTGATTCTTGATCAACACCTCTCTATGAATGCCCATGTGGGAAGTGTTGTATCTGGGGCAGCCTACTACCTTAAACTCTTCACTCACCTCAGACCTATGATCTCCCAGGCCAACGCCGAAACACTGGCAAGAGCCACAGTAGACGCAAAAATGGATTACTGCTGCAGCTTGCTGACTGGTATCAGCAAAAGGGAGATTAATCGACTGCAATTTATCCAAAATGGTGCTGTGAGGGTGGTCACAGGCCTCTCCAGGCGGGCCCATGTTACACCAGCAAGAAGAGGTCTACACTGGCTACATGTAGAGGCTAGAATCCAGTATCGTCTTATGGTCCTAACATTCAAGAGCCTTCTGGGCATTATGCCCCATTACATCAACAAACTCATTCTGCCTAAGTGTTCTCTTCATGTTCTCAGGTCTCAGGATACTAATATGCTCTTAATCCCTAAAAGCAAATCTTTGAAAGTGGAAAGGGGTGCATTTGCCACAGCAGCCCCTATTGCCTGGAATCGCCTTCCCCTGGACCTCAGATTGGAACCGACCCTCGAGGCCTTCAAAAGAAAGTTAAAAACATGGCTCTTTGAATAAAGCCCAGTTGAATCCTCGGTTCTCTCCCCCAGCTCTTTCTGCGCATATATGTTTCTTGTTGTCTAGTCTCGTCCGCGCCATCATGCCCACGGGTTCATTGCTGCGCAGTACAAATGCAGTAAAGTAAAGTAAAACAGTTCGTGAAAAATACAGGTACACTGTTAGGAACATATTAAACTCAATAACATTCCGTTTCGACCCCGCCGCCCCCAACTACGCCTAATTACAAAGTCCACAACAATATTCCTCGCACCTCCCCCTTATCCCCTTTGGAACGGGGTTCCCTATAGCTTCAAAGTTTCTTGAAACAGATCTCTTGATTGTGATCTGTCTTCTCACTTATCAGTCAATAGTGAATGTGGCCGCCTCCTTGGGATCTAATTAAAACAGTCACATTGGTCTCCTCGGGCGAGATAACCTTCCCATTTGCAATAGTTAGGCGAGGCTGGGTCATTGTTCCCTCTCAGGTACAAGTTAACAAGACCCCGGGTTATATTTACTCACAAACTCTCCCCACAAGTTCGTATTGAGTGGATTTCCCATGAAGAGCGTCAGTGATTCTCTCCATTATACAAATATTGGTGGCCACATTTATCCATTCATTCTTCCCTCGTACCTGGTTCACTTTCCACTTGATCACTAGGGCGGCCTGTGCGGCTAATAACAGAGGGGCCCCCAGCCCTCTTTCTCTCTTACGTTCATCCTCACATTCTTCAAACCCAAACAATATTAGGAGGGGGTCGGCGGTTCATTGGATCCCGTCCAGGTCTTTGATCCATCCCAAGAACTCATCCCAAAAGATCCTTATAGAGGCGCATCCTCACCACATGTGCCAGTAGCTTGCACTCTCCTCACACCCCCGCCAACGCAGCGGGCTCGTTGACTGGAACATTTGTGACAATCTGTGTGGGTCAAACTGCCATCTATGTAAATGTTTGATGGCATGTAGCTTATACTGGCTGGCTATCGAGACCTGCGAGGCGGCTTTACGCATTTTCACCCACATATTAGGATCAATTTCATCCCCGAGGTCTCTCTCCCACCTACACTTCAGATTTAGAGTTGATCCTTTTCTTGGGTCAATCAACTCTCTATACATGGCAGAGATCAGGACTTTAGACTCGGTTCTGGTATTAAACAGTTCTTCAAAGGGAGTGAGGTCCCTCTGGATCTTCTCCCTCCATTTGTCCCTCATAGAAATTCCCTTGAGTTGCAGGAAGGGGAAGACGGGAAGGGGGCCCAACCCCAGTGCTTCCTCTAGCTCTGAAATCGTCACAAAAGCCCCCTCCCTCCATAGTTGTCCCACCCTCTCCAAACCTGCTTCATACCAGGTCTGAAATCTACCATGTCTAGGGATGTCCTCTCTGACCCCTGGTGCCCAGATGTAGCTCAGAGGGGACGGCCACAAAGTGATCCCCGCATGTTGATCCCATCTCTCCATATGTCCCATATGGTCCCAGTATCGGGTGGTCCCTTAGTCTCCTTATTAATTTATTCCTCGGGACCCATAGCCATTCAGCAACGGTGCCTGGGGCCAGGTGGGAATTGTCCAATTCAATCCATTGGAGCCCTTTCTGCCTTCTCAGATGAGGGATCAGAATTCTCAACTGAGCCGCCTCATAATGCTTCCTACGGTCTGGTAAGCCCACACCACCCTTATCCTTGGGTAGCATCAAGATCTCATAGGCTACCATGGCCTTCTTCCCCTGCCAGAAGAATCATAAAGTTGCCCTTTTTACTTAATCAAAAAAAGGTTTTGTCATTTGGATTGGGAGCATCTGAAAGGGATAGAGGAATCTAGGGAGACATTGGCCCTCGTTACAACCCAGGCGTTAAGGGGTAACGGCGCCGTAAAGGGTGGCGGCACCGTTAAACACTTAACGCCTGATTACGAGGTCCCTTTGCGGGTTGGAGACTTTAACGCGTGCTTTTTGCAGGTGTTAAAAATCAACCCGCAAAGGGACCTTGGTGCTAAGTACGGTGCCGCAATTTGTGGCACCGTACTTAGCGCCGTCACCATTCCCATTGAGCCCTATGGGGAATAAATGGGAATGGGGAAGGGCCATGGTGGCATGGGGAATTACCGCCCTGACAACCTCGGAATGGGGTGGTAATTCCCCATTCCGCCATGGCGGAGTCAGTAAGTTACCGGCATGGACCATGGTGCTATTAGCACCATGGTCCAACGCCAGGGTCGTAATGAGGGCCATACTATCTTCACTGCATTTAGTCTCCCTAGCCATGATATCATTAGTTTCTCCCACTTGACCAGGTCCTCATGGAATCTCGAAAGGAGGGGAGGGAAATTGGCATCATACAACATTTTTAAATCTCTTGTAATGTTTATTCCCAAATAATTTAGAGTGTCGCCCCGGATCGTTAGCCCCAACGGGGAGAATGTTTCGATGTCACATTGTGTGGTCTCATGCAGCGGGAATAGGATGGATTTGGCTCTATTTATTTTAAAACCGGAGAGTTCACCATATTCTTAGATCAGGTGTACCTCTCTGGGTATAGAAGACATGGGGTTCAGAATGTGTAGAAGTAGGTCATCTGCGTATAGGGCCAGCTTGTATTCTTTCCCACCAATCTTGAGTCCGTCCACCTGTTTGTCTTCCCTGATTGTCTGGGCAAGGGGCTCCAGAGAGAGGGCAAACAATATCGCTGAGAGGGGGCACCCTGTCGTGTTCCCCTACCCATGCCAAACCAATGAGAGTATTCACCATTTACAAACACTGAGGCTTTGGGTGACATGTATACTGCCTGGATCCCTTTTTGAAATTTGGGACCAATTCCCACCTTGCCCAGAAGCCCTCTCAGAAAGCCCCATTTAACCCTGTCAAAGGCCTTTTCTGCATCAACTGAGAGGAGGGCCAGGTCATTAGCCATCATCCGTGATTCGTGAATCAGATGTAGGGTCTTTAGCATAGTGTCCGTCCCCTGTCTCCCCATGATGAATCTGACCTGATCGGTGTGTATCAGACTGGGCATGTGCATTTCCAACCTAGCGGCGAGGACCCTCGTATAGATCGTGGCATCGACATTTAACAGGTATATGGGGCAATACGATCCACACAGTTTGGGGTCTCGGCCTTCTTTTGGAATCACCATGATGAGCGCCCACGAGAAGGAGTCAGGAGCAGTAGCCGTCTCCAGGATCTCATTGAAGAGGTTAACCATGAAGGGGAGGAGTGGGGAGTGGAAGGATTTGTAAAACCCAGCAGTGTAACCATCTTCTCCTTGGGCTTTCCCTAGCAAGAGTCTCTTCACAGCCCTCTTAATGTCCTCTGCGTTTTGTGTGTGCGTCAAGAGCAAGGGTTTCGTCAGGAGTGAGCTTCGGCATCTCAACCTTTGCTAGGTAGCTGTCTAATCCCAATTGTGTAGGGTCGGCCTCTGATTTATATAGCACCTCATAAAAAGTTGCAAAAGCCTCTGGAATAGTACCCTCTTCTGCCCTCTGGACACTACTACCTTCCTCTATGGACGCCACCCTCCTCTCAGCACGTTGACCCCGTAGTCTGGCGGCCAACAACGCGTCTGCCTTGTCTCCCTTTTCATAAAACTTCTGTTTGAGAAGTTGCAATTTTCGGACTACCTGCCCCTCTTCCAAGTGTCGAATCTCCTCCCTCTTCTGTTGTGCCTCCAGGATCTGAACTTCCTTACCGTCTCCAGCTTTCCTCGCCTCTTTGTCTAGTCGGGCTATCTCTTTCCTCAGTTTGGTTTCAATCAGGCCCCTCTCCCTCTTTTTGTTGGCTCCTTCTCTAATCAGGATTCCCCACCACGTTGCTTTCCGTGCCTCCCACAACGTCATCTTTGAGACCTCTCCTGTGTTGTTCATTTTAAAGTATTCCCTGATTTCATCTTCCATTTCAGTCTTAAAGACCGGGCCCCTCCAGGAAGTGGAGTATTTTTAATCTGGTAATATTGGCCTGTAGAATCATAAATCCAAGACTCTCAAAATCTTGACTAATGTTAAACTTGAAATTAACAGCTAACACTATAAGAATGACTACGCACTTGTGTTAGTACAAAAAATAAATATAGAGAACATCAATGCATAGAAATATGAGGCAAATACAGGGAACATAAAATGACACTAAGATTACAGTTTGTCATCATGTATAAAATTTTATTATCTGTCTGGGGCCTGAATATTGTCCCATGCATGTGCACCATGGGCTCAGGCCAAACCGTATGGAAAGTACCGTAAGAACATAGCACAAGGTTAAGGTCTACATATCCAACACATTTAAGAGTGTATTATGTTTTCAATGCAGTATGACCAGATCAAGTCATCTGCTTGCAATGACCCATATAATCTGGCCAATGGCCATGGCCACCATAGACCGGCAATGGGGTTTAAGTGGGCATGGCCACCAGGGACCAGCTATTTGGTAACGTTTTTCAAAATCAGAATATGCTTGAATGGGAAAAACAATTCTGCTTGCGGCTACTGCCCGAAGTTTTGGGCGGGATAGAAGCAAACCTGCGCGAGGAGCATCAGCAAGGACCTGAACGCATGCTTTTGCAGATCTGTCCTGTGTTTTATTTTTTCCAAAGTGTCAAAATGTATATATAAAAAATAGTGATGTAACTTTCCTGCCTAGGCAGTGGGCCTGGCCCTCGGCAAGGACAAATGTCTACTCTCATTTGCTTTTTGGGGGCACGCGGCATGGCTGAAGCCCTTTCCCCGTGGATTGTGGTGACTGGCCATGGCAGCAAGGCATGAGCACTGGCCATTGGCCACATTATGGGGGTATAGTGGGCACTGGACCAGGGTGGCAGGCTAGCTGCAGTGGATAACTCGGGTGGTTTGGTGGGGCTGTGGTCACGGTCGAGCCTCATGCCATAGGAAAGTCATGCATGAATTGCATCTCCAGCATGCACTCCTGAAAACGACATACATCAGTATGCACTGTAAACAATGTTTGTTAAAGGAGGTTTATAGTTCTTTCATATGTGTTGAAAGGGGATTTATTTTTCAAATAAGCTTTATTGGTGAATTGTCACAGTTTAAACTGAATAGGACATGTTCTCACTTACAAATTACATACTTCACTGTACCACATTTTTATTTTTAAAACCAGAAAGAAAAAGAAAAAAAGAGGAAGAAATGAACCCCCACCTGAACTGTGGGAGTAAAGTCAACCCCCCCCAGGCCCCTGTATTCTAACTCCCCAACCCGCACCTCCTTCAAACAAACATGGCTCTAGGGTGAACATAGCGGCTGTCTCATCTGAGCCTGCTTTAACCAGGCTTTTCCCGTCATTTGCCCCATTCCCGACTCTGAGTCTGTCTTCTGCATTCTGTATGGCTTCTCCCATATCCGCCTTCTGGGGTCTAGGGTGAGCTCTACCAACATCAGCCCCCACCCCCCACGTTGTTTCAACCATGGCCATCCCCTTCCTTCTTTCCCCTTTCTGCTTCAGCCTCTCACCCAGCTCACTCTCTCCCCATGGGGGGCATCCGTAGGCACCAGCTCCCCGTTTCTTCCCCATGGCTACAGTCTCACCGGGTCGTACCTTTCCAAGAAAGGTGCCAATTCCACTGACCTTGACGGAGTTTGATTGTGTAGCTGTCTAGTGAGTTGTTCCATCCTGTAAATGTCTAGGTCTTTACAGGCCCACTGTCTTTCACTAGGAAGTTCTTCTCTTTTCTGGCCTTCTGCTAGGCAAGCTCTGGCTGCAAGCAGCAAGAAGTATGGCATATGTGGAAGCTTGACCCAGTACCCTTCTGCCTCCTCCACTCCGAACAGCACGAGAAGGGGTCCAGCAGTCTATCTACCCCATCTAAGCTCCTTATCCATCCAAGGATTTCTTTCCAATATCTCTACACTTTCGTGCATGCTCACCACATGTACCAATAGTCCGCTATCAACCCACATTTCCTCCAGCAGTGGGGGTCTGCTCCCGGGTACATCTTTGACAGCCGTGCCGGATCCCACTGCCATCTATATAAAAGTTTTAGCCCATGTAGCTTATATTGACAAGCCACCGATGTATGATGTGCATTCACACATAGTCTTTGCCACTGGTCTCCCTCCATGTCGTTTCCCATATCACTCTCACATCTCCTCTTATGTAACTCCTTATGTACAGTTCCGAGATTAGACCCCATGTCCCCTTTGCCGTGTCCAGCATCCTTTCAGTATGTGTCAGTTCCCTCTGTAGTTCTTCCTTCCATTCATCAGACATCAGCACACCCTTGAGCTGCAGGTATTTGAATACTGAAATCTTACTCCCGCCTAGGGTTGCTTCTAGCTCGTCCAGCTCTATAAACACATCCTTCTTCAAGACTTGCCTCACTCTTTCCAGCCCCGCTACAAACAAATCTTGAAACCTCTCATGACCTGGGATATGGTCCCTAATTGGTAGAGCCCAGATGGGATTTAGGGGCAAAGGCCATGTCGTGACCCCAGCCATTTCCCTTTTGACCCTCTAGAGCACCCAAGAGAGCCCAGAATCCTGTGTGCCTTTACCCTTCTTGGAGCTGCTTCCTGCAGCAACCAGAGCCACTCTCCGAGCGTAACCGGTCTCAAGAGGTGGTTCTCAATATCCACCCATTGCTTCTGCTTGTCTACCCGCAAATGAGCTGTAAATTGGGCTGCCCTGTAGTACGTATGCATTTCCGGTAAGCCCACCCCTCCCTCTTCCTTGGGTTGCACTAACAGTCTGTAAGCCACTCTTTGTTTTTTCCCCTGCCAAAGGAACCTCACTATTCTTTTCTTTAATTCTGCAAAGTGCTGGTCTGGCAGTTCCATTGGCAGAGCCTGGTATAAATATAACACTCTAGGGAGAAGAACCATTTTCAGTGCATTGAGCTGCCCTAGCCAAGAGATGGTAGATTCGACCAAGTATCTAGGTCTTGGAAGAGCCTGTTCAGTAGGGGGGAAACGTTTATCTCATATATTTTATCCAGCTCTGTGGGGATTCTCACCCCAAGGTACTTTATGCTGTATTCCTCCACCTGTACAACCATCTCTTCCCATTCTGCTCTTTGCTCCTCTGTAGCCCCTCTCAGTGGGAGAAGGATTGACCTAGCTACATTTACCTTGAACCCTGATAGGTGCCCATACCCTTCCAATACTTGGAGCACCGTGGGGACTGTTTCCTTCACTTCAGAGAGATATACCATTATATCAACCATTATATCATCTGCGTACATACTTAGTTTGTGAGTATCCGCTCCCACCCCTATGCCTTCTATCTGTTCATCCTTGCATATTTCCTCCCCCAGTGGCTCCATCGTTAGGGCAAAGAGCAGAGGCGATAAAGGGCATCCCTGCCTGGTGCCCCTACTAAGATCAAACTCCCTGGACTTTGCCCCATTCAGTAGAACCCTCGCCGTAGGTCCCGCATAGACTGCCCTGATAGCCCTACACATTCTGTCCCCCACTACTATTTTCCTCAGCACTGCAAACAAGAACCCCCATTCGACTCGGTCGAAGGCGTTCTCAGCATCCAAGCTCAACAGTGCGCATTCTCCCGGGTCCCCCCGACGTGTTCCATGAGGTCTAAAGTCTTTCTAATGGCATCCGAACCCTGACTGCCTGTTACTAACCCCATCTGGTCTGGGTGGACGATTCTGGGCAGTTCATCTTCCAAGCGTGTTGCAAAAATTTGCGTGAATATTTTCTCATCCAAATTCAAGAGTGAAATGGGACGGTACGATGAACACTGGGTCGGGTCCCTTCCTTCCTTCGGGATTACTGCTATTAGAGACTTACTACAAGTAGCTGGTGCCTCCCCCGTTTCTGGGATATGGTTATATAACTTTGCCATGTGGCGAGACAGCACCCCTCCGTACCTCTTATAGAATCCAATAGTGTATCCATCCTCCCCTGGTGCTTTGCCATTCGGGCGGTGCGATATCGCCTCCTGTACCTCTTCAAGTGTTATTGGACTCTCTAAGTGGTCTACCTCTGGGTCAGTGAGTTTGGCCATTTCCACCTTACTCAGCTATTCCCTTACAGCAGCGTCCCCTCTGACAGCTTCAGATGTGTAAAGCTTCTAATAATATTTGGAAAAGCTATTCAGAATCTGTTGTATCAAATACTTCAAGGCTCTAAAACCACACTGGCTGCCATTTAATGACTAGGTATAATCCTCCTCTCTAGATTCAATTCTTCGCAAACCGTGCACTGTGCCTTATTTTCACTCCAAAGTTGAGACTAATATGGCCATGGAACCTTATTAGTCTTTTATCCAGTGATAGAACCAAACGTAGCCTCAAAGGATGAATGGAAAAAGACCTGTCAGTAGCTCTGACTCTAAATTTGGCCAACCGCTATGGAATGGCATAAAGTGGCAAAAGCCTCCTTATGCCTACTTGTAAATCTTCTACTAATATCTCCCCTGCCTAAAGTTCTAATACCGCACCCCCTTTTGTTGATCACACTTCCCTTAAGAATCTGCACATCTGCTAAACCAAATAAGCGGCCACAAGTAACTATATATGTTGTAATGCACATGAATAAATAAAAACATCAACATGTTATAACAATTGATTCCCGATGTGATGTATAATATTATATCTGAAATTATTTGTTTGCAAATCCAGAGATAAAGTTTTCAAATGCTGTGTTTAAGTGTCTTTTCTCGCATGCTTACACATCTAACAAACCTATGCTTCTAGGGGTACTTTCAGTTGTTAGCCCTATTTGTACGGTTACTTATGTTGACTTTTTCCTTTTACCATTCTGACTGTTTTCTCTATTTTCAGGCAAAAGAAGATAAACACAGAACGTGTGACCTATTTGGAAGTTAGAACATCAGATGTTTGAAGGATTTGTGAAGACAGAGCATTGCATCGCCATAACTTTGTTCGCTAGCAAGCAGCCGAGGCAAGGTGCGGCCTGAGGCTCTATGCCTGGCAACCTATACAGCTGACTTTTGGATAGTGCAATTGTTTTGTTCTCTTAACAGGTTCTGCTGTCATGTGCCCTCGTATGCCGGGTATTGGCATCACGTGCCCACAGACTTGTATGAAATGGCCATATAATTGCATCACATGCCATGATATGTTAAGTATGCCTATAATATACCAACGTACTGTCATGAAATGGCAGATAACTATATCATTAGCTACACATGTGTATCTGATGATTATTTGAGAGGAGCTAAGCAACTGCCTAAAAGGAGCTCAGCCTCCACATCACTGCAGGAATCCCCCAATGTTTGCTGGCCTAGCCAAATGAATGCTCGTGCAGTAGCCTCAGCGATGTATTGTCAGCGGGGAACATACCTAGAGAAGGCCCCTCTAGCATGGCATCTCCCTCTTATTGCTACTGTTCAAAGGGCCATTTGCAACTGTTCGGGCTGAAGAGCCCTCCAGTGCGGTCCTTTGAGGGCACTGCTGCTTACATCATTGGCATGCAGCCCCAAAGACTCCCTCACCACTCTTCACCCTGGGTTCTGTAAGGTGGTCTTATTGTGGCATATGAGGAGGTATAAGCAACAAGCATGTACATTCCTTATGTGGTGACAGTCATGTTACATATGCAGCTCCCTTCACATGAACCCTCAGCTGTGCAGTAACCACATGGCCATGGATAAACAGACAACTAGAAGTCAAAGTACCACTTCCCCACGCCTAATGCAGCCACAACACTTACTCTGGTCATCACCTGTCTATCCTATCTTATTATTCTATCCTGAAAAATGTTGTAACTTCTGTTTCACCTCCCACAATTTGAACTTTTAAACCTTGTAAGGTGCTCCGAGACCGTCTGGGCACAGGCATCACTCGATTAAAATAATATAAATACATGGTCGCTTTTCTTTATTTGATACAACAGAAAATGGGGATTAGGTTGGCCTGGGACCAGGGAATGGGATCTGAACTGGGTCAGTTTCCTTTTGGCCTTTGGTCCTCAGTCTTTCCCTCTCAACAACTGTGCCTTCTCTGTGGCCTAGAGTCATTGATAATCTCGAGGGTGTTGAGTGCCATTGATCTGTATCATACAATCACTTTACATCCCATTACTGCGCACACAAAAATGCTGAATTTCGACAGCCCCATTTCACCGCATTTATATGTGGGGGGGGGGGTGTAAAGTTAAAATGAAATGTCAGAGGGCGTAGGGCGGCTGTGGGGGGGCTCCCCTGCATATATATATATGCAGCAAAATGGGGTAAAGGAAAAAAGAAATCACCATGTTGGTATGCATAGTAAAAAATGTGCAGTGATCACAAAGATCCCCATGATCTTCTTTCATGGCAAGTTGTAGATTATTACCTCAGCTGGACTTGTTAGGATGTCAAGTTGGTCCACTTCGACTTGGAAATACTTGGCACTACCACTCCTAATGCCCTGTGTCATCTGGACAGAAGTCGGGCTTCAGAATCTTTCATTGGTGTTGGACCCCAGGATTGACATCTATGTCTTTTCCCTCTAATGGCAGTGTGTTCCAGGACCATACTCTTACAGTGCTTCAGCCATAACTGACACCACTCCACCACCGAATTATTCTGCTCAGGAATGAGGTTCTGGGGAAACTCTCTCTCTCTCTCCTCCAATCTCCCTTTTACTTCTTCCCCCCTCTCCTTTCTGCTTGTTACTCCGGTTCTCCTTCTCTTTCTTCATTGTATCCTGTCTTGCCTCTCTCCCGCTGCTCGACTTCCCTGCCTCCTTGCACATCTAGCATGCAGCTCATTGTACATACTCAACCCTCACCTCCTCAAATCTTTATTTATTCTTCTTCCTCCTTTTCTCTTTCTTGACCTCCTATACTGTTTGCTTTCTTTATAGCCTCTCCTATGTGCATGTATCCCTGCTTGTTTTCTCTCTTCCACTCATGTCAGTCCTTTATCATTCCACCTGTCTCTATCTCTCACCTTTTCCTTCAGCCTATGTACTCTTTCTCCCAGCTCATTCCATCTTCTCCCGATCTCACTTTACTAGCACACCCATTTTTTTCTATCTCCCCTTTACATCTGTTCTTTGCCCTTTCTCCTATAATTCCTTGCTTATGTTTCCCACTTCTGCTTCAAATCTTCTTTCTCTGACACCTCTATTCCACTCTCTGCCAACTCTACTCTTCTCTCTCCTGTTCAATCTCCACCTTTTATCCACACTGCACCGCTCCTTGCTGCACCTCTCTTTCCTAACATCTAACTCCCACACCACCGGACAGTCCGGATCCCTTTTTATCCCCATAGGGGGCTCGGGCTGAGAAGTGTAATTGCCAAGTGAGTTCCAGTGTGAGGATTGTGTGAGCAAGCTGGGGGATTGTCTGTTATTTAGGTGTTAACCCTTGGTGAGTGGGATGCATCACTGCTCATCTGACACACACATGTTATATATATAATGAAGAGATATGGAGTCCGCAAAATGTAAAGCAGCATTACATCTAATCACGTTACCTCCTAAAAATAGTGGAGAGCAGAATTAAAGAAAGCCAAGGATTTTGGTGCAGTTTTCTTACACTGTTTGGAACCCATTTTCTATGTATTTACCGGCATATTATGAATACAAATGTGGGTATGTGTCTTCACATGAACCATCACAGTGCAAAAATATGTAATTCCATAAAGTGTTGACATGTAATTGCAAATAAATCTTCATATTGTACCAGGCAAGTCAGCTTGCAATGCATTCCATTCACAATACAACAAATAATAGGTCTACAATATAAAAGTGATCGCTTTAAAACTGCATGTGGAATATATTACTGTTTAAATGTATAGGAAATCAATGGTTTTATACCATGTCTTTGGCAATACTCATTTTGTTGGCTTGCATGTGAAACCTGATACATCATTTCTTCTCTTTTAGCCCTGCATACATTATCAAACAGGGAAAGGTTTAAGTGTCCTCTGAGGTTTGCCTTGGCCATCTGGAGGGAATATTTATGTTTGCCTTTTATCAGGAAAAAACATTACATTCACAGAAGATTCAACTGTACAAGATCCGTGAGGGATTGCAAAATTCCTACATACATTCAGAATTATATTGCTAATAAATACATCTTTAAATTCCCACAAGGCTGAATTCACAATCTTTGCAAAAATATAAATCTGACCTGACTACATGGTCAGAGCCATTTTCCAAACTTCCAGCCTCAAATAGCCGTAACGCACTTTTAAGTGTCACCCTTTCATATCATTTACAGTTATAAAGTTCATCAGATGTCCAGCCTAATGAGGGAATGAACAAAGAAACCTGTCACTCGCTGAAATCAGTCATTGACTATAAGCATTACAAAGAACTGCTCACATGAGACATTTTGCTGAACACAAGGTTTCATGGCCATCGTTCAAATATAGTTTTTTTTTAATCGGCATTTGGTGCAATACATTTTTTTTTAACATTACTCTGTAAATGCACAGCGTAGAATGAAAAGGAAAATGTGTTATGGCCGTAGGATTCTCCTTCATCAAATGAGTTCTAAATTGTACGTTTGTATGATGAGTAATAATTGATTGAATCGGAAAAACAATAATAAATCATTCATATTTCATCACTCTTTGTAATGTTGGGTATCCTTTTGTTTGTTTGGACAAGAGGAATCCTGAAATCCATATTTAATTGATGTGTAATATTGAAATGCTGAAATATGAAAACAAATGATTTTATCTTTAAAAGTATTTAGAGCAGAAACCCCCAATAATTTCACATATATTGAAAATATGCTCAACCTAAGAAGATTGAGGGGTAAGATAACATAACAGGTGTATTTGTAGAACACAAATTCACCCCCAGAGGGGTCTCTTGACGCTATTGACAGGTATCAAATATTTATTGTTACTCAACTTAATGGTACTCATTTTATTAACCTCGGAAGAATGAAGGGCTGAGTGGACCTGCCGCGATTCAAACCTGTGACCATGAGGTCAAACACAGGCCCCTGTAGTGGATGCATTAGTCCACTGAGCCACAACCCCAGCTTTTCTCATAGATCTGCGGTATATTCTTTGGGAGTGTCTGGCTATTAAGCATGCCAATGAAAAGACTTTGGCCAATCAAATAGTGTGCAATAGGAATTACACAGTGTTGGAAAAATCACCATTACAAAATCAGAAACACACAGGGAATAGGGAGAACTCTAGAATCAAAGCCTGCATAGACGGATAACACCCATTCCAAATAGATGAGAGGTCGGTTTGAATATTATCTGGCCTTATCCATGTGGAAACGTGTAGCTGGGGCAGACCTGCTTTGCAGGAGGAAGAAGAAGCTGATTGCAAGTTCATTTGAAAACTCAGGATGGTCAGTCCTGGTTCAGTGCCTTAAATAATTATTCAAACATAGTATGAAGATCCCCCAAGTAATTAGACAGAGGCCCTCTACGACAAATGCTCTGTTAAATCCCAGGAGTGGGTGGACGTGGGGGTGGTTTTCGCTATGGGAGCTAATTTCAAATAGAATATTTTGGTAAGAAATGCAACAGTGCTTTCTCACTATACATAAAACCAAGTGAGATTCGATTTCTGGAAAACATCACAAAAAGTCTTTGCACAGAGCGCAGAGGCTAATAAATTATTACTAGCAGAATGGGAATATGATTGTGTAGTTTGTTAGTGTAAGTTTGCAGTAAAAGCCTACTTTCACTGCACTTAAAGCTGAGTGAGATTACATTTACATAAGAACAAATAGTATTTTGCTTTTCTGTGCTATTTGTGTAGTGTAAAACTATGAGCATTTGCCAGCGCAGAAAGCATAATCTTTGTAAATGGTAGCTAAGTAAACTGAATCCTTCAATTTTCACATGCATATTCAACATTCTAGGCAGTGAATTGGTGTCCAAGTTTCCTAGCCTAACAGAGAATTGCTACATCAACACTTGTGAAAGACATAGGGCCTCATTACAACTCACCCGGTATGGAAACAACGGTGGCGGTAAACTCGCCGCCACCGTTGTTTCCATACCGGGTGATCACGACTCCTGCAGGCGGAGGCGTCAATCCTGGCAGGTCTGACCTGGCGGCTTTAACACCGCTCGCCTGCAGGCGGACAAGGAAACACCGGCACCATCATGAGATGGTGCCAGTGTTTCTATGATCCCCATTCCCATTGATTCCTACGGGACTCAATGGGAATGGGGATTTATACCATTCCGCCTCCGGAATTCCCGGGTCACTGGGGTTGTAATGCCCCGGTAATTCCGGGAATCATGGAGGCGGAATGGTAATATGAGTCTGGTGGTAACCAGGCAATTTTACCACCTCGGTTACCGCCAGACTCGTAATGAGGCCCATAGATATTTAAAAGTACAGAGTGCGATGGAAGGGAGTTAAGAATTGTCATTGTTATAGAAAAGATGCACTTCTAGATTAACACCATGATTTCTCTAATAATCATTGTGTTGAAGTGAAAGGACTCATAACTAGATACACCCAAAATAATGTTAAGGGATTGGTGGGGCATAGTTGTTTTTTCAGAAATTCATAAACTTGGGTGGATACATCTTTGTTATGTTATGTTGTCGTTTACCAGGCACTGTTTCCACTGGGGTGGACTCCAGGCACACACGTAGCTCTTTGAGAAAGAGGGGAGGCGTGTTAGTGAGGGTAGAGTGATAGGATAGGTCCAAACCAGGAGAAACTTGCATCTATGTGTGTTGGCTTGCAGGTGAGTTGGTGGCATGCACTAGTTGTTGGTATCATAAGGGTAAGACTCAATGCTTTGGTTGGTTGTTGTATATGAATGTTGTTATAATGGGCGTGTATTTGTATGTTTTATATGTGGTTTGGGTTGTAGTTTGATTGTGCGCACTGGCATGCATCCATAAGGAGAGGTCCAGTGCCCTGGTTGTTTGTTGTATGCTGGTGAATATTATGTTGGGTGTATGTTTTAGTGTGTTTTGTGTGTAGTTTGGCTGGTAGTTATGGCTACACGCACTGTCTTGTATCTAAAAGGGAAAAGTCCAGTGTCTGGAGTTGTTTGTAGAGTGCTAAAGTTAGTTAAGATTGGTGTGTGTTTGTGTGCAATTTGGCTAGCCCGCATTCATGCATAGTACTTGCGAGGTATGTTTGAGAGTAGCAGGAGTAGGGTGGTTATTATATTGGTTACTCAGAGAGTATATCCTCAGAGCTCATTCTGCTAAAATTCAATGGTACCCTTCAGTTCTTCCAGATGCAGTACACTGGCTGCCCCTGCAACCCCTCAGAGCTCAATGTACTAGTTGTCCCACAAATTCCTCTAAGTGCAATACATTGACTAGTCCCGTTAGCCCATTTCTTCGCAAGAAGAATTACCAAACACAATTTGTGCTTCTTGGTGTTATGATATATTAACTTATACAGCGCATCGTTGCCATTGATATGGTCTCCAAGTACTCTCATATTCCTGGATACTCTATTCCCACTTTGTCATCATTTATATGCTATTAAATACATTAAGTCGAGACATGTGCTGTTATTGACGTTCATATGTGTTATAATGTTGAATTGGTGTGACGTCTCACCCTGAAATTGTGTTCTATTTACTCAATTACGCACACCTGGGTTTTTCAGGGCATTGCCAGGTGCCCTTACATTTATTCCTGTAAGAGAATGGGTTGGGTAGGTTAGTAGGACGAGAGGGAGAAGGATAGAGGTTGTGCTCAGATGTTGGCGCTTGTAGAACCGGGAGGAACTGGCATCTTGTGCGGGTCTGGTTTCTATGTGTGTATGGTTTGTGTGCACTGGGGCATTTTTTCCTGATGGGCAGCATCTAGTGATTGGTTGTTTGTTTGCGACAGTTGGTTTCGTGGTGTGTTGTGTGTTTCGGTAAAGACCATGCAGATCCGGAGGATTGTGTGAAGTAAGTGTGGGGTATGGTGTAGAAAAGTAGGACACCGGGGTTAGTAATCAGTGGTTTTCGTTTCCGTCCCAGTCATGGCCACGCTGCGTCACCCATTGAGAGTTGAACAGCCACGTTTAAGTCATTTTCTAAATGTGAGATGGTCTTCTATTGTCTTATTTCCTTTGGCATTGTGTTCCATAGGTTGGCATTAAGGCGTGAGAATGCTGTACCTCCACATTTCCTTTTTTCATATTGTTTTCTTTCAATTTGTAGGACACTTCTGGATCGTAGGTCTCTTCCTGGGTAATAGCAGTTGATTTTGGCTTGGACGAATCCAGCTCCTTGTCTGTGTAGTGATTTGAGGGCAATGCAAAGGGCTTTGAATCTGCTTTGTTTTTTAATCAGAAGCCACTAATATTATATATGATATGATATGGCATTTATAATGCGCCTTTACACAAGGGTTTCAAGGCGCGATGAGGCAAGGGAGCGGGAACAGAGGGAAGACAGAGACAGCAATCTTACTAGGCCAGGTGACATTGAGATTGCGTGTAAGCTTCTTAGTGCTGGGTTGATGTTGTCTCCTCTGTTTAGTCTCAGCAATATCCTTGTTGCAGTGTTTTGGATGCACTGGAGGTTTTTGTGGACCATTCTGGCATTCAAAGGTAAAGGCTGTTTAAGTAGTCAATTCTTGATAAAACTAGGGAGATGATTGTGAGGGTTCTGTGTGGGAAGGATAAATAGGGAAGTATCCCTGTTTAGTGATTTGTGGGCAATACAGAGGGCTTTGAATTTGATTCATTTTTTTATTCGGGAGCCAGTGTAAGCTTCTTCGCGCTGGTGTGATGTGGTCTCTTCTGTTTAGTCTCAGAAATACCCTTGATGCAGTGTTTTGGATGCACTGCTGTTTTTGGTGAGCCCTTCTGACATTACAAGGTAAAGGCTGTTTGCTTTGTCGATTCTTTATAAAACTAGTGAGATGATTGTGAGGGTTCTGTGTGGGAAAGATAGTGAGGGAAATATCCCTCTGATTAATCTCAGGAGGTAGAAGCACTTCTTTGTAATAGCATTGACATGTTCCAGTGAGAGTCTTTTATCCATTAATATTCCCAGGTTCTTTACCACCTTTTCTGTCTCCGGTTTGGGTTCCTTGCTAGGTGGCCAGTTGAATTGTGAGTTGGCTGTTGGGTCCCCTGGGGGTGAAGATTGTTATTTCTGTTTTGGGCAGATTTAATTTGAGATTGCTGTATAAGTATGTGAGGCATTTGTTGTGGATGTTATTTGGCACTTGAGTTGTGTCTATCTTGACGATTAGTTGTGTGTCGTGTCTATCTTGACGATTAGTTGTGTGTCGTATGCATAGTTGTAGGCGGTCAGTCCGTGGTTCTGAATGATTTTCATCAACAGGGATATGTAAAGGTTCAAAAGGACAAGGGAATGGCTGGAGCCTTCAGGCCCTCAGCAGGAGGCATTTTTGGAGTTTGATGTAAAAGGTTGTAGGTAGGTTCTTTCACTTCGGTTTGTGAAGAAGGATTTTAGCCATTTTAAGGCAGAGTCTTTTATACCGTATTCCTCAAGCCCTTCGATTGGCCTTGCGTGTCTGATTGTGTCAAATGCTGCTGATAGGTCTAGAAGGGTGAGGGCAGATATGATATTGCTGTCCGCATTTAATTTTAAGTCGTCCCATATGGATATAAGGGCTGATTCTGTTCCTCTTCTGGGTCTGAAGCCAACTGGTGAGTGATTGAGTAATCCGTTTGTTTTGACATAGTTTTGTAGAATATTATATACTTGCTTCTCCAGTAATTTTGCTGGGTACGGCAGGTTGGATATCAGTCTGTAGTTGCACGGGTCTTCTGCGCATTCCGTTTAATTTTTTATTAGAGGTTTGATGTATGCTACATAGATAAATCAACTTTCGCTGGGTTCTGAATTGATAGCACTGCTTCTCTAATCCAAACATGCAAAATTAGCTGCAATTTGTGATAGCCTGCTTTCAAATTGCATGCACATACTAGCAACACACAGCACTGTAGTCACATGGGGGAATTGATTTCTGTTGAATGACTACAGTGTTGTTATTTATGCAATCTGCTAGTACCTATCCCTTTCAATGATCTTGGAGCAAATAAAATGTTCTAAAATTTGTGATTGATTATAAGGAAATGTATGTGATTTACAAACCGCTCAAATTATTTGGATATACTGGCCAGCAAGCTACGTTTAAGTAAATGGGAAGTAATTGTGTTTCTTAGGAATAGATATTTTGAAATGTATGTAGCCTATTTAAAAAGTGCTTGTGTGTGCACAATCTCCTAGGTAAATTGTCAGAGGAAGGCTAACTGTAATAGTGAAAACAGGCTATCAATGTTCATGTATGTTAATATGGTGACTTCCCCTGAATGAAGACTGGGGACCACCTTTGCTGTTATTTGATTTAACTAAATCTACATCTATATTTTTAAAAGTCAAAATGTGTGTGTTGTTTGCCGATGCATTGTTCCTTATACAATTCCATGCTGTTTCACCAATCTGCACCAAATTCTGCATAGTTACATGTTAGGACCCTCTGGACATTACTTGCTACATGACATTTTGACACCCAGTCCCCTTCCCCGTATTTCAGCTCCTTCCCACATGAGATGGTTGCCTGAAATCGGCAAAACATCAATGTGG
Source organism: Ambystoma mexicanum (assembly GCF_040938575.1). Lineage (NCBI taxonomy): Eukaryota > Metazoa > Chordata > Amphibia > Caudata > Ambystomatidae > Ambystoma > Ambystoma mexicanum. Next base: position 1,173,507,877 of record NC_090927.1, on the reverse strand, counting down.
TCGTAGAAGGACCGGTCTCGATACGAGGAACAAAACTCTATGACACATGGTTTGTGAGATATTTGCATCGCAATACACTGCAACGAACTGCACCACACCAGGGTGAGGCAACAGGTGGGGGGAGAGCACAGAAGGTCCCAGTATGCAGCAGCACACAAACACTCGCCTTCCCCAACGTCTGCTCCGGGGTATATCAGACAATCACACATGCCCAGTCTCAATGCAGTTTACTTCAGGGTGCAAAGCACATCAAGCGATAAGCGAATCAGAACAGCGACCTACAAGATAATTGATTTTTAATGATTGATGAGAGTGTTGTCATGTCTGTCTACAGAGCCCGTTCGGAGAATGGGTACTTTTTGCTAGTTTAACTATAAACACAACCTGTTTCTTATCCTAGAGTTGTGGGGTGGGAGTGTATATAAGGGAGTATATATATTATATAAAATTATTTAGGTAAATCATTTATTGTATTTATTTGGTTACAGGATCGTTCATTTTGATTTATTTATTTATTTATAGAGCGCTTTACACCAAGGCGCTGTACAATGGAACAACAGAATACAAAAAACCAACAACACTTAACAATGGGAGCAAAATATACATCTTGAATCATTCAACAAAACAGTGCAAAGAGCAATTTTACATAGATTAATCCCTATTGTGCGGAAGTACACAATTTGATCATGTCATGGAAGGACATCAGGGTGGCTGATTTGAACGTGACTCTTGATCAGGGTGCAACATTTGCACTCACCACTAGCCATTAGCTTGTAATTGTTTTTTAGCGAGTAAGAAATGGTGAGCTGCCTGTATGTATAGAAATGAGGTGGTATATGGCTTTCTTCGGCTTGCTATTAGTTAGCTATTACGTTGCTACAATCGAAACAGAGGGTACCAACCTAACTGATTATTGAGAGAACTAATGATATGCACACATGTTAAGTACAATGCTACTAACCCACAACCGCCTGTGAACCTTAACAGGGATTTATAAATGTACTATCCTTTGTTTCTAATGTTGCCTATTTAGAATGTTATGCCCTGACAAAGCCCACAACAGGGTGAAACTTTAGCACCTCCCACCACTAGGTTAATGTTGGCTCAGACACAAACTCGCACAACTTAGAATCATATCAAAAATCAATAAACATTCTCTTTTACACAACAATTGACCAATAATGTCTTTGCTATGGTGCAGACCCTAACTAACAAACATTCATAAATGGAATTATCAATGAAATAGCAACAAGGAATGCTTACAAATTTCGTTATTATGTTTGTGTAAATGCTTTCCTAATAAACAAAGAGGGAGAAATATAAGGGAGAACCAGGGTACAACAAAATCAACACAGTCTTTACAGATGGAGATGGGCCTTAGGAAAGGAGTGGAATGTGTAGTGTGATGAAGTACCATACCCAATATTGTGTGATGGGGCTTGGGTGACCCTGAAGACAGGGTGCCACCATCCTCTCTGTGATGCAGGCCCCGGAGACGGTACATTGAAGATCCCTCAGGCTTAGCAGTCTATTGCCACCCTCAAAGGTAAGCTTGAAGTCAGGATCCCTTAGAATCTTCAGGATCTAGAAAACCTCAAATATCCACAACAGTGGGGGTAAGAGATAGGGAACAACAAATCCCCTCATTTCTAGTACATAGGCTAGAAAGGACCAGATTGAACACTTATCCTCAGTTCCACCCTCAGTGTTTCCCTTGCATTCTCTGAGAAGAAAGGGGAAACATATGACAGACTAGGCCCAATAAGTGAAAGTAGCCCCAAGCTCCAATACCCTAAAACCTCTATCAAATACAGGGACGCCCTAGTAGCTCCTGTGAAGACCTCTCGTGATAAGAAGGAGGTGGCTGTAGTTCAGGCAGAAAGAGATGTGCCTAAGTACTTTTAGTACTTTCCTGATGAGGCCTTATAAGGACTGTTGGATGTTTGTCAAATCAGGCAACATCCTCATTTACTACAGTCCAGAGGAGGGGCACTGTACACACATGTGTTTGTATCCTTACAGCGACTGGTGGAAAATCATCTGTATGCAAAGCTAAAGATATGTTTTTTGCATGTGACAAATGTCCAGTTTTTGGGAATATTACAAAACACCACAGAGGGTACACATGAATCCAAAAAAGGTAGCGCTCAGGTGGCCCAGCCCATATCTGTGAAGGAAGTGCCAGCCTTGCTATGGTTCACACATGTCTACTGTCACTTTATGAGGAACCTCTGAGGGTTCCCGGTGCTCATCATGCTCATTGGCTATGAAAAGATGCTCTCTATAATTGATCTTCTGAGGCAGAGCAGCTTTCTGGTCCTGAGAGAGCTGATGCGGTGCATGCTGGTTCTGCAGAGTGTTGGCTCACTGACACTGTCTTCCAGTTTCTCTAGATCCGTACAGCTTGACTATTGTCGCTGGCAATGTCCATTCCTGTTGCAACTACCAAATTATCTTTTTTCCAAACGTTAGATCTTCAAGAATGTTTCGAGAAGTCCAGTGGTGCAAGAGAGGCCTAGCTGCCTTGCGTTTCGCCCATTAAAATCATGGGGTGAGAAAAATAAATTTATGGCGTCATTGATATATTTGCTCAACAGAAAGCATGGAAGAAGCTACAACACAACACGAGCAATGTGAAGAAAGAGGTGATGTATACAGGTTGGGGCAAAAAAGCAGCGAACTGTGGTTTTATGAAGAAAGTGTTTTGAGGAGGCGGAGTAGGGGTGCGTGGCTGGATCATGAAGACACGCCTTTCTGGTGTTTTTTTGTTGGCCTTTCATTTGGATGCAACAACTATAAGGAATATGATGCTATTTGCTCAAGGAATAAAAAACATGTAGCTTTGAAACATTTAGAGGTTGTTTTTGGATGTTAAAGACTGCCTGGCTCCAAAGAAAGCATGCAGGCTCAGGGGCACTGATTGGTGCTGCCCACAGAGCAAAAACTCTTTTCAAGATCAAGCTATAGTGGCCAACCAATAAGTAAATCTGAACATGTTAGGTCCAATATCACACTAAAGGTATGGTTAAATATTTATTGGGGTACTGGTCAAGGTGTGATATCCAGGAGCTGGTCGTAAGAACTACATTGGGCATCACCGTAGAGAAACGCATGGTAGGGTACTAATGGCATTGGGCATCTGGGGGCAAATTCACAATAGGAAACACAGGGGAAACGTTCCAATAGCACCTTGGAGCAAATCCCAGCAGGTAAAATCACACGGGGGCACCTATGGGTACTATAGTATAAGGCAGAATGTAGACTGTTAAGCAGGTTACTGAGGAGTGCAAACAATGACGCCACATAAAGCCAGGCATTGCATGGCCCAGCAAGGTATGATAAGGGCATGACAAGACCTAACAAAAATTAAGCTATCGCAAAGCACGAAAAGGCCTGACAAGGAAAAACAGCCTGGTAGTCTCTCTCCACATCTACCACTGGCCTTACACAGAGAGGTCTCCTTTTTCTATTTCTCTGGTGTCCAGACATTTGGTCGACTGAAAACTGGTCGAAAGACATTTGGTCGACGCAATTTGGTCGAAAACCAAATGGTCAATTTTTTTTTTATTTATATATATATTTTTCGGGTTTTCGTTTGGGACCCCCCCCCCCAAAAAAAGAGGTGAAAATAAAAATAAAAAAAAATTCGACCATTTGGTTTTCGACCAAATTGGTTCGACCATTTGTCCAGTCGACCAATTTTTTTCGACCAAATGTCTCCTAACCATTTCTCTCTGGGAGGGTATCTCTCTCACTCTCTCATGAGTGGGTGTGTGTGTGTGAGAGAGAAAGGTGCAAGTGTGCAGTGCGGGAGAGAGTGAGACAGTAAATATCCAATCATTTGAGGAATTATATGATTACTAATGAAACGTTGGTTCATTGAGTGCGGGTGGCTGACTTATTGTAAATGAAAACAAATATTTGGTTATCAAAGCAGACCTTGTGAGGGGATTATTCAGGTGTCGAGATGTGATGTTATTTTGAATGATGCAGCCAGTTTTGTGTTTGTGTTGATGAGAGACGTATAGGGTGAGACACAGCAAGCCACAGATGCAAAGAAGGGCCCTCATTATTGTCTAGATAGGTCACGGGCAACGTGCTCGCCTTGGGAGCATGACGACGCAAAGCAATACAGGTTCGGTCCCCAGGTATTAAGTCTGTTTTAAATAACCAATTAATTATAGTTATCGAAATAGGAAAGGGTAGGCTGGTCTACCACTTTAACAGCCTCTGCCGCCCTGAAAAGCTGATAAGCGTGCTCTGATTGGCTGTTCATTTAACAGCCTTGAAAATGCAGTGTTGATTTCAGACATTAAAATAGTCTTGACAATTAGAACACCCTAGCGGGTGTGTCACAATCGTGATTGGTCAGTCTTCGGGCGATACGAACTTGTATAGCCCGCAGATTGAATACAGCCTGCAAGTACTGTTTTAATTACTTACCTGTTCCAGCTGCATCAGGGAGATGACCTGTCGTTGTGATTGCACACACCGCCGTATACGCTGGGTTGTGTTGCGTTTTGTACATGATGGTGTTGATACGCTGGGTTGTGTTGCGTTTGTACATGATGGTGTTGATACGCTGGGTTGTGTTGCGTTTGTACATGATGGTGTTGATATGCTGGGTTGTGTTGCGTTTGTGCGCTGGGTTGTGTTGCATTTGTACATGATGGTGTTGATACGCTGGGTTGTGTTGCGTTTTGTACATGATGGTGTTGATACGCTGGGTTGTGTTGCATTTGTACATGATGGTGTTGATACGCTGGGTTGTGTTGTGTTTTGTACATGATGGTGTTGATACGCTGGGTTGTGTTGTGTTTTGTACATGATGGTGTTGATACGCTGGGTTGTGTTGCGTTTTGTACATGATGGTGTTGATACGCTGGGTTGTGTTGCGTTTGTACATGATGGTGTTGATACGCTGGGTTGTGTTGTGTTTTGTACATGATGGTGTTGATACGCTGGGTTGTGTTGCGTTTTGTACATGATGGTGTTGATACGCTGGGTTGTGTTGCGTTTGTACATGATGGTGTTGATACGCTGGGTTGTGTTGTGTTTTGTACATGATGGTGTTGATACGCTGGGTTGTGTTGCGTTTTGTACATGATGGTGTTGATACGCTGGGTTGTGTTGCGTTTGTACATGATGGTGTTGATACGCTGGGTTGTGTTGCGTTTGTGCATGATGGTGTTGAACCTGGCTGCGGTCGTCGGGTGTGCAATGGGCGTAGGGATATTTCTTTGCTCCGCATATCTATCCCAACCTTGCTTCTCGAGTAATCTGAAGGCACCATAACCGTCTTTTTGATGTGCCCTGAGGCGACCGTCGGTGCATGCAGCGCTGTCCAATAATAAATAGCCATAATTGCTGTGTGATTTCCACGTTTTAAAAATAGAAACTGCCATTTTTTTTATCATCATATGGATTACTGAAATGGTCTTTGAGTCATTAAGCAATGAAATAAAAATGAGTATGGCCTAATAGCCGTTGCTTTTTTGAGGTCATGGTAGTTTAGATGTTTCTTCCCTAAGAAACTGACTAGCCAGAGAATACAAAATTATTCTCTCATTTGAAGGATGTAACTTTCGCATGATTGAGGGGCTGATTCAGAATGGCGCAAATCTCAGTTTTTTCGGCGCAAATAATTCCTTGAATCAGCCCCTAAAACACTCCAAAAAGCACACTGCGATCTAGTTTCCACTCGCGGCAAGTACGCGTTTAAGGAAGCTTCCAAATTCTTTCAAATGTGAACCAAATTGAGCACGAAATTGGGCTGGTTTGAAGGGAATATAGGCTCGGTTCCATTTTCACACGTGCGGGGCTGCACGGTATGTGTAGGTCGTGCAGAACAGACTGTGGTTTGATTGTTAAAGTCTCTTTGGGCCTACCTGCAGCCCGCAGTGTGCACAGACAGCCAGGTGGATGAGATAATTAGGGGACATCGACTGCTGCTGATGCTATAACGGCTTGAGCTCTCATTTGGGCATGTATTGAAGTGTTGAATCAGGCGAACCCGAACGCCTTAAGGTCTCATACTGTTTCCTGTCACGTGCAGGTCAGACAGAGACGGGGCACAGTGTACGGTCACCGGATCAGTCCATGGCACTAGGTCGCCACTTTTTCAGGTCTGAGCTTTTTCTTTTAACAACCGTGTGTGCACTCTGGGAGTTGTAGTCGAGTGATTTGAAGCAATTGATACAAATGGGTTTTAAGGGAAAGCCCAGGACTGGGAAAGCTGTGTCCCACGCACATGGGTTCCTTTTGTGCTTCTATCACAGTAACATGCCCTCATCTGATCTGTAATGAGCAGGAACAAGCAAGAACATTTTGCAAAACTTGTGCTGTGCACCACCGCCTGTGGTTCTTATATTTTATGGCTCGAGGAAAAAAAATTGCAAAATGGTAAATAAAGGTTTTTATGAATTAATTTTATTAAATGAATAGTTTACACTGATCCTTTGCTTATCTAATGTTGTCCGAAGTCCTCTAAAATGTAGTTAATCTAAATAATGCACGTTCCATGAGGCATCACTTCCTTTGGTTTACATAATAGATGCGTCCATGTAGCCACATCATGGTCGGATGATGCCAGGGTGGCTCCATGCCCGATAGTGGTTCCACGGCAGCAAGGGACTCTGACCCCGCACCACCCTTTCTAGAATTTGAAATTCTAGCTACACCATCTAACCAATGGCCGAGGTAGGCTCTTTGGGTGGAAAGGCTTAAAAAGTATTTTGAGGCCACTGAAGATGTGAACGACAGTGCCAAGAGGCCCACGCGTCTATACTCAGCGGGCCCTGCAGAACACGTTCCATCCTGTGGATAACTCTGATCATGCTGCTAAGACTATTTCAGCCCAATGGGGAACGCTGACTATGAAAGATTCCTACTGCGTGATGTCAAAGAAAAAGGAGCACGACTCAATCAATGTGTTTCACGCAAGGCTGAGACAGATTGGTTTCACATGTGTACTATTGAATGAGGAAGATGAGATTAGAGCCCAGTTGATCCAAGGCTGTTTTTCGATGAAACGGAGAAAGCAGATACTGAGGGGACCGGGCTTCAGCCTCACCCGCCTCTTGGAGCTAGGAAGAACACTTGAACTGCTAGAGGTGAGACAATCTAGAATGGATCCGACCCTGAAAGCCGTGAAGATAGAAGCGTATGCTATTGCTAGAAATCAGCCCAAATCGTAACCCAAAGCGAGAGGGATGCTAAGAATGATCGATCTTCTGATTCGAAGAATCTATGTACCTCCTGAAGTTATACATTGCCACACACTAGTGCATCCCTGGCCATGAGTCACACATGTGGGAGGTGTGGTAGGATGAATCATTTTGCCAAGGCCTGCAGAGCCCAGCTTCCACAAAATGCTCCTCAGAGCGGGAATGAACAACAGCCCTTCTTTGCAAGGAGACGCCATAACATTACTCAGGTGAAGACCTCAATGCCTGAGGCAGACACAAAGTCATTGGACGAGGAAGGGGTTTGGGGGAAGGACAGAAACACACGAGGCAGCCACGATGTGTTGTCCGGACAAAAGACACAAACACTCGGTTCTATGTGATTTTGCCAAAATCACTTTCTGAGAGGTATTTTATATCAACACATTTATAACGAAAAAAACAACACATTTTTTGTTTTATTTTGGGGGGTTCCCCGAACCCCACTGTTTCCCGATGCATTTAACCCCTTACCCTAACCCCCATATATATGTATATAAAAAACATTTTCAATATAAATGTTTCATTACAAAATACCACTCTGAAAATGATTTTGGTGAAATCACTGGATACCAAACACTCCTGACTTGACCAATACGGGAGCGTCTGTGAATGTGATGGCTCTCTCGCATTACCAGAAGATGAACACTCCGGCTCCCCTAGTACGCACCCAGGTTTGCACATTCATGTTTCGGTGTTCAAAACCCTTTCCCCCCTTGCAGGGGGTTTTGTGGCTGCTGACCAGCATTGCCCACAGACAATTGGGGCACAATTTGATAGGACTGCTATTAGTGAAGCTACCTTACTTGGGTGTGAGGCAGCAGAAGCACTGAACATCGTGAACTTTACTAATGGGGTGTATGTGGAAGACGTTAATTCATTGATGAACAGGTTCAGCTCATTATTCAAGGGCAAAAGGATTCTTGAGGGTGACCCTATCAGACTCCTTGTCAATTACACTATCATGCATAGACGGGTAGCCTTTCACCTGCGAGGAAAGGTAGAGGAAGAACTTGACAAATTGGTGCATCAGGATATTACTGAGAGAGTACATGGGCACCATTGGGTTCCCCAATAGTGGTGGCAGCTAAACGTACGCAGCCCCGGTCAGTCTGGATATCGTGGGCAAGTGGCTTGCCCAATTAAGTGACCAAAAGGAAAAGGCATATCACACCCATGACAGATGACATCATTACCGATCTGCAGGGTGTGGTGTTCTTGTCAAAGCTTGACCTGAAGGCAGGCTACCATCGGGTATGATTTCAACCAACGTCCAGATATGTAACCACTTTTACTAAACATAAAGGATTATACACATAGGAAGGCTCTCACTTCTGGTGTTACTGTGGCTTGCATTGACCCGGGAAGAAATTCGGAACTGGTCGTGGTAGTGGGTGCCAGTCCATTTGGGCTGGGGGCAGTGTTCCTGTGGAAAAACACAGGGGATCGGTTGAAAATTGTGAAATAAATAGAACCTGGAGACAATGGAAATGGCAGTGGTGCATTGTATAAATCAACTTAACAACGCATATGCGAGCCAAGCGCTTGTCTTTCGGCTACATAGCAAAGATATTTACAGATTGAGAAAGAGGTATTGGCTATATTATGGGGCTGTACATACGATCTTTTGGTCACCTATTACAGTGATTACCAATCATAAGCCGCTGATCCCCACCTTGACCGGTGCCTCCTCACATCCCCGAGCGAGGATAGAATAATTGATGCTGGAACTGCAAGAGTATCATGCGTTGTTGTCTTATAGATCTGCAGGTTGGAAACCCTGCTGACTACCTATAAAAAAGCCCGTGGGTGCATGGCCAGTGCTCTACAGTTACCGAAAGGCACATATGCATGGTCACAAAGGACATGGTTTAGAAATCTACGTTGCTGGAGGACATTTCGGCAGCATCAGTGGAAGATGAGTGTTTTCAGATCATTGGGCAGGCAATAAGAGTGATGACGGAAAGCGAATGCTTCCAACATTGGCCAGAAGAACGTGTGAGTCCAAGGACACCCTAGAAAAGCATGGCGTGTGAAGAACGAGCTGGCACTGGCTCCAGATGGATTGCTGCTTAGAGATTCAAAGATTGTGATTCCTACCAAGTTGACCTCAAAAGCTATAGGTCTGGCTCATCGTGGACAACATGGGAAAGCCAAAACAGAGGCCAGTCTGTGTCAAAAGGTCCTGTTTCCGAAGTTGGAAGACAGAGTGGGCACATATGTGAAAGAATGTTTGCGGTGCCAGGCAATAGCACCAGAAATGAGAGCACCGTCCAATTCAGTCGGAAAACGAATACCTGTGTTCTGTGGGAGCCAGTAAGCGCTGATTTTGACTTCATGATTGTGCAGAAACACTTTCTGGTTGTGTTGATCAGTATTTCAGAGATCCGGAGATGGAATTTATATCCTCTACAGTGGTAGATGATGTTGTTCCGGTGTTGGAGAAAATATTCGTGGCACATGGATACCGGTTCGAGGTGGAATCGGACAAAGGATCCCCATTCATCTATTCTTGATGGGTAGGGGAGTCTATCATCGAAAAATAACCCCCATCATGACATGGAAACATGGCGATGCAGAGAGGTTTATGAGAACCGTAAACAAGGTTTTTAGAATGTCTGAGAGGAAAGGCTTCAGCATGAGTTGAATAGCTGAGGTGCTATTTGGAACATGCCCCTGAGGGCTGACCCCGCATCATGCTTCTAGGGAAGCCCAGAGCACTGACGATGTGGCAGCCGATGCAGAAGGCAGAATGATGAGAACATAGTTGTAGGGGACAGTGGGCTGGTAAGAAATCGCAAGCCAATGGGAAAGTTGAGTCTTACGTACAGGCCTCGCCCATTCCAAGTTATACAGCAAAAGGACCCATGGTTAAACACCCTTCTCCAAGAAGCTGTCGGGGTCAGTGGATGGGAAGGAGGACAAAGATGTGCCAGGTGAGGATGATGGCCTGCAGGACGAGCAGGTTCGATCTCCCCTAGATGTTTCAGCTGGGCAGGGGCGAGTGGACAATCCCTGTGGTATTTCAGTTGAAATGAGGCAGGACCCACAGATGGAGCTCATGTGTCGGGCCACAGAGGACCTCCTGGAGTAAACCGAAGTATCTCTGTGACTATCTGCTAACTGAACAGCTCGAGGCCCTGATTATGTACTGAATATGTGACATCATCTGGCCACCTATGATTGTTGTTATTATAAAGGAGGAGTGTTATTGTGTGGGGTCCGTTTAAGGGAGACGAGGTTTGTAGCGTTATCACTTTGTGCTAATAAAGTGAGGGTCACCGGATGTGGAAGGCAGTTCACAGGGGAGCACCCGTAATGCGAACAACACTATCGCGGGTGTGTTTATTATGTGGTTGCCTTATCAGCCACAAGATACAGTGAGTTTATTGACTCACAAAAGTGCAGGTGCTGCATTTACCGAATAACCAAAGCAACTTTAAGAAGGCAGAAAAGCTTAAAACAAATCAAGGAAGCGGCACTTTGCACGTAGCTGTGCCACAAGGTTGCTGTGCAAGGCGCATTGATATGTGAGCATTCTATGGCCGCCCCATCGGGAGGAAGCTGGCATACATTAAATAGCAATGCAATTAAATAGATAATGCCCTTGGAAGGCTCCCGCTCACCTGCTATGTATGTTGATGTATGTTGAGCGCAAGTGCACACGCACGTATCCCTTGCAACTCAGCTGCGCGTTTGCAGAAAGGACATTTACAGTGTGCAAAACAATTAAAGAATTTACATTTAAGAAAAACAGAACCTTCTTGTAACATGAATATTTACTTTGCATGTAGATATGCATGACAAATGTATATGCATATGTTCACAGGTTTATAGCAATGGCTGTGCATGCATGTGCCATGCAATGTCAATCCAAGCAGTTGTGAGATTTTAATTACATTTTCACTACGTTAGAAAGGGCCTGCAAATACAAAGGTGAGGATTCCAACTGAGTGATTCGCCCCGCTGATTGGTGGAAGACAGAGCCCAATGATATTCATGATCGCCATGCTCCGACCGGGCCGGTTGGACTTGCCTATTGACTGCGTGGCAGACGTGCATGCTTGCAATGTACTTCGCATCCTGTTCCCCATTCCTCCTCAATGCTCATGGCGGGCTCAGTCAAAGACTGAGTCATGGAAGGCGTTGTGGCTGGGCCAGATGGGGCTGTCTCTGCACACCGTGAAGGGACGCCGCGCAGGCGGCAAAAGACAGTTAATGCACAGGCGCCGCTACCACTTGTTGTTGGTCTAGGGATCACTCTGGGCCCACACATACAAATGAACACATGGATACAGAGCACTGTGGTCCAAAGTCCACTGCCGCACTGCCGCACGTGCTGATGAAACTCCCTTTTATTGGGACACCGTTGTCATGACAGTGAGTCTTTAAGTGGACGTCACCACACTGCTCCTTTTTCATAACAATAAACAAACTCAAAGAGGCATAAACTTAAACAATGGAACAACAATCCAACAGTTTATATATCATAGTCCTTGTCCACATGTTGCTAACCATCTAGTCTTGCAAATATGATGGGCGTCCCCGCCACTCTCTGGCCGGATACCTTACTTTTGCCAACACGTCGTCAGCACTCTCTGCTTCCTCAGAATGAGTATAGACTAGAGTAGGGTCTCTGAATGACTAGAGACCAGCTCCCCTGTTGCAGCGTCAGAGTCTTAGCTCAATTCCTCTTCAGTGTCCTCTCCCCCTTCGCCCAACGGGGCAAGTGGCAGTGAGTTTTCTCTTCCTTCAGTTTCAGAAACACAGGGCCTCATTACAAGTTTTGTGGTAGCCTTGCCGGTAAAACCAGCAGGCTGCCGCCAAACTTGTGATTTTTTCTGGCACCCGCGAATGGGCAATTACCGGGTCATTACGGCCCACCCGGACCCAGTAATTGCCAATTCGCAGGCGCCGGAAAAAAGGCTCCCCATTCCCATTGCATAGGGCTCAATGGGAATGGGGAGGTCGGATGCACCGCTATCATTCAGAATGGTGACGGTGCATCCGACATGCTCTGCTCGTGGGTGCCGGTACGCCCGCCAGGCCAGTCCTGGCAGGCAAGAAGGCCCCCGCAAGCAGAACTCGTAGTTTACCGGTCTGGTAACAACGGTACCGGTAGCTTGCCAGTACCGTTGTTACCGGACTGGCAAACTTATGAGGCCCACAGTATCTTTTGAAGAAACACAAGTTCCTTGTCACTGTGTTGTGGTAATTCAATGCCATCACCATTGACCCGTTCATGGCTACCACATGCAATGGGTCAGGCTTGTAGGTCAAATCCAATTTTCCTGTGGTGTTTCCTGACTTTATTAGTTCTGCATCTCATTCTTGTAGCAGACTCCTCACATTTTCTCCTTCATTGGTCCTACGCCTCTCCTGATCAACCCTGCTGACATCTATTTCACCAGGATTTCGATCGCTTCCATCAGGGTTGAGGCCTTGAAAACATGTCTGAAACAACGCCTCAGCAGGGGGCACTCCCGTTGAGCAGTGCGGAGTAGAGTGATAATTCATGAGGAATTGGTATAGCACCTTTTTGAGGCACATCCCTTGGCCCGATGCTATTCAAAACACTTTGTTCAGAGTCCTCATGAAACTTTCTGCATCACCACTAGCTCGGGTCACACTGGTGTGATCTTTCTGTGGTGGATCCCAAAGTCCTGCATGAGTGCACCAAAACTGTCGCTCTGGAACGGAGTCCCATTATCTGAGCACATCACCTCTGTCAGACCATGGGTGGTAAATATTTTCTTTATTATTGGGATGGCGTCAGCAAGAGCCATATGTGCCACAAACTCCACCTCAGGGTACCTTGACCACTTTTCGACCATGACCAGAAAATGTTCATTGCGGCTGGTGGAGCCAAAGTCAATATGAACAACCTGCCAAAGAATACTCCCTCTCGGCATAGATTCGATGGTGGGCTCTGTGTGCAGGGGCTGCCGCCTGGCACCATACGCATCCTCGAATGAATTCATCCACATTTCCTCAAGCCCAGGAAACCACACATTTATCCGTAGGAACGCCTTCGTCTTTGCAGACCCCTGGTGACCCTGGTGTGCCAGCATTATAACTTTAGAGACATATTTGGATGGAATCACAGTCCGGGACCCTCTCAGCAACAACCCATCATATGTAAACATGAATTCACTTTTTACACGCTGCAGTTGTTCTAGCGATTTTTTGGTGCTTTCGGTGCGTCTGTCCAACTTTATCAGCATCCACTTCCATTGTCCTCTGGTGATTGCTTTGCGCATCATCAGGAAACACTGGTCATTGGAGGAGGCAAGTCTTGTCTCGTCAATGGACATGGAGTTGGTGTCATTACTCTTAGATACCATCTTCTGTCAGGCACTCCTCTGCGGCAGCATGCTCATCCCTGGGGGCAGAGTGTCGGGAGAAGTAGTCCACCGCATTGTCTGCCCCATGTTGGTATGTCAGGCTGACCTTGCACTCCTGCAGGGCCAACATCCATCTCTCGATGCAGGCTGGTGGTTTGGCCAAAGATCCTGCCAGGATCGGGATCAATGGTTTGTGGTCTGTAACTACTGTAATCTACTGCACTTCCCCCTCTCCCTTCCCCCAGGCACTTTTCCCTTCTCCCTACCCTTGTACTTGCGCGATCTGTATGACACTTGGCCTAGTAGGATTGTTTGTCTGTCTTTCCACTGTTTTTCCCTCTCCTGCCTCGTCGCGCCTTGAAACACTTGTGTATAGGCGCGTTATAAATACCATATCATATCATATCATATCACCATTACAAGTTTCCCAAAGATGTATAAATGGAAGTGGCAGCAACTCCACCGCAGAGCCAGCGCCTCCGCCTCATGCTCTATTTGGGAGTATCATTGTTCTGTTGCCGAGAGCGTCCTGCTGGCATAGGCAATAGGCCTCACCTCGGCCGCTATGTTGGGTAAGCATGGCACCCAAACCATATGGGCTCACATCCACAACGGGCTCTGATGGCACCCCTGCATCAAAAAACACCATTGTGGTGTCTGCAGTTAGAGCGCCCTTCATGCTATCAAAAGCAGCCTGTTGCTACGACATGTACTTTTTTATGTGTTTCCGGAGGGGTTCCAACAGGGAGTCCAGACCCTTTATGAATCTCCTTCAGTGTGTGATCAAACCTAGAAAACTGCAGATCTCGGAAACATTCTCTGGTGGTCTTTCACCTTTAATGTCTTGGACTTTGACAGGATCTGCCGATACTCCACTCCCCTGGAATATGAATCCAAAAACTAAATTTTTCATTGCCGAAAACTGCACTTGTCTTGGTGCAGCGTAAGCCCCAACAGTCGTAGTCTAGTCAGTACCTTCTCTAGACAATCCAAATGTTCGACTTCTGTGCATGTAACACCAGAATGCTGTCGTTGATGTTAAGCACCCCTTGGATGCCAGCTAACGCACCCCGCACTGTGTTCTGAAAGAATTCAGCAGCAGAAAAAATGCCAAAGTTGAGACGCTTACAGCGCTGCTGACCCTTGTGTGGGATGAATGTTATTATGTACCAGGAGTCCAGGAGCAGTATCAACTAGTGGTAACCAGCCTTTAGGGCATGTTTTGAAAAAACAGTACCCTGTAAATCAGCCACGATCTCAGTCTTACTGACGTTGAGGCTGAGGTTGTTTGCAGAACACAATAACTGTATTGCGGACAGACAGATATGAACGAGGTAGAAGAGGTGGCTGAGGGTAGCCTGAAGGAGAGCTGTGTGTCATCCGCATAACACTGGAAGTAAAGATGAAAGTGGCAATCACAAGTGCCAGGGCAGCCATGTAGTCATTTAAAAACCCGGGGGATAGGTTAGAAACCTGGGGAATGCCACAGGTTGAAATGGTGACAGTTGAGAGAAAGGACCCAAGTTCCACCTGGGATGGGCGGTCGTAAAGGAAGGAGGTTAACCATGCCAGAGCCTGACCTGTGATTCCCAGGGTGTCACGGAGATGCGCGAACAGGATGTTGTGGTTTACTGTGTCAAAGGCAGAGGAGAGGTCAAGAAGAATGAGAACAGAGGGAGTGTTAGTGCCAAGATTTGAGAGCAGATCTTCATGGGTGTTCAGAAGAGCAGTTTCCATGCCTCTGGATGCTCTAAAGACAGACTGATGGTTGTGGAAGCAACCAGCAGATTCATTGTGGAGGGTAAACCGAGAGATAGCTAGCTTCTCCAGGAGTTTGCCCAGGAAAGGAGTGATAGAGATAGGGTGGTAATCTGCTGGTGTGGAGGCATCGGCAGAGGGTTTCTTGAGCAGGGGGTGGGCACAAGGGAGTGCTTAAGAGAAGTTGGGAAAACTCCAGTGGCAAACGAGGTGTGGCAGAGATCAGGCAAGGCTGGAGCGACAGAGTCAATGTTGTCGGTAATGGTTTTGCTGGGGCAGGGGTCCACCTGTTTGGATGAGGCCTCCATAGATCAGACTTGTCTGGCGACTTCATCAGGTGTGATGGAAGTGAGAGAAGAGAGAAGTGGTGGAGGGGTCAAGGGATGGTCCAGAGGTGTTGGAACACCAGAACCATGTAGAAACTGTGAGTGATTTTGTGAGAACCATTCAAGAACTGTCAGTAACTTTGTGTGAACCACACCAAAGCTGCCGATGACCTTGTGTTAATAATTCATTGCTCTTCAAGCAAGGTATATGAACTCTTGTTGTTATAGTTTAAAAAGTTGTAGAAAAGAGGGTGTTCATCGTCTCTTTTGACCCTTATTTATCTTCTGCACTCAAATGCCAGCATGCAAGTACGCCTGACGCTTAACGGTCTCCTCTCAACTTCATTCCCCACATTTAGGGGACTTAAGCAGGGATGCATTTTATTATCTATACTTTTATATGTTTTATACTTGACATGAAGGATATCTTTTCATCTATTCATTCAGATGCCCCTAAGATGGGTTCATACTCGGTCCAGTGGTTATAAAACGCGGATGACCTTGTGCTCTTGGGAGACAATCAATTGGTAATTAACTTGTATAAACTCAAGTGATGAAGTGTGTAAAGACTAAATCCCGTAATCTAAAAACCTATATGTGGACTCTTCAAGATATAGGGCCTCAGTATAAGTTTGCTGGTCCAGGAACTATGGTACTGGTAAGCTAGCTGGCAAACTACGAGTTGTGCTATGCGAGCACAGCATATCGGATGCACAGGCATCGTTGTCAACGGTGCCTGTGCATCCGACCTCCCCATTCCCATTTAGCCCTATGGGGCCGAATGGGAATGGGGAGCATCTTTTTTCCAGTGCCCGCAAATGGGCAATTACCGGGGCTGGAATGCCCCAGTAATTGCCCATTCGCGGGTGCCGGAAAATATTGCAAGTTCGGCGGAAGCCGGACGGTTTTACCGGCAAGGCTACCGCCAAACTTGTAATGAGGCCCATAGTTTTAGCAGAAGTTAATTAATACAAATACTTAGGAATCAACATAAATAACTCAAGCAATGATAGTCCTTATCTCATGGACATTGATTACAAACTAACAGCACTCTCCTCACAGGCACGCATAATAATGTATAAATATGGTACATTTTTATGTGGTTCTGCTTAAACCTTTTATAGGCAAAAAGCTGTGCCTGTAATAATTTATGGTGCCGACTCTAAATACCCACAAAACCAAGCCTACTGGGATAAATTGGAGGGTATGTTTTGGGGAAAGATATTCAATCTTCCAAACTGTGCTCCAATATCCTTAATTAGGTATGAACTTGGACTGTCTTCTTTGTATCTGATTTATATGTGGATGCTATGCTGCTTATTGAGGAAATGTCTGTTGGTTGGAGAGGGGAAAAATGTATTTCACATGTTTGCAAGCTATCTTTTAACATCTGCACATGATTTGCCCTTAATTTGGAGAAATCATGTATATAATGCCTTGGCTGACTCTGATGTCTCAATAGAAGTTTTAATTGGGAATCCTGCTCACGCACAAAGGAAACTATATTATATGGATTGGATAAACACTCAGCAGAAATTAGGACAATATCGCAATTTTTCTAGTAACCATCTTGGATGCAAAAAATTGAATAGCACAGAAAATGACTTGCTGAAATTTCCATCATCTCAATCCAGGAGTCCATATCTTAGATTTAAACTAAGCCTACTCCATAAAAAAGATATTATAGCGCGCAGAGGCATTATAACCAGCCAAGAGAACTTCTTTCGCTTTTGAAAAACAAAAAGAAACTTTACAAGATTTGATTGCTGAGTGTTTATTTTTAATGTGGAAACTTTGCTACTGTTTAAACAACATTTTACTTGCCTTGAGATTTTGCATACAGGAGAACTTTTAGTACCAATATCAACTCTGTCAGAATAGCTACTATTCAATTTCTTAAACTGTTGGACCTGGCAAATGAGCTTTATTTTTAATCCCTCTTTTATCAAGAAAGCGTGACATCTTTTAGAAAAACCTGTTTTTAAAATTGTTATAGAAGATATATTTTAAAAAATTTAACAAGGCATACTGCAAGTTTTTAGAACATTTTAGAACATTGGTGAATTTGTATATGTGAAGATCTACTGAAATCATATTGTATTTTAAATAACAAAATAGTTTTTATGTGAATATTGTGAAATTGACTGAAACAATGACATATTATATTGAAAGGTTGTATATACAGCCATAACAATAAAAAAATAAAAAATATATGAACTCTTGTATACTAGGGAACTTGGATTTAGGACTACAACCGTCCCTTTGACTTGAATATTGCTCTCACTAAATTGAACTTTGAACCTCTGCACGAAGCCTATCAGTCTTGAGTCTTCTGTTGGTCCCTCGGCCCCGGACAGTGTATAGGATGCTTTGTGAATCTCCATGTGTTGGCCACAATCGACACCTGTCACTATATGTCTGATGAATTGGGGACCAGATGTGAGGTGCTTGAGCCTCAGGTATAGAATGGAAACACCTCTTTTCAACCATATTTGATCGTCTCCAGAGAGTTTCCCAATACAAATCTGTAGAAAAGTAAATTAGACAAAGATAAAATCATAACAAATCTTTTTTTTATTCTTTTGTTCCATGGTCATCTAAAAATCGGATGAAATATGACAAGACTACAATTGCAGCATGTACATATTGTAATTTACAAAAATAGTTTTGATAAGTGAAACGCTGGAAAAGACATATTCTGAGACGCGGTTTGCCCATTGAGATAGTAAGAAGTCACATTATACCTGAGATTACAAGCTTCATATGAAAGGAGAAATCCTTGTCTGACTTTGAACAAGATGGATGGATATGTGATAAAAAAAAGTCATGTTTACTGCACAATAAACAACAGTCATGTCTACAAATACACCAAGTGTTCATTGAACCGGCGTTACACATCATTCAGAACCAGTAATTTGTGAATATTTAATTTAAATGATTTTGTGAACATGACAGCTCTTCCAAAGAAATCAGGTGTGCTTTGAAACATCATGACTGATAACAAAAAAATATACTTGTTTACATAGAAAATCAATAACAGGAAAATGAACACAAAAACATGCATTGAAATCTGTGATTCCGGGAAATGATCAGTTCATGAAAATTCCTGAATAAAATAAAGTGTATACATAACTAACGGTTTGGACTTCAGCTTTGGCTTGTAAAGGTTAAAGAGCACGAAACAATTAAAAACTGTTGAAGTACATATTCAGTTCAGTTTGATCCATTTTTGCTGTGTGTCTGCGTAGTACAGTTCTCGCTTTGAAATTTGACCAACGACTGTTGACTATACCAGCGAGATTACATTGCAGATGCCGGAGTTTCTTTGCGAGCAAGTATTTCTTCCTCCAGCTCTGTGACCTCTATGTTTCAGGTTTATGGCCCTATGTCCCTCATTATGAGGCTGGTGGTAATGGTAAAAGGGGGTGGCAGTTAAATTACCACCTGTTGTTACTGCTCTGCAAATTTTGTTTTTGACAGTATTATGGTATTGCTGAGGTAAATACCAGCTGACTATGAAAAAAGAAATCCTTCAGTTTTTACATCTACCCAGGAAATAAAAAACCTGGAAATAACTGCACAATTCCTTATTTGAGCCTTTTAGCTATCTGGTTTTGTCATCGCACACAAACGTATGATCCATCCACCCACATAAAAAGTGTGGTTTTCTGGAGAAGATAAAGCATATATACACAATTCACTATAGCCACAATTGCAACACTATAAAAGTAATTTAGAACTAAAATAATGAAAAAGGCATTCCCATTGCAAACTCAAAAGGGAGTGTGGAGTTATCCTACCGTGGAATTAAATTGTCAATGTTGTTTGTTTTCTCTGGTGAGATTGTTTACGGTGCCAATTAAAAAGCAAAGTATATTTTCCTTTATTCATTAAAAGAAACTCCACTGAAGGAAATTTATTTTTTTCTCAGCATATTTCATTTTTCACGGTGGTGCATTTCAAAGTCCTGGGGCCCGATTCATGGAATTTGTTGCATGCTGCAAAGTGACTTTGCACTGCCAACAAACACCCTGATTCATGAAGCAGGGCAAAGTGTATTTTTGCAGGGTAAAAGTCACTTTATACTGCAAAAATACACTTTGCACTTCTCCTTGAATCAGGGTGTTTGTTGGCAGTCAAAGTCACTTTGCAGCGTGCAACCAATTCCATGAGTCGGGCCCCATGGTCTCTTCGTCCTCCAGGAAGGTTGGAAAGATGGTTCTTAAGCAAATTAAAATGTCACAGTCCAACACATTCACTCCTGTACAGCTTGCAATTGAAGACTTGTGTTTGAACAAGAGACAAAAGCGCATTCTGGAGGTCGACTCTGCACCAAAAAGGTGGTGACGAGTGTCGTAAATGCATTGTCTAAGTGAAACCAGCTATGCACGCACCACCAGATTCACCACTGTGTGTATGTGTGTGTGTGTATATGCTGTCAAAAAATGTAGCTACTTTAAGACAGGCTCCAAGAACTTCAGCTCGCTTTTTAGGAGAGTCATACAATTTCATCCCTAAACAATAGGATATCCTCTTTTTCGTTTGCTTCTTAACCTTTAGTTCGGGTGACTTCTGCCCAGAGGATTAACGATGAACACCCCCTAGTTGCCACCTCAGTTCCCAATTACAACTCTGCCCACATTTCCGCATCCCCATCTGAAATTTATTTGAAAATAATCTGATTTTTCCTGTTTTGCTTGTCCCTCTCTCCTCTTTCAGTATATCCTTTATTGTTGCATCCTCAATCTCCATTCCTCTCGATTCTTCCATCCGCAATATTATTTGAGTTCCTACTCTGCACGCTCCAACAACTGCTGTTGTATAGTTTCTGCTTCTCAGCAGTACCCACATTCTCCAGTTTCGTACTTGCAAATTCTATTTAGTTGTTTATGCAGTTTTGCATGGTGTAATCTAAGTCTACTAGGCATTGTCCGCTGTATTCTGCACAGGAGTCTCTTTGTTTTATAATAATGACTCCCTTGATTGTTACCTTCCCATTTTTCTTGCCAATCTCTCATTCATTCCTTAATATATTCTTTATTTCCCATTCACATAAAAGCATGGGATTACCCACCGCTTCTCATTCCATTCCCGTTTTTGCAGCTAAATCTGCTCTGTTATTGCCGTAGACACACGAGCTGAGTTACCTGGCACCAAGGCCAATTCTATTTCAATCGCTGTTGTTCTTGTTCCTGTATTGTCCAATTGAAATGCCATCAGAAAATCACTTCCATAACTAAAAGTGAAAGTCAATGGTTATGTAAAGCGTCAGGCATGATCGCCCTACCTTCTGTTTTTCAAAAACAAAAGGTAATACAGAGCAGCTCAGTTGATTGACGCAAATCACCATTTGGGCACAAGGAGAGGAAGGGGGGACCAAGTAGAAGAAAAAGTGCCTGGCTCCCATTTCTTTTGAAAGTTTCCTTGGCTTTCTCGTAACTCTCTTAACATTATTCGAAGGAATGCAGAGCGGATCAGCGATTCTGCTATATCATCCAACCAGAACTGAATCCTTTTTTAAATTTCCCAATGAAACTCTGATCTTCGAAACTTTAACTCATTTGAATTACAATACTTTGTGTGTATCCTTTTTGTTTGCAGAAGAGAAGCCAATTGCTAAATGAATGGAATATTGCAACACAAAGGCTGATATATGGTTCCTTTACATATTTTAAAAAGCATATATTTTCTTAATATATTAACCACTCCATTGTACAACAAACATATTTACAAAATCGATGATTATCTATAATATATATATATATGTTTTTTTCGTATATACACATTTATACATATATATTAAGGGGCTAATTTAGAGAGTGGTATGAATGAAATCCTGAGTGTTTCCACGGGTGGAAAATACCTTTTTTGCTAGTTTAGATTAGCTAATATCACAGTTTGCATAGTTTGGTGAAGAGTGATAAAGCAGTAAACTGTGTTTCCTGGTGCCTTTGGTCTATTGTTGGATGTATAAATGCGGGCATTATATGGTAAAAAAGATTAAGTTAAGTAGAACATGTTTTTTTTTACATAACTAGTTAGAAAAGCTGATCTCCAAGAAAGGTACAAGTTGCTGTAAGACAAGGACACACCGTGCTCTGCAGTAAATCGCAGAGGTAAAGAAATTGAGATCTTACTAAAGCATGCCGATCTAAGACCCATTGCAGTGCTGCAGAAATAACAGAAGTCACTGCGTCTTCAAAAAGCCCAACCTTCTACATAGGATTTCGAAAATCTCTGCAACACACAACACCACTGTAATCACAGTAAACGTATACATGGCAATCAGGAATATAGTCTTTTCGAAGTGTTCTGGCACCATGCATCTGGTTATGTTGTACTTCTTATCCAGGGCACTGGCGTCACACTTGTAGATGGGGTTCACCTGGAAACCAAAGAGATGGCTCTGCAGCCAGAACGCTACAACCTCAAGGATGATTCGCAGTAGCACAGAGATGATGTAAAAGACGGTGTAGACGGGCCGCTGCAAGATGTCTTCCTGATCAATGCTCTTGCAAGCGGCGTAGAGGTGGAACGCGGCCCCCGGAACCAACACAGTCACGAGCTGCAATGCCCAGAAGACCTATGGAACAGCACAAATTCCAAGTTAGATCAGAGGTTTGCAACGTACATAACAGAAAGCTTGAGGATTTAAAAAGAAAAATAAGGCAGCATTTTAACAAGCATAAGATACATTGTAGGGCCTTTTAACTCTACTCAGGACCGTGTAGGGTTTTAGTAATAACAATGAAGCATCCTATTAACCCATATATCGGGTATGCGAAAAGCAATATCATTGGAAGCTTACCCATTTTCCATACCACATTGCCAATAGATTATATCCATTTAAGGCATCAGATGGCATTTTGGATTCCATACTCGTTCACCATATGGAGCAATATTTTCATTGATGTCGCGTTCTATGTGAAAGGCCCAAGTGAAAATATGAAAGGGAGTCTGAAGTACAGGAAATGTGGGTGGCTGCTGGAGAGGTGTTAGAAGTTTGGACAAAAGATGGCAGCCTTGTGGGAAGGGCTAATGTAGGAAGGCTGTACTGTGCAGCAGGAAGAGTCACAAGTGGCAACTCTTTTGGTGTTAAGGGCAGAGGCGTTGCTAGGGGGGGGCTGTGGGGGCTATAGCCCTGGGTCTTTTGGTTGTAGCCCTGAATAGAAGCTCAGGGGCTACAAACAAAATGCTAGCTAGCCCGAGTCCTGCCAGACCCGACATTAGCTTAGCCCCTGATCTTTTCCAAACTTAGCAACACCCCTGGTTAAGGGCCGGAAATGGCGTGTGTTGTTCTGTGCGCTAGAGCAGCCATGCTAGGTGACAGCAAGCCCATCATACTCATGGCAGACTGCTCTAGAGCTGTTCAATCTCTGAAGGGCATGGGTCTGTTTGTCCCCTTTAATAGAAGGTCAGTCAGTCATGTCATGCTTTGCTCTCATGAATGCCCACGTGCTTTGAGCTTCGTTTATGGCACAGGTTTGGTCATCCTAACACCCATCTATCACAATCTTAATGATGAACTGGTTTTGAAATGGGTACTATGGCAGAGCCCTTCACCGTGAAACATTTGGATGTTCATGGAACCACAGTGCAGCACTCTTCCACCATACATGAGGAATAGGGAAAAACTATAGACACAGATCTTGTACTACATTTCTGCCTCTACCCTACTATCAAAATCCAGTTCCTAAAAATCTTCGACAAGGCGACCGGTCTGTCCCACCACTGCTTCAGTTAAGCCCCCTCTGCAAATGTTTAACTCAGAGAGAAACATGCAAAGAAAAGGAGGCGGGAAGTCTTCCTGAGACTGCATGCACTCTGTTCAAAATATGACATGCAAGTATTCTTAGACAAGCTGTTTTTCGCCCTTTACCGCCTCACAGAGTACCTTGCTCCAAACATTGTGGCCAGATTGTGACCTGTGCACGAGCACATGCTGCCTTTTCTTCACATTTGTGCTCAGACTTGAAAAATAAGAAGGTGGGAGAGTGCTGCCTGTCTTCTTACCTATCTATCTCTTTACCATGAAAGTTATTTGTCCTCCAAAAATGTAGGCATGGAAATATGTTGACTAAAGAAAAGGCCGGACTTCCCAATCTCTCCTAAAACATGAAAAGAAGTCCTGAGAACCAAAAACTATCAAATGCAGTAGCCACCTTAGGGGTGGGGTGGCCTGTTGAAGGGGATCTTGTATGTGACCTTGAACACGTTTTATAAACACTGGATCAATTCACAACTGTGACAATGTCCTCTGCCTGACCTATAAGCTGTGTGTGGGGGCATCATCATGTGATGTGGGGTCTGGCAGTGATTCGAGGAGGGTCCCTTGGGAGCCCAGTAGCACTGGGAGCCTGGGGAAGGAGACCACCACATGGCTCATGCTGCCTCTTAATGCCCCTTTGAGAAATCAGCCCCAGAGTGTGGTAATGAAATCCACAGGTCTGGTAAGTCCGGACCTATGGTTTTTAACTATAATAGCACACAGAAGCTTACCAGAGTGAAAACAATCAGCGATATGCATGCAGCTACTGCAGAGAGATGCAGCGTGTGCAGCAGGCCCTCCCAGTTCCCGTTGCACAGCTCAATGTATGCGACCTGGCATGCATGCATAACTCTGGTACAGTCAAGATTACAGAGCAGACTTTTAGAGGCTCGACCCGTATTCGGAGGAAAGCCAGTAAAGCTGAATTAGACAACTGGGCAAGTGACTACCTGGTGTCACCACCAATCCATCATTACCGAGGGCGGTGAGGGGGGCAGAGCACTGATATGAAACTACACAAAGGAGCAAAAGTAGGGTAAGAGTTTGGAGTAGCGGATCATCAAGGTTAGGAGGCGGAGGAGACATTGGATCTGTAGGAAGAGTTGGAGGTATAGGTTGGAGGTACAGGATAAGCTGGAGGTGGAGGAGGTGCAAGGGGATCTGGGACTTGACAAGGAATTGGAGGTGAAGAAGGATTTGCGGGAGCAAGACAGCTTGGATGAGGTAAAGACCCGGAAGGAGGGGGGTGAGCAATGGGTTTTGGAAGCGCAGCAGGTGGGAAGAAAGCAAAAGTGATTGGAAGTGGTTAACATCCAAAAGGAGGATAGAAAGCAAGAGAGAATGGGGGTGCAGGAGGAGGGAAGAAAGAGATGGGAAAAGAGAGATTGGAAGAACTAACCATCCGGAAAGGAAGGGATAAATCTAGAGACGTTGGCAGGCGTGAAAACATAGAAGAAGGGAAGGTGGTGAAGTTATAAGGAGGAAGGAAAAGTACTTGAAGGAGAGGAGTAGAAGCCGGAAGTGAGAAAGGGGTACTGTCGGCAGTCCCTTGAAGGCACAGGAAGGGTGAGTAAGAAAATAAAAGACTATTTTCTGTCTGGGAGAAGTGGGGGGAGGAACAAGCATGTGGTGGAACCTTGAGAAGATCAGACGATAGTCAGCTGGAAAACCTGGGACAAGCTCAAGTGACATTTTCAAAGGTATGAAAGAACATAGACTTGGCAAAGTCAGGAGTAAGATGTTGTTGGGTGCTGGTAGGTTCAAGACCTAAAGGTACCAAGGAAATCCACAACAAATCAGGCACCTAGAAATCCCCCTGGCCGAATGCACCACTGGGAGACACTGTGGAGTCTGCTTGAAAAGAATATAGAGCTCCATTAAGAGTGCCTCAGATGTGTGAGTAGAAGTGCAGGAGATAGGCAGGGAGGGGGGAGCAGAGGAGTGGGCAAGTGCTGGTGGAGGGGCTGGAAGGGATGTGCTAAGGGGAGCGAAGGAAAAGAACCACAGGCTAAGTGCTAGTGCAGGCGACTCCCAAGGGTGGCATGCAGAGCAGCCAAGCAGGGGCCTGCAAGGGCAGTGAAGTGGTGGGGGTGAGGGGCGGTGCTGGTATCGACTGGGAAGAAGGGCCTTGAATCCTCTGATATTCATGAGGATCAGGCCACCAGTCACAGCAGCAGTGGGGTGAGAAGTTTCTGGAACTTGAGGAGGGCCGGCCCAAGTCTGAGAGGGGCAAGGAGGCTTTTTCAAAGGGAGGCACCAGCTGAGGAGAAAGACATGCCCCCACTCTCTGCTTGGAGAAACATTTCGCAGTCAAAGAGTTGGAGTTAGAGGAGTGGAGGGTTCTAGCAGGGGAGTATTTAGGGAGGGAAAGTTGGAGATAGCATGGTCCCAGGCCCCAGAAGGCCTTATGGATGATGCAGAGGTTCTTGAATTGATCCTTGCAGCCACCGGGAGCCAATGGAGAGCTTTTAGGGCTGTCAATATACAGTCCTTGGCCTTGATGGCAAGGATAAGTCTTGCAGCCCTATTCTGGATTAGCTGGAGGGGACATAGGGAGGAAAGAGAGAGATTGGAAAGAGGCTGTTGCAGTAGTCCAGCCTGGAGAGGACCACAGCTCTGGAGACATTCAGCATCTGGGGGAAGGTTAGGAAAGGAAGAATGCCTCTGAGGAGCTAGAGCTGGAAGTGGGACTTAGTAAGGTTCATAATGTGAGGGATGATGGAGAGAGCAGAATGGAAGATGGCCCCAAGGTTTTTGGCATCACAAGATTGTGGGGGTAGAAGGCCATAAGAGGGTGGCCAGAGGGTAGGAGGAAAAGAGGGCACAAGTGTCCCAATCTGAAGGATCTCTGTCTTACTGGCATTTAGGCAGAGATTGTTAGCTGCACACCATGCCTTAATGGCGGACAGACAGTCAGACATCAGAGAGGAGGTAGTAGAGGGAAGTTTGAAAGAAAGTTGTGCGTCATCGGCATAGCACTGGAAATGAGGAGAGAAGGAGGAAATCTGGTGAGCAAATGGGGCAAGATACATATTGAAGAGCCAAGGCGATAGGATAGAGCCCTGGGGGACACCACAGGTAGAGAGTGAGGTGGTGGAGGAGAAAGGGCCCAATTGCAACTGGGAAGAGCAGTCAGTGAGAAAGGAGGTCTGCCAATCCAGTGCCTGGTCAGTGATGCCGAGGGTGTCACAGAGTCATTTTATGAGGATGGTATGATTGACTGTGTCAAAGGCAGAGGAGAGATCAAGGAGAATGAGAAAAGCCTCCAGAGTTGGAGTTGAGATTTGCGAGCATGGTTTCACAGGTGTTCAGGAGAGCAGTTTCCGTGCCTCTGGATGCCCGGAATCCAGATTCATGGCCATGACGGCAGCCGACAACATCAGTGTGGAGAGTCTGTTGGGGGAGGATCACCTTCTCCAAGAGTTTACCGAGGAAGGGGGTAGTGGAAATAGGGCGATAATTAGCCGGGCAGGAGGGGTCAGCAGACAGACATTTTAAGAGAGGGTGCACAAGCGAGTGCTTGACGAATAGAGGGAAAGAGCTAGTGGCAAAGGAGTGGTTACAGTAGTTAGAAAGAGCTCGGGCGAGAGAGGAGATGTTGTCCTCAATGGTTCTGGAGGAGCATTGACGCACCCGTTTGTAGGAGACCTTCATAGAGTGGACCACTTTAGAGACCTCATCCGGTGCTATGGGTAAGAGGCAGGACAGTGAAGGGGGTGGTAGGAGAGGAGCCAAGGGAGGCAGGAAGGCAGGCGCCGGAGTGGAGATGTCAGTGGAGGAGATTGAGGACAATGCCCAACAATTAGAACTGACCCCTTGACTTTCTGAGTCCTTGATCATTTCTTCACAGTCTTTGGTTTCACCTTGGCCTTGGCCCTTGTTTTGTATTTCAACCTTTTCTCTCGATTTGTCTTTCTCACTGTATCTCTTTTCTGGTCATATATCAGGGTTATCTCCTGGATTATAAACCTTCCAGTGAGGATTATCATTCCACATGAGTGTCTTAACTCGACTGCGACAAGTATAAATATTCCAGTAATAATTCTATTTTCCCTCTTTCACTCTTGGTGCTTTGTCCTGACTGGGACGAGTATGAAGTTTCCAGTAATGATTCTCTTTCTCTTGCTTTCAACACCAATTTTATTTTATTTCGACTGGGACGAGTGTAAACCTTCCAGTAATGATTTTCTTTCTCCTCACTGCATGCCAATCTCTCTTCATTCAACAACAATCTTCTCAATTGGGGTGAGTATGAGCATTCCAGTTTTGTTTCTCATGCAACTCTTTTTCTCAACTGGGATGGGTATGACGGTTCCAGTAATGATTCTCTTTTAATCACTTGTCACGACTGAGGCGAATTTAAGCGTGCCAGTACCGATTCTCCTTCTCTTCACTTAATGGGCCTCATTACAACTCAGGCGTTAAGGGTTAACGCCGTTGTTAACCCTTAACGCCTGATTCCAATTTTAATGGCTGCTTTTAGCAAGCGTTAAAATCCATGGCGCTAAACCGCCTTGGTGCTAATTACGGCACCGTAATTTACGGTGCCGTAATTAGCGCCTTCCCCACTCCCATTATGCCCTATGGGGCAAAAATGGGAATGGGGAAGGGTAAATGGGAAATGGGGATTTACCGCCCCACTCACCTTGGAATGGGGCGGTAAATCCGCCATCCACCATGGTGTAAACATAGTTTACACCATGGTGGTAAAGTTGGTGTACTTACCGCCTGGGTCGTAATGACCCCAAATGTCTGTATCGAATCTTGACTGGTACAAATACTAGTTTGCCAGTAATGGTTCTTTTTTTCTTCACTCAATCCGAATATCTCATCTTGACTGGGACTAGTTGGAAAGCGCCAGTAATTATTCTCTGTCCCTTAACCCAATGTGAATATCTTTTCTTGACTGGGACAAGTATGAGCGTGCCAGTATTATTCTCTTTCTATTCACTCAATGCGAATATCTAATCATGACTGTGACGAGTATAAGCGTGCCAGTAATCATTCTCTTTCTCTTCACTCAAGGCAAATATCTTATCTTGACTCGGACGAGTATGAGTGTGCCAGTAATGATTCTCTTCATTTCCCTTCCCAGGTCTTCCATTTTCCCTGATTCTTCTTATGCTCGAGGACAACGTCACCAGAACTTTCGATGGGTTGGGACTTTCCTCGGCACTTGTCAGGTTGACCTTGTGTAGTTATTGCAATTTCGCATATGATCTCTGCTGTCTCTGATTCACTGGTTCGTTCCTTCCTCCATGAATTGAAGTGTTGTCATCATTGATCAGGGTCCACCTCTGCTCAAATTCGGTCACGCCAGCACTTAACTCTTGTTCTGGGTTAGGGCACCTCGCCTTCACTTTGGCTTCTCTCGTCACTTTTCTTCTACAACGTCATGTGTCAGAGACTTCAGCTGTTCCTCGCCTTCACACAGGAGGCCGCGCCTGCAGCTTTCCTTCCAGATACTTCTCAAATCAAGTTTGTAACTCAAGGGTTCTCTCACTCTTCTCCCAGTCTCCGCCTACTTCCTTTATTACGCTTTCCTGGGCCTTGCCCAACGTAACATCACAGTCCTTTCTCTCGTTTGCTGCATGATCTGTATTCCTACACAGGTCTTTTCCCTCATCTCAGTATCATGTAGTTTTTCCCTTAGAGGAAAAACCAATGTATTTTATGGCAATAACAGATTTGGGTATGTTTTTCATACCTTTCTTTATTATTTTAAAATACAGTCCATCAAATGAAAAAAAAAAGCTAATTTGAAAACATTGGGCCTTTCTTTAATATGACAGACAATTTCAAATTGTTTCAAGCAAAACATTTATTTGCACTTCAATGTAACCTGAATTTGCAAGATTTGTTGGTTTGTGTTGGCACAATGGATACCTCTGAGAAACAGCAACTGTACTAAATACCCCAAAACGCATGTTTTCAATGTTTGTCATGTAGTTGTTCCAATATCGGTACAAAAACTCGATGATGTATTGTTTGCTTTATGGAATTATGCTGCATGTCATACAAAATTCTATATTTGTATTATTTAATGCCTGTGTATACTCGTATATGTGGGAAAGACCACACATAAGTGATATAAGACTATTCAATTTTAAATCTCCAATTGCCAGGCACATTATTCATTTTAATAATACTGTTGATCAAATTACATTTCAAGTGTTAGAAGTCATTATGCGTCATCCAAGTGGAGGAGCTCAAAAGAAAGGACTGTATCAATGAGAAACATATTGGTTCCAGCATTTACAATGTCTTTCACCTGATAGTTTGAAAGGGACTATTTCATATAACACATTCATTTAATTTCAATGTGTACTAGGAGGGTCTTTTTTTTCTAAATTTCACATAAATAGTTTGCTGTTTATTTTCATGAAAAAGGAAACAGAAAGTAATGTGTTTATGCTCTTTCTGTTTGGGTAGTCATTTCAGCATCAGCATGCCCACAGATGTTTGCTGATGTCTATTTGATGTCTATTTCATCATTTAATCATTTTTTTCAAACATTTTTATTTTGTATTTGCATTTGTAAAGCGCCCAAGCCTGAGGGCATCGGGGCGCTGTTTCAGACCTGTTACATTCATCTTGGCAGCAAAGGGCAATACAATAGGGGAGGGGGAATAACAGGTTAAAGGGGGGGCCCTGTGGGTTAGCAGGATAGGGTCGCGGTAAGGCTCTCATTATGATGTTCCTTTTTTTATTTAGAATGTTCAGAATGCATTGGGCCTCATTACACGGTAGGCGGTAGGGACATACCGTTACCGGTAAGGGATTACCGATATCGGTAAATCCCCACCCCAATCACGACCCGGACATACCGCTATTAGCGGCACCGCAAAGTACGGTGGCACTATTAGCGGCAAGTCCGTGAGCGCGCGGCCCCTCAGACCGGAAATAGCGGCATAGCGCTAATATCATGGCATCACGAGCCATGCGTACATGGCAATACCGGCATGTACTAGACCCAAAGAACCCTTACCGGCAAGGCGCTAATACCGGCATCGCGAACCACACGTTAAAAGAGCACAGCAGAGTTCCAACCTGCCACAGGTGGACAAAATCAGCACAGGTGGAGGCAATGGAGACTGGCAGCACAAAAGAGCACACCACACCCCTCCCCACACCCATTCCCACACCAAGATGGATGCAATACTAGCAGCATTACATGGGCTAGAGGACATGATTGCTGTGCAGCAGCTACAACAACAGGCAGCACAGAGGAGACGCAGGAGGAGGAGGAGGAGGGCAAGACAGGCGCAGCAAGCACCACCAGTGCACCTAGTGATACCACAGAGGCAGCCACCAATTCCCAGGATCAGAGCCAGTCCAGTCAACCTAACCCCTGAGCAGATACACACCCTGTACCGTCTGGACTGGGATACCATCACCACCATAGTAGACATGATATACAACGACATTGTGAGTCTCATTGACATCCGTACTGCCATCCCCCCTCTACTGAAGGTAGTAACAGTGCTCCACTTCTTGGCCACAGGCACCTACCAGCATACGGTAGGTCAGATGCATGGCATATCACAACCAGTATTCTCACGCACACTGAACCAGGTGCTCGATGCCCTCCTGCAGCACACAAGTCAACACATATACATGCCACGGACTGCCCAGGAGATCTCCAACACCAAAGTAGGCTTCCATACACTGGCAGGCATCCCAAGTTGCATTGGGGCCATCGACTGTACCCATGTAGAACTGGTGGTCCCACATGCCAATGAGGTAGTGTACCGTAACAGAAAGCAATACCACTCCATCAACGTCCAAATGGTATGTGACTCCAATAAGATCATCACACATTGCTGTGCCCGATATCCCGGTTCAACCCATGATGCAATGGTCCTGCGGAACTCGACAATACCACGATACATGGAGCGACATGCTGGACAACGTTCGTGGCTACTTGGTGAGTAGCAGGCCGACCACATGTCAGTGTGATGTGGATTGTGAGTGGGGGGGGAGATGCATACTCCAACTGGGCGTGAATGGGGGGGGGGGAGATGCATACTCCAACTGGGCGTGAATGGGGGGGGGGAGATGCATACTCCAACTGGGCGTGAATGGGGGGGGGGGAGATGCATACTCCAACTGGGCGTGAATGGGGGGGGGGAGATGCATACTCCAACTGGGCGTGAACTTGTGTCATGAGAAGAATGGACATACATATTTGCATCACTGTACAGTGAGGCAGCCCACAATGGACCAGAGACAAAACCACATGCCGGAAGTGAGTGCCACGGCAAACATATCAATCCATTACGCCAAACAGGCCATTCCAAACAACATGCACACCGCACAACACACCATTCCCCCATTACACAAATCAGCAACATGCATATCAAAATCACAACTGAAATGTACGCTGAACTACATCAGAAATGGTCCGCGCACATGAGTGCATACAAATGGATCCCCTGTAGCCATTGTGGTGAGGCACACCCGTACCCCACCACAGAATTGCCATCAAACAGCATGGGGACATCAACTAAGGAATGGCAGTGTACTAGCAGTGTGGCACTAACGTTGCCAGGGCCAGGAAACACAAATCACTTAAACTCTGGCGGGACATGGCAATCCCTGCTGTATGCATGCATGGTGCATGTCCACTTGCAAGGACCACCTCACCTTCCCACATTGCAGTTACCCTGATTGCCATGCGTGCTTGGATCAGTGGATGTCGTTGAATATGCAATGTTTGTTTGTGTGACATGTGCACGCTCCACATTATGTAGACACTTACACATACCCATTGTTGCACCCATGCAGGTGATGCAGGTTATCCCCTGAAGAGGTGGCTCCTTACCCCTGTGCGGAACCCACAGAACAGGCACGAAGAGGACTACAATCATGCACACACCCGTACCCGCGTGGTGATCGAGCAGACATTCGGCCTATTGAAGGAACGCTTCCGGTGCCTCAGCAGGTCGGGCGGGGCACTCCTGTACGGGCATGAGAAGGTGGCCAAGATCACCATGGCATGTGTCATGCTTCACAATATGTGTATCAGACGGAATGTGCCAATGCCCCCTGACATAGAACTGCGACCACCGTCTGAGGATGATGACGGGGATGAGGATGGAGGAGAGGGGGCTGCAGGTCATGCAGGTGGCGATGCCCATGAGGGACGTGCTGTGCGGCAGCACCTGATAGACCATTGTTTCTGATGCACATGGATTAGGAGGGTGCAATTGGTGTTCAGCTCAGGGCACGGGGTGTATGGAGGACATAATCACAGTGCACCCTTCAACAATAAAACACACATACACAATTATCAATGTCCAGTCATGTGATTATCCATGCCATTACGTCTGTATTGAGCATTATGACATTCAAACGTGCATGTACCCTCCACCCAAAACACCCTCACCCCCCTCCCCCCACAACTCCCCCAAACACCCTCACCCCCCTCCCCCCACAACTCCCCCAAACACCCTCACCCCCCTCCCCCCACAACTCCCCCAAACACCCTCACCCCCCTTCCCCCACAACTCCACCGAACATGGTGTGCACATCAGTGCTGCATTAGTTCCCAAGTGTCAACAGGGACAGGCTGGCCCTACTTCCCTCCTCCACTACCACCATTGGGGGGTTGTGAGTCTGACCGCCGCAAGGACCGGCTGGACCTGCGCAGGATGGTTGTCTGGTCGGAGCTAGTAGACGAGGGCGTGGCTGGTTGATCTGCTCCCTGTGAGTGACGCATGCTCTCCATCGCCTCAGCAATGCGCGTTAGGACCTGCCTCACAGCGGCCATCTCCTCACATAGGCGCGTCGTGTTGCTGTCCATGGCAGCTTTCATGTCCCTTGACAACACCCGGATCTCCTCCCTGGTCGAGGCAGCCTCGCTCACTTGCCGGGCAACCAGGGCATTGAGCTCCTCCTGGCGCTGGCGTATCAGGCTCATGGTGTCGTCTGCGGCCCTGCCCCTGTTACTCCTCGGCGCAGCTTGCTGCATGTGGCCGACATCAGGTGAGCTCGCCACGGGACTGAATGACCCATCCATTGCATCTCCGGCATGCACCTCATGGATGTTGCCATTGGATGTGTTGCATGGGCTGTGGAGTGGGGACAGCTGGGGGCTGGGTGTACACTGCCCTTCCGGTGTCGGACATGGGTCGTCCACATCACTCATAGGTGCCGTGGCTGCTGCTTCCCCAACGGAGCTATTGGCTGCGGACGGCGTGCCTTCTGGCACTGGCTCCTGAGTGGTGGGGGTGGGTGGTGGGGGTGCTGCCACAGTGTCGGATGGCATTTCGACCCTTGGTGTGGTCGTTGCGTGGGTGGCTTTTGTACGCTGGGCCACTCCAGATATCCCAGTGCCCCTCGATGTACTGGGCCTGGTGCCTGCATCCTTTCCCTTGGCCTGCTTTTTGGGTGGTGGGGCCTGCGTTGCAGCGTCCAGCTCCTCACTGTCAGATTGTGACCCTGTGGGGGAGCAAGACAGGGATAACATCAGTGATGGGTCAACGTGCATCATGCATATGTTGTTGTTGCTGCAGTTCTTTGGATTTGGACATCTACTTTGGGCCTGCAGGTTGTTGGCCAGATGGGTGGGTCATCCGGACATGTGTCAGGGTGACACGTGTGTGAGGTGCTGCATGCATGTGGTTGTGTGGGGATGTGCAGGGCATATATGCAGGGTTGTGTACATGTGTGTGTGATGACCCCATCCATTAGCTGATTCCCAATTCACATTTAGGGGAGGGACTCATGCTTGGCATTGCTGTGTCTTGCGTGGTCACTCACCTCCGTCTGACGTTGTTGCCACACCACACTCCATTCGGCCCACTCCCTCGATGGATTCTATGCCAATGGTGCTGGCACATGTCTCCTCCCACTCCTGCATCTTCATCGGGGATCCACCTCCGCCTCCTGTGCCCATGGCCAGATTCCTGTTGGCCGATAAAATGCTGCGTACACGGAGGCGCAGATCATCCCACCGCTTGCGCACGTCCTTTACGGTGCGGGGGGTGGAGCCCACCGCACTGACTTTCTGCGCCACCTCAGCCCAGATTTCCTTTTTTCTCAGGAGTGCCGGGCGCCGCATGTCGCTAGCGAACACTACCTCTGCATTTGCAGCCAGGGTGTCTGCCAGCATTTTCAATTCCTCGTTTGAGAAGCGTTCTTTGCGCTGGCGCGCATCGGCTTTCTTTAGGGCCTTGGGCATTGTTTGTTCTTCTGGGATGTGGTTTTGCCAGTCGTGGTGTTGCTGCAGGTCCTGAGTGCAGGGGATGGCAATGGATTGTGTTTTTAAAGATGGCCGCCGGGCTCTTTCCCGTTCCGGTGCGATGACGCTATTTCCGGTTCCGGTGTTTTACGGTGACCGCTAATAGCAGTGACCGCTAATAGCAGTGACCGCTAACAGCGGTGGCCGCTAATAGCGTGCAGCATGAGGGCGGAGGTGCTATCAGCACTTTGGTCGGAGCCGGTAAGGTGCTTTTCCGCCATGGCGGTGGGGTCATTTACCGTCATGGCCCTATGCGCGTGTCCGCTAACTCGTAATGTGACGCTATTAGCGGTCTCCTACGTGGCGGACACGCTAATGGCGCATGACGGTAAATCACATTTTTTAGCGCCTACCGTGTAATGAGGCCCATTGTGTTTTTGTAATAATAGTTACTAAAGAGTCCTTAAAACCTTTTCCATTGCCAACCTGAAGGAAAGCGCATTTGCTTGAAACATTAGGGAATTTAAATTGGAATTGTATTGATGATTCCAAAGTTGGCTAATTTGGGAATTCTCTGGTGACTTCAATCCACTATTAAAATGTCGAAATGTATTCAAATAATAAAACAACTGCTCAATGAAATGTGTACATCAGAAGTATTTTTTATTGGCACATTTTAGCCACCTTTTTTCATTTACATGTCATAGTTTACATTGAATTACATTACGGATGTAGCTATATTTACATTTCCTTTTGTTTATGTTTCACATTTTACATTAAAGCTAAGATTAGAACTGTCTATAAAGATCTTTCTTCACTTCTGTTTCTCAATTGTCATTAACAAATATGTCTTAGGAATGTAACCAGCGCTAAGATCAGTGTTATCTGCTGTCCTCTCACAAGCTCTAACCACCAGTCTTTATACATTTTTCCCACATATTTTGTGGTAATGTCAGCCATATGTCTTTGACGTTTAGATTCCAGGCCTGGGCAAAACATGACGGGCCTCATTACACGGATGGCGGTGGACCAAGGTGCTATTAGCACCTTGGTCCATGCCGGTAAAATACCGGCACCGCCTTGGTGAAAAGGGGAATTACCACCCTATTCCAAGGTTGGTGGGGCGGTACTTCCACCTTCCCCCATTGCCCTTCCCCATTTTTGGCCCATAGGGCTCTATGGGAATGGGGAAGGCGCTCATTACGGTGCCGCAAATTGCGGTACCGTAATTAGCTCCCTGGTCCCTTTGCGGGTTGGTTGTTAATGCCTGCAAAAAGCAGGCGTTAAATTCCCCAACCCGCAAAGGGACCTCGTAGTAAGGCGGTAAGGATTTACCGGTATCAGTAAAATACCGGTACCGGTAAACCCTTACCGCCTACCGTGTAATGAGGCCCTAAATGTTTTAGTGTTTCCAGTATGTCCCGGTTTTTACAACATCTACATATTATTTTTGTCTTTTGTGATGCCATGCATTTAGAATTTCCCCAGTCGGAAAAATGTTTAGTCTGAATCGGAGATACGGGTCCCGAAATGCCCAGCTAGGACATTTCTCCAGGTATTGTGGTAGAGTATTTAGTTTTCAGCTTTCCACAAATGATTTACCGTAGTATTTGAGAGGCTGGCGTTCATCTTGTGTTCTTATCCAGTCCGCTCGATATGGATTCTTCTTTATTCTTTCAGGGTTTTCTACTAACGTTGCCTCGTATGATACAGTGTGCATGCTTCACAATAAGTACAATTATTCTAAGGAATTGTATTGGATTTGTCCTTGCTTAACGGAATATGGCACAGATTTAACATTAAACTGTGTCCACCGATAGGAACTGATCCCGTTTGCTCACCCTCACAGACCACTCCAACATAATCACGCAGTAAAATCCACCCTCTTTGGCGATGACAGCCTATCATCCTCCGTCCTCCAATCCCAACCATGCTCGGCATTGTTAAAGCTGCTTCCTCATCTGTCTACTTCCCATCCTCCATAAAACCACTTTTAGACCAAGATCTATCCAATGGCCACTACATCAACCACACTTCCCATCCCTTGGAAAAATAATGATGTAGGCTATAGCTGCACAAATCTGCTGCAGACATACAATATATCAATCTTCCAGGCTGATTGCAATGCTGTACCCACAAACAGTCAGGTGTTTGCCAACACGCTGCAATGATGAACAATAGGGCTGGTGTCTTTGCTCATTGCTCACCCATGTACCTCTCTTAATGGGCATGGGCAGCATCAGTCACTGAACCCTACTGCTCACCCTCTCCTCTTCATTTTGAAAAGGGCATAGTGATTTACACTTGTTCCTATCCTTCTCAAATGGCAGTTTATTCAGACGGAGTATTCCAGGGCAGATTCCCCCGACTTACCACCTGCAGGATCCAACAGTCTCTTATCCTGTCCCCCTGGGATCTTTGTTCCCTGCATGAAACAATAGGGACCTGATAGCAGACAAGCATATCATCAGACATATCAATGCCGGCAATACACAGCTCTACTTAAGAGTCTAATCACCAATGTATCCATCCCCTATAAACAGTCTATTTCTCAAGCCAACGTCGAAGTATGCCACCTATTAAGAAAACACACACAGACACCTCTCCTAAAGACCGACAGAACCTCAAACCACTCTGGGGCCAATTTCCATATCACGGTTTTCAAGCTTAACCTTTCACACATTGTACGGGCATAGCCTAATGATTGGTCTACCAGTGTCCACCTTTCTTCCCCTCAAAGCTGTCCTACGAGCAGGTGCCCACTTGGTTTGAGGTAATCAAAAAGTCATTCAACTCACTCCAATCTTGATCCATCGATCTTGGTCCCATCTACCAGCCCGTTGTTCAAAACATACTGCACCATTCACAAAGCCATGATCAAGGCCTGACCACCTCAGTGAGGACCCCTCCCCCACACTCTGGGGACTCCCGCAACACTCAGAACGAAGACCTAGCTTTACTTATGTTCCATAAATGCAGTACAGAAAAAAACAGTGGACTGTGCATTTTTAGCCTGCCCCATTTTTCTTTGAGTAACGTTCAGAATACCATAATGCTACCTGCCTCTCTCCTCTAATTATTAAGCAACCCAAAAGCTGTTCCTCTCTCAGAATGATGAAAATATTTAAAAAAAACATTTTTGAGTGGCTTTTTCTTGATAAATTGCTTGGCACTCATAAAATAACAACAGGAGAAAAATCAGTAAAACGAGAGGAAATGAAGAGCGGGCGAGTGAAAAAGAAAGAGGGGGAGAGGTGAGAGTTAAGAGCAGGATAAGAATGGGTTGGTTTCATC
Source organism: Ambystoma mexicanum (assembly GCF_040938575.1). Classification (NCBI taxonomy): domain Eukaryota; kingdom Metazoa; phylum Chordata; class Amphibia; order Caudata; family Ambystomatidae; genus Ambystoma; species Ambystoma mexicanum. The sequence continues at coordinate 1,173,469,979 of NC_090927.1, read as the reverse complement.
GATTAAAATAATTAAAAAACAAGTCTTGGAAAAATCAGTCCAGGAACATTCTGGTCACTTTCTCACAATGATCAACTCCAATATTTAACCTAGAATTCACCTCTCCAGGCATCACATCAAAGATAGTATCCCCCAAACTATTGAAAAGGATTCCCAAAATGCCGTTGTGCTATACTCCATACTCTGTTGCCGTGTTCTATGTACAGGTTTTCGGGTGCTTATTGAAGGTAGCACAATGCTACATACATACTTCTTCATAATAAATCGGGCCCTAAAATGTTCATGTACTTATTTGTGGGTCTATTGTCTGTGATAAAGTAGTACCCGATTGGTTGTGCAGTTTTGGGATGTCAGTATGATGTGATTGGTGTACAGGGTGTGCTTTTTCCCCCCAAAGTAGCCATTTTATTTCACTGATTCATGCAGCCAAGCAGGGTTCTATGTGCTGTTGTCATAGTTCCCCTTGAGGCAGAATGGTGAGCCACCCAGCACTGCAGCTGCCTGCTCTTGTCAGAGTCACGGTCGGTCAGTAACCCTCACCATAGCTTTGACGTTCCCAGGAGCCCTGCCTCGGTAAGAGCGCCCTGGCAGCCTGTCAGGGAGGCAGTCCTCTTTGAAGAAGAGCTTCAATGAGCGAGCAGTCTATCCTACTGGGGGGGACACAGTCTGTAGCTGCATACCATCTGGCACAGCTCTACTCACAAATAATGGACAGCCATTGAGGTGGGAACACCGGATACCTGAGGGGTGCACATTCAGCGTCAAGGCTTTGTTCGGTACTCGGGGGGCAGCCACAGTCAGTTTTCATGCTAGTTTAACTTACAACAGTGGCATGTCAAATTCAGAGGCTGCTGCTTTGCGGTCTGTTAGGTCCTTCGTCGGGCAATGACAGCATCAATGACGTGCTCTGCTTCTCGGGAACTGGTTAGCCAGCACACCAGTGGGCTTTTGGTTGCCTAGCAACCAGCTATAGAGCGCCAATACTGTAGGGCTGATACAGAGCGTGCACCTTGTTGTGGCCTGAGTGTTTCCTTCACATGCGCGCAGCTCGCAGCGTGGGACAAACACACAGAGTCGGAGCATCTTTGCATGCAACCTCTTTATTCCAGTTACATCTCCAACTGCCCAACTCCCCACCCCCAACGTCCCTTCCCACCTCCCAGCCTCCCACAGCTAGAATGTCAACATGACACTCCCCCAATTTAAACAGTTACATAACGTGGGTAGCAAGCACAGGAACGTTGTTCACTACGCCATTTCTTCGGTGAGGTGGTAAAGCTTATTCCGGGCTCTCTGGGGCCGAGAGCTGTAGCGTTGAATAAGTCGACTTAATCCAAATCGCCCATCCATGCCCTCCTGATCAGACACCTCTATGTCCTCGTGGTCCCCTTGGTATGGATCATCCGACTCATAATCAAGGGGTTTTTCCACTATGCCGCTGAGACACTGTGACCCTGCCAGCAGGACGTTCTTAAAGTGTGATGAGTTGCGTGTGGTCGGACCTCCATCTCCTTGGCCATAGAGCCCTTCTTCTCGATGATGATGAGTGGCTCCTTTTGGAAGGCAGCCGTGTGTTTGTAAGTCTGAGGTTGTTTTACAGCTACCACATCCCCTATGGCCAGGTGTGAGTCTCGAGCCATCCGGTGATTGTCTGCATATTCCTTTATATGCTCCTTTGCAGCCTGATCCCTTTCACTTAAGTGTTGGCCGACCTGGGGTAACTGAGTCCTTATGTCCCTCCCAAACATGATTTCACTGGAGGTTTTCCCCTTGGTGCTGTGAGGGGCGCTGCGATAGTCTTGCAACAGTTGGTGTAGTGCTTGTTCATGCGGTTGCCCAGTGAGCTCTGCCACTTGCAAGGACCTCTTCAGATTGGCAATTAATCTCTCAATCATGCCATTGGGCTGAGGCCACAGTGGGGTGACTTTATAATGGTGGAACCCCATGTATTCACTGAAGTTGTTGAAGCTATGTCCATTGAATGGGGGCCCATTGTCCGTCTTTACTTGGTGCGGGACGCCGTAGGCCGTGAAGATGCGGTCTACCACTGGTATCACGTGATGGGCAGCGGTGGATGATATGATTCGCACTTCAGTATATCTTGAATACTAATCCATAACAGTCAGAAGATACCTTCCTCCATTAAATAGATCCTAAGAAGTCAGCCGCCACTGTGTCCCATACCCGTTCGGTTAGCTCAGACATTCTCAGCGGCTCCGGATGCCGGTTTGGTGTCAGGAGGCAGCAGGTGGGGCACTGCTTCAACAGTTCCTCCACCATGGAGTCTAGCTGAGGGAACCAGACCTTTTGGCGCAACATCCTTTTCATGGAGACCACACCTGTATGGGCTTTGTGAGCCAGCTCTACCACCTTTCTCTTCAAAGCATTGGGAATCACCACTTTGTGGCCTTTGAGCAGGAGATTGTCCTCTGAAATTGCTAATTCCTCTTTCACTTGCAGGAAGCGGTCTACTTCCAGGCGTACATTTTCTGAAGCGAGACGGCCTCGTTCCCTAGCCATTATCTATTGGATCGGAACGGTGCCCTTCGCAAATGATCTGACAGGCTTCATCTGCGTCCACCTCCTGCAGCAGATGAGATGTTTCAATGCCTTCGGGCACTGCTTGTTGTATCAAGTAACGCAAGTAGCAGTCGGCCACCGAGGGCTCGGGTGTATATTCCTCTTGGGGGTGACGAGATAGAAAATCAGCCGGGTTGTCCTCTTTGCCCGGTCTGTGGATGATCTCAAATGCATAATCCTGCAGCCGTAGTCCCCATTGAGCGATGTGAGGTGGCATCTTGGCTTGTGTGTTACCATAGAGGAATAGGAGTGCCTGATGATCCGTTAACACCCGAAATGGCTTGCCGTAGAGGAACAGGTGAAAGTGTTTGCACGCCCACACGACTGAAAAGGTTTTCCTTTTCCACCTGTGAGAAGGCCTGCTCCGTGGGTGACAGGCTCCTGCTAGCGTATGCCACTATGTTTGATTGGGTTGGGTCATTTTCATCAACTTGCGCCAGGATGGCACCTAACCGCACAGGACCTGCATCAACGGTGAGCTCGGTCTTGCGTTCCGAGTCGTAGTACGACATGTTCTCCGCCTTGACTACTCTTTTCCGGATGACTTCAAAGGCTTGTTGGCATCCTTCTGACCAGTTGAATACAGCATTCTGTTTCGTCAACGCCCATAGGGACTCGCATGCAATAACTTGCTAGGCCTAAGAAGGATGTGAGTTATGAGACATTGGTTGGTGGTGGTGTCTTATTGAGGGCAGACACTTTGGGCCTCATTACGACCCTAGCGCTGACGGAATGAAGGGGGCCGGTACGGGACCGGCTCCCTTCATTCCGTCAGGGCCGATTACGCGGTTCCCTCTGCGGGACCCGGATCAGACGTCTGGTAAAACCAGATGTCTTTTCCGGGTCCCGCGAGGGGAAGAGGGAGGTAACAACGGACACTTGTAATGTGCCCGTTGTTACCTCCATCCCCATTCCCATTGAACCCTATAGCGGCTCAAATGGGAATGGGGAATGGTTCCTGCAATGAGGAATTACCGGGTCCTCCTATGTCGGAATGACCCGGTTATTCCTCATTGCAGGAACCCGGTAATGGAGCCCTGTTTGGAGGCAGCCATGGAGCTAAAAGCTCCATGGCTGCCTCCAAACTCGTAATGAGGCCCTTTATCTGGATCAGGTGTCATGCCCTTTTCGGAGAATACATGTCGGAAAAAGCATAGTGTGTTCTTCCTAAACTCGTACTTCTCCTGGTTAAGTGTGAGGTTGGTGGCTTCAAGGGCCAATGCACACCTTTGCCAGGGTCTCGTTGTGCTTTTCCACATCAGTTCCGAAAACGAATATGTCGTCACTATAGTTCAGATAGTTCGGAATGTGCTTTATTATGTTGTGGACCTCTTCCTGAAATATCTCGGCCGCTGAAGAGACCCCGAAGCTCAGCCTTTTGTAGCGATATAGCCCTAGATGGGTGACGATGGTTGTGATATTCCGACTTTCGGGGCTTAGGACCAGCTGGTGGTGTCCTTTCTTCAGGTCCAACTTTGAGAAGACATTGGCGCTGTTAATTAAATGTATCATATCAGTGATAGGCGGAGCCATGTGCCTTTCCCTTTGGATAGCCTGGTTTGGTCTCCTCATGTCCATGCAGAGTCTTATTGCGTCCAAACCTTTCTTAGGTACTGGCAAGATGGGCGAGACCCACGTGGTGGGCCTGTCGCCGGCTCTATAATGTCCTGCTCTAAGGGATTGTGCAGTTAGTCTTCAACCTTTTTTTTGATGTTCACAGGTATGCCCCTATAGTGTTGTGCTACGGGGCGTATCGACTCGTCGATGTGTAGTTTGATGTATCTGTTGCAGAGTTTTCCGATGCCTTTGAATAGTTTGGGGTAGAGGTTCTTTATCATGTGCGCCGGCTCTATCTATTTCTGGACCATGATCTTGTACAACACGTGAATTAGACCCATTTCTACGGCCGTCTTGAAGCTTAAGATGCAGCCACTTTCTTTGCCAGCCTTCAGCATGTGGATTAAGACTTTGTTCTCCTGGCCCTTGTAATGGCATGAGCCTTCAAATTGGCCTGCAGATTTTGAGAGGCATGGTGGCTCCATATGCATAGGTTTGTACTGTGGCTGGACTCAAGCGGTGCGGCAGTTCCTGAAATACTTCCTCACTGATGACGTTCACGCTCCCGTGTCAATGAGGAACTCTGTGGGTCTTTCGTTGAGTTTTATGATGAGTGTGGGACTGTGCTCTGTGGCCACAGCATTTCCTAAGGCGTACACATATGCTTTCTTTCGTTGTTCACTCCCGCAGGAGCTGCCTTCAAACTCTGACGGGAACTGTTCAACCAGATATCGCACATGGCATCGCGAGTGTCACTCTGGTCGTACCCAGGTCCCATATCTTCTCCTTTCCCTTCTATCTGGATTCTCTCCTTCCCTGAGTCTTGGTCTTTGGTTTCTAGGTCCATCGATCTTGTTGGTGTGTGTGTCTTGCCCGCTGGCTGCGGGGGTGTTGTGGGCCGGGGCTTCGGCTTGTATCTGGGGGGAGCCTCTCGCCCCTTGTCCCTTCCTTTGACTCAGTTAAGGCGGCAGACTACCTTGAAGGGTCCTTCTTCGCCGCACGTGGCACATCGCTGTACACTTGCCAGGCAGGAGCCTTCATGTGGATATTCAAATCCACATTTGAAGCAGAATGGCTCATCCGGCTTCCTTTCCTGTTGCTATCGCTGTACAGACTCTCCTGTGGCTGGGGTGTTAAAACTTTCCACCTACGAGTCAACCGTCCTTTCCGCCCTGGCCAGTGTTAGTATTTACCCGTATACTAATTTGCGGGCCTTTTGCAGTAGTTTTCTTCAGAACATCTGGGATTCACATCCAGCAAAAATTTGCGACTGCAGGGCCTCGCTGTTGGAGTAGTTTGCAAAGTCGCAGTGCTTCATTTTGATTCTAAGTCTCATAACATAAGCGTCCATCGTCTCACCTTTGGCTTGTTTAGTGCTGTGAAACAGGTGTCGCTCATAATGTATGTTAGTATGTGGGGTGAAGTATGCTGATAATGCATCCTTTAGTCCTTTCAGGGAGCCTATTGATGTTGCAGGCATCTCATCAATGATGTCACGCGTAGCAGGACCAACCGCCAATTTCAACAGGCATTCTCAATGGGCTCCGTGGCCCCCATGTGTAGTTCAAAGTCTCTCATCCATCGAGCCATCTTGGCCCCATGTTACTGGTATCTGCAACATCGACTACTCCTGGCAGTTGGGCAGTCAAAGTCTCTGGGAGCCTATATTGGGTCTGTTCCTGTGGGGCTGCTGGTCCCTGATTCACTGCCCCTTGGGCCCCATCCTGCGCCTGTGCCCCATCCTGGCCAGACTTCCTCCTTTATGGTGGACCCCACACCCTTTGGAGTCCCCACAGCCGCCTACAGGCACGAGCACTGTGTTCTAGGGAGAGGAGTGCCCTGCAGTGTAGCTGGACCCCTCAATGGCCGCCTTCTGGCACGAACACCATTGGAGGGACCTTTCTTCACACGCACTGTGTGTGATTCTTCACCACTGCAGCCAAGGGGTTGAGTCCGCTCTGCTGAGTGTCCCAAAGGGGGTGGGGCACCTTCCCTGCCCGGGGAAATGATTCGCTCTTCTCGCTGCGTGCGAGAAATCACTGCTGCATCCCAGGACTTTGATCCGCCCCACTGAACGATTCAGGGTGGGCGGGGCGCCTTCCTTAAATGTGCGCCCTAGAAGCGACCTGCGACACAGCACTCGCTACCAGGGGCGCCGAGTACGGGGGGGCTCCGGGGCCCGAGCCCCCCCCCGGCAAAATCGAGTGGGGGCTGAGCCCCCCCCGGGCCGGAGAGAAGTGATGCAGTATCGATGGCCCTTTCCATCGATACTGCAGCACTTCAATCTGGCCCGGGTAAAAGCGCGAGAATGTCGGATTAAGCCCTCCCCTCTAGGACTCCTATTGGTGTATGGTCCTGGAGGGGAGGGCTTAGGGGCGAACCGGAAGCTTCTGTGTTTTGCTTCCGGTTCGCCCATGTTTAAAGCAGGAGCGGCAGCGGCAGCAATAGCAGACGTTTCCATCCAGAGAAGCAGAGAGAGCAGAACGTTCGGAAAACGGCAGCAGCAGGTAAGTGATTTTATTTTTATTTTGTTGCCATGGTTAGGGGGTGGGCGAGGTTCCAGGGCACACAGTGCTCCACCAGTGTTGCCAGGTCCGCTTATTATAAGCGACTTTGGGCTTGTTTTTGCCCAAAGTCGCTTATAATATTTGGAGGTCGCTTGTCGCGGTTTTCGTCCGCTTGTTGGACCGTCTGTGCGCGTGTAATTGGGCTTGTTTATATTGCTGTTAAGCCCATTACACGTCGCACAGAGCGTCCTGCACTGGGCTGCTGCAGCACTTGACGGCAATTGCTGCTTTGTCTTGCTCTCGGGTGCGCCCTGTATTTTGCATATGCTTAAGTGTTTGGCACTGATGGGATCGTTACTTGCCCACCAGGTGGCCCATCAATGCCAAATGCCTAAACATATGCAAAGAAAGCGCACTTTAAAAGTGTTGTCATGCAGGCAGACACATGTAAAGATGTAAAGAAAGGGATTGGTTTAGTTTAGCAAGCGTCACTAGTCTATAGCAATATTATCCTGGTGATATCCCCAGTGCTGACGCATTATCCACTAACATCCTTTATTTATTTATTTTTTTAAAACTTTTTTTGCAAGACTGGGTTAGAGGATTATTGGAATCTATATACAACATTTTCTCAGATGTATTCAGGAAGGCCATGTTTCTTTTCAGCTTCCAATTGGCCATGTTACAATATTATATAGCGCCTTGGATTAAGGCGCTATATAAAACAATAAATACAAATATTTCAGGGCCGTATTATTTTGCAATCTGGGACTTCTAGTCACCATGCAATAAAATATTGTTGTTCTAACACACTATGTCAGTGTTCTGTCTATGTATGTTTTTCTTGTTGTGTTATGTTTCTTACTTTTGAGACCTTTCCACAACTTTTTAGGTGCACGCTTGTTTTTTCCGCTTATTTGGATGGGAGTCAGCTTGTTTTGGGCTTGTTTTTGAAGGGCATTCAGCTTATTTTTTCCTTCCGACCTGGCAACACTGTGCTCCACTAGGGTAGCATCAGGGGCCCACAGCACCCCAAAATGAGAGGAAGCGGGCACTCAAAGTCCCCCAACTAGGGAGACATTTTTTTTTTTTTTTTATTATTGTTTGATCAAAAAATAAGATTTTACAATACAGACTGTAGGTTCTATCATCATCGTTGTCGTCAGAAGCTTTGTCAGGGTTTTTCTCTCTTTTGTGGTTAGGTTCGCACAGTTAGTCTCTATTACAGCGTTCGTTTCATCTGATTCGGTTATCTGTTACTTTTCATTTTCATTTAATAAATTGTTTTCGATGTGTCGGACCATTTGTGCCATTGCAATTTGCCATGTTGTTTTTTCTCCTCCTATTAGTCGTGCCCACCATGTCGCTTCTTCTGCCAAAATGTCAAACCCTGCCATAGGTGCAAGATATTGTGATCTGATACTAGCTGTGGCTGAGCAGCTCATGATTAAGTGTCTTAGTGTTTCTTTTGGAGGGTCAGAATTGGTTTTACAGAAGCGGCATCCATTTGTTGTAACTTGTCCGCGAGTGTGTAGGATCTCCCTTGTTTTGTACAAGTTTAGCCGTGCACGCAGGATTGCATTTCGTATATGTTTACTTGGGCATTGATTGACATATCTTTGTAACTCGTTCCTTTTTAGAGTGTTACCAGGGAGATGCAAAGTGAGTTTCAGTTTGGATGCGTTATCTATTGTCATAGCCCAATCATTGTCTTTTAGTTTTTTTAATATTCTGCACGGATTGCTTATGAGCTCCTGATCTTCACATGCGATGATCTTCAGAATTAGTTGATTTTTGTCTTGCCAGTCGTTTAGCATTTTGCATTTTCTGCTGTTCATTTCGCATTTTAGTAGCTTAAAGACTTCGTTATTGTGTGCAATTAGACATTTTCTGTACAACATGAGGGAGTTGCAGAGGACTGTACATTCTAACGATAGTAGACTCAGTTCACGCCTGATTGCTGACCCTGATACTGACGGTGGAAGATGTAATACTGTGCGCCAAACAGCGCTTCCAACTTAGACCACAAGCCTGTTGGCAAGGTGGGCATTGCTTCTGCTAGGGAGACATTTAGAATCTGCAGCGCCCCAAGAGTTGAGGTTCACAGGAAAGGCCCCAGGGGCCCACAGTGCCTTGAACTTATACAGAGGGATAAGACTCCGGTTATGTGTTTTCAGGATGTCTTTGACTTGTTCCAAGGTGAAAGGGGTCGTCCTATGCGCAATTTGTTCCCAGAACTGGCACGACTGCTTCAAATTGCAGTAACCATCCCTGTATCCTCTTGTTCTTCGGAGCGTTCATTTTCATGCCTTCGGCACATCAAAACCTACCTGAGGGCTACAATGGGCCAAGCTCGATTAAATGCTGTTGCTTTGCTGCATGGACACAAAGATGAAGCTGCACATCTGGATGTTGAGGCCATTGCAGATGAATTTATTCAACGAACTGTTGTCCGTAAAAATACATTTAGCCTGGGGAAGGTGCTGCAATAAAAACAGTTCACCTGTTCTCCTCTACAGCAGCACTTGCTTGGTAGTTTTTAATGGGTAAACGTCTTTACTTCTCGTTTCCCTTGAATTGGGAACTTTTTTTGTGGTGGTGGTACTCCACCTTGCAGCTGTACCTTCTGTTTAGCAATCATTTCATTCTCCCATGTTGCTCTGCCTTTTGAGGGAGGGCTACTACAACCTGGATGATTATAGAGGGGTGGAGTAGGGGCAGTGATAGCTTACTGGAATGCAACTTGAAGGCTTAAATCTCCTTCTTTCTTGACTTTAGTATATGCAGTACATGCTAGCCAATGTTTCCACTGTTCTGCACTGCGCGCGACCCCACCCCTGCGCGCCGTTGCACCAAGTTGGCGACAATATGCAAATTTTCGGTCATGGCCAGTGATGTCACTTCCTGTATTTGAGCCCCCCCCGGGAAATTCATAAGTCGGCTCCCCTGCTCGCTACCACGCGTGAGACTGTCGTAATTTGACCTGTTCCGCTCCCAAGCACCATGGGCATCTGCGGCTCCCCTCGTCGCCAGTGTTGTGGCCTGGGTGTTTCCTTCACAGGTGCGCACCTCGCAGCGCGGGACAAACACACAGAGTCAGAGCTTCTTTGCATGTGACCTCTTTATTCCAGTTACATCTCCAACTGCCCAACTCCCCACCACCCCAACGTCACTTCCCTTCCCGTCTCCCACAACTAGAACGTCAACATGACACACCTTTTCTTTTTTTAAAGGTTAGCACGTAGCTCATGCCTTGTTTCCTTAGACGAAGATGTACAAGATGCTCAAACCCCACCCCTCATAGATGCTGGGACCACGGGAACTCTGGCACAAAAGTGGTTGTTGGGGCTCACAACAAGCCAGTTGTCCTCACGCCATCTCACTTTTACTGCAGTGCATTTAACAAGGGAAAGAAAATGTCTCTAGGCCGCTGTCCCACTCAACTCCCCTCAACCTTTCAAATAAGTGCTTCCACCTCATTTGTTTACATGCATCAGTATGACACTGAGGCTGGACGTACCAGTTACAAAACCTCAACTCTTCTGAATTATGTAGCTAGTTGCAACGCAAGGCTTGCAGATCCGTTTTGTTGTATGAAACAGTTTATTGATGCCCTAATAATTCTTGTCCCATTCGGCACGTTTTACTTCATACACTCTTGCGAGAAAACATTGGGATTCATTGTAGGTCATTGTGGGTCATCACCGCCCTCTTGTGTTAAACCAGTGATATTATTTTTCGTAAACTAATCTTGAGTTTTCTTGATAAAGTTGTGAATCCCTGCTGCAAGACTTAAAAAACAAAAAACCTGGACTGTTTAGATGAATACTATGGAAGTGCTAGGGTTGGCTTTGCTAAAGAAAAAGGAAAGACGTTCTGCAAGGAGCGAGAGAAAAGGAGTGAAGTGTGAGGAGAAAAAAGGGCATACAAGCAGAGTAAACAACGGCGCCAAAAAGCACCAATTCATAATTCAAAACTAAAAATGAATTGTGAAATTAAACACGTAAAGGTTTGACAGCATTTATGGGGCTGTATTTTCGCTGTGTACGAGCCTTGTGGAATTGAAATGGTTAACATTTGACATCACCTATTTGGGGGTTATTGTGACGAGTCAGCTTCCAGGGACATACCATTCCTTGTGTTATCTCCCAGAAGCAAGTCTATCTTTAACTCCATGGATTCACCACTGTGGAGACTTTACGAAACACTGACGTGTGCCTGTTGTGGATTGCAGAGAAGGAAGCAAAGGCAGAGAATGAAGGCAGAGCTCACCGAACTGAAGCAGGCAGAAGTAGAATAGGGGGTGTGGCTGACCAGAGCAGAACTAAGTTTCCTGTGGCCATGCGCGAGAAGGGCATGCAGTCCAATTTCTGCTTTGAATTCTGGGACTTGTGATTTTCCTATTGGGAAATAACAAAATGACATGTGCTAGAATCCAAAGGGTAACAAGCATTAACAATGCCAACAGTTTGGGCTTTTGTATAGGCATGGGAAAGGCACTTGCCAGGCACTGCCGTAGTGGTATTAACTGCCCATTGATGGTAGCAGGTGCAAAATGGAGCGAGTACCTGAGCATCTAATAGCAGTGCCTGCCAAAGGCCTAATACCTATACACCAGCCAAAACTGTAGGATTTGACAATGCTTGTTTTTAAAGACTTGACCCCTGCTCCTCTCATCATTATTCTCTGCATCTCTGATTATCATACTATCGAGCTAGCACACTATTGCTTTACCAAAAAAGAAACAAACTCAAGTTGAAATAGTACGGTCTCTTAGTATACAATTTGATGTTTTACAGAAGCTCAAAGAAAGCATATCATTAATAATCTCTGCCGATGAGAATACTATTGTGAGTGCTCTCACTAGATGGTGTCCTTTCTGCTCCCATCCACACAGCACGTGGGCTCAAGCAAGGGGGCTTATTAGCATATCCTCAGTGTTTAATTACTTTATACACAATGTTAAACATGTATTCGCAAAAGTTAATCTGACTCTCCAAAACTAGCAAACGAACCCATAAAGTCGTTGTTATATGCAGATGACATTGTCTTAATTTCCAAGACGCAAGTCGGTCTTCAAAAATGATTAACAGATTTTCAAAACTACATCCAATTAAATGAACTAAGACTGAACACCGAGAAAACACAGGTTGTGCTATATACCCCGACAAGAGCTGGTTTGAAGTGTTTTCCATGGGCTGTAAATAAAATACAACTGCAAACTGTAGCCCGGTACACTTATTTGGGCACGTGTTTTGAGGGTACAATTAACTCAAAAAGTCTGATTATTTGTGTGGAAAAGAAAATAGACACAGCAGTATGTCAATGTCAAATCATCATGTGGAGGTATGGGAAATTGTCCATTAAACCAGCATGGTTTTACAGGAATCAGAAGGCGGTGCCAGCAATATTGTATGGTCTGGAAAGCTTATCCATCAAATCTGATTTTCAGTTTGATAAGTGGGAGGCTAAATTCTGGAGGCAGATGTTACTTCTGCCAGTGTGTGTACCACATGCCTGGATTAGATATGAACTTGGGCTGGTTTCTTTACATGCCTTGCACAACTGGCAATGTTGTTCTTTATTTAGGAAATGCTTGATCTCCACTAATGTTAACACCATATTGAGACTGTTGTCCGCTTACATGTTCACATCGAAAAACTGTTTTATGACCGACTGGGCAAATAAAGTGTGTCAAATTTTAGGTAACAGCGACATTACCATTGAGTTGCCGATTATCAATCCAGATAAAGCAAAAGCAGAATCATATAATACGGATTGGATCCGCACATATGAACTTTGCGTGAGTTACAAGGAAGGTAATGCGTGCAGGTTTCCTCCGAAAAAATGCATGCTTTGCCTGCTTATTTAATTAGAGTTCCAACACCACAATACAGGCTGTTAATTTTACGTCTGTGATTTAACCTGTGGCCTGTAAAAGACATTCTTGCAAAACGACATCTCATAGACTCGCAAGCAAATGTGTGCAGATTTTGTAAAAACACAGATGTTCCAGAAACCCTGGAACTCTTGATCACTCAATGGTTGGCCTTACGTCATCTTAGACAAATACATTATGACAAACACTGTAAGTTCTTGGGTAATTTGGCATATAGCACCTGTTGGACAATTATAATGAGTAACAAACAATTACCACTTCAATTGGCGACCATTAACTTCTTAAACAGTCTTCAGATAGACACAGGAACATCCGTGACCATCTAGTTTGGGAGTTCAAGCCAAGTAGATGTCAACATAGAAACGAGTTTGATCGTTTAAAAAAGTTTTCTTTGCAGAAAACCATTGTACATGTTGTATGAATTCAGGAAGGTTGATGTACATCCTCCATGTTTGAATGTAAAATTTGTGTAAGGAATGATTAATTTGTATTACTGACACGAACGGTTGAAGGTTCGAGCATGTGTCTAGCTCATGAGTTGTACCCCCTGAACCTTGTTGCGTGTTATGTAGTTTGTTTTTGTTTTCTTTTTTTAAAAAAATATTGATGTCCTTAATAGGTTGTTCTAACAGCATTGAAAGGTTGATTTTACACACTGTAAATGCAAATTGATTTATTTTACTGTAATAACATTGAAAGGTTGATTAAATTCAACTAATACAATAACAAAAAAAATTATGACACTGGAAGCCATGTTAGAAGTAAAACGAAAGATACCGTTCATTTATTAAAATCAATATTTAAAATGCGCCTGGGAACAGTGTAGGGCAGAAGAAGTCAGACTAAAGCACTAGGACTTTCCTCCTCATCCTTATTCAAGTCTCTACCTCGACTTGACACTGTCTGTACATGAAGCCCAGATATAATTTGGTAGCGTCAAGGGGGTGCAAAGAGGTTCAAAGAGAATATGGGATGTGCCACACTACTAGGTTGAGCAGGGTGAGGAGGTGTGCTGTAGAGGTTGATGGTGCAGAGCCGTAGCCCCCTCTGCGGAAGTGACCACAGGTGGGAAGAAACCAATCCTCAGAGACAGCATAGCTGTCCCCTTCCAGCCTGACCATGTAGCACAATCACAAGAGCCAGAATTCGAGAAGCTAGTGGTGCTGAGCTGGGACAGGATGTTACCTGACTCGGACATTTTACAGCTGACACCAGATGCTGGAGGATGAGGGGGGCGTCTATTGCACATGTGATGTTGTGCTCCCCAGACTTGCTTCCCTGCCATGTGTTCTAATGAGAGTGTGGCAACGGGTGAGGCTGCCGGTTGTAGAAATGGTACGTGTCAGGGGCCTGGAGTGGAATTGGGTGAGAGATATTTGCCGCAAATGTGGGAGTCTTTCTAATGAGATCAGGCACAGGCCAAACAGCCTGTCCTGTGGAATGCTGCCACTCAAGATCAACATCAAAAGAACTATTCAGTTTTCACCATTAAGTACAACACAAAAACAACAATGACACCACAATTACTTTGTCATGAGTCTTAAAATCAAGGGTTGATACCTCAAACCATCCCACTAACAAAAATATACATAACTAACCAAAAGTTAAAATAGAATACTATTTGTATAGAGAGGTGCCATGGTTTATGAATTACAATATTGCCATCTTAAGTAAAGCCTCATGGATATAACTGGCCTTACCATAGATCATTGCGCTATCGTTCACGCCTGAAATCAGACTGTAATCCTCAGCTCTCTGCCTAACTCCACGCGGCATAGTATGCATCTTCCTTAACTCAGTGTGCTTTGGCAAAACTACAAGAAGTGAGGCAAAATATTGATATCTCCAATTCCACAATCACAATCCCTACCTTTCTCTGACCCATTCCACGACCATGACCTGTCACAGATCCCTAAAACATTTAGCAGCACGCCAGTGATGAACCGCCTCACACCCGCTGCTCTGATATTCGTTAGATACGTTTCTGTCAATGGAGGATTTTTACCATCCTCCACATTCATGAAGATCTTGACTTGTTTGCGGTTATCCAGCCATCCACACTCTGTTGTGCATCCACCAAGAGTTTGATTCCCGATTTCCGATCTTCCCGGAGGAGTATATACCCGACGAGGACGGAATATGTGGAAGCTCAGACCTTTAGCCTAATGTGCACATTTCCTGCAATAAGGGTTATTTATTTCTACAACTTGCCTGCACAAATTCTGTGATTGTATATTTACATTAATATTCATCCGTCCATACAACCATCTTTTGTAAATAAACCTTATAGATGCTGTTCAAGCTAGTGTAGACACATTCGTGGTATGCTTGCTTCAAATCCAGCAACACTCATTTGAGTGCAGTGAAGTGCTCCCAAAACAGCCCTTAAAAGGTATTCAGAATACTTTAAAGGCTGCCGACACCAATAGCCTCACACTTCCTCTCCATGAAGCACTGCAGCAGGAATCTTAACCTGAGAAAACACTATGCATTTTGAAATCGCCTAAGCCAAAACTCTAATATAAAACCTAAGAAGAAAGACGATTCTTTGGTCAAGAAATGTCTGAATTCTGGCCTTGTTTGCTGACCACAGACCATTCTTTGCAAAGGTGGTACCAAAATAATGTTTATGTTCGACCACCTCTACCTGTGAATTCTCCAATAACCTCTCGAACTTTATATGTTCACCCAGGAAAGACCAAAATCATGGTTTAGCTCATTCTGCCTTATCAGAGCATAAATATCCATTTGCATGTCAGTCTGGTCCTGCCTCCCATGGACAGTCCGGCACCAAAATGTGGGGCAATGCAAATCTGGGAGACTAGCCCTTTTAGCGCTTTCTGACTCTTGGATTGCATTTCCCTCCAAAGAGGAGAATCAGAGCCATGACCCCCTGATGGGCATGGGTAGAGCCTTTGGTTCATATGACTGGCCCCCTCCCTAAAGAGATGTCAAAGGTGGTTAAATGGATGACTATATCAGGGTACGTACAATGTTTGAAATCATACAAGGCGGCCTTGACAATATCACAACGAGAATGGAAGAGGAAATCCTGTAAATAATAGTGCTGGAGGCACATTGGTATTTTAGAATCTGCACATCGATATGAGATGATCCAATATCTTGATGTAGGTCGAAGATATGACCACAGAAAGAGGAAATCAAATGGGCAACTGCAGTGTCATGAAAACGTCTGTGAACGCCAATTATAATTACAGAAAGACCGCAGTTTTACCAGATCGCCTTCTTGTATTTCATTTTTTTCCCTACAAATCTAATAGAGTTTATGATGACCCATTCAACGTCTCTAGGCGCAAAATGATGTATAAATTAAACCAGCAATTAGACCACTAAGTGGACCCATGGGTTTTACAGCTTAATTAATGTGGATAACTAGAATCAGGCTTTAAATATGTAGATAAATCCACATTGGTGGGTTTGGGAGGCCTACCCCAAAGTCAAGATCAGAAACATTTTGCGCTTGGTCTTCACAATACAGGTGAGCGGGATGGCGTCATGCTACAGTCAAAATCAGACTCTGAGGATCTCAGAAAACAGGTATTTATGTTCATCAATCAAGAAAAGTTGTGTTTTGTGAAAATGGAAAACCGTTTTGAAACAGAACAGCATCATCCCAACAGTGAAAGCATGGTCAAGAGCTTGGGCTGCTTTGGAACTAGGCGGCTTCCCTTCATTGACAAACGTTCTGCATTGAATCAGAAGATTCCAAAGGAGAATCTCAGCCTCACCGACATTGCGCCATGCAACAAGACAATGATCCAAGACATAGAAGCAGATATATAAAATAAATGGTTGCAGAAGAAGAAATTCAGCATTTAAAAAAAGGCCCAAAGTCTGAAAAAGTCTTTCATAACTTGTTATGGGGGGTTGATAAGCGTCCAAAAATGTTGAGATTCATTTTATTGCATAGCATTGTGGAGGACGTCTTTGGCTACCCGTATCTTGGGAAGTACCACAAATGATATCTGCTTACAAAAGCGGCCCATTATTTAATGTTGAGCAGTGTTACTCAACCACTCTGGTTGAAATTGGAGAGAGATGTATGGCCATATGCTCTGGATGATTTGCATTGAATGGAAAAAGTAACAGGATGAAAATGAAATTACAGTCTTTGGTTACTACTCGAGCAGCTCTGGTGGCGAGGTTCATGGAGGATGATCAATCCTTGTGGCTACATTTTGATGCGCCACTGTGGCACAGTCCGGCGCTCCAAATTGAAAATAGAAGTTTGCATTGGTGTAGCTGGATTGAGAGAGGTGTCTTGAAGGTGGGTGATATTCTGAAAGAGGGTAGTTTGCTAAATTTTCAGTAACTCCCAACAGAAATTCCAGTTGGGGAAAAGGGAGCATTATGGAAATGTGGGCTCTGCCGACTCAGAGACTTGGTATGTTGAATATTGGGTTGGAATCTAGGCCCGATCTCTGCAAAGTATTTGATGTGCCAGCATACATGGCATCTACTTATATTGCCATGATGCCTATGGAACAATCATGCCTGGAATCTTGGGACGGGTTGAGGCAAGCTTGGTCGGATGATTTAAATTTACTGATTTCGGCAGTGGAATGGGATAATTTATTTAGGATTGCGTTTAGGAGCAAGGTGGATAGGAATTTAAGGCTGATACGACAGAAAATTGTGGGGCGTCTTTATTGGACACCATTAGGAATGCATGGTGTAGGTCTGTTGGAAGATGAACTGTGTTGGAGTTGTGGTGGGGACAGGGGTACCCTGCTGCATACGCTTTGTGACGGCTCAAGGGTACGTGGTTTCTGGAAGGAGGTTTTGGATAGAGTGGACATGGTTCTGAATATTATGTTTCCAAGGTCGCCTGCACAAGTGATCTTTCTATTGCGTAGTGGGAGATGTGTGGTTGTGAGGGATTTTGAAGAATGGATCAATAAAGCTCTGGTTGTTGCAGAGAAACTGATTTTGAGGGCTTGGAAGACTAGAAAAAAACCTTGTGTGGAAGAGAGGTTAAAGGAGTTCAGGTTCTATTCAACTATGAGAAAGTGTTGATGTTGAATAAGGATCGGAAGGATTTATATCTTGTAATGGGGACGCCGTTTAATACTTTATATAGGTGATTTCTACGGCAAAGGTGCTTGGCGGTCACTATTTATGGAGTAGGTTGGTGTGTTATTGTAGATGTTTGTGTGTGTGTGTTCATGTTCATGTTTGTGTTGTGTCTATAGGTTGATTTTCTCTATTTGTAATATTGAAAGTTATTTGAATTGTGTTATTTATTCATTATTTCGGAATTGTTGTATATACAGTTAGGTTTCTGTTTACTTTTATAGATATTATTTGAGGCGTTGACGGTTGATTGTTCAAGTGTAGTGGATAGATAATTGCTGTAAATAAATAAATACATTTAAAAAAAAGAAAAAAGGCTGATAAAGTTATAGTTATGTGAATTAATCATCTCACTCAAGACTTCTATTCTATTTTGGAGGTGAAGTGACAATAGGCCTCATTACAAGTTTGGAGGTATTTCAGAGGTAAATACCAACAAACGGATTTACAGTTACCACCACATGGTCGGGCGGAATTTCTGCTTGATTACAAGTGGTGGTAGTGCTGTAAACCCCCATTTATTTTGGGTCCATTGGACCCAATGGGTTAAAGCCATAGTAATTCCACCAATTCTGCCGATTTTTCAGCATTGGGTGGCAAGATTTACCTCCAGGGTTTTTCTGGAGGTAAATCTTCCACTCAAAGCCAAAACTCATAATTTGCATATTGGTAAAATTGGAGGTAACTCAGTTACTGTCATACTCATAATGATGCCCAATGAGCCTCATTATGAGTTTGGCGGTAATTTGGTGGTAATTCCACCAAATTACCATCAAACTCAATTACTGTTGCTGACACTTGTTACGTGAATTTACTGCCAGATTACGAGTGGTGGTATGGCTGTATTAGTCGCCATTTATGGAGTCAAACTGACTCCATTGGGATTTTGGTGGAATTACCACTGGCAGTAATTTTGCTGATTTGGTTGGTTTTGTCATTAAGGCAGTCGAATTACCTTCAGCATTTTGCTGGACGTTCTTCATCCGCCTCACCACCAAGGTTGTAATGCGGCGATGCTGTAATGTGGCGGTAATGGAGTAACTACTGCATCACTGCTGTTTTTCCTCGCACCACCATACTCATAATAAGGTCTAATAAGGTCCAATGTCACCACACTATGGACCACTTCAATGTCTTACATTCAATGTATTTGACAAAAAGGCCATCAAATATTGCTGTATCTGATTCGCATCTCTCAAAACATCGCTTTATTATACAAAAATAGACAAAACTCAATCCGATCTCTATCTTTCATATAAAAACATTACAACAAAATACAGTGCATGGGGGTTAGTAAGTGCTAATCCAACAATTTCACCATTTCATAGAGAAACATAAACCACCTAAATAGGGGATCTCTTCTACTAACTCTGTCTCTCATTGAACCGGACCTGACAGCGTATTGTTCTACAATTTCTACGGTATAATCCAGTCTATACAGTGAATACAGAAGCAATTTTTCTATATCCTGAGCAGAAGCCTTGTATTGATGTTACACAATAACATCCTTTAACATACAGCCTTCTAGAGTGAGTGCACACACATCCTCTGTCCCACCGTCTTCACTCCAAACAACATTCCTTCATCAGGACATGTATAGTATTTCGAACAACATTCAATGTATACCCACAGGTGTGATTTTCTTCATCAAACCTCATCTTCCTTCGTTTTCTTATTGCTCAATCAACAGTGTGACGGTATAGGTTGTGGGCTAGGAATGTGGAGAGCATGGTGGCTGGGTGCCACAGCCTCCTCTGTGATGCAGTCCTGCATGAGGCAAATGTACGTTCCCCTGGGTTCCCCAGTCCATCACCAGCCTCAAGCATGCCATCCACCAAATGAACCCCCAGTAGACCCCAATACAGGAAAGTACAGGTCCCTCAAATGGGGCAACACCAAAACAATGAAACCCGATACAATAGTGAGGAACCCATAGGCTCAGCAAGTTTCTAGCAACAAATAGCCAGGAAATGGAGGGTCGTGACCCCTGCACAGAAACAAACCCTAGGGAGAAGATGACGTATACTTTCCACGTGAACAGACTAAGAGGTGAACTAAAGGAACCCACCCCAACTACCAAACCCTATCCCAGGGTTCAGGACTTCCTACACCCTCCCCAGAACTTGGCATTGATGGTTTGCCCATCATGCCCATCAATGTCTTGGTTTCATCCTGGTGACTGCAGCTCTATGCGGTCACTGTACACTGCGATAACAACCATACAAAAAGGGCCACGCTGGGTCAATGGCTTTTGCGGTACCCGCTCATTGACAAACAAATATGAGTCCTCATGGACTCTCAAGCAACATCATTCAATGCTGGTTTTCTAAACAGTGATCTCAAGCTTCTGGTGCCACACACAACACACCTGCAAATTGGGAGCCTCGACGCTCAAGGGTGCCAGCTTGGAACAGCAAAAACGTGCTCTCATTGCAGTGGTGCCTGGAGTGGCAGGACCACAGAAAAACAACAGCAGCGAAGACCAAAGTTCCCAAATGGCAGTTGACTCTAATGAGGACTTAATGCACAGTTCTATGCAGAAATGCTGTGCCAAACAAGAATCAGCAATGATGCCAACTTCAAAGTGGGAGAACCAATTCTTATGCTCGGCTGAGGCAAAGACACAGTAGGGCATAATTTGTCCAAGGATATTTTGTGCGGGCCTATATGCTTACTAACTGTCAGCCGAGATTGTGGGAGTTGGAGGCTGGAGGTTCTGTGAGAGAGAGGTGGCAATTCAGTGTGGCACAGAAGCTGCAGAGCACAGAAAGGAGCATAGTGTGCAGTAAGAGAGAGAGAGCGGAGGTGGCAGAGCAGAATGAGGAAAAACAGGGGCAGCAGGAGAATAAAAAGAGAGCAGAAGAGGTTGGAAAATATGAAGACGGTGTTGGAACAGAACAAGGAGGCAGAGAGGAAGCAGGAGGAGAGAAAGACGGTGGAGGAGTTTGGAAATGATCAGGTGATGGTGGAGCAGAACAAGGAGGAAGGGGGAGCAGGAGGAGAGAAAGAGAGTAGAAGAAGTTGAAGGAGGTCACTTACGAGATGTAGAGGGATTTACATCCCGGGAGCTGGAGACAAAGGGAGAAGAGGAGGTAAAGTAGGAGGGGAGAGGAGGATGAGAACATAAGGAGAAAGGTCATTTTAAGAAGACTAAGGGGGCCACAGAAAAGGTGGACAAGGAAAGTGTGTTAAGGTGGTGCAGTGAAAAGCTAAGAGGGGAGAAGAAGAGGGCCAACATGTTGTGTGGCATCAAGGAGGCGGGAGAGGAGACCCAGACAGCACAGGAGAAGGTAAAGAATGGGAGAGGAGACAATATGGAGGAGGTGTCCAAGACAAGACTCTTCACAGTATTTTAAAACCCACTTCCTACCAACTTTATGGCCCAGCATTGTTATTCTTCATACTAGGGAGAAGCTTACGGCTCAGGCGTCACATTGCTGTGACAGACAGCACCCAACCCAACCCGATCCTAGAGGCATCCATCCATCTGTAGAATGAAGGATCATCTGACGTATGTCATTATGTGGAGAAGTGGCTGGCAAAGCGAGTGCTTCAAATGGCTGAAGTCCTACTCACCCCTGATCATTCATGTAATCTTGTAGCCTTTAGGCATCGCTCTGTCTTCAGACCCTCACACTCCGTTAGAATGTCTGGTATGTTCTCTATCATCCATTTATCACATATTCAACAATTTTGGGTATCTCTGTGTATTCCAGACCAAATGCCCATGTGTTCATACATGAACTTTGCATTATATCTAATTCTTAGTCTTGTGCGTCTTTTTAATGGACATGATATGTAGGTCGGTGAGGGGTCTTGTCAGAGTTTAAATGTGTTCAATGAATCTTTGGTAATATCTGACAAGACTCATGAAGGCTTGTATCTCTCTTTTGGGTGTGGCACAGTCAGGATAGGATGCACCGCAACAACATGCCTATAACTACAAACCAGGCTTCCAAGAAATCCCCACTCACTAATTCAACCCTCAGGTGAGAATCGGCACAAAACAAGACCCGTCAACTACTGCCTAATGTATTGACTTCCCACTAACACAACATTTACACAGATGATTGTTGGTCACAATTTAAGATATTTAGATGAATGTCCTAAATGCAGGAACGTCTTCTACACTGATTTCGATTAGATGGGGAAGGGGGACAGGCCAGGTTTTCTTCAATTTCTACCCAAAAGGATATTGTTTGTAGCATAAAACAGATGCTGACTTCTGCTAATTTTACTAATTAACTTACTAAATTATTCAAATGAGAACAGGAACTGTTTCAAAGATTCATTTACTACAATGTGCTTTTGTGCTGCTAATTTCGACGCACTCTGTTACCTTCTGGACTCTCTTCCAAACCAACCTCTGTTCATTGTCCTGCTGAGGCAGAGGGGGCCCAATTCCACCCCCCCACACCCACATCCACACCACCATCCCTCCCTGTATAAACCTCTGTAGCTTCCATGCGCCTGGTCTGCTTCATCATGGGCCCATGTTAACAAACTGGGGGGTTCCCTAAACAATGGAGAGCTGGGAAGCTACATAGGAAAAACAAAAAGTTGCCTTCCCTGTATTTTCTAAATAAATTACCTTTTTTGTTGTAACTACTTATATTTAATCAGATACATTTCAGTCCTAACTCATCTAAAAAGATGTTAATTTGTTTATGGATGTCAGATATAGATATTTACATATCAAGAATAAATCATAAACATTACATAACATGAATCAAAACTAACAAAACCACACATTCAGAACAAGTGCTTTCATAACAACCAGATGATCAATTGAAAAAAAGAAATATGAAATTGACAAAACAATTAAGAGAAATTCATAATTTCCAGGCAATTGCCCATTTCCTTTAAAATGAGAGCCCCAACAGGAACCAAAACAATGGTAAGTCTGTGTTTAATTTACTAAATGAGAACAACCTTTGTGTGGTGTATTATTTAGTAGTTCCAGAAGTAGTTTTCATCAAGATGCTATGTTGTAAATATTAAGTACAGAGAGATTGAGCGCTGTGTTAAGCATCCTCATCTCAAAGAACTCAGCAACGTTTTGTAACTTCATCCCCAGAAGAGAAGACCATCAAGCTAACCTACTGATAAATCCAATATCTGAGGTAGAATGGGTTAATTCTTACCGATGATTATATGATATATGATCAGATATGATATGTCATTTATAACATGCCTGTACACCAACTAAGAATGATATCAATCCGGTATATTAAATTCAGATTGGTCATTAGACTATGATGCTGATGACATTTTTTAGATCATTGGGAATTGGCAAGTGCAAAATGTCACTTATCCCAAGACCAGACATTCTCTCTAACATTACTCTGAAGTAACATTATTTGACCAAGTAATAACTTTTCACTCTACGCCTTTCATATGTTGCTCCAATTTTTAAAAAGGGGGACAAGATACACCCTAAGAACTATCGACCTATAGCTTAACAAGACATTTCAAGTAAGATTTTTTCGGCTATACTTTTAAAGCACTTAGAAGGCTGGGTTATCGATAACAGAGTCAATGGCATAAACCAATCAGGTTTTAAAAAACAATTAGGCACTTCATTAAGTGGTCTAATTTTAAACATTCTGCAAAATAGATCTAAGCTAAAAAGACAACCAGTTTCTGCAGCATTTGTGGACCTCATAATGGCTTTCAATTTTATTAATAGATCACTACTCTGGTCAAAACTTCAGAAGTGGGGATGCCCAAATACACTATAACGTATCCTATGCTATTTGCATAACGAAACAAAGGCTCAAATTCGACTAAACTCTCATGTCTTGGCTACTATCTATGTTCAAAGGCCTGCATCAGGGTTTGCTTCCTTGCCCCGTTTTTATTCAAAATGTGTATATCTGACATTTGCGACGTATTTACAGAGGTTAGATCTTTCCCCCAAAAATGTGACAACACATCAGTTAGTTGTTGGACTTATGCGGATGATTTGGTCCTTTTAGATTACACTCCGGTTGACCTTCAAAGCCAATTTAAGGCCTTGGATATTAATGTGAACAGCACCGATTTGAAAATTAACCCATTAAAAACCAAGTAATACATCTTCTCGCCCCAAAATAGAAGCAAAACCAACTTTGTATGGAGACTAAACGAGATCAGTCTGGAAGTAGTTTGCTCAATAGTCTATCTGGCATTTTCGATTCATGGAACAAAAAAGGAAAGTGGCACATCACCTAAGGAAATGAGGTAAATGTCTAACCCTAATAAGTCAGGCAAAAGGATCCATAATCGTTATGGGACATTTTCACAACAACCTATTATTACATTTTCTTTTTTAAAGCTAAGGCAGGGGGCAGACATCGTTGCCCTGATAACAGACAACTTCTGGATTTAAATTAAGGGTCTATTTTGAAGACACACGCTTAATCTTTCAAATTGTGTACCAACTGTCATCATACTCTATGAATTGGGCTTGCTATCTTTAGCAGCCATGGTAAAATTGAAGTTATGGGAAGATTCTTAAGCCCAGAGAGGCCCCATTGTTTTGTACCTTATATTTGGCCCTGAATAAATGATTAAATTAAGAACTTATTAATTGGGCGCTACATGGTGATTCCATGCTGAAATCCATAAACATGACTGTACATGAATTGATCACCTGTCCTGCAGAGATTAAAAATAATGTATGGATCTCAGACTGGTGTTCTACCAGGGAAACTCAAATGGAGTATACGCTATTTTTCTGTATCGCAGATGTTGAGAAACCATTAATTGTAGTGATATGATATGATATGGCATTTGTAACGCGCCTATACACAAGTGTTTCAAGGCGCGAAGAGGCAGGGGGGGGGACAAAGGGAGACAGACAACGATCCTACTAGGCCAGGTGTCATTCAAATCGCGCAAGTGCAAGGGTAAGGGGACTGGGAAAAGTGCAGGGGAAGGGGAGAGGGGAAGTGCAGTAAATGGTTAGTAGAATACAAGATAAATAATAGGGCCAGCTGGTGGCAAGTGCAAAGGTAAGTGCCGGGAGAAGGGGCTGTAGGATACAGAGACAGTCCCGTAGTGCATGTAGGCAGTGCAAGGAAGAGTGGCTGGGCCAGGACATGAGATTGGTGAATGGCCCAGTTGCAGATTCAGTACAGGTTCAGTGATTTTAGCAGGGGAGAGAGGGAGAGAAAGCGGAGGCAAAGAGGAAGGTTTTGAGGTGCTTCCGGAACCGGAGAGGGTTCTCCTCAAGTTTCAGGGAGGCAGGAAGGCTGTTCCAGAGGGAGACCCCTGCTGCGGCGAGAGATCTTCCACCAGCTCGTTGCTTGGAGAAGCGGCTGACCCTGAGGTAGTTGGAGGTGGATGAGCGAAGGGCTCGAGAAGGAAGATATTTAGGAAGAGAGAGTTGCAGATATTTTGGCCCAAGGCCCCAGAAGGCCTTGTGGACAATGCAGAGGGTTTTGAACTTAAGCCTTGCAGCCACTGGGAGCCAGTGTAGTGATTTCAGTCCTGGAGAGATACGGTCCCTGGGCTTGAGGCCAAGGACAAGTCTCGCAGTCCTGTTCTGGATGAGTTGCAAAGGGCAGAGAGTAGAGGCAGGATGATTTAGATAGAGGCTGTTACAGTAGTCCAGCCTAGAGAGAACCAGAGCTCTGGAGACAGTTAGCTTCTGGGGGAAGGAGAGAAAAGGAAGGATACCTCTGAGGTGGTGTAGCTGGTAGTGTGACTTCTTAGAGACGTCAGAGATTTGAGGAGAGAAGGAGAGTGTGGAGTCGAAGATGACCCCGAGGTTTTTTGCCGTGCAGGTAGGAGCAGGAAGAGGGCCAAGGGAAACCGGCCAGAGAACTGCAGGGAAGGAGGGAGTGGGTGTGCCGATAAGTAGAATCTCAGTTTTACTGGCATTAAGGCAGAGGTCGTTGGCGGCACACCATTCCTGGATAGCAGAAAGACAGTCAGAGATGAGGAAAGTGGAAGAGAAGGCCGGGGGTAGCCTGAAAATGAGCTGCCACTACATCCTATGACAAATGCAAATAAGAGAGTGTGGTTCTTATGATTAAGGGTTAATGTGCTAGCTACCAATTAAATTCTGGGGGCCTGCCAAAAAGTTGAGAGGATCAAGTGGTGCTGCAGACTCTGTTAGAACCCGAAAATGGTTGGACCCTTAAAACATGTGGTTGTTGAATGTGTACATTTGGACCATTTGAGGTGTTTCTATTTCACCAAATTCTTCTGTGATATGGACGTTCTTACTTCACTTGTTCTTTGGAATTGGATATTGGTTGGGTCTCAAGTGTCTTTGATTTTTGCTATTATCAGATATTTAATGAATGTTTTTTCTAACACAACTGATGAATATATCAGATTTTTGCTCTTATCAGATATATAAGCTATATTTGTATTAAATGTAAATAACAATCGCATTGATTAAGTATAAGTATGTACGAGATTGTATGTTTCTTAATACATATTTTGTTAATTCTGTTTATTCATTGTATTATAAGTGAACAGTTTGTTTTACAAGCCATAGCACTAAATACAAACTAGAAAAAATATTATGTAAACATGCACAGCGTAATTATGTAATTTCCGTTCAACTAAATAATCAAATGGAGCAGTGCATATGTGTTTCTAAGCATGAGAGGCCAGGCCTCGTGGGACCTATCATTTTGACTAAGCCTTTGGCGTCTGAAATTAATGAATGAATCTCATGTTTAAAATAGGGTATGTGTCCTCTGTAAAAAGTTAAATGAAAATTGGAAAAAACATTTTGTATTTGTTTGTTGGAAATTCCAGTTATAATTTGTAGTAACCAAGATATTTATCTACTAATTTGCCATTAATTTGTGTTTGTAGAATCGATATTTGAAACACCTATTGAACACCTATTGAACAGTTAAAATACCTGTGGCACAAGCTCACCTACTACTCAACAGGTCATTTCTAACTGATATACCTTTTTGAATTTAGTAAACTTTTTTCACTGCTCTCCTCACCTTACTATTTTTTCCATATTAGCTCAGTTGAATGGACTAAAACAATATGTTCTATAAAAAGCTTATGGCACACACTATTGCAGGGATCTGCAACTTGCAAAGGTTTGCAGACATATGCACTATTGAAACGACCTCTTTTTCAAGTGAATAATCATCACTTAATGTGAGTGAATTAGATCTCCCATATTGATCCCCACATACACTATTTGATTATTGTATCTTAAACTCCTAGAATATGGTTTGTACACTCACTTTTTGTTATTCCTGTTCTCTTTAAAGGAATGTTTTGAACATAATTCTGTGAAAATATTGAAGTCTTATCAGAATTGTTCATTTCATGGAGTATACTTTGTCCTGAGGAAGGCATTTAAACTTAACATAAACTGAAACTATATTTTTTGGACAACTTATTCCATCAGTTGATTTACAATACAACAGCTTGATAAAAACTACTTGAAAAACTGTTGATAGCAGTTGACTTACAACCAAAAATCATGATAAAAGCTATTTCAGGAGCTTTGATATAAATGGCTTCTGGAACTGCTAAATAATGCACAACACTTTGATTGTTCTCATTTAGTAGTTTAGACATAGACTTAACTTGTTTTGGTTCCTGCAGTGACTGCCAATTTTAAGTAAATGAGCAATTTTCTGGAAATTATACATTTTTGTAATTTTTGTTGTCAATGTCATATTTTTCTTTTCAATGTATCTACTGGTTAAGAAAGCATGAGTTTCTCTGAATATATGTTTTTTGTTCGTTTTGATACATGATATGTAATGATTGATTATGATTTTTTACTTGAAATGTAAATATGTATTTCTCACATTCATGAATTAATGTATTTTTTTAGATGAGTTGGGACTTAAATGTCTATAATTAAATATAATATATAACAAGTCATTTTTTAAACATATCCAGGGACAGCAAATATTTGTTGTTTTTTGCTGCTCTCTCAAGTGTGCTTCCTTGTGCCTTCATTTCCATGTGTGATCTCCTGCTCGGCTCCCTTCTGCTTACAAAGCTCCCTCGATAAGTGCTCTAGACCTTGCGGGAAGGCACTCATGCAATTGCACCTGTGCTTTCACAAAAAGGCAAAGACACCCAAGTACTACCAAAGGGTAATACCGCTACCGAATGTGGTAAGCATGCAGTACTTTTAAGGGTCTGCATGATCCTGATTCATGCGCACCGTTAAGCTATTCCCCATTTTGTAGTCTGCTTGGACTCCATGGGGATTTTTTTTACCACCACGGGTGGTAATTACTACCTTAGGAAATTACTGGATGCCTAATGCTTTTGTGGAGAAATAGTCACCGCCACACAAAAGCCAGCATTACACGAGGGTTTCGGGAGTAATTCTTAGAGTGTGTCAGAATGGTAGAACATCAGACATTTTGACATATTGGCTGTTTCACCACTACCACCAAACTTATAATCACTCCTATAATCACTCCCTATGTCCTACCTGGTGCCTGCTATACTATAACCTGGGATACTTTGAAAAGTGCTGTTTGTTTAAATAAAAGCATAAAAACCTGCTAGCAATCTAGAATGGATCATACCTATGTAGTTCACCTGGGCACGTGCCCAAACAGCACAAGTGTCATTTTTTATGCAGGACGGAGAGTCAGCAAAATAATGAATATCCATCCGAACAGCATCAGACACACAAATACACAATGCTGTGAGCCTTTTGCTGGTTCCGCACCTCGTTTCAAAAACCCAAGGGTAGGACTCCTACAAGGTAATGTTTCAAATGCTGAGAGCCAAGAGGGCATGTAACAGGGGTGTTGCTAGGTCTGGAAAAGATCTGGGGCTAGGCTAATGTCGGTACTGTCAGGACTCAGGGGTAGCTAGACTATTGGTTGTAGCCCCTGAGCTTCTATCCGGGGCTACAACCAAAAGACCCGGGGCTATAGGTCCCCCAGCTCTCCCCTAGCAACGCCGTAGTTTTTACAATCATTCAGATATTTGATACTCTAAAATGAGCTCTAAATAGGGTTTGTGCTATTATGGCTGACTTCCTGTGGTAGCAAGCTTCCCTTTTCTCCCCTAATCCAGCCACTGGTGGGCCAGCCAAACTTGGGCACATATATAAAGTCCACAATGAAACCTCATGCCCCGTTTGCAGATCCGGCCGGAGGCATGAGCAGTCTGAGCGGTGGCCCACGGCCCCGCGGACAACAGTGCCTGCCTCGACTATACGAAGAATATTGTTTTAAAGAGGTACTGTGCGGCTTCCATGTCCTCCTCTGGCTCTCTAGAGACAAACACCCACTCCCAGCGGCCCATTGAGCGCTGCAGGCCCTTTAATTGCTGCTATCACTTTCTTCAAGCAGAGCTTTTAAAGTAGGAGGATGTATAAACCATGGCTCCTTTAAGGGGCCATTCTTTTGGACAAGTCACGTGACATTTCAGTGTTAGGAAATGCAAATGGACATTTTCATTCTGAAAGCACATAGAAAGCACAAGTTAACTGCCTAAATCTATGCCCTGCTCCAGGCCACTTAAATTATATCACGCAGAACAGTTTCAAACTAACTACATTATTTTCAGATGTTCATATTTAACCGTTTATTTTTGGGTAGAATGTCTTATTTCATCACATCATATATCAACCCTGCATTTGCCAAACATTGAAACACAAACAGGTAACCTTTTCACACACTACATTTTGTTATAACTCTTAAAGTTACAGTTTCAAAACCCTATGGCCATGTTTTGCCTTTTGCAGAATTGCATTCTGGTATTTGTAGTCTCCCATTCAAGAAGGCGGCAATAATGACACAATTGTACATATTTCTATAAGGATTTATATATTTGAGTGGGTACCTTACTATGATGTGTACTTTTCAAGTCATCATCATAAAGCAGAGTATTGCTGAATGGCACACATGGTTAATGAAGCAAGGGAGCTGTACTCATCAACAGGTCAAAACAACACATGTTATAGCGGATGTTGCAGCAGGAATAGGAAAAAAAGCCATGCAATTTAACGTAAGGCTTAAACCGATAACATCTCATCAACAGTCACTTAACCTGCTGAGTTGCCTTTCCAACATTCTTCTTTAGGAAAACCTGCTATTCCCAGAGCCGGCAAACCGATTTGGCCTGCTCACCCCTCCAACAAAGGCTCAGGGGGTACATTAATCAGACTCCCTTCTCATTTTGAAGTGAGCTGCATTTGAAAAACGCAGTTATTATTTGTTATGTTATGTTATGTTATTTGGCATTAATATAGCACCTTATATATCATTGGTATGACCTCAAGCGCTGGTAGGTTGAACGCCCTCGGGAACCGCAGTTCAAGTCAGTAGAGAGATAGAGTGTTGCATGGTGCGTGGGTGCACCGGATATGTGTGCAGCTGGTGTGGTTGTAGCCTGATAGCTGCTTCTTAGCGGTAGGTGTGGTGCTGAGGAAGTCAGTTTGATCTGTTCAGTCTGGAGGATGGTCACCCAGACTGAGTTCTGGTTGCGTTAGGCCTGAGGAACGCCTAAGCTAGCCGGAATGTGCTCAGCTAGCTGTGTTTTTAATAGGATGATGAGGTGTTTGTGGGGTCATGTTAGTATGAGACCAGCTAGACCGAATTTATCATGGTATAACTGTGTTCTAGTTGAATGATGTGTATAGGAGAGAGTAAGCGTAGTAGTGTGATATGGTGGTTATCAGGAACGCGCCTGCGACCAGGCAAGAGAGCAGGACAGGGGGGCGTACATAGCGGCAAACGTATATAAAGCGACAGGATGGATAGGGGTAAACATGTGATACAGATAACATGGGGATACAGGTACATAGCATATATAAAACTTTAAAACAATGACGCCATTAGGCACACTCGATGTTGTTGGGAACACTTTCTAAATTAAAGCTTTAACACAGTGACGCTATTAGGCACACTCAATGATGTTGGCCGCACTTTCTAAACTCAAATTGTAACACAATCTAGATGAAGGATTTGATACAGTGACGCTATTAGGGCACACTCAATGATACTTGGGCACACTGTCTAGATGAGAAACTCAACACAGTGAAACAGTTTGGGCACACTATCTAGATGCGAAGCTCACCACAGTGAAACAAGTAGGGCACACTCAATGATCTTGGGCGCACTTTCTAAGTTCAAATTTTTGCACAGTGACGCTACTAGGCACACTCAATGATCTTGACGCACTTTCTAAGATCAAACTTTAACACAGTGACGCTATTAGGCACACTTTCTAAATTCAAACTTTAACACAGTGACGTTATTATGCACACTCAATGATGTTTGGGATACCTTCTACACTCAGTGCTATTTGGGCAACAATCAAGCTGTGAAATTTGGCACTGTGAAACAGTTGGGGTACATTCAGCGATATTTGGGTGCACTATCTAGAAGTGAGACTCAACACGGTTGAAGCAGTTAGGGTACACTCAGTGCTTTTTGAGTGCGTGATCTAGATGTAAAGAACAGCACAGTGAAATAGTTGGGGTACACTCGATGATATCCCTTGCTCAATGTTGTTGGGCACACTTTCAAAATTCAATTTTAACAAAGTGGGGCTATTAGTTACACTTTCTTAATTCGACTTTAACGCTATTAGGCCCACTCAATACTGTTGGGAATGCTTTCTAACTTCAGATTTTGACACAGTGACACCATTAGTCACCTTTTCTGAATTCCACTTTAACACTGTGACGCTAACACAGTACACTTGATGATGGGAAAAACCTTCAAATTCAAACTTTAACACAGTGACGCTATTAGGCCCACTTTCTAAGTTCACATTTTAACACAGTGACGCTATTAGGCCCACTTTCTAAGTTCACATTTTAACACAGTGACGCTATTAGGCCCACTTTCTAAGTTCACATTTTAACACAGTGACGCTATTAGGCACACTTTCTAAGTTCACATTTTAACACAGTGACGCTATTAGGCACACTTTCTAAGTTCACATTTTAACACAGTGACGCTATTAGGCACACTTTCTAAGTTCACATTTTAACACAGTGACGCTATTAGGCACACTTTCTAAGTTCACATTTTAACACAGTGATGCTATTAGGCACACTTTCTAAGTTCACATTTTAACACAGTGACGCTATTAGGCACACTCAATGATGTTGGCCGCACTTTCTAAATTCAAATTGTAACAGAATCTAGATGCAGGATTTGATACAGTGACGCTAGTAGGGCACCCTCAATGATACTTGGGCACACTGTCTAGATGAGAAACTCAACACAGTATAATATATCTGCTTGAAGTTTATTTCTTTTGACAGTCAAACCAATCCTTATCTGTAGCTTCTGAAATAAAATCATATTGCTAATTTGGACAATATGACCGACTATACACTAAATAAAAAGAATCGTGCAACGTCTGCAAAAACATCAGTTAGTTTCAGTTAGCAAAACACAATCACCATATTTTTGCAATGCCTTCCATGGTCAGATAGTGGCTTCAAACCAGTTTCGAAAATACCTTTTGCAAACAATATTTCTACTAATTAAATATGAGAAGAGATGTGTTCAAGTTCCTGAATTACAGACTGCTCTCGAATCGGGGCTTCGTCACTTAAAGAAAGTGAGTGCTCCCAGATAAATCCGTTTATCACACTATGCCTTATCGGCTAAAATTAGAAGTCTCTACAAGGTATTCAGATCACAATATCTGCTACACTCAAGCCTCACTCCTGATATTGCCACATAGGTAAATATTAATAGTGATGATTCACATGCTGGACATCACAGTGTATTTGTCTAATACCTTGCACATTGCAATATGTTTTTAATGTAACTTCCCAAGATATCGTTGCATAGTAAAGACTCATTCTGTGATATCAATCTCACTATTTATGCAAATTAGGAAGCCTCACACATCTTTTGCCGCCAAGGGCCCTGCAGATCCTAGTGCCGGCACTACCCGTTTGTGTGGAATGTACATTAAACACTGTTTGGCAAAACATAAGGACATCCGGGCTCATGACGAGTACGGCGGGAGGAAATGGTGTGGTCATTTTGTTACTGCTACTTTACCAGCCCTTTACTGCCACTCCACACTGTAAGTTTTGGCCTTAAGGTTGAAGATACACCTCCAGCAAACAGCTGGAGGTATATCTCCCACTTTACCATCAAAACACATCCAATTTACCACACATAATTACTGCTTGTAGTAGATCTGCTAAATGTCCCCATGGATTCCTATGGACTCCAAAATAAGAATCCCTTTGCAATGCCACAGGACCAAGTGGAGGTGACGGTAAACAAATGTGGTCATAAAACAGCAGATTTACTGCCGATTTACCACCAAATTCATGAGGTCCATTGTCTTCTCGTTTCCTGCTGAAGTCCAAAAACAACACCACTGCATTTCAAATGTGAGCCTGTGCACAATGGGGCGCTTGGCATGTGTCTTGCCTCGTCCCCATGGGCAGCGCCAGGCTTGCGCTTTGGAGGGATAAAGCTCTACCACTTTGAGGCAGCAGTCATAACTTTGCAGTGAGGGCCAGTCCGGGCTCAGACGACAAGAAGCTGTCCCATTTCTCATAGTCATTGCCATGACTGCAGAATCAGTGTGCCCAGGAGAATATATCAATAGACCCCCTGTGTGGAAGCTAAAGGCTTAACTGCTGGGCTCAAGTCTTAGTTGGCCCATGTCTCCAATGATTTCCCACCTTTCTTTGTTTAACTAAACTGCCTGTGAGATGCAGAATTCTAGACGGGGAAGGACCTGAGAGGGTCCGGGGGGAAACACGTACGCGCGCGCATTGGAGCATGAACATTTTCTGGACAGAGAATGGCATGTTTTACTGTCACTTTTGGGTAAAGCAAAGCAAACTTGAGTGTGATTATGTGAAGGAGGGGTTGGAGTGTGGGGAGCGTACAGCAATGGGGCTGTCTGGGTCCTACTGTGGCCTTGAATTTTGTGCTCTCATTAAGGATAAAGTCAGCTTGGTGAGTGTTCTTGCAAGGGGGAGGGCATGTTTACTTACTGTGGCATGGCATTTTTTTACTGGTGTTAAGGTCATTGTCGACATGATAATTATTCTTACATAGGCGGGCGAGTGGAGGGGAATTTGTGCAGTCCGCAAGGCACTGTTTTCTTACTGTTGCATGACATTTTATACTGGCATTAGGGGGCAAATACAACATGATGAGTGTTCTTATATGGGGGACTTGTGTAATGATAATGATTTGTTATGTTTATAGCGCTGTCGCCAAAGCACCTTACATAGAACATATTTATATAAAATTATCACCCAACCAAAGTTGGTACTCATGTATCGACCTCGGAAGGATGAAAGGCTGAATAGGCCTTGCACCTGTGACCTGTAGATCACACTCAGATTGCAGCAGTGAGGGCTCAACCCGCTGAGCTATCGTACCAGCTAGCCAACAAGGTCATGTTTTCCTACTGTGGCATGGCTTTTTTTTTTAACTGGCATTAAGGCCAAGCTAACAGGGGCATGTTCTTACATGGAGATGCGGCATATATTGGCAGAGCCAGCATGAACATGTTTTGTTAAAGTTTCATTACTGGCGTCATGGGTAAAGCATAATGAGTATTTGCTTATGAGAAAATACCAGAATGGACGGGTTTGGGCACAATCAGTATGAAAATGTTTTTTACACTGGCAGAGAACTGGCATATAGTGGGCAAAGGCATAATGAAAATGTGTTTGAAAATGCCCCCGTGCATTGTTGATGACTTGGCATCTAATGGACTTTTTTCATATCTTACCCTACAAAACCGACTGTAAAATTCACCATTTGAACCCCTTATTTAAACATTTTTCTCTGCGACAGACCCCTCCGAACACACCTTGGTTGGTACGCTCTCTCTCGCCACGCTCGGCAGGTCCTATGGATTCGGCTCCAGGCAGAACAAGCCCAGTCCCTCTTTGGGCTCCCCTTAGAGCGAGCCCTACTACATTAGCTGCAGGCCCCACTTGTTACACAATCCTGACTATGCCCTGGTGAGTTGGGGTGAAAGATGCATCTAATGGGCCAAAGGAAGGCGTAATATCTACTCAACCTCCTGGGCTTGGGTGGGGATGAACAACGTAATAAGTTTAAGGGCCCCACTCACTTCTGTGTGCAGCCCTCCAAATAAGTGGTATATCTGTGTTTTGCTCCCTAAAATTGGTGGCATACTTCCAGTAAAAAAAGGGGAGCAATATATAAGCAGGATCTCCCTCTTGTTTATGCTCCTTGCGCCCCATCTCTTTCCCATTTCCCCAGCTCCCCCCCCCCCCCCCCCCACTCTTTACAACTTCGCTGGCTGAACCCGTCCCCCTACGCAGACGCATTGTGGAAAGGATATTTTTTTACGAGATTGCAAGCAAAGCGTTTTTTCAGCAATGTGCGCTGGGCAAGTTCTGAACAGAAGCACAGCAGTGCATGCCACACAGAGGAGCTCTTGTATTGTTATCTGATGTGAGGAGGACCTGTTCGATTTCTTTTTTTTAAAATACATTTATTGTAAGTAGTGAGATCTAAAAACTGCCATCAAGCTCCCCCAAAATGCTGTCCAGCAGCGGGGGCACTGGTAGGGGCATTGAAACATGCAGTCTAATGGCACATTTCACATTCTGCCATTGCCATTGGTCAGTTTGAAGCAGGCTTGCAAGTCATTGGTAAAAACAAATAGAGACGCACGCATCAAAAGGGTAACCTCACATGAAGGGGGCAGTTCCTTGCAGAGGCAGATCTAACGGTCGCCAGGCAGACAAATGGTGAGCGGGCCCCTTTGCCCTGCCATGCCCTGCCCCTCCCCTTCTCAGTCTCAACAGGGCGCCCGCGCCCTTCTATTTATCATGCCGTGCATGATGCCTTAATCACTGCGCACTGGGATGCCTAGATTCCATACTCAGAGTACATCATTACTTGAAAATGATGGGCTCTAGCAACGCAGCATTGCACGTGCTTTTCTGCTGCAGCCCATGAAAACGCCTGTCTCCATATGGTTGCAGCATGCCTGCAATCAGATCTCGCCATGCTTGCTTGGGTTGTGCAGTGCAGGCCATCAGTAGTGGCAAAACGGGGGGCCCCGCAATCCCTACAGACAGTGATAGGGGGCCCGGAGACCCAGTGTGCTCACAGGGGGAGCATGCCTTCAGCTGCAGCAGGGGGCACTCCACCGCCGAGGGCACCAGACAGCTGCTGCTGGACTTTGACGGCTCTGTGCTACCCTTGGTGGCTTCCTAGGACTCTACCCATGGCTTCTGGTGCTGCTCACCTGGATCCACAGCTCTCACCTGGATCCCAGCACCCCCCAACTGTACCCTAAGCAACCACTGGCATTATCTCATTGTAATGCCAAAATGCTCATTAGGTTACAGTCCGCTCTATCCCCCTCCCCCATCTTTGCCAAGACACTGAACCTCCCACACTGTCCAGGCAGGGAGTGCTGTAGAGGAGTGGGTGGATGAGCCCACTGAGCTTGCTTTCACCACACTCTGCATCTGCCTTATAGAGACTTTTGCATATAGACCTCCCACTGACAGTAAACCCCAGAGCTAATGAATGTAAACTGTCAGTCATAGATAACAGCCACTAGCTCAATGTTTACAGATATTGCTAGTGCAGGCAGTTGTTTGCAAGTGGCGCTCACTCAGGCTTGGTTAATACCGAGCTTTGGTCCAGGCCTTTCAGGGCAGTTACCGAGAAAATGCAGGGATGAGGGCTGGTTGTGCCCTGTGGAAATTTCGAGTGGCGTTTCCTGGGAATATGGGGCCGTGCATAAACAAATCTCAGATTTGGTTTCAGAACCAATAGTATATGTTTTATGAACAATATCGGAGTTTATTACATAACTTCTTTTATTACATGTCTTAAATCACTGAAAGTACAGTGGGTTAACTAGATTTTTCAGGTTGACATTATCTTGCATTCTGGGACTTTTTCTTTACCATTTAGGAAGTGAAAATTAAAGCCACGATCTTCCCAGGTATACAACTTCATATCAGTATTTTAAAGGTTTGGTAATCAAAGGGGTAAATAATTATTTGTCTAACAACGCCTTGAAAAGTACACAAATCACATAATAAATTAAACTGACATACATATATATATATCTGTATATATATATACATTATAGAAACAGGGCATGCAGAAGAATGTGAATATACATTTATTTTCCCCATCCTAGAGGGCAGGTTTTCCTGTGTAAACCAAGAGAATTTTGTGGGGTACAATATATGAATGGACACTTTATTATTAATATGTAACAACTCTACAGTTTGGGCGTACTCCTTTAATTACATCTGTGATGTTTAATGATATTTCAAGTGTGTGGGGTAAGGACACCAGCGACATGGATCTGCATGCTGTAGGAATTATGCCATGCCATCACCTCCTGTGATGTCCTCTCCCATTGCCCATTTCCTTGAACCCGATCATTTCCAACATAAGCTTCAGGCTTGATCTTCCAATATTACCACCATTGACAGCAAAATCTGGTGAGGGGGCCCAGCTGTCTCTAGCTAGAGTCAGACCCCCAAACACAGAAAACACAACTTACAAAAAATGAAGTTCATCATTGTGCCACTCTGCCCTCTCTAGGCCCCGCCCTCCATGACCCGCCCACTTGGGGCCCTTTGCCTTAAATCTGCCACTGGTTCCATGTTGCATTCATTATACATTCTGTGGAAACTCGATATCATCTTGTGTGCTGGAGAGCCGCATAAATTCGTATCACCCAAATACACTGGTATAAATGACTAACCTGAGGAGTGATGGGCCGGAATAGGTTGTAACAAAAGAGGTTGACCTCCCTTTTGTCCGGATCACAACTGAAGTGAAGGGCCTCATTCCCGTAAACGGCGAACCCCAAAACCCCGAGGAAGAACATGCGAACGGAGCCAAAGAAAAGGGTGTGGAACTGGCCAATCACCGTCGGAGGCCTGAGCTGAAAGAGGGGAAGGCAGAACAAAACAGTCAACACGATGAAAGGACCAGCACGTTAGTCACTGCAGACCGCCCATGTTCTCGCCCCAAAACGAGTGTGACATAATTCTGAATTCACACTGCAGGAAACGACGTAATGTGGAAAGCATAATAGTCTTCTGGTGCTTTACGCGGAAAGCTGCGTATCTGTGGTCTTTCAATATCTATACCATCACACAGGTTCAGCACAAAAAGGTTCACCGTATATTTCAGTAACACCGTCAGGTGCTTGCTCTCACTACTGTTTTCTTGGTGTGCTTAAAATGGCCGCTTTAAGCAATGCTTTGTCAATATAATCACCCAACATGATGACAGCTGGTCTTTATACATGGGATAAAGAAGGACCCCTGCCATATATTAGGATATTGGAAGTCACATTGGGGTTCTTTAACCAAACAGAGGAAAGAGGCCAAAGCTGAGTTCCTTTCTAAGGTTATGGAACTTCGAGGTGACTGCCAATATCGTGTTTGGGTACATTAGGGGTATTTTATCCCTTATATACATGGCTGCTTACTGTTATCCTCTTTAATACCTAACATCTTGGTTAACCTAACGTAAGAGTTCTTTGAGTTATTAAGTATAATACATGTAGAATATGTTTGGATTAAAAAACAATAACAAGCAGCTTGCAATAGGGTGCAGAAAAAGAGTTTAAATAGTTTTAAAAAACGCATCTAAGACCCTTGTGCATTTTAAAATGATATCTATTTTTTATATAGCACTTTAATCTAAAGCGCTTTACATATTTAAAAAGGATATATTTACATACATTACTATTATTCCACAATCGAAATTGGTAAATGGTAACATGGAGACACATTGTTGCTGTCCTGTTTGAAGCTCCAGCAGTACACACAATAAACACTGCACCATAAACAGTCCCATCTCAATGAATGTCAGTAAAGTGTCACAGAACGAAATGTTAAGCTCGTCGCGGATTTAATTAAGTGCGGGAAGGCCCGCTGGGATTCTGCTCAGCGCCGACTCAAGCATCGGGCACGGGGATGTCCCAAGCCTTGACTTTGCAAAGCGCGTGCACGCGTCTACTGACAAAGCCCAGCGTACGCACCTGCGTGTCCCAGTGTCCAGGCCCTTTGTTTATATTTGGACAATGATTTTTGATCGCATGGATGTCAAATGATTCCTTCAAATTCGGCGTACTAGTGATAGATAAGTTATTCCATTGAATGTGCTCTTCCATGGCCACAGCACTCAGGTGACTGCCGTTTACAGCACCAACTGCACACACTGCACGAATTTCCCAGAAGCCTCTCATTTCCTTATTTACCCAATACTCACGCATCCTTCATAAAAATTCTTGATATAGTTCAGAGACATGTCTTGGAAGATGTTATCCCAGCGCTCCAGCAAGGCAATTTCTGTCCCTCATTGCCAATTTGCTGTCAACAGACTCAGGCCGACGGAGTCGCTCCCTCATGACCCTTGTAGTAGAAAACCCCGCTCACTGCACATTTCTCTTTTTATCTCTGGGGCCCCCAATCAACTTACACACTCCCAGGACACAAAAAAAGCCCACACAAAAGCAGCGTACGTGCGTTCAGCCATAGTAATCCTCAACAAACTCAGTCAGCAGAATACGCAGCGCAATGACAGGGCCATTGGCAGAACAGGGCGGAGAGGGCGGGCGTTGGAGTTTCCTAGCGTGGCCAATCGGTAATCTCGCACAATTTCGCGTCCAGATTTGGTAAACTGCCGTGGACTCCGCGCATCGGGAATTATAGGTTTTCAAAAAGGCATCTTTTCCTTAAAGGGTAATTTAAAGTCTTTGTAAAACGTTTGCAGTTTCGGTTTAAGCGCAAGTACGAAGAAATCAGGCCTCAACTCATGCAAACTTAAGCCAAAAGGTGATCAAAATGGAGAATTATGTACCAGATTTAAACCCATATTGACTCAATCTTTCCCCTTTGTTCCACACACATGTTATGCTGTGCTATGTTATGCTATATTAACTTGTATTTATACTGCACCAATGTTTAGTTTATTTCCAAAGAGGAGATTAGGCTGACTTTCTAAGAATGTTGCAATAAAATAATTCAGCCTCATCTAATAGAAACACGGGTAGATTGCTGAAGAGCTAATATTTCTTTATGTCCTATCATTTGTCGTGTTTAACTTTTCTTGATGATTTTTTATTGCGCATGTGGACATAATATAGAACAAAAGAGGAGAAGAGCTGGCTAAAATGAACATTGTTCTTAAATCTAATGACTGTTTTTACACAGGCTATCCACTGCTATCCCTCAGGGTTCTCATCTTGCAAGGATATGAAATTGGAGAATCTTTCTTGTGGTTCTTTGGAGTTAAAAAAAAATATCTGCAAAGCTTACATATTCCAATAGTTATTACCTCCACGTGCCCTTCCTTGTTCCACTGCTTAGCGTGAGATGTCTTCACTCTCCCAGGAATCCTTTCTTTCTTTCTAAACTCTATTAGGTCCTGCCCCTCCCTGGGGATATCAGGCATCACCCACATGACAGGCCTCAGTTTAAAAAATTTCTGCCCTGGGCAGAAATTCACCTTTGTGTAGGAAACCAAACCTCCTTTTGCTGTGCTTGAGGGGGCATCGTTCTTGCGCCTGGAGGTGGACCGCGCTGCCGAGCTTGCTGAGGTGCTCCTCGGGCGGGATCTCCGGGGTCCCTGATAAGCTCTGGATCCCGGAAATGCCATGACATCTCGCTTTCTCAGGACTCCGGGTCCCTGAGGAGCTCCGGTCTCGGAGTCTGCTATGTGTTGCGGCATGGGGGCAACCTGGTGGGCAATCCTGCAGCCAGTCGATTGGTGGTCTCTGGTATGATTCTGGGGCTGTGGTAAGGAGTCAAGAAGTCAGGGGATGGACTCTGTTATTGTGGGAGGTCTGCTCACCATGGAGAAGCTCACAGGGGAGACGTGGAGAAGCTCATAGGGGAGAGGTGACACCTCGAGTGGTCGTCCTCCTCTACCGTGAGGCCTTCCACGATGGCAGACTGGTCCGCATGGAGACTGTTGCAGCTATTTTCGAGGCTATTCTGCAGAGTCAACCAGGGGCCGGAAGAGGGCCCGGGCATGCCCTTCCCTGTCCATCCCTTCTTCATCCTCCTCTTGTGCTGTCACTTCTGTCTTCCCTAAGTCCATGGAAGGGTAGCAGAGGGGGCTGCATTTGGATAAGGTGGCAGTGGGTCTGTTCTCATCCATGTGGCACGCTATTTGGGATTTTATGTCAAGACCAGAGGCTCAGATTATGCTTTCACTTTCATTTTACTTCTCAAGCAGCTTTACAAACCAATAATATAACAACATTAACAAAGATCAGAACTACAAATCCCACTTTTAGGCAGAGTCTTCGGTAGTCCAAGGTATTATTGGTTCTTGAAATAACCACGTGATAAACTTAACCAATCCATAAAAGATCATGTCCATAAACACTGCTACTAATCTAACACGTCCTCTTTCTTAGCTTTTCGGGCAGCAAGTTAAGTACCTATTCACCTTTGTAATGTCTGTGTGACGTGTGTTTATATATAGGTTATTTATATTTCTTAATGTGATTTTATATATATAGATTGTGTCTGCGACAGGGCTTGAGCTTCGGCTACGGCAACGACTCTGTTTGGACAGGAAGGGCAACACAGTGAGGGAAGAAGAAAACGCAATGGGACTGAGTACTTCCGCCATTTTCCCTCTATCAGAATGGAGGAAGTAGCTAGCGAGTAATGCTAGTTTTTTCATATTATAAATTAAGTGACTTTCAGTCGCAACACGGAGGCGAGCGACTGCTCACAGAACAGGCTTGCATTACCAGGCAACAGTGAATGTTTCCCCTGGAATATGATTAAACGATCACACCTATCAAAGGCACAGCACCCCTGCAGGCAACAGGAGCTACCGCAGCTCCACACATTGACAGGCACAGTCCCAGGTAAAACCTGCTATTCACATCCTCACCTGGCTGATCGGGAACAGATCACACATTATTTGACGGGTGACAGGCCCAAGTATCCTGTTGTCACAAGGTTACAACCTCTGGGCGATTGTGCCAATTATGAGCTCCTCCAGTGACAAAGAAAAGGCTTCTATTAGCCAAAATAGAATGCAACCAGACATGACCCAGGCGTTACAAAAGGCTCTGGAAGTCTCTTTGGGACAGGCCCCCAATGAGTTGCCCTGATGGAAGACTGACTCAAGTTTTCCCAAGTGATAAAAGCACAAGGGAAGGGAAAAGGAGGAAGAAAGACAGGCCACATGGCAGAGAAGACCCATACCTCCCTTCCCCCGGGCACAACACCAAAGAGAAAGGGGTGGTAAGAGAGAGAAGGTGTGAGCCAGAGTAAGGCCTAGCAGGTGGCAAGAAAGAACATCAGATTGCTCAGATGAGGACTGGCAGGATGAGAACTCGGAAGAGGAAGTGTTCTCAATCTCATCCTCAGAGGAGGAAGGTCAGAAAGTGCCAAAGAAAAAGAAGGTGGATGACGAGGAGGTCGCTGGGGGTGAGGACTTTGTCCCAGAGGCATTGATCCACACTAGGTCTTCCGAATGGGAGCCACCAAATAAGATAGCAGCATATCTTAAGAAACACCTAAGGGCACCCTTGGCAAAGGAGGTCAGGAGCAAGTTGAGGGTGGAATGCCCAAGACCACACCTCCCAGAAGGGGTCGATGACACTCCCAAGATAGATGAAAAAATTGTCTAATTTATGGGAAAATACGTGTCGCTCCTGTCAGGACAAGATGTTAGATATAGTAGGCACTTCGATTCTACGTGAGGTGGCAGAGCCTTCTCCTTCCCTCACCAGCACCCCGTTCCAGGAGAAGTGTGACCCAGCTACCATCCACCGGGTGAGCACTGAGGCCGCTTACACTGCGACGCAACTACGATATCATTTGAATGTTTAGTAAGCCTTTATTATCCTGCATCACATAGGGCATTGCTTCACCTAAGAATCTGCTGGCTGCACGGCACTGATCCACCGTATTTGTTCTACAGCTCCATTTTGCTGCGACCAGAAATATTTGCAAATGGCTGCCGCATTTAGTGTTCCCCGCTGAGTAGCCGCATTGTTCTTACTTCCTGTATTCTGATTGGCCAACTTTCTGGACTTTAGCCAACCAGAACCACCGACAGGCGGAAGCCCACCGCTTTCCCTAAGGGCAGCTCCTTAAGGGACTGCCTTTGCCTGTCCAGGCTGCCGGAGCCGTGGGGCCGGTCATGCTGCCTCTGATGTCTTCACTCTATCCATAGCCGTCTGTAACAAACCCTGCGGTAAGCCTTCATCAGCTTCACTCTAGAGAAGTTTCATATGTATTACCTGCTGTAATTCTGTTACACTCTCATCCACTGAAAGAAATCTGCCCCGTTGAAGCCTAAAAACATATTGCTCAAGACATAACCACGCTCATAATACTCACTAGCGGCTTACCTCCAACTATCATGTCTTGTGACTTTGCATGTCTTGGGAGGATAGCTCAGGGGCAACATGCTCACCTTGGAAGCAAGACGATGCAGAGCAACACAGGTTCGATCCCCTGGTCCGTGCTTAGAAACCTCTGGGTATTAAGCGCATTATAAATAACTAATTACAATTATAAATAACCAATTACAAAACTGCCAACACGATGACTGATCTGAGTTTAATGTCTACGATATACGCCCTGCTCTGAACGCTCAGTCGCACACCTGGCAAATTTGCCAGCTCTATACAGAAACTTTGTTGCTACTATCATCACACTTTACCTGTATTGTGTCCTGTTTCGCCCTCAACCATTGTGTACGTGCTTCTCTGCTAGCCACTGTCTATATGCTAATTATTCGATTGTTATACACGAACCACCCGAATCTCAACCTAACCTACGCCTATGCCACTTGTGAACTCTACGCTCTAACTTTTACCCTAGTCATAACCTGATCACCCTATGATAATGATAAAATGCTTTACATCACCCGCAGTTCCGCATGTTGCCTAACCTGCTAGG
Organism: Ambystoma mexicanum; assembly: GCF_040938575.1. Lineage (NCBI taxonomy): Eukaryota > Metazoa > Chordata > Amphibia > Caudata > Ambystomatidae > Ambystoma > Ambystoma mexicanum. The sequence continues at coordinate 1,173,426,484 of NC_090927.1, read as the reverse complement.
CATCGCCCCCTCTTGGACGGCTTTACCATAGTAACTTATTTGCACGTGCCGCAGCATATCAACTAGTGTCTTCTACCTATCTAGCTGTTGTATTCTAGACCTAGAACCATGCTCTGTGTTTATGCTAGTCAATGTTCCTTGTTAGAAGACCCTAAGACCGCTTTTATTTTTAATCACTCATCTTCTTTATCAGCCTTTTAAATATTTGTCTAATGTATAACATGCTAGGCATCACTCTCTCCTAGACTGCCTCATCATAGACATATATTTACGCCTGCTGTAGCATATGAACTACTGTCTTCTACCTGACTGCTGTCTTCTAGACTCAGAATGCTTTTTGTAATAATGCCAGTCAATGCTCCTTGCTAGATGACCCTATGTCTGTCTTACTTTAGACATATACTAATGCAGCTACCTTCTTTACTAGCATACTATACATTTGTCTAGAGCCCAAACCCAACCACCTTTATCACTTACTAGTCATGCCTATGCGTAACTTTAGACCTACGCTTAACTGGCCGTCTTCAACAACTACCACTTCTGTCACATTGACCATAATGCTCTTGCTAACCTCAGTCACTAATGCTAGTAATGTGAAATATGCAACTCTGAAAACTACCTATGATCTTGCCACCACACCTAGTAAGAGTAATATCTCCATCTCTATGGCCCTCATTACAACTCTGGCGGTAGCTGTGCTGGTAAAAACGGCATGGCTGCCGCCGGAGTTGCATTTTTTCCAGCACCCATGAATGGGCAGGAACCGGGTCATGCCGAGTTAGGCGGACCTGGTACTTGCCCATTTTCGGGTGCCGGAATCAAGGTCCTCCTCATCCCCATTCTGCCCCATAGGGCTGAATGGGGAAGGGGACGTCGGATGCACCGGCACAACTCTGCATGTGCCGGTGCATCTGACATGCTCTGTTCGCGGGTGCCGTTACACTTGCCAGGAAAAACCTGGCGGGTGAAACGGTTCCCACAAGCAAAGCCCGCAGTATGGGGGTCCAGGAAGTACGGTACCGGCATGCTTACCGGTACCATACTTCCCAGACCGTCATGTGCATAATGAGGGCCTATGTCTACCTCACTACCCCACTACGACTCCATAGCACCTACTAATTTCCTCCCATCCTAGGCCAGCACGGCCACCTAAATGCCACTCCACTACCACAACATTAGTAAACAGTACCAACTCTCTCACACCCATCCAATGGATCCAACGCTATGCCTTCAGACCTGTCCGTAACCAACCATGCACCACAACAATCTGGAACATCAGACTAGGATCAAGACTCAAATAGACTTACCTACCTGCTTCTAACTGTACATTCTTAGTCAACACTAAGACCACGACCATTAGGAAAAAGTCTTCCACTCAAGCAATACTACACCCTCTCCTGGCAAACCCAGCAACCCCAGTCTGCCCATTAAAGAAGCACTCATCAAAGCTAGACCATTGACAGCACACACCCTTGATTTTGCTGACTTTATTACCTCCAATCAGCTTGACTTCCTAGCCATAAAAGACACTTGGCTACATGCTGCAGCAGGCCCAACACTATCTCTAGCCATCCCAGATAACTACACTATCACAAGACTTGATAAAGAATCATCTAAAGGTGCTGGAGACCCTGTCATTTCGAAGACCCACCGTGGCCTAAGAGCCCTGCCCACCTTCCTTTCACTTCAGCTGAACTCCTATCTATGAAGCTACCGCTCTCAGCCTCACGCATTCTAAAAATTCATCTTGTGTACAGACCACCTGCACCAATATCCACCAAGATATTTTACAACTCCTCTCCACTAACACTAAACCAGGCTCCCAAATTTTGCTACTTGGTGATTTTAACTTAGGCCTCCTAGACACAAACGACCACTCTGCTACTACTATTGCCAACTCAATCACAGAACTAGGATTCTCCCATCCCATAATTAAGCCTAGACACAATAAAGGTAGAATCCTTGACTGGATTGCTGACCTTAATTGCGAAATAAACATTTTCTCTAATGTACCATGTGCATGGACAGACCACCACTTTGTCGTGTTCACCTTACAGTCTAATACTCAACCAAACCTTCCTAGGGCATTGGCACTACCAGGTCTAACCAGAAATAACAAGGACATTACAACCGAAAACCTAATTCCTCTCCTACAACCGATCCTCAAATACCCTACTACTAATACTGACCCCTCAACATTTGTAGATCTCTACAATGTAACACTCCGCCAAGCCATCGATACTATAGCTCCATTGAAACTACGTAAAGCTAAGCCTCAAGCTCACCTCAACACGTGGTTCACCCCCAGCCTTAAAACCTGATGCAACAACAAGAGAAGTGCTGAAACGGCCTGGGAAAACCACCTGTCACCCTCCAACAAAGACATTGGGCCTCATTACAAGTTTGGAGGTAGCCATGCCTGTAATACAGGCATGCTACCTCCAAACTTGCGATAAAATCCAGCAACAGCGAATGGGCAATTACCGAGTCATTCCGAGTTTGGACCCAGTAATTGCCCATTCGCGGGTGCCGGTAATAAGGGACTCCCCATCCCCATTTGGCCCCATAGGGCTGAATTGGAATAGGAGGGTGGTAGCACCGGTACCGTTAATAACAGTACCAGTGCTACCATCATGTTCTGCTCGTGGCTGCCGGTACGGCCACCAGGTCAGACCAGGTGGCTGCAAGGGCACCTGCGAGCAGAACTCGTAGTATGGTGGTACGGTAGCAACAGTGCCGGTAGCGATACCAGCGCCATTGTTGCCTTACCACCATCCTTGTAATGAGGCCCATTTTCGTAAAAGCTGCCAGCTGCTATAAATCAGCCATCCTACAAACAAAAAGCAAAACCCATATTAATAGAATCTCCAATGCTAAATCAGGCTCCCGAGAGCTATTCGCTACCCTTAGAGAGCTTGAATCACACACACCCGTACTGAATCCGGCTCCAAAGACAAGACTTGGTGTACTAAGATACAAGCAGCCCTATCAGATAAATATCGATGCTTTAAACTAAAATTGAAAAGAAAAAATCAGCATCATTTCTGCTCCAGGCTCACATAAATCGCAGCCTTCTATTGGGAAACCATGTAGCCTATTCAGTTTCACTCCTCTGTCCATTAGAGAAGTTAAAAACATAATATCTAGCCTCAAACCATCTAGATGTCAAGGCGACATATGTCCTGAAAACATCATTAAAGAAGCAGCGAGAGAACTCGCACCCTCCATCACCTCATTTATAAATACTTCATTTGAAACAAGCACAGTCCCCACTAACTTGAAGGACGCTTGGGTCCTTCCACTGTTAAAAAAATCCAACCTTGACCAAGACATCCCCACGAAATACAGAGTCATTTTTGCTGAAAATTCTTGATAGGGCAGCCTATTTTCAAATACAGGCACACCTAGAAACAAATAATCTTCTGAGCCTGCGTCAATCTTAGTCCAGACCTAGATACGGCACAGAAATAACCTTAATAGACCTGAAAATGCAAATAGACGACAACAAGACAAAGGTAACATAACTCTCCTTCTGCTGCTAGATTTATCAGCCGCCTTCGACCTTGTCAGTCATGAAGTCTTGTGCAATCACCTTACTTCAATGGCTCATTTCTCTGATAAAGCTACGGCCTCGATACAATCCTCCCTTGACAAAAGAACGATGAGAGTATTTTCACCTACTGCATCGGCTGACCCAGCACCCGTGACATGCAGAGTACAAGGGTCCTGCGTGTCACTGACACTGTATAATATTTTTACAAAGCCTCTGTTTGATGATCTTGACCTCTTGGGTGTCACCTACACTAACTATGCAGATGAGACCCAAGTCCTCACCCCCATCTCTGGAAACTATGACCTGGATACAAAACTATTAAACAAAATGTACCTCCTCATTCAAGCCAAACGAAATAAACTTGACATCAGATACAATTCATTTAACATAGACGGCATCAACATCCTGGTCTCCAAGGAAGTCAAGACACTTGGATTCATCCTTAACCTCGACTAAACAAGTGAATGCCACAGCATCTGCCACGGCCTCTGGCACAGCTTATACGTGCAAACTAATAAACACCTGTAGACCTTTCCTCTCAACAGCAAGTTGCTCCACATTAGCTAGGGAATTCATTTTCTCCAAACTGGATTACTCCAACGCATTTTATTTAGGAACCAAGAAGCATAATTTAAATAAACTACAAGTTCTGCAAAATACTGCGTTGAGATCTGCCCTCAACATACCAAGATCGCACCACATATCTGAAACCAGATGTAACTCCCGTTGGCTAACAGTTAAGAATAGAATCTTGCTCAAAACTCTGGCTCTCACCCAAAAGTGCTTGTCTAACCTAGCACCCAAATACCGGACATGCAAATTCTCCAAAAGCCAATCAGACCGACCCACCAGATCCGCACAACACATTGGGTCATTATGACTTTGGCGGTAGCCGTGCTGGTAAATGGGCAGTTACCGGGGCATTAAAGCCCCAGTGGACCCGGTAATTGCCCATTCCCGGGCGCCGGAAGGTGCTGTGGCAGAGAGAGACAAAAGTCAACATAATTTATGGTACAGGAGATTTCAGAGCCCTGCCCAAAACACTAATGCAGTTCCTTCTACCATTTGTGGGAAATGAATGTTCACAGAAGAAAGCAAGAGGGCTTCCTGTTTGGATTCATCTTATGGTGCTCAACAGGAACCTGATTGTGAACTTCCACAATGGTTATTCAAATCCACCAACTCAAGAAGGCATACGATGGCTTGGAGTCCTTATTAGCACCGAAAGCAACAAGCTAGAAACTCACCCGCTTTGCAGAAGTCACTGCTTGTAAGCTTCCAAACCAAGAGTCCAAACCTACCAACCATATCTCCAGCAGGAACTGAATGCCAGTAGACAAGGCCGTTGAGGCTGAACCTGCTCTGGGGCCACTGCCTCCTGGCTCAGAACAGGAAAGCACCTCATTGTGACCTGATCAGGATCCACCAGGTGGTCTGTGGACCTCCCACCTCATCATGGTCAGTACATGGCAAATCAAGGTAAAAGGAGGAAAGATGTAGAACAGCCCCTAGTTAGTAGTGCATACATGTTTGCACCTGGTGTACACCTGATGTAACAAAGACAAAGTGCACGAAATTACAGCCACAAAGGTGTCTGTAATGCAAATATGCTGTTAAAAATGGTTAGTGTACTGGGATGTGTGCAGGTAATAGACCTAAATCTATTTCTATGGAAAAACAAAAAAAGGATTGTACTTGTGCAGCATATATGTGCAGAAAGGGGAGCTTGCGTGGTATAATCCTATGCTAGGTCACTAATCATTTTTATGGGCATGTTTCAGCCACAGATATGTTTGCAGCCAATGTGAGAGATAGCATTCCCTTTGCACTGCATCAGTCAAAAATGTTTATGTCGTATCACCCCATGAATGTCCTGCACTGGGATCATCATAGCAGCCGGCTGCGTAGGGCATGGCTATTGATGATTTTAACATCTAGAAGAGCAAATCATAATTGCCGTCTGGGAGGACTTTTGTTATGGTGATAAATAAGAGGAAGGGATGTCATGGGCAGAAGGGTGGGGAAGGACATAAAGCAGAAAGGGTCAGACCAATTATGTGTGTGGAAGTGTCTTCTTTTAGTCCTGCATCCTTTATTAGGTGTACCGTACATAGTGAGTATTAAAATGGCGATGAAGTTTCCCACGTTGCCCTGCCTAGCTGTTCGAGTGCTGGAGCAGTAACCCGGAGCACCGCACCAGTTCACGTCGCCTGAAGTGGGGCGTAGTTACGCTAGGTTCAAATATGTGCTGGCTACAATGTTTCGTTCTCCTGTCTGCCAGACGGCCCCCCAGTCAACTGAGAGCCTGATCAATAAACAGGACCTCACCAAAGGCATAGGGCTGGGGATCACAAGCTACCAAGCTTGGCAGAACATTATTTCAGCCGCTGCCTACACTCACACAAACGTTTCCAGTCAGCAAGTGATAAAGCAGGGGTGAGTGCACTTCACGTACACTAATTATAAAGGACACACACTTCCCAAGCTAATGCTGTGCCATATGTTCTTAAATTGAAATGATCAAAACACAAAGCCAAGCCACTCAATATACAAAGAATAACAAACTAACCTAACAATTATACTAGCAACCTAGAGGTACTGCATAAAGCATGTCAAGCAACATCCCAAACCAAAATGTCTGACAAAGAATCATCATCCTTATCACCTAGACAACATGGTCCAATTCAGCAAAATCCAAATATATGCACAGAAGCTTTCTTCGTGCAGGCATCTCTGCCTGTTGATATGACAGATACAAGTTTAGGACCCAGGTGGTCCTGATGGATAGAGGATTTTAAATTATATTTTGATGAATTGGGTTCACAGGAGGATAGACTCAAAAGAGGACTACTAACTGTAATGGCAGGGCCTTCTGTTAGGGACATAATATGTGAAGTTCCAGATGGGAACCTAGGTACATTTCAAGAACTTAAGCAGCAATTAGATGATTTTTTTCGCTATTGACGAAAATGTAGATTATGAGCCTTACATATTTCATACTACAACACAATTGAAGGGCGAGCCCATGGACAATTTTGTCACAAGACTGTGCGCCAGAGTAAAACACTGAATTTCATCTATACTCAATCGATTAAACCATGAAATCCCAAATAATAACTGGATGTGAGCCGTCCACCTTTAGAAAGAATGGCTGCAAAAGCCATGCACACTAACAGAAATCCTTACAATGGCTAACACTACCATGTTATGGCATTCACCTACAAATAAACACGATGGAAAAATCACCTCCTATGTTGCCATGCGCATACATCAAATAATTCACACGCCAGCACCGGAAAAAGGCACAAAACAAACATGATTTTGATATGGTTATGATTATTTGCAGGAAGGAAAAACTGCCCAGCATTTTATTTATTTATTTATTGGGCTTTTGTAAGGGGCTTATACATCAAGACATTGGCCCTCATTACGACCATGGCGGAGTGGGTTTACGCCAGCGGTATTCGCGGCGGACCCGTCCGCCCTACTACGAGTTCCCGTAGCGCCATGGAGCCGTTTTCCGCCTGGTTTTTCCCGGCGGAGAAATCCATGGCGCTACGGGACCTTGTTGTTAATTACGCCACCGTATTTTACGGTGGCGTAATTAACGCCTTCCCCACTCCCATTATACCCTATGGGGCAAAAATGGGAATGGGGAAGGGTAAAATGGGGAATGGGGATTTACCGCCCCGCCAAGGTCGGAATGGGGCGGTAAATCCGCCAACCCCCATGGCGGTATCGGCAGCTTTCCGCCGTGCTCCATGGTGCATATTGCACCGCGATCTCCGCCAGGGTCGTAATGAGGGCCATTGTGTTTCAAAGTGCTCACGGGGGAAAGGGGAAGGGAACAAGGGAAAAACAGCAAGACAATGGAAAATGCAAAATACAGAAGGTGGTCCTACTATGCATTGTGAACATTTGGATCGTGCAAGTGCAGGGAGAGAGACGGGACAGGGGAAGAGGGTAAGTGCTGGGGGGATACACAGAAGGGTGAAGTGCCAGTGTGATGGTTGCAAGGCAACAGATAAGTGCAGGCATCGGTTACAAAGGCAACAAGTAAGCGCCCGGATGTGACAACAGGATGGAAGAGGGGGCACCAGCCAATCAATAAGTGCAGGCCTGTGAGGCGAAAGGCCTAGTGGTACCCAAAGGCAAGTGCAGGGGGCCATGCTGCACAGCATTGAGGCAATCATGTGCAGTATGTCTGAGAGAGATCATTTCTGTTCAGTATGTTGAGTAACAAGAACCTCCAATACATAACAAAAGAGAACAACCAAGAACCTGGGTTCATTTTCCCCAAATCGGACAGGAAAAAAATCTAAGACAATCGCCTTGATGGCACACAAGAGTTAAAAGCAGACAAGTAAAATCATAGAGAGACCACACAGTTCCAGAAGAAAAATACACTACCTCCGAGCAACATCACTCTCAACAGGTAGATCAGATTCATCATCCAATCATGAAAAGAAATGGGGATATGGTTTTGCAATTGGTAATACAACATCGGTCAAACATAGCCCTATACTAACAGTCACAATAAACAAAGAGCCATTTTCTAACGTATTTAATTGGCATTTGTAATACGCAACTGTTCATACATCAATTGTTTATATCACATTAAGAATTTTCTTATTTTACAGTGGCTTCATGTGTTAACAATAAACAAAATAACAATAAATAACTTCTTCACTTATGAAATAATGAGTTGCATATCTTGTTTATGCGAGTGTGGTGCGGTGGGAGGCCTGGGATTACAAGGATATTATCGATGTGGCTGTAGCCCTTTAATTACCCGTGTGCGTACAACAGTTTGGATCAGCCTAGGACTAGCATTTGCATCTGGGGGGCCAAAGAGTGTTCAAGGTGGTTTGTCGTCAGACGGATGAAACATGTCCCAAATCAGCAGTTTCCTCTCAGCACACTTGTCGCTCCCATCTGTGCCGGAGCCTCTTGCACCTTCCAGCCAGACACTGGTTTCGGCCTCGGCCCAACGTTCAAATTCTCGGTACCAGCAAACATATCGCGGGCCCCCAGTAAATTTCCAGGCCATTGCTATGGATCTCTTGGCCAGTATGCAAGCCATATCCATGAACTTGACCACATGCTTATATTTACTATTTCAGCCCAGCAGACATTCTTTCGGGGTCCATTCATATCTCACTATCCCCGCCTTCCTACAGGCCTGTTCTATCCCTGCCCAGAACCTTTGCACTTGCGTGCATCCCCAGAACATGTGTATCAAGTCTGCGCCATTTAGTGCACACCAGGGGCATATTGTGCTTGCTTTCTTGCTGAATGTAGCTATTTTATGCGGGGTCATATACGTATGGTACAGTACATTCAGTTGTATCAACCTAAAGCGAGAGTTCCTGGACATTTCTTCGGGGTATATCAATATCCTTTCCCACTACTTTTCCGTTATGTCGGTGCCTGTATCTTTTTCCCCATTTCTCTTTTAGCAATGTGGTCTTGGGGTTTGGCCCGTCTATTAATATGCTATACAGTCTGAACACCGGCCTCCAGCCATCACCCAGGTTGTGGTTGTGTCAAGGGGTTTGGCATCGGTTCTTCTGGCCATCCCTCCCATTTGTCTCTCGCCACCCGCTGAGCCCTTTGGTACCACAAAAACTGTGCCCTTGTGAGCCCTTCTTTCTCTTGTAATGATTCAAACGCTCTAAAGATCCCTTGTTCATACAGGTCGCCCCATAGGTAAATACCCCATCTCTCCCAGTGTCTCACCGTTTCCAGGTCTGTGTTTAGCTTGCAGACGTTCGCTGCTATCGGGGTCTCAGGTGAGTAGGGCCGTGTAATTCTTAACAGTATCGTGGCCCTGTTCCATACCCTCCTGCCCAATGTCACCAACATAGGGACACTTCCCATACATTCTAGTGGGACCAATAGTGTTTCTTTTAATCATGCCAGTGCTACCAGGCGTCGTAAAAGTACAGTTTCTGATGTAGCCTCGTCTGACAGCCATTTGGCCACAAAACCTAGCTGGGCTGCAAGATAGTATTTCTCCAGGTTCGGTAGCTGCATCCCGCCCTCGCTATAATGCAGACACAGTGTGACAAGTGACAATTTGTGGCAGGCAGCGCCCCACAAGAATTTACGCAGGGATACATCTAATGAGCGGAAGAAGGAGGCCTTTATGTAGTGGTGAACATTATGAAAATAATAGAGGAATCTTGGCAGGAATCTTGGCAGGATGATCATTCTGGTGATGGCCACCTTACCCATTAGAGAAAGCGGTAGCTTGAACCAAAATTTCATAGATTTCCGCAAGCCCTGTACTACAGTTTCCGTGTTACTCTTGTCGATTTTCTCTGGAGTATGTCTGATGTTCACCCTCAAGTACTTAAACATCTCCAATTCCCATCTGAGTTCTACTTCTGGTAGTTCACTCCTATCCTTCCCCTTCAGACCTGCTATCGAGAAAATACAAGATTTTTCTTTGCTAAAGCGGATCCCCCACACCTTGGCGTAGTAATGTAGTACATCGAGTATCGTCGGGACATTGCGGTGTGTGTCTTTCAAGTACAACAGTGCATCATCCGTATACAGCGAAACCAAGTGGCAAGCGCCCCCTACCCAAATGCTGGCATCCGGGAATTGTTTCCGCAGGTAAACAGCAATCGACTCAAGTCCTAGTATATATAACATGGGTGATAGAAGGCATCCCTGTCTGATGCCTCTCCCGATGTCCCAGATTTAACCCTTGCCACAGGTGAGGTGTATATTTTGCGTGCCCATCTTGTGAAGCGCTCCCGAACCCAAATACCTTTAACACTGCAAGCAGCCATTCCCAGTATAGCGAGTCAAACGCTTTTATGGCGTCCAGCGATATTATGGCATAGTGTGCCTGTGAACCTGTGGTCTGCGCTAATACGTGCTGCAGTTTGCGTAAGTTTAGTGCCGTGCTGCAGCTAGGGATAAAACCATTCTGGTCTTAATTTACTGGGCCCCCCATGAACTTGGTTAGCCGCTGGGCTAGTATAGTGGCGAGGATCTTGATGTCATAGTTTACCATTGCTAGTGGCCTGTACGAATCGCATTCGTCGTTAGGTTTCCAAGGTTTAGGTATTGGGATTACTAGGGTTTCCCTCATGCTTCCCGGCAGTACTTCTTCCTCATACACCTCTTTGAAGAACTCGAGCAGCATGGGGGATAGGGTAGTTTTGGATGTCTTGTAGAACTCCAGGGGAAGTCCATCGCTCCCTGGCGTTTTACTAGTGGCCAGCGATCTGATCGCTTCAGATATATCTTCAGCAGAGATGCCCCTTTCTAGCACATCGCGCTGTGCGGTGTCTAGTTTAGGTAAGCCTATTTTGTCTAGTGTGCCCAATATATCTTCTTGGGATGCCTGGATTTCATGGCTATGCAGGGAGGAATAAAATTCTGCAAAGGTATCGTTAATTGCCTGTTGCGTTCTATGCACCGTCCCAGCCTTGTCCTTGAGTTCCGTGGTCAGGTGCCTCGGGTGTTCCCTCCTGCACAGCCACGCTTGTAGTCTACCCGACTTGTTCCCTTCTGCATGAGTTCTAGTTGTCTTAACCTTGTAATCAAATTTTGACAACCTTCCCCAAGCATCTTGACAGTTGCGCCGTAATTCCACTAATCTTAGTTCTCCCTCTTTGCTGCCGGATGCCTCTGCCTCTATCTGTCTGATTTCTTCCACCCACTGTCCCAATTCCACCCTCAATGTTTTCCTGACACCACCCGCACTAGCAATGACTTCCCCTCGAATCACCACTCTCATTGCCTCCTATATTGTGCCCCATTCTTTTACGCTACCCACTTTCGTTTTAATATACTCCTCTAATTTACTTTGCAGTTCTCCTTTGAAGGCCTGGTCTGTTAGGGCGTCTGTGGGCATACGTCACATCGGAATGGGGGGTCACGGGCCTAGCATCTTCCATTCAAGCATCAATGGGGAGTGGTCTGAGACAGACCTGCCTGGGTATTGTGCCGATTCCACCTGTTTTAGGTGGGTTCTAGCCATGAATAGGTAGTCAATCATGGTGTACAAGCCGTGGGGTGAGGAAAAGTAGGAGTAGCCCCTATCTGCTGGGTGTAGCTCCATCCATATATCAACAAGATCGAGTTGTTGAAGCGTTGCGTTCAGCACTTTAGTGGGAGCAAGAGTTTGGGCAGTTAGCAGACTGGATCTGTCTAGGTTCAGGTCCCGTACACAGTTGAAGTCTCCGCCCCAAATGAAAAAACAGTTCAGGTGTTGGGCTATCTTAGTGCTTATGTTGTTCAGATGTGTTGGGATCCCATGATTAGGAAAGTAGGAGTTAACTATGCACATTTCTACCTATTCTATATGGCCCCTTAGGATCAGAAACCTCCCATCCGGATCAGCCTCCATCTCTAGCAATCGGAAGGGGGCAGCTGCATTTATCCATATGAAGACACCCCTAGCATATTTGGAGTAGGCCGCCCCATAGCCTTGCCGGCCCCAATGCTCTTTAACCTTGGCCATAGTGGTTTGTCTTAAATGGGTTTCCTGCAGCAGGGCAATGGAGATCTTTTTCCTGTGTATGAAGCATTTCACCCAGTTCCTTCCGCGACCATTCCATGTCAGTATCCTAATATCAGTTGCCATAGCTGCACAAGATCAATCTTCCGCATCCCCTTACCCTGCACATTGTTCCTTTCAACACACATTCACACCGTCCTTCCTCCTTCCCAGGTGGCCGCTGCCGAAGGACTTCCCCCCCACCCCACCAACGTGCCTCCCAACTCACACGTCACTGCTTGTGAAGAATTAACAACATTCGAAACATAAACAAACAGCCATATGATTTCCTAATAGACACTGGGGCCAGAGTAAATATTATGAGTTAAAGCAAATGTACAACATTACAGCATCAGCTAGGACCATGCAAAGCTCAAGTGGATATATTCATATGTTTCTAAACAACCCTTAAAACGGAAAGGAGTATTCACAGCCGAGTGCACCCACAAAGAACAATCAGACAAAATTCAAATTCACGTTAAAAGCAGATTTGAGCTGGGTATGCATCTTGTGTTTCAAAATGGCCATCCATCATGCATGTACTATATCAAAAACAGCTATTTGGCTTCGGTCGACTATTTCTGAACACTGACTCGAAGCCGAAGTCCACTTTCTATGATTAGCTATCTTCTCTCTGTTTAAGAGGAGCTAGTGAATCACAGCAAGTTGAACTGCCAGGTGTACGCTGCTGCAGCGAAGGAGCACACCAGCAAGGGTGGCATTTGCAGCAGCCAATATGCAAACAGCTTATTGGCTGTCGCAGCCTTCGCCCGGCAGTATTTTGCCGGCAGTGTTTTGCTCACAGAACATCTCCAAAAGAAATCCTTGGAAACTCTTGATGAGCAAAATCATTTCTGCACACCAGAATGTATTCTTTCAGTTGGGACATAAGATTCTTCTATGTGCTGTCCAGGTGTGGTGCAATGGCATGGGAAGGGGTGCCTAGTTCTTCTTAATGAGAAGGATTGAGGAGCAGGACAACCCATCAGAACTGTTTGGTTTCGGTCCCCAATCAGCTATGAATCGGTCTGATGTTTACAATTTTTCTAACGATGTAGAATATCTGAAAGTAGAAAATACTTACTTTATGGCACCCGTTATGTTTGGACTAGGATTTGGTAATGGGAATTTTAAATTCATTTTTCTGATGTAAAGGTTTATGGCAAAGAAGATAAGGTCAAGACTTCTCTTCATTTCTATACCATTCAACATATATTTATACCTCATGTTTTTTGTACATTCAGGATGTAAGATTCCGGGTATAAAATCTAGCAGGCTCAACCATGGCTTGGGCTATACCACATGTTATCACGTCCTGTTGGACACTGAACCAATTTAATGGCCACCCTCTAGAGGTGTGGCAGTCAGATTAAGCATCATCATTTTTAAAGAAGTGCCCAATGTCCTCCATTGGAACTATGGAAGCTCTTGCGTACATATCTTGGAAAAAGCAGCTAGCCTCTGAGTCTCAGAGGGTAGGAAGGATGCAGTCTGTACAGTATTGTATCGCAAGGGATTATGGTACTTCTTGAATTCATATAGATTAGATTTGCCCCTGGGAATTCATACTCCAGTGGAAAACAGGTTTTGCTGATGATTGCATGCCCCGAGCATCAGGGTCAGTGGATACTCAGACTTTAGTCCCTGGGGTGTATTCAGGGGACCATTCAGAAACTTCGGGCCTCATTACACGGTAGGCGTTCTGGATTTAACGTTACCGGTAACAGAATACCGGTAACGTTAAATCCCCATGCGGTTTACGACCCGGCTCACCGCTATTAGCGGCACTGCTAATTATGGTGCCACTAATAGCGGGCAGGCCGCGTGCGCGCGACCCTTCATCCCGTAAATTACGCCATGCCGCTATTAGCACAGCATCACAAGGCTAGTGGACATGCCAATAGCGGCATGGTAAAGCCCCCAAAACCCCTTACCGCCATGGTGCTAATACCGGCATCGCGAACCACCCGTTAAGAGAACTGAGCAGTGTTCCCACCTGCCACAGGTGGACACAATCAGCACAGGTGGAGGCAATGGAGACTGTGGCAGTTCAAAAGGAGCACACCACACCCCTTCCCACACCCCTTCCCACACCAAGATGGTTCCAATACTGGCAGCATTACATGGCCTGGAGGACCTCATTGCAGCACAGCTGCAACAACAACAGGCAGCACAAAGGAGATGCAGGAGGAGGAGAAGGAGGAGGAGGAGGAGGGCAAGACAGGCACAGCAAGCACCACCACGACACTTAATCATACCACAGAGGCACCCACCAATCCCCAGGATCAGAGCCAGTCCATTTAACCTAACCCCTGAGCAGATACACACCCTGTACCGTCTGGACCGGGATACCATCACCAGTATCGTGGACATGATACACGACGACATTGTGAGCCTCATAGACATCAGAACTTCCATCCCCCCGCTACTGAAAGTGGTGAGTGTGCTCCACTTCCTGGCCACAGGCACCTACCAGCATACAGTGGGACAGATGCATGGCATCTCACAACCAGTATTCTCCCGCACGCTGAACCAGGTACTCGATGCCCTCCTGAAGCATGCAGCTGAACACATAACCATGCCACGGACTGCACAGGAGATTGCAAACACAAAAGTTGGTTTCTATTCACTGGCAGGCATACCAAGTTGCATCGGGGCCATCGACTGTACCCATGTGGAATTGGTGGTCCCACATCACAATGAAGTAGTCTACCGAAACAGGAAGCAATTCCACTCCATCAATGTCCAAATGGTATGTGACGCCAACAAGCTAATCACACATTGCTGTGCCCGATTTCCCGGATCAACCCATGATTATATGGTCCTGCGGAACTCAACTATCCCACGCTACATGGAGCGACAAACCGCACAACGTTCGTGGCTACTTGGTGAGTAGCAGGGCAAGCACATGGCAGTGTGATTGAGGGGGAGAGATACAGACTCCAACTGGGTGTGTATTGGGGGGGAGAGATACATACTCCAACTGGGTGTGTATTGGGGGGGGAGATACATACTCCAACTGGGTGTGTATTGGGGGGGAGAGATACATACTCCAACTGGGTGTGTTTTGGGGGGGGGGAGATACATACTCCAACTGGGTGTGTTTTGGGGGGGGGGATACATACTCCAACTGGGTGTGTATTGGGGGGGGAGAGATACATACTCCAACTGGGTGTGTTTTGGGGGGAGAGATACATACTCCAACTGGGTGTGTATTGGGGGGGAGAGATACATACTCCAACTGGGTGTGTATGGGGGGGAGAGATACATACTCCAACTGGGTGTGTTTTGGGGGGGGAGAGATACATACTCCAACTGGGTGTGTATTGGGGGGGAGAGATACATACTCAAAATGGGTGTAGCTTGTCGTCCGCCGGACAAATGCACATACAGATGTACGCCAATGTCCATCTGGGAAGGCCGCAGCGTACTTGAGATTAACCGACATGCAGGTATAAGCTACACAACATAGATAACAATCCAGGTCTAGAAACATTAAACATCCATCCACATACACATTGCAAAACATTCCACGCCACAAAATATTAAATTTTACACATGCCATCAAGAGAGCCATCCTGAATTAGTCCACCCCAACATCAAATATGCAATGTGCCCCATTATGCATGCAAATGCATCAACCCTAGCCATAGCAATTCACCACGCACCTATACCACCACTGAAGCGATGCCTCTCTGCATGGCAACATCAATGTTGGTATGGCAGTACACCAGCAGTGCAGAACTACATCTGCCTGGCCCCAGGGACACCAGAGACCTCGCCTCACCCAGGACATGTCAATTACTGCTGGAGGCATTGATGGGGCATGTCCACTTGCAGGGTGTAGCTCCCCCTTGCACATTGCTGTCACACAGACCATCTGCATGTATGTTGTCAATTGTATACGTGAATCACAATGCAATGCCAATTTGTGTCATTTGAACAGGCCGCTCTTGAGGTGAACAGTGACAGGACCACGTTCCCTTCCCCATACAGGTGATGCGGGCTATCCCCTGAAGAGCTGGCTCCTCACACCTGTACGGAACCCACAGAACAGGCACGAGGAGGAATACAACCGTGCACATACCCGGACCCGCATCGTGATTGAGCAGACCTTTGGCCTTCTGAAGTCCCGTTTTAGGTGCATTAGCAGGTCTGGTGGAGCTCTCCTGTATGGACATGAGAAGGTGTCCAAGATCACCATGTGTCACGCCCCCATCCACATCCACAAGCCCTCCTGTTCCACCCCGTAATTCCATCAGTACACGGCAGAGACATAGAGCACAGCAAGTCCCCACACGCACCATCGCACATCCTCACCCTCAGGTTTGCCGACAAGGGGTTGGCCGAACTCAGCGGCGCTGGTTTATGCCTCGCTCTCCATTTCTGCATTGGCGGTTGCCGTGGAGATGCGCCACGGGCATTCCGCGTCTCCGCTGCCGGCACTTGGACGCTCTTCCTCCATGCGTCCAATCGCGTGTGTGCCAATCGCGTGTGTGAGTCACGTGATCGCGGGAGCGTCCGATCACGATCACATGCGTGGGTCACATGGTCACTGGAGCGAGCGTTCAAAAGCGGCGCGCGAACACCCATCCGCGCTTCACAGCTGATCTTGGTTGGACTACAGACTACGGACGTGACGCTGCTTTTCTTGATCACGGATTTTGCCCTTGGATTCCGACCCGATTTCCCTTTTGTACTTCGCCCGGACCTGCTTTTTTCTGGCTTTGACCTCGGCTCCTCCCACGGACTGCTTCTTGGATTTCCCTTGTTTGGTACCTTGTTTTGAACCGCTCCCCCTGGACACGACCTCGGCTTTCCTCCTGGACTGCAATTGGATTGCCCCTTGGTTTAGACTCTGCTATCTGGATCACGTGCCATATTGTTTGGCTCACAGTACCAAGTTCCGTATCAGGTGGTGATTCCATCCTTCAAGTGCATTGCCAGGCTACTACCTTGTCGTCAACCCTGCCGGCTCCCTCAGACAAACACCCCACATCAACACTGGTTTCCAAACAACCACTCAGGGTAAGCTCCCTTGTAGATAACATTGAGGATTGTGTACTGGGTATATTTTTGTTATCTAACCCGCGTGTTTGCCTTACAGTGTTCGGGGGGAACATCTTCCGGCATTCCTGGTTCCGGCTGACGACATTCACCACCTGTGGCCTCAAGGGCTGCTCGAGCAGTATATTGATTGTTTGCTCGAGTGGGACTTGGGGACGGAGGTATCATCGCCTACACGACCATCAAGTCTTGACACCATGGCATGTGTCATGTTGCACAATATGTGTATCAGACGGAATGTGCCACTGCCCCCTGACGTTGAAATAGAAGCACCTGATGAGGATGATGATGGTGATGAGGACGGAGGTGAAGGGGATGCAGGTCTTGCAAGAGGGGATGGGCAGGAGGGACGTGCTGTCAGACAGCATCTGATCAACCAAATATTCTGAGGAATATGTTTTCGTACTGTCACATGGATATTGTTAGTAATGCACTGGTGTATGTTTGTGAGCACGCAATGGACCCTGTTGCCAATAAAGTACACAGACACAATGAGGATGTCCAGGCCTGTGTTTTGAACATAAACCAGTGTATTGAGTAATGAAAAGGTGAAAAAGTGCAAGTCCCTGAGCATCCCAACACCCTTCCCCCCACCCCCCACAACACACCCATAACACCCTTCCCCCCACTCCCCACAACACAGCCATAACACCCTTCCCCCCATCCCCCACAACACACCTATAACACCCTTCCCCCTACCCCCACAACAGTTACTCATGTGCCTGCCATGTATGCATTTGGCCATGGACGCAGTGGAATTTCCATCAACCCCCTATTTGTCATTGTCTGTGTCAGCATTTTGAGAATGGGCAGACGAGCGCTTGGTGGTGCGTGTTGAGCGCCAGAGGGGGCTTGTCTGCCTTGATCCTGATGATGATGATGGGGCAGACTGTCCTTGTTGCAAGAAGTGGCGGTCCATGGCGTCAGCCATGCGAGATAGGAACTCCCTGAGCCTTGAAATCTCAGTACACAGCCTGTCAGTGTTGGCGTCCATCCTGTCAATGGAGTGCCTCGCCGTCCCCGCAATGTTTTCCCTGAGATGGGCAACCTCCTCAACATGCTGCCCAACCAGCACAGTCAATTCTTGTTGACGCTCCAGGATGGTGGTCAGTTGGAGGGCAGTGCTGGGTGGTTGTGCACTGGATGCAGTGCCCTCAGAAGCAGCCACTGCAGCTGATGAAGCCACCATGGGGGACATGATGGCAGGATTGTTCTCTTCAACAGTCACATCAGACCCTGGGGTCTGGAATGGTGCAGGCTCTGCGGTACTAGGGGGGCTTGGAGTGTGCATCCCCATTGGGTCAACTATGGTGTCCTCTGGATCAGACGGGGGGGCAGTGGCAGCTGCCTCACCAGCGGAGCTTGCCGCAACTGATGGTGGGCCCTCGGTGGCTGCTACTGGTGCCTGTGGTATCTCCTCCAGTGGTGTGGCTGCAGTTTGTGGTACAGCTACTGCTGCCCTGACAGTGGCACTTCGTCGGTGTTTCATGGTCATCAGGTGTGACCTTCCCCCCCTTGCCCCTGGAAGTTATGGGGGTGTCCTCCGATTCCTGGGCCCTTGGCCTCTTACTAGTCGCTGGTGCCAGGGATGCATCAGCGGCATCCTAGCCATCTGTGTGTGAGCCTGTCAGGGACAAGAAGGGGGATGGCATTGGTTGATTTTCAATATACTTAATGCAGTTAACATCAATGATGCAGTTGTGGCCATTGGGACTTAGTACTTGTGGATGCAGGTGATGTGCCAGTTCAGTGCCTCATCCATGCATGGTTGTATTTGGGACTTGTGACTGGTGATGTGCGCATGTGTGTGTGTTTGGGTCTGACACTGACATGGGGAGGGATGTATGCATGTGTGGATGTGTGTCCATGCATGAGAGGAGTCTGTGCTGACATATGGGTCAAACAGTACATTTACATCGCATTCTGTCATGTGTACACTCACCTGCATCCGAAGTGGTACCCACGCCGACCTCCATGCTGCCTACTCCCTCGATGGATTCAACTGCAATGAGGTTCCCACAGGTCTCCTCCCATTCTTTGAGTTGGATGGGTGAACCAGCTCCTCCTTCACTGGCAATCTGGTGGTTCTCCGCAAGGATGCCCCTCACCCGCAGCCTGAGGTCGTCCCACCTTTTCCAGCACTCACGCACTGTGCGGGTGCTGGTGCCGACTGCACTGACTTTTACAGCCACTTGTTCCCAGATGGCTTTCTTCTTCAGTATTGTGGGCTGCCGCATGTCATTAGCAAAGACGACATCAGCATTCTCTGCCAGGGTCTGTGTGAGCATGTTCAATTCTTCAGGAGTGAATTTCTCCTTGCGCTGCCTGTCAGTGCTTTTTTTGAAGGCCTTGGGTATGATGCAGTTGTACAGGATGATTTCCAACTCTGAGCAACTCGTAACAGGTCCAGGTGGCAGTGGATGGCAATGGATTGTGTTTTTGAAGATGGCCGCCGTGCTATTTCCCGTTCCTGTGCGATGACGCTATTTCCGGTTCCGCAAAATAAAGGTCACCGCTAATAGCGGTGACCGATATTTCCATGCAGCAGGAGGGCGGAGGTGCAATCAGCACTTTGGTCGAGGGCGGTAGGTGACTTTATTGGATCTTTAGCGCCATGGCGGTAGAGGGTTTACCGGCATGGCGCTATGCTCGTGTCCGCAAACTCGTAATGGTACGCTATTGCCGCCCTCTTGTGAGGGCGTACACGTTAATAGCGCCATGCCGGTAAATTCCGTTTTTTACCGCGTACCGTGTAATGAGGCCCTTCGTCATTAAATTGAATTTCATCTCTTATTTTCCCTCATATTATCAGCATTCCATGATTTTAACAGCACCATTTTTACATTAACTGGAGTACTTGTTTGGTGACGATGAGTTAGAGGTTTTAGGGAATATACTGTATCCTGACAGAAGAAGTATTGTGATAGGATGATGGTGAAGAATTAGCTGATGTTTTTCAAAATCCAGTCACTAAGGGCCTGCCCCTGCACAGTGAATAGGACAGAGATATTGGTCCGCAACCTAATCCGATGGTTCCATTTGCCCATACGCACATGTAATCAGATAATGAGAATGCAAATCTTCAGAATGGTTTAAATGCTCCATCTAAGCTTCTGGCTAGGGCATCTACATGTTTAATGCCCCAAAAGATTTCTGAATTACAGTATGTGGTCAATATTTTCTGCTCTTTAGGCCTCTCAACATTTTCTGGTGTTGATATTTTTCAGCAGTGTTGAATCATTTTTTAATAATTTATTTGGACAACAATGAATGTTTTCTGAATTGTTATAGCTGAATCAATATCATCTCTACTAGGTGTTCAAAGGATCTGTCTAATCCCATTCCTATTGAGATGGAGAGGTTTCAGTTTGAGAAGGGGGCCTTTATGTCATTGAAGACAATTTTGACAACAGGCCAGTATTAACACTAAGGAGGATGTAAATGTGGAGCATCACATTTCAACCTTTTTGCACACTTACCCACAGTGAAACAAACTAGTTAGGTGCTGAAAGAGAGCCGTTGGTCTTGTAGGAGTTTTGTACTGTGTTTGGGCATTTTTTGCTTGTAAATTGTTTTCACATACATCTGTATCTTCTTCGACAAGTGCAGTATCACAATTGTCACCAAGCTTGATTGGCTTTTTTCATAGAGTATGATTTTCCTATAAGTTATCTATCCGGGCCTAACACCTTGAAGCTAATTCTTTGTCAAGCAGTACCCAAAATTAGACTATGCAGAGAGTTTTCCTTTTGCAGGGCATGTGAGCAAGTTGTAGATCTGACCCAATCTCTTTTCATTCTGGTGAAGGAGATTTTAGTAGGTCTATCATTACTGCCATCATCCATGAAATTGATCATGAAAAATGGGTTGCTGTTTTTCAGGATGGTATTTTTCATACCAGGATGCAGACTCAAAAGGGTGGTGTTAGGGATGTCTCCTGAAAGGGTTTGAATTCACTTCCTTACCTCCCTGACGTTAGTTCTTTTCCCAGGGTTGTTTTTTAAGGAATTGTGCACGCTTTGGGACATAGAAGCTCTTCAACATAAGGAGCATAAGAGGGCTATAGAGGTTTTTGTGAAGAGGTCTCAAACAAAAGCTTCGGAATATGCTGTGGGTGACACAATTTGGTTATAGGCCAAGTTTAACAGATGTCACAGATAGCATACACAAATCACTCTTGAGACTCAAGGAAGGTATAAGGGTTTTCATTAAAATGTTGTGGGCCATAGGGACGTCATTCGCTCTCTCGACTCCTATGGGATTCCCACCATAGCCCAGGCGTCCATAACTCCTGGTTAGTGCAACAGACCTGTAGCCCCTACTGTATACCACAGCTTTCTACTAAGGATGACTCCCTGAAACGCTGGTTGTCTCAGAGACTTCCTATCTGTCCCTACTCTACACAGCTGTTAGTGTTCCTAGGGAATTAGGAAAGTGCCTTGCACCTGCTCCTTTGAATTAAGGCTTGCTCTCTCACACCCACGCTCACCATTCCTCTTTTACGCTGACTGTCTTCCCCCTCCTCTAATAGCCCCCACCAATCTTCTGTCCGTTTGAGGTTTCACTCCTCGTAGATATTACCTCCACCCTTTGATGTTGAATCTCCTGCCACCTCCACTCTACTTCTCCATCCTCCACTCTACTGCTCCCTCCTCCACTCTACTGTCTCTCCCCCATGCTACTGCCCGCTTTTCCCTGCTACATCTCCCTCCTCAACTGTACTGCTCCTGCCTCCACTCTACTGCTCCTACTCAAACACCCTCCTTGCACCCGGTTGTCATACACTTTACATACTGTGAAGGAATCATGATGCAAGACACAGACAACAGATTCAAGATTCAAAAAAAAGTAATTTATTAACTTAAATGTCAAAGCCTAAAATTAAAGCCTAACTTGCACTTTGCTAAGGTGGGATTTTCCTCCCTAAAGAAACTAAGGATAGTCAGAGTCAGTAAGTTCAACTTAAAAGTCTGTCTCTGTCCAAAACCTACACTTGCCCTCACAGCTAAAGCTAAACAATGTGTAGGGATGTCAGCAACAAAAGAAAAAGTGTTCCAACTAAAGTTCTGAGCTTCTTCCAGCTCTTGGTTTACTTTCCAGCTCCCCTTCCCCAAGTCCAAAGCAATTCAAACAAGTCTCGGGGTTCCCTTCCCCAAGAAAACAACACAGTTCCAAAAAGGCCTCCCGGTTCCCTTCCCTAAGGCAACAATATAGTTCACAATGGGCCTCATCACAAGTATGGCGGTAAGGCAACAGCGGCGCCGGTATCGCTACTGGCACCGTTGCTACTGTACCACCATACTACGAGTTCTGCTCGCGGGTGCCCTTGCAGCCACCAGGTCTGACCTGGTGGCCGTACTGGCACCCACAAGCAGAACATGATGGTAGCACCGGTACTGTTATTAACGGTACCGGTGCTACCACCCTCCCCATTCCCATTCAGCCCTATGGGGCCGAATGGGGATGGGGAGTCCTTTATTACCAGCACCTGCGAATAGGCAATTACCGGGTCTGCCAAACTCGCATGACCTGGTAATTGCCCATTCGCGGGTGCTGGATTTCTTCGCAAGTTTGGAGGTAGCTTCCCTTTATTAAAGGCATGGCTACCTCCAAACTTGTAATGAGGCCTAATGTCTTGGGTTTCTCTTCCGCAAGACGTCAGCTCATTCAGCTTGTAAACTTACAATCAGTTCAAGTCTCTTAATTCTCAAAACCAGTTCCAGGTCAACTTGATAATCCTTCAGTTGACACAGATTGCTATCTTTCCCATTCACTTAAGCAATCTTATTCACAAGTGGATATTCTTTATCTTTACTTTCCTTGGCTTTTCCAGACAGGGTATCCTCGGTCTAGGTGCAGTTGTCAGACCAGGCGGTCCACCCATTACAGGTCATGCAACCGATAACCTTATGCTTCTTGCCCACACAGGTTTCTCTTTCACTACACCAGTGCTTTGGTTTGCATTCACTCTGGATTCTCCTTGCCAGTCTTTTGGCATTGCCACAGTGTGTTCTTCCACACAACTTACTCCGTGGTTCTCACTCTATTCCACCACCTTGCTTTCACAATCTTCATAAGTGCTCATCACTTGCTTTTCACTTCATCCATTAAGTTTCATAAGTGCTCATAACTTGCTTTCATTTCATTCATATGTTTATTAAAGCTTTCCTTCAGTTCGGTATTCAATAATGCTCGCTTTGTATTTAAGTTCCTTTACTTATACTTCAGCGTTTGGGTGTAATGTTCAAAAACCGCTCACATTGGTTTCACTGTCACTTGCAGACTTAATTCTGTTCATCTAGCATCACTGTATGCCCCTTTAGTAGCCCCAGGAGCGCCCTGGTCCAGGTGTTGCCTCTGATTCACTCAACGGTCGTCAGCGGCTCCTCCGGGCCTTCTCTCAATCTTTGTTCTTGGCTCCGCCCACTCGCTGCGAATCTCGCTGTGGGTTGCTGGTAGATCCGCTCGTCGCTCGTAACTCGTGGACGCTACTGGTGGCTACTGGTGGCCAGCAGCACGTGGGAGTCCTCTGTGCCCCAAAGCTCTGGCTGTGGGCACCAAGCAGAGGGGTCTTTGACCATCTCACGGCCCGCTTGTACCCCAGCGTCACAGTCTCTCCTTGGCAATTGCTGGTATCCTGGCCTCCAGGCAGGTCCCTCCTCGGCAGCCCCCTTCAGGGCAGGCGTTCTCCCCTCTTAGGCCCGGCTCTCTCAGCCCATCGTCTCTCCTGCTGGGCGCCCCTTTCTGGCTGGCGGCTCCACCTTTTATGCACCTCTAACCTGTTAACAGGTTGCAGGTGCGAGCCCTTCAGCTCAATTGCCTATCTACAATTTCTTCGGTTCTCTGGATATGCCTGACCCTTGCAATAGTTTTCAGGGGTCTTCCTCGTCACAGTATCAGAGTGGTATAACTGAATGTGTGTACAACTCCTAGTCACCTCTTCTTCGTCCCAGTACTAGAGTAGTTTGACTGAGGGGAAATAAGAGAATGATTAGCAACAGGTAGGGGGAGGGGAGAGTTTATACCCTAGAGAAAGGGGGATAAAATGCCACGCCTGAAGACATAATCTCCCCAATCCCCATGGATCCTCCACCCAGGTGATCCTCCCTCGCATCTCCACCCCCAGGGCCAAGATCCAAAAGCAATGGTCTTTCCCTAGCCACCTGCAAAGAGGATTCAAGGGGAGCAGCTGTGAGGATGCCCTCTAGTTTCTCACAATACACTCTGTACACTAGCCTTTCTGTAAATTCACCACACAAACATTCACACTCACATTGCAGTGCCCCCACACTCACTAAACCAATGCCTCACATTTTCAAATAAAAGCTTCCACAATCCATTGCTTCCTCCTTCCTCCTGCTGGTCTCTTGTTCTGCCTCTTTTTCCTCCTATGACCTCAATCTTACAATCCACAACTTCCCCTTAATGTTTCCTGTTTAAATCACCCTACTTGCTATTGATTGGCAACTGCTCCCTTGCCAATTACCTGGCTCCTTCCCCCTTGCCAATTATCTGGCTCCTTGGGCGTGTATGTGTGAGAGACACTCTTAACATGGTGTTTAGCCTCACCCACATCTTCTTCGTGGGCTTGCCACTTGGTTCTACTGGTGATGGTGTCTTTTCAGTGCATCTGCATGGTTGCGTGGCGCTGTCACGCCTCCATTCATTATATGGGTGTGCTCTCTCTTCAGTGTATGGACCGGCTCTTGGCGGCATCAGGGCTTTGCAGTAGTGGTTGGCTGGCTGCAGTGAATGTCAAGCCATCATGGCTTTCATACATTTCCTTCCTTCCTTCCTGTTAGCTAGTCTACTGCCAATATTTAAAAGAGCTAGACATGAAGGAAGGTGTTTTGCTGTGTCTCCTTTAGTATGCACACTTAGGTGTTTATTTTTTTTAATGTATTTACTTGTAACGCGCCGGTCACCCGTGAGCAACCAGGCACACATAAACACATCAAGACATACATGAAGTCGAAACGAGACAATGTGGGTCACGGTACAGAAATCCAAATCATCCTAAATATAGATTTAGCTGAAGAGTAAAGTTTTCAATGCAGACCGAAAAGATTCTAAGTTTGTATTTATTCGTAAGGTCGGGTGTACGGAATTCCACTGCCGGGCCGCTAAAGTAGGAAACGTCTTTCCTAGTCCGTTAACTCGCTTCACCTTTGGTACATTGATAAGAGCCATTTCAGTCGAGCGAAGATTCCGTTTATGCTTGTAAGGTCTGATAATGGCCTTTAGGTAGATCAGGGCTTTCCCATAGAGACATTTGTGCACCATGGTGGAAGTCTTGAAGAGGATTCTAGCCTGTATGGGAAGCCAGTGTAAATGTTGTCTATGAGAAGATATATGTTCTCTTCTGTACATTCCTTTGCAGATACAGACAGCATCGTTTTGGAGGATCTAAAGCTTTTGAATGTATTTTTTGTCAGCCTTCATTAACAAAGCATTGCAATAGTCAATGCAGGATAGAATAATTGCTCGAGCAATTGATGAGAAACTTACCTCAGAGATTAATGGTTTGATGTTTTCAAAAGTCGGAGATAATGATGTGGTTAACCTGGGATTTAGCACTGAGTGAGGAATCAAGGAAGATGCCCAAGGTGTTGTGCTATGGTCTCTTACCTGGACTCTACTGGATTGGCCATTCGTTCCAGGAACAGTTTTTTTACTGGCCAGCAGATTTTTGCCAGTTGGGGGGATCTTGCCCTTGAATATGCCTATGAGAATAATTTCATCTAAACTCTGAATGACCCACATTTTCAAGGTATTCAGAGTATGCTGAAAGTCCTGATATTTTTGAAGGTTCAGGTATGGTGCTCCAAAAACATTTTAGGCAGTGAAGCATTTAAATGATATGCATGACTAGGCATGAATCCTACGTACCTTCTACTTGGGGCTCCAACTGCCATCTAACCATTCTGGTCTAGAGAGAACATAGATCCTTGTACTATTGCCAGACATGGAACCTTTGCTGTGCGTCAAAAAGGCTCAGCTTCACCTCACCGAGGAGGCCCAACAAGGCCAAAACACAGACCTGACTGATATGCAAATGCAATTTCTCCTATGTGAAGGGTCAGTGAGCAAAGATGTGGTTGTAAACTCTCCTGAGTGGAAGAAATTCCATAGAACAGGTTGTTTGAACAATGTTTGTTCTTGGTAGCAGGGCTCCCACATTCTGTTGTAAATTTGTAAAAATGTGGTTTCATCCTAAGTAACTCGGGGTAATCCAGACTTGGAGCCCTTTATCACTGTGATTTAGAGAGGCTCGGCTTCACCTCATTGAGGAGGCCCAACAAGGCTAAAACATGTGTCTGGGGTTGCTGATGGTACTCTTGTTCAGAGGAGAATTGTCTAGTATTACGGTGCTGCACTGCCCTTGTGGGCGGGACTAAACTGATATGGAAATGGTTATTTCTCTGTTGTCTGTTGTCAGTGAGCTAAAACGTGGCTGAAGACCCTCCTGAGTGGAATAAATTCCAAAGAAAAGGTTATTTGAACAATATTGTTCTCAGTAGAGGGGCTCCCACGCTCTTTTGTGAACTTGTACTATGTTTACTTCAGGTCATAGCCTGGATTAGATAATGTTGAAGGAGGTACATCTATGTGTGACAGCAGGCCATACTCATTTTATATTATCTTATCTGGTTTGACAATATACACGTGTCAAACCAGATTTTAGGGGTGGTCCTTCAGTATATGTGGCTCATTAAGGAAATAATTCACTTGGGTCCATCCCTGGCTCACTTAGCATTACTCTTTGTTACTCTTTGTGATGAGGTAGCATCTGAGTAGGGTTGCTCATTTCTCCATGCCCAGAATGATCGAGGAGTGAGAGGGCCCTGGAGATTGAACCCCTGTGCAGAAGTCGGGAAGAATGTTGCTTTCACGGAAGCCATACAGGTTGAGCCTACGTCCCCAAACCGGTTGCAAACCTACAAAATCATTTTTGTATTGGTGTACAAGGACTTTGAAATGGAAAAGACCCCACTTAGAATTCTCCATCCGCGGGATATAAATAGCGGAGAAGGAGGGAATGTTCGACTCCACACAAACCTGTATCTGAAAGGTTAGAGCTGCTAGGTAGTGGGTTGGAAATCCAATGAATGGTTGAAGTTACGCAAAATGAATATGCTGTACCTCTGCCATTTGTGCTGTTACAAGTGAATGAAAGGCTCAGTCTCACTGTATGCAGTTGTTACGGCAGTCACAAACTGAAAGACTATGGCCAAGCAACATACCAACTACTTGTACCGAGCTCCCTTTCAGTGAGAGGTCATGGAGATGATCGGTTAGGATCTACCTCAAAACATCGAAAATATTACTGCGAATCCCAGAACATCATTTTTTTTCTTTTACCCCACTTTACCGCATATATAAGTGGGAGGAGAGCCCTCGCACCACACCATATCTCTCCCATTTTAAAGGAATGGATCGGTAAAAATGTGTTATTGCCCCTACGGGTCGGTCATGTGTTTTTAAGCCTAAATCGCTCGATTTTAGAAAAATTTCCTATGGATCTTACCCGAGTTTTCGTCCATTAAACGCATGTGAAAACAGGCATCAAGGAGCTGCCATTTTGTGATAATCCTATCATTTCTCCCATCGCCCTGGCTGACCTGCTTTTGTGTCACTAAATCATATCCCCCGCCCCTGAGCCTGTCATCAGCAGGCGCGTACCGCCCATTTCACAATGCCAAAGCACGTCTCGTGTCAACATTCTCTGCGCTTCAGCTAATGACGTGTCGCCATGGAAATGGCAGGACGCCTCTTTCCTCAATAAGTATGAACAGACTGTTTCACAACACATAGCAGCAGATTTTCGATTCCATTCCTCTCTCTGTGTTACTTTGAGTATTCTGTGACTCGTTTCTGTGCTCTGGTCAGCTACCTTCGTTGCTTGTAGCCCGGGTGAACAGATACCAGTACCACCGCTATCAATTATTTTAGTTTGTTTAACACACAATGGCTACAATAATGCCCTACATGTACGAGCCCGAGTATACCGAGGAGGAACTACTGGAAAGGGAAACACACAAAAACGATGGGTCTTCGGGCGGTAGTTGGGAGGACGATTCAACAGCTGAAGAGCCTGGCTTGAACACCGCGTTCGAAGAGTAATACCCGCCTGTGCTGTTCGTGCCATAAGAGAAACGTTCCCGAGTGACAGCAGTCAGTACAGGGGATTTTCTCTCACTGTGCTGCAACCTGACCTGTACAATGTGTAAAGTCTTGTATTTTTGTGTCATCAAAATAAGATACAAAATAAAACACCACATATATTTTAACAACGGTTGTTTCGATTTTTTAAATGAATCAAGTGTGTCTCCATTCAAGGATGGACGTCAGACTTCTGTGCTCCGAATGGGTGAAGGTCAGGTCGCTGTGAAGCAGGGTGGTCACTATCTAAGCTAACATAATATATTCTCAATAATGCATGCAGGTATTGAGGACACGTTTGTGGAGATGAACGAGCTATGTGCTTAGTTCAGGCTGCTTCACATGCAGGACAGTGATCGAAGAGGAAGAGTGATGTGTTACATTTATTAGCTGTTGCAAATACCTCTGGAGTTTTCCAGTCAGAGTGGGAACGAGGGTGGGGGCCATGTGCTGTGCGCAGTGAGGCCTGGTCACCAAGATGGATTGTAAAGGGGGTACAAAAATGAATGCCCTGTGTCCTGCTCAGTGGTCCCATCTACGCGAATGTCAACCAAAGTTAACATCACATAAGGGCAAGGGGCGAACCCACTACTGGAGGCACTTGGTCCGAGTTTCTACTGAGAAGTAAAGGATGAGAGGGGCCTGATGGCCACTCGCTCCCACACACTTGCCTGCATGCCCAGCGGCCCATCCATCCCACCCCCTCTATCAAAGGCGGTTCGCACCTGAGGATGAGCGCTGGCATGGGGGGCTGTCACGGGCGCAAACGGCCAAGGTGCCAAACAGCATGTACACTTCAAAAGGTATCCCACGCCCAGGGGCCATCGCTCACATGGCCTCCTCAGACCCCGTGTCTCCAGGCAGGCCTCCCCTGAGGCAGGCCGCCCCCCTGCAATCCACATAAGTGTGTCTCCATTCAGCAGTCTTCCTGTGCCTTATCTGCATGCCCACCGGCCCATCCATCCCACCCCCCTCTATCAAAGGCGGTTCGCACCCGGGGATGAGCGCTGGCATGGGGGGCTGTCACAGGCGCAATCGGCCAAGGTGCCAAACAGCATGTACACTTCAAAAGGTATCCCACGCCCAGGGGCCATCGCTCACATGGCCTCCTCAGACCCCGTGTCTCCAGGCAGGCCTCCCCTGAGGCAGGCCGCCCCCCTGCAATCCACATAAGTGTGTCTCCATTCAGCAGTCTTCCTGTGCCTTATCTGCACGCCCACCGGCCCATCCATCCCACCCCCCTCTATCAAAGGCGGTTCGCACCTGGGGATGAGTGCTGGCATGGGGGGCTGTTACAGGCGCAAACGGCCAAGGTGCCAAACAGTATGTACACTTCAAAAGGTATCCCACACCCAGGGGCCATCGCTCACATGGCCTCCTCAGACCCTGTGTCTCCAGGCAGGCCTCCCCTGAGGCAGGCCGCCCCCCTGCAATCCACATAAGTGTTTCTCCATTCTGCAGTCTTCTTGTGCCTTATCTGCACGCCCACCGGCCCATCCATCCCACCCCCCTCTATCAAAGGCGGTTCGCACTCGGGGATGAGCGCTGGCATGGGGGGCTGTCACGGGCGCAAACGGCCAAGGTGCCAAACAGCATGCACACTTCAAAATGTATCCCATGCCCAGGGGCCATCGCTCACATGGCCTCCTCAGACCCCGTGTCTCCAGGCAGGCCTCCCCTGAGGCAAGCCGCCCCCCTGCAATCCACATAATACCACGACATACACACGTCATTCATTCACAAACACACCCCTGTTTCTAATACCTTATAAACCACTTGATATGTCTCATGAGAACATCTTTGTGCTTTGCAAGTCAACTCCTGAACCTTCTACCTGAGAAACACTGAGATCTATGCTAATCTGCTCGTCGTCGTGCTATCTGTGACTGCTTCGAGCAAACTCGTCAGTGTGTTAGCTGTGGCCATCTACCTGTTCTCCTGCAACATACTGCTCGGCCTGCTGAATCTAATTGTTTGTTGGTCAAGGTAAGGCCATTTATTATAGTCATATTTCGGTCATTTTTACATTTCTATCTATTTGCGATTACAGTACCCAATAGAGCTATGGTCATTGGTCTCATTGCTATTGACTTGAGTTTCAATTGTTATGCTAGCAATAGATCTATTTATTTTCATCTGTGTCCATTGTCATCGAATTGCATCCTTCGGGGGTCCAGTCTATAATGTAAGCATGTTTCCTTTTCGTGCAAGACAGAACATCCAAGGGACGAGTCACATGTTCAGAGTTTAGTCACATAATTTACAAAAAATTCTGTAATTTATGCAAATACTAAGCCGCACATGATGAACTGGTATAGTTCCAGTGACCAAAAAAAACCTTGCATTGAGCATGGTAAGGTTCATTTACTTTTTTTATGACATTTTTATTCATCAAGGTTTTATAATAATCTTGATATTTACTTTTCAGAATTTTCATCAATGCCTGCCTGTTCGATTAGCGGTTGCTCTTCGAAGACCCATGCTAAATCTGAAGGCACTACAATACATGTATTCCCGAAAACTGTTGATCGAATAAGAGAATGGGTTAGACATTGCGGATATCCACTGGATGAGCTGGAAAGTAGAGTCCAACAAGTCTTAGAGGACAAGAGGGGTGATCGATACCGCATCTGCAGCCGGCACTTTTCCTCGAACATGTACGCCACATCTTGGGTAACAAAGAAGAATAAACGGCGAACGACACAAAAATTGCTCGCAAACGCTATTGCAACTCTATTCGTCCACATTCCGCCACTGGTGAGTCAAGTGTCCGGATTTAGCTTTAGGCCTTGCGGTAGTGTGTAGGTAGCCGAATGGATTAATTGATATTTTAGGTGTTGTGTCCCTTGTAATACTCCCTTGTAGTACTTTCGATATTGATATGAGTGTATAGCTTTTTGAATAATGACATTTATCAATAAATTATTTTTCGATTTTATAACCCCCAAAGGAAATCTATTTATGGGCACAGGGAACTGTACTATATTGCACATTTTCAATAGCATTATTCTCAAGTATTCTGTCGCTTTACATGGCAATGTTTTAATATTTGCATTTCATCATCAAACAATAATTTACCTTTACAACTGCTTGACTAGCCACTGAATCTGAAGCAAAAACATTCTACATCCATGACGTGCCCGCAGTTATCAACCACTTCTAGCGCGTATCAGGTAATCATACTTGGCTATTCTGCTACAGACTTGTTTTATGCATGTCAAGTAATAGTTTTTATGTATCGTGTGATTATTTTACCAATTGTTTGGTTAGTGCTTTCCAATTGATATACACCTTAGTTGTCGTCCCCTGGTGTTTGTTTTCAGTTATAATTAGCGTTATCCATACTAATGCAAGTACTGTCTTTCAGGGAGATGCTGAAGCATCCACCACATTGACAACAGCCCTAGATGTTCTTCAGCAGTACGAGGTATGGATACTGACAGCTCCATCGATCGTGATCATCAGGACTGCAACACTTGTCGTTTGATTGTTCTAAACCATGTTTCATTCGTGGGTAGCCATTGATATGTACAAGTGCGGTCGACCCCAAGTGTGTGTTGTGTTTTCAATATTGTAATCCTTACTAATGCAAATACTATGTTTCAGGCAGTTGTTGAAGTGTCAACCCACGCACTTGATGAGGAGCATAACATTCAAGTAATTCCAGGGGAAGCGAGACCATGCGGATACGAATCGGCGCAACAGCTTTCGGAAGTGCGCACCACATTTACAACATCCATATTCTTCAGCAGCACGAGGTATGGATACTGACAGCTCCATCAAGCGTGATCATATAACGTGATTCCATTTGCTATACTTTCTTCCCTATTAACGCAAGTACTGTGTTTCAGGGAGACGTTGGAGCTTCTACTACAATCACAAGATCCCATTTAGATGATGCAGATGCAAAGAAATCGGAGAAATAAGTCGATTAAATCTGATCATATTTAAATATTTCTTGATTCTTTTAGACAATGCAACATTTGTGGTTATCTCTTAATATGTGCCTGTGCCGTCGACCCCAAGTGTGTGTTATGTTTACAATATTGAAAACCATACTAACGCAAGTACTGTGTTTCAGGGAGTTGCTGATGCCTCCTCTTCAATACAATTATTCGTGGCAGTCCATGCAGAGCCAGAGGTATGGATACTGACAGCTCCATCGAACTAGGTCATCAGAGCTCGAATACTTGTCGTTTGATTGTTCCACACAATGTTTAAATCGTGTTTGGCTATTGAGATGTACCTGTGTGTTCATCCTCACGTGTGTTTTATGATAACAATATTTTGATACACAGTAATGAAAATACTATGTTTCAGCGAGTCGATGAGCCTCATTCCGTGCTGTCTATGCAGATACAGAAAATATAGTCGTTGCAGCGCAAGAGGAAGGGGAGACATGCGGATACGAATCAGAGCAACAGTGTGCAGATGTTGAAGGTCGAGTCAAAAAGGTTGCAAAGAAAAGAAACAAAAATAAGGTTAGTTACTGTCACGACTCGCTCCCTTCGCTCCCGTTCCCACCACTTGGGGGCATGATTTGGGGTTTATTCCCTACTGGACCTTTCCTCCGAGCCTTATGCTACAGTGCTGTGATGAATTGGGAGCGCTAAATCTCTATTTTCCAAGCTACTTCCCTTCCGGATCCATTCCAGGTTTTTGGCAGCCAGCATGCTTCTTTAACCAAATGACTATGCTTCCCAGAATGCCTGGCCCACTGCTCCACCTCCACCCTTGCAGGACAAGGTTGGGTGGAGGATAGGCAACAGCTGTGGCTGCAGGTGCAGCAATCAGCACACCTGAGGCGTGTGCTCGTTAAGCAGCTTTAAAAGCCTCAGTCTTACTTCAGTCCAGCGCTGGTCATCGTTTGCAGTGTTCCTGTTGTGACTAGTCCCTTGTTCCTTGTTCCTTGCCTTTGTACCTAGTTCCTAGTTCCTGTTTTCTTGCTCCTCCGTCCTGAATCTCGGATTCATGCGCTAATTGATTTCTGCTCCCTTGATTCCCTTTTTGTCTTCCTCTGTTTGCAGGCAGCATTTCTCAGTGCTTCCCCTTTTAGATGCAGCCCAGTTTGTCTGTGTTCTATATTTCTTTGACTCTGTCCTTTGCTGCTGTAAACCTGTATGCCTTAGCCTTCCTCTTAGATTAGCTTCCTGTCTTTTCCTTGGAGGGGTAGGGAGAAGTTTGCATTGGTTATTTCGTTTTTCCCTGCTCCTGATCCTTACTTTCTATGGGGATCCATTCCATGTTTTCCATTGCACTTCTGCATTTAGTTCCCATTTGATTATTAGGTGTGGTGTGCGGTTGTAGCTAGCTCCTGTGTGAATGCTTATGTTTTCCTCACTAATTTGTAATCACTATTCCAACTTAGGTATTTAGTTTTCCTCCCATTGCTGTTCTAGCCTTTCTGGGTCCCAGTTTCATCAACAGGATTCGTGGGCTAGCTGACATTCAAGAGGTTTATCTCGTCCTCGTGAGTACAGTTCTTTAGTTCCCTTATTTAATACCATCAAGAGTGTTAGTAGTAGGGGGCGCTGTTGCGCACGCTGCAAATGGCCGCCTGATTGCTGAGCTCCCGCTCCACTGACAAATCCTGTTGGAATAAATCCGTCTTGGACCTGCCTAGCGTACCCAGGACACAGGCATCGCTGGCCCAGGTACTCGAGACCATCCCCTGCAACTCCTGTTTGCCGGTGACCGGGGAGGTCGGAGCTGTTCCGGCCCGAACATTAACCGGCCCCTGCGGCGGTCGAGGCCCGGAGTCGGATACCAGGGCGGTTCACTCGAGAGCCGCGGCTTTGGCGCTCGGAGAGGCCGCGTGGGGGAGGAGCCTGAGGCCCATTCCGGCGCCCGCTCTCCGTGCTGGGATCGCGCTGCTGAGCTTGCTGCTGGGGGAGCGGTCCTGGAAGACTTGACCCCGCGACCGGTTGGACACCCATCCTAGAGCGACGCCGCGCTTGGAGCTCCGGTGGGTCCAGCGGCCGGGCTGATCATTTTGGCGGGTTCCCGGCTGAAGGAGGGAATTGCATACGCCATAGCCCGCCTGACGGAGGTCCCCCGGGAGCGGCTCACATCCGAATAAGGTGAGGTGGACCCACCCGGCGCTCCTACATTTTCGGCTCGCAGCCATCTCCCGGTGAAATAACTTTCGGGGGCCGGAGGGGTTAACATACACCTACAGGATCACGAGTTGGCACCGCCGTTCCACAGCGGGTTTGGGGACGGTCCTTCAGACATATTGGGTGGCTTCCCTCAGGAGTCGGGGGTGAATCACCTCATCCCGTCCCGTTTCATACACACAGCACGAGGGTGAGACCACTCCATCGACACAGCCAATATAGCGGATATTATTATGGGGGAACCATCCAAGGCGGCAAGGGGCTCCAAAACCCCGGCAGGCAAGAAGAGGGGCCCGATGGACGCATACACGGGAAGTCAAAACACTGCTACGGTTGAGGAGCTCCATTCTTCCACTGAGGTGACCTCGAACCCTGAACCTGGCGATCACGTTGATAAATTAACAAAAATAGTTCAGAGTGGCTTCCTTTCTATTAATACGAAATTGGATGACATTGTCTCCACCATGGGCTCACTTAAGGCCAGAGTGGAGAAGGAAAGTTCACGTGTCACAGAGGTTGAAAACAGAATAAGTTCCAATGAAGATACCATCACACACCACACCCGAGATATCGCCCAGATCAAAGGAGACTTGGCCAAACTGCAAAACAAGTGCGAGGATCTCGAATCTAGATCAAGGAGGAACAACATCCGTGTGGTGGGGGTTTCTGAATCCTTTGGGAAAAGCCAGATGGAGCGACAATTGGAGGAGCTACTGACAACATTATTTGGGCGAGAGGCATTTTCAGATCACTTTCTGGTCGAAAGGGCGCATCGCACTTTGGCCCCGGCTCCTAAACCGGGTGCCCCGCCACGCACTATTATTGCAAAACTCCTGAACTACAGAGATAGGGACACAATCCTACGCAGAGCAAGAGAGAAAGGAACACTTCAATTCGAGGAAAATCGCATTCATATATATCCTGACTTCTCTGCCGGGGTGCAGGCAGACAGGAGATCCTACGAGCCCGTTAAAAAGCTCCTGCGAAACCGTCAAATCCCATATGCTCTCATATTTCCTGCCAAGATGCGGATCCAGCATGCAGGCAGGGCGCATTTTTTTGAATCCCCGGCTGAGGCTACACACTACATCGAAACCTCTATACCTCTACCTCCCAAGGGGGGCAGGCCGGCGCAAAACAACAGGCCCAGACCGGCGGACTGAAGGGGGATTATGATCGCATGTGACAAATGCAGATATAACATAAGGGGCTCGAGGGATGTAATTAAGAAGATGAGTAACACTTATTGGTCCAGACACTACGAGCAGGTGGAGGCTGGGACCCAGTCGGCGGCCATGTGAAGCAACATGGCTACCCTCGGAAGGTTCCACGAGTTTGGTTTGATCCATTGTCAAGTTGGGGGTGACAATGAGGGTGGGGGGGTGGGAAGGGGAGTTGGGATTGGACGTTACAGGACTGGATCAGCCCTACTGTGGCACAAAGTTGGTATCTATGATTTGAAACGGAAAAATGTGGTCACACTTGTACCGGTACCGAGCAAAGTGTATGAATACTATAGAACTCCTGCTCATGGCAATGACAGACGCTTCCTTATAATGTCCAGGCGAGGGTCTGAAGGTTAAACTTTTAACATGGAATGTTCGGGGGCTAAATAATCATATGAAAGTGAAAAAGATTGATAACTACATCACCAGACACAATCCCCAGATACTGATGTTACAGGAAACTCACATGGTGGGGACCGATAATATGCGCATATTGCCTAGATGGGGATCCCTTAGATACTACACAGACTATTCGTCTCAGTCCAGGGGGGTCATCACACTCATACATCCAGGACTGGGGTTTAGGCCGGAGGGCCACAGGGTGGACCAGCTGGGGAGGTATGTTTTGGTTTGGGGGGCAATCTCCTCCCTGCGCCTTCTTCTAGTCAACACGTATGGGCCCAATGTCGACGACCCTGCATTTTACCTGGAACTCTATCAGATAATTGTTTCGCTTGAAACTTCAAAGATAATCTGGGGTGGAGATTTTAATCTGGTCCTTGACCCTAGCCTAGACAGGGCCTCTAAGGCTGTTAGAGCTCCCAGCAAAGCCGCCCAGACTCTCACACACATCCTGTCTCAACTACTGTTAGTGGATTCTTGGAGGGAGCTACATCCTGATGGTAAACGATACACATTTTACTCTTCAGTCCACGACTCTGAATCTAGAATTGATTACTGGCTGCTCTCTTCATCAATGATGACGGCGCTGAAGGGATGTGAGATTCTTCCACGCACTATGACAGACCATTCCCCAGTGTTGTTGAACCTATTGCTCCAGAATGTTCCCGCACCCGCCAGAAGGTGGAGGATGCCCGGTGGAATGCTCTCAGACCCCGGGGAAATTGAGACATTGCATGTTGAAATTGTGGAGTATCTGGTGAACAATGTGGGATCGGTTGATAAGATTTCAACAGTATGGGAATCCTTTAAGGTTTGGTTGAGGGGAGTGTTGATATCCAGGTCTGCTGGTATGCTTAAAAGGGTGAGAACCGAGTTAACTGAGGTTGAGTCCAAACTAGATAGGTTGGAAGCTGAATTCACACGTACCCAAAATAAAGACATATTGGGAGACATACAAGTACACCTGCTAGAGTTTAACAAATTGGCCGGCAGAGAGGTGCAATATATCGCAGCACCCATACGAGCTCGCAGATATGGGGAGGGAAATAAGGCGGGTAGAACCCTTTCCAATTTACTTAAGCAGGGTAGACAACCCACCCTGATCACCAGTATTCATACAGCACAAGGCGATGTACGCCTCACTGACGCAGAGATAAATGGGGAATTTTCAAACTTCTATAAACACCTCTATTCAAACAAAGATTTGAAGTCACTCCCGGAAATTAGGTCATATTTAGAGGCCCTCTCACTCCCTAAGCTCACTGAGGAGGAACGCCTCACCATGGACCTACCGATAACCCCAGACGAGGTCACGGAAGCAATCAAGGGGCTTTCGTCAGGCAGGGCCCCTGGGTCGGATGGAATTGGGGCCGAATTTTACAAAGAGTTCCGCGAGGAACTTGTCCCTATATTAATACAGGTGTGGGAGGAGGCTCTTGAAAATAAAATCCTTCCTCCAACCATGAGGGAAGCTGTAATAACGGTCCTCCCCAAGCCAGGACGACCACCACAGGACGTTTCGTCATATAGACCCCTGTCACTTATAAACACAGATGCAAAAATATTTGCGAAAGTCCTAGCGAACCGACTTCTCCCAGCTGTTCCCACCCTTGTCCACCCTGATCAGAATGGGTTTATTCCCACGAGGTCCACCGCCCTGAATCTGCGCAGACTTTTTGGCATTATGGCACAGATAGATCCGGGTAAAAGCGCGGTGGCTATAGCCCTCGATGCAGAAAAGGCATTCGACTCTGTCTCGTGGGTCTACCTTCTTGCGGTTCTTGAGGCGTTCGGGATGGGCCCCAATTTTATAAACTATGTTCGGTTACTATATACTAAACCTGGTGCACGAGTATTAACCAATAAAACCATCTCTGATATGTTCCTTTTGGGCAGGGGTACCAGACAGGGATGCCCATTCTCGCCCCTTCTGTTTGCCTTAACCATTGAACCAATGGCGGCCGCAGTCAGACTGAGACATTCACACCGAGGGATTTTGATGAAGGGGTCCACCCAGCTGGTTTCACTCTATGCGGATGATACATTACTATATATCAAAGAACCCGAGGTGAATTTGACACCTATAATGGAAGAGATACAGGAGTTTGCAGCATACTCCGGGTACACCATAAACAAAACCAAGTCTGAGATCTTTCCACTTACCCCGGCCACTGTTAGGCCCCCCACCACTGGAGGGCTTAGATGGTCAGAGCACCACATCAGATACTTGGGGGTTCTGGTATCTAGAGACAAACACACGTTGTACACCGACAATCATGAGACTGTACTGCGTAACGTAGGCGCGAAACTCCAGATGTGGGGGCGCCTCCCTCTCTCGCTGGCAGGTAGAGTCGCGGTCCTTAAAATGGTGATCCTTCCCAAGTTACTGTACCTTTTTGTCAACATCCCCATATGGCCAGGCAGAATCTTTTTCACCAAACTCCGTACTATGGCTGTCACATTTGTCTGGGGCGGAAAAACGGCTAGAATAAGCTGGGAAAAAATGACGGAACCATATTCCATGGGGGGCATAGCTGCCCCTGACTTTGAGCTGTACTATTATGTTTCCCAGGCTCAGTTTGCAAAACACTGGTACGAGTCCCCAGAAAGCACACCACATGCATGGATAGAGAAACGTACCACACACCCCACAAATATACAATCTGTCCTTTTCGACACCAAGTATAGAGATACTTGTGATTATAACCCTGTGAGCTCCACTGTAGGGGCATGGGAGGCGATATTCAAAAGGCTGAAGATTGAGACACCCTATAACCCGGAGGTCCCTCTTTGGAACTTTCCGGGCTTGCCTCCCACGCATGATACTGGTATACGAGAATCGTGGGACCCTGATGGGGAGATGAAAGTAGGTGATATGTTTGTGGAGGGAAAGTTTGCGGATTTGAAGTTGTTCCTGAGGGCACTGGGAGATGGACCACTTAAAACTCTCCAATACTACCGTATGAGGTCTGCATTTATTAAGCGATGGCCGATGTTTCCGGATGAACCGGTTGGTCATCCGTGTATACAGTTAGTAACAACTACCAAAGGCTTGGGGATCTCCAGGTTATACACCATGGTTCAGGCCCATACGCCTACACTTAGCCGCGTCAGGGAGAGGTGGGAGGCAGACCTACAGACACCAATTGAGGAGGACAAATGGGCAAGGTATTGCATGCTTACTAAAAACGTCTCGCTTAACTCTGGTTTGAGACTGATTCAATTTAAGATCCTAAATAGGTTACATTATACACCCTCCAAGGTTGCTAGGTTTGTGCCGGGGGCCTCCGATTCCTGCCCTAAATGCGATTCACCTCAGGCTGATGCCTTCCATATGTATTGGAGATGTCCGGTGGTGGCGGGGTTCTGGGGAGAAGTGGCGGAATTACTGGAGGAAATAACACAAGTTCCCCCGGTTATGACTCCTCAGAAATACTTATTTGGCGATATTGGCAAATGTTCTGAAAAAATACGTAGATTATTTAATATTATCTGTGCCATTGCCAAGAAATGCATACTCCAGAAATGGAAGAGTCCCGCCCCGCCTAGTATGAATCATTTTTTGAAAGAGGTAACGCATGTAAATGAGACAGAGGAACAATTTGTTATTACCCGACCTACAATATGCAGGCCCAAGGACATATGGGGCCCCTTCAGGGTCTATTTGTGTAACACGATTGAGAATGATGACATGCCATTGTAACAGTGTACATAGAACTATGGTTGAACGCACTCATTGTCATACATGCAAGCTCCTTTTTTCCTTTTCCTTTTTTTATGTAATGTGATGCCGATGTACCTTTGTGACCATCAATAAAGAAAGTTTAAAAAAAAAAGAGTGTTAGTTCACAGATCCTGTCATTGCTTGCCCTCCACGTGGGTTTAGCGCTGTCAGTACCTGTAACAGCAATTGGGGGTAAGGCGCTTGCCGACTTTCCTCGCGGTCAGGTGCTTACCCCACATCCCTTTTCATATATTGGTTTTGTTGTCACACTCTATTTGCACTCCTGGGTTCTAGCATACATGAGTCGTTGTTCCTGTGTGCACGTAGTTTAATTCGAAGCTATTCACTGTGTGATTTAGTGCACATTTCCCTTGCCATATTCGCTGCCTTTGTACTCGCCTGACTAACCCTGACAGAATGACCAGCCCAAAATTCCCATTGAATATGGCAAGTTTAAGAAAGAAAGGCAGCAAGGCCTCTAACAAGTTTGTACAGACAGCTTCCCCTACATTTACCTGTGACAATCAAATCACTAGTCCTGACTTAAATGAACTCCTTGTCACGAATGGGCATTTACGTGCAAAGTATTTTTCCCATAGGATGGCACATCCTACATTGCCTGATCCTAGTTCTATCTTTTGTTTTGATCCCGATTCTATGTCAGCGCAAGCCTTAGCCGCAGAAAACAACACACTGTTAGACTTATTATACAAGAGTACCTCTGTTGTTGAACCCCATGATTCCAGTTGTGCTTCACCTCAGATAGAACAGTTTCATGATACAAACATAAAGAATGGAGGGGTTCCTTGCATAACTTCTGTTTTCTACCCTCAGTCTAAAGCATACTCCTTTGCACAGGTACATACTGTAGTCCCTAATGCCAAGAGGTCTGATGTCAATAGTTTGCTTAAGGGAAACACAGACCAAGTTGGTAAGAGAAACTATAAATCACAGAACCTGCAAGCAGTAGAGGACAATGTAAAATCGGTGCACATCCAGATTGCTAGTGCAGGATCCAGCCCTGATGCCACTATGCCTCCCCCTGTGCCTACTGATAGTGATGTACAGTTAATGCAGGGCATGCTAAGAGCTAAGCTTGAGGAGTTAAGACAAGAATTCATTTCTTTACAAGAGGAGAATAAAACCTTGCACTCTTTACTGAATACACCTCAGACTTTATCTGTTGATGTTGAGGAAGTGAACACTGTTCAGCCCCTGAGTGCAGAGACTTTGGTAAACCATGATATTTGTCAATATGTTAGATCTATTGGGAGTGAAGGTCTTTCGTCTAGCACAGCGCTTAATCTGGGCACAGTTTCTAACAATTGTTCTGCTGTTTGTCAGGGATTGCAGTTAGCTGAAGATTTACAAGCCACTCCTTTACCTAAAATTTCCTGTGTAGCAGTTTGTCATAATTCTGAGCTAGCACACATACAAGCTTCTGATTTCCAAACACAATCCACAATGGTGGCATACACAGATTCAGTCACTACAGTAGGCTTAGGCCCTGCTCTTGATACAGCTGCTGAGACTGAAGTAGATGTTAAAGCTGATGTGGAAAATGATGTTACCTCTGGGTTCACTCTTCCTTCTGCCAATTCTGATCAATACGAACAGTCAGAGACAGTACAGATTTCATGTTCTGATGGACTCATTCCACAGTATACAGAACCAAAAAACCGGCAGGCGATTCCTGAACTGTTGATTGATAATCTGCCTCTTTCAGAAGCTAAAACAGAGGAATGGACAATTGACGAAATCCTGATTAACAGAGACTTTACTATGGTGATTCCACTGGTGGATTTTGACTTCTACAAAGAAAGAGACTCTGTGTCACCCACTAAAGAAAGGGACTGCAAGGGTACAGCTCAGTCTTTGGTTACTGGTGCCAAGGAGTCTACTGCCCTAAAGGTGCCCTCCATTCCTGAGCCACCAATGTGTCTGTCAACTTCTGAGACTTCTGTCTGTCCTCCTACAACCATTGACTCTTCTATGATCCAATCCACAGCCCTGCAGTCATCTTTGGCACACGTGTCTTCAACCAATGAACCGCTGCCATGTCTGCCATTTACCCAAGAGCCAGTCCCAAAGATCTGGACATGTTTGTATCCAGCAACCGAGATTGCTTCAGCTTGCATGCCTTCAGCCTCAAGGTTTCCCCTGGCCTGCCTGTCTTCGGCTACAGTGACTCATCCTGCAGAACATCCTTCAGCTTTAGAGCCTCCGGTAGTCCATCAAAAGTGCATGTCTTCAGTCCCGGAGTATACTGAGTATTTGCCTTCAGTTCATGAGACGCCTGTATCCTGCTTAGCCTCGCTGCCGATATCAGAGGTATACCTGTCTACACCATCAGATCCTGCTGTATTTTCTTCTGCTCCAGCGATTCCTCCTGAATCCCAACCATTTACTGTCGATGAACGTCTAGCTTGCCTTTCTTTTGCTTCAGGAGGAGCACCAGAATGCCTGCCTTTTCCACAAGACGATTCTCCCAACTGCTTCACTTTAGCATCAGAGCCTCCTAAAGATGCAGCATCAGAGTTTGAGACTTTTTCCAGCTCCCGCTTCAGAGTCATCAAGCTGGACCAAGTGGTGAGTCAGAACCACTCACCTGGGTGTGCACAGGGGGTGGTGCAGACCGGTGTATTACCTACAGGACTTGTGCAACAGAATTCCGCCAAGAAGCACCAGTTGGGTGCTAGTAGCCAAAGGAAGGGAATGACTGCTGCAGTTCAAAATGTGTCTGTTATTGCTCCTTCTGCGAGTGTGCCTGAAATACCAAGTACTGCGTCTATCACTCCTATCAGTATGCCAAACGTCCCTGCTGTTGTATCCCACGTGCAACAAAGTGGCTACACGACTGTCACCAGGAGTACCAGCCTTGTACAACCCATTGGACTTCCAGGTCTCCAAGGCGTAGAACATGTGCAGTCAAACCTTAGTCACTTTCAATCACAAGCCTTTTCCCAGATGGATGACAGAAGAAAATCTGAACCTCTACCTCAGCCGCCACCTTCTCTAATGGCTGAACATAAACCTTTCCTGAAGCCAGCAATTTCCTCACCTCCCGCATGTCCACTCTCGGCAGAAAGGCTAACAGGGCTTCTACCATTGTCTAAGGCATGTTGCACCAGCCTGCCTCCCTCCTCAAAGACTTATAAGGGTCCACTCCCAGTGACTGAGCTTCCTGGACCTTCCAACTCTGCTTCAGGTTCTGCAAGTCCTTCATGCCTTTCTTCGAACCAT
Organism: Ambystoma mexicanum; assembly: GCF_040938575.1. Classification (NCBI taxonomy): domain Eukaryota; kingdom Metazoa; phylum Chordata; class Amphibia; order Caudata; family Ambystomatidae; genus Ambystoma; species Ambystoma mexicanum. The sequence continues at coordinate 1,173,383,472 of NC_090927.1, read as the reverse complement.
GAGTCTCTTCCTCACCAGAAGCCACCGTTTCCATCAGTACCACCTCCAAAGACAAAGCACTCCTATCATGGAAGTCCATCTGCCTTTGCCCACAGGCCACCATTTCCATCAGTGCCACCTCCAAAGAAAAAGCACTCCCATCATGGAAAGAAGATGTCTCGTGCGGGTGGCGGGCACCCGAAGACGGCCGTAGGAGGGGGTATACTGTCACGACTCGCTCCCTTCGCTCCCGTTCCCACCACTTGGGGGCATGATTTGGGGTTTATTCCCTACTGGACCTTTCCTCCGAACCTTATGCTACAGTGCTGTGATGAATTGGGAGCGCTAAATCTCTATTTTCCAAGCTACTTCCCTTCCGGATCCATTCCAGGTTTTTGGCAGCCAGCATGCTTCTTTAACCAAATGACTATGCTTCCCAGAATGCCTGGCCCACTGCTCCACCTCCACCCTTGCAGGACAAGGTTGGGTGGAGATAGGCAACAGCTGTGGCTGCAGGTGCAGCAATCAGCACACCTGAGGCGTGTGCTCGTTAAGCAGCTTTAAAAGCCTCAGTCTTACTTCAGTCCAGCGCTGGTCATCGTTTGCAGTGTTCCTGTTGTGACTAGTCCCTTGTTCCTTGTTCCTTGCCTTTGTACCTAGTTCCTAGTTCCTGTTTTCTTGCTCCTCCGCCCTGAATCTCGGATTCATGCGCTAATTGATTTCTGCTCCCTTGATTCCCTTTTTGTCTTCCTCTGTTTGCAGGCAGCATTTCTCAGTGCTTCCCCTTTTAGATGCAGCCCAGTTTGTCTGTGTTCTATATTTCTTTGACTCTGTCCTTTGCTGCTGTAAACCTGTATGCCTTAGCCTTCCTCTTAGATTAGCTTCCTGTCTTTTCCTTGGAGGGGTAGGGAGAAGTTTGCATTGGTTATTTCGTTTTTCCCTGCTCCTGATCCTTACTTTCTATGGGGATCCATTCCATGTTTTCCATTGCACTTCTGCATTTAGTTCCCATTTGATTATTAGGTGTGGTGTGCGGTTGTAGCTAGCTCCTGTGTGAATGCTTATGTTTTCCTCACTAATTTGTAATCACTATTCCAACTTAGGTATTTAGTTTTCCTCCCATTGCTGTTCTAGCCTTTCTGGGTCCCAGTTTCATCAACAGGATTCGTGGGCTAGCTGACATTCAAGAGGTTTATCTCGTCCTCGTGAGTACAGTTCTTTAGTTCCCTTATTTAATACCATCAAGAGTGTTAGTTCACAGATCCTGTCATTGCTTGCCCTCCACGTGGGTTTAGCGCTGTCAGTACCTGTAACAGCAATTGGGGGTAAGGCGCTTGCCGACTTTCCTCGCGGTCAGGTGCTTACCCCCACATCCCTTTTCATATATTGGTTTTGTTGTCACACTCTATTTGCACTCCTGGGTTCTAGCATACATGAGTCGTTGTTCCTGTGTGCACGTAGTTTAATTCGAAGCTATTCACTGTGTGATTTAGTGCACATTTCCCTTGCCATATTCGCTGCCTTTGTACTCGCCTGACTAACCCTGACAGTTACAAACAGTCCAAAACTTTCGAAAAAATGTTGTGCTGGGGACTATTTTATGTTTTTTTCCAGTCAATTGTACTATACTTTATCTTGTGTTTAAACTGAACATCCCTTTTCCAATCTATCCTCTAGTTACCTGTGGGTGTCTGAACTATACATACACAGACAGTGAAGCGAATGAGAGATGTTGCTTGCCAGACCATTTACACTATGGAGGAACTATTAATTCAGACGCCGCGTGTTGAGACTAGAGATGCTCATGTCCAATGGCCAGAACATGAAATGAACGTGTCCGGAGAATCCAGTAAAGTTGTAAAGGACCATTGCTACAGTGCGACCGCACCACCACAACAACATGATACTGGATGTATTGAAGATAGCTCTGAAGTAGTCGCAGATCAATTCACACAATCTACACCCGCCAAAAAATTGCCACCAAAAAAGCTGTCAACATTGTTGTGTTCTCCCATCAATGTTGCAGTAGCAGATGTTGAAATGACAGAGAATGAACCAACAGCACCATTCACCAATGTATCAGAACTTGATAGCAGTGATATTTCTTTCAAATGTGGTGATATGTCCTCAACGTCACAGGCCGAAACAACTTTGACGCCGGATGACAGTCTAATGAAAGAGGGCAAATACATAGTATTCGACAGTTGTTTGATGAATATTATAAGTATGCTGAAATGTGGGCATTCCGTTAGAGGGAAAGTATGTGGGAAGCCATTGATTCATGTCACTCGTCAAAGAAAAGGCAGTAACGTCAAAATAAATGCCGCCTGTAGATTAAATCATACGTTCTCATGGTCTGTACAACAGATGCTGGGGAAACTGCCAGCAGGCAATCTACTGTGTGCAGCTGCATCACCTTTTAGTGGGTCCAGTTTTAGAAAGTTAGAGTCTTTCTTTCAGTTTGTGGGACTCCATTTCATTTAAAAAACGCAGTACTACAAATACCAACATGATTATCTGTTTCCGGCCATTAGTGATGCTTCGAAAATTGAACAATTGTCTCTAGCAAGTACATTCGAAGGCAAACGATTCAGGCTAGCTGGCGATGGACAGTGGACAGCCCTGGATTTTCTGCCAAGTACTGCACCTACGACTTTCAGGACATGGATAGTAAGAAAATTGTGAGTTCGCTGGTCGTGCAGGTAACACCATGTACATCCTCAGTGGCCATGGAAAAACTAGGATTTATAAAATCAGTGGAATATCTACAATCGAGGGGAATGCACATGGACCTCATAGCCACGGACAGACACATTTCAATTGCCAAGACAATGAGAGAGCAGTTCCCACATATTAAACATCAATTTGACGTATGGCATCTTGCTAAATCAATCAATAAGAATATCTCGGCTGCAGGGAAAAAAAAGGTTTGAAAAGTATTTCAGAGTGGTCCCAGTCTATCAGCAACCATCTTTGGTGGAGCTCCAATACTACTTGAAAAATGGCGGTCACTGATGCACCACTGTACTAACGTGCACCGCTGGTCAGAAAACCTACATTTCCACCAATGTGAACATGGCCCTTTCTCCCCAGTGGAGGCACGGAAGAAGAAGTGGTTGATTCCATCTTCACCGACACACAAAGCCATTGAGAAGATTGTTTTCGATAAAACTCTATCAAGAGATTTGAGGGGACTGACAGAATTCTGTCACACAGGAGGTTTGGAGGTGTTCCACAATATGTGCCTAAAGTACAGGCCAAAGCGCTTGTATTTCAGCATACAGGGCATGAGGCATAGGACTCTACTTGCTGTCTTGGCCCATAACGAGACTCTTGGCTGTGAACAATCTAGGACTACGGGTAATGTAAGGATGCCTCGCTACACTAAGGCCTTTTCAAAAAGAAATAAGCAATGGGTGATCAAACCAGTCTATGAGGAAATGGAGTTCGACTTTCTCAAAAGCCTTATTGTTGCTGTATTAGAGAAGCACAGATATGGAATTTTGAACGTTTCTGTGCAGAGCACTGATCCATTACCACCAAACATTGCCACTGTGCCATGTCCACCCAAAGGAGAGCTGGTTGTGAAGTACAAATCCAGGTTTAAATAATTGTAATACGATTGTCGTTTTGTAAATAAATGTTATTGTACAGTGTACATACAAAGTATGCTAACCCTAACCCCTACCTTCACCATCCGGGGTGGCGAACAACCTGGGTGTCATCTTTGAATTCTCTCTCTATTCACCTCATATTGCTCACCTTGTCTATATATGTATGTATATATTTTTGTTGATGTAACTAATTTTTGCAATCTCATGTAAATGCTGCGCACAGTTAACCGAGAGGAGGCTTGCGTATTGCAAATAATAAAACAAACAAACAATAAATCTCACTTTAAACTCAACTCCTTGGGTACTTTATACTTTTCCTGACCTTCCCCAAAAAATTAAAAGTCTCAATAGTTATGGCAGACAACGAGGACAAAATTGGGGGCCTTAGAACGCGCCAAGCGAGCCGTTGCAGATGGGAGAGAAGCCAGTTCTCATTTGCACATTGAGGCGCAGTACATAGATGGATTCGAAACTTCAAGTTCTCACAGATGGCTTTACTACGGGATGTTGCAAAGAAAGAATGTATGCTCATTTCTAGTGAAGGTCAGCGGCTTTGATTTTCAGTTCGCGGCCTGAAGAGGCCCACAACTCGCACTGGCAGCATAAGGTTCTATTGTTTTTTGACCTTGAGAGACAGGGACCATGCCGAAAGAACTTCATTTGAAGGGAGGGGTGCAATAACGTAAGAGACGATAAGGCAGAAAATTCTGAAACTAGACCGAGTTTCATGTTAGTTCAATATACGAAAAATCGTTGTCAAGAGCACAGTGGGATTTACGGACTGCATTACGCAGAGACACAATGGAAATTGCAAATATAATGTAAGTAACTCTTTAGACGCTTTTATACCGGAATGAAGAATTAATGAATTGATGCATGAATAAATGAATGAATGAAGAGCTAGGAAAACGTTTGTGGGATCGTCCTTGTAGCGGGCACATGGGCATGCAGGTCCACATTCCACATGCATGTAGACAGTCGTTTCTCGTTGTGTGCTAACCTCGATTTATTTTGTTACTTTTCACATTGACTTTTGAGCCGAACATACTCCATTGCACTATCCTTGAAAGCAAATAGTTTCAGCTCGTCTGTAATAAATAAAATGAATAATATTAATAAAGATCGGCTGGCGAGACTAATTATAATTTTTATGTTTTCAAAACAGGTATATCCTTCCCTACTGCGACTGCCACCAGTTTCAGACCCCGGCAGACAGCTTCTTCAACCGCCAGCTGCAGCTTCTTGTCAACAACTGCACCACTTTGACAATCTTATGGGACGATTGCCAAGGGCCCATATGCCCTTACGCGGTACTAGCGGCTAGAAGCAACATATCACCCTTTACGCTGGCCTAGTGCCTACTTGGTGGAACAGCCTTGCGGTTCACCGTGCGACCAAAGTGCTTCTTTTAACGAAAAACAAAACACCCTGTGTACCATAAAGGAACAGCGCGTGACTCACGATAAAACGGAACAGTTTTTGCAGATAGAGATAAAAGAAAAAAAATTCCATTCCGATTTAATATGCCAATTGCTGAATATTCTCCAAACATTTAATGTCAAATAAATGTACTTTACCAAATGTACCGTGTTGCTGTTTGATTTTAAAGTACAGTTTCATATTCCGAATTGTGGCGCGCTGTGTTGTGAGTTGATCTGTGTTGGTTTCCGGGTTCTGTGTGAAGTCGCGTAGAAGACGACTGGGCGCGTTTGCCTACACAGCACAGAAACGTCACGGAGAGAGGCGGGGAATATGAATGTTTTGATAATGTCAGGCTCAGGGGCGGGGGATATGATTTAGTGCCGCAAAAACAGGTCAGCCAGGGCGATGCGGCCAGTGGAGAAACTTTACTGAAAATGCTGGGGGGACATGACCTCTGAAGAAAAGGTGCCCCATTGAAATTAATGGGGACAAAATAGTGTGCCATGAAAGTTGGGGGGGACAAACACCCCACCCCCCCCTAAAATTACGCCCATGGATGCGGCAAGTGATAGCATTATCACAAAATGGCAGCTCCCTAATGCCGGTTTTCGCGTGCGTTTAATGGACGAAAACTCGGGTAAGGTCCATAGGAAATTTTTCTAAAATCGAGCGACTTGGGCTTAAAAACACATGGCAGACCCGTAGGGGCAATAAAAGATTTTTTCCCAACCATTCCTTTAATGAAGACCACATCCCAACCCCCATCTATATTTTCGCTAAAATGTGAGTTAAAAAAACCCATGTTCTGGGACTCACAGTAATGTGATTCAATGTTTTGGTCAGTTCCCATCTCATGTTGGGACAACAGGACATAGCAAAGACCCAGGATTAAATTCTCGTCCATTTGTACTGGTCTGGGGTGTACCACGTCATCAAGGGCTATATTTCATCTTGCCCAGTACGTTAAAAGACTGCCAAGATACATCCTGCTCTGGTGGACTACACCACCCAACACACAGAGGCATTTACCTGAGGCCTAACATGACACAGTAGATTTGAAAACCTATTCTACCTTTCTTTTTTCAGGTTTGGACAAAGGGAGCATGTTTACGTCGAAGCTGATGGGGAAGTAAAAGACCTACTTTGATTAAGACAATAAGGACTTTAGTTTATCATCCCCAGACTTAAGAGATTTAATATGATCTTGAAAGCCTTCTCAGGAAGCTACCCAGTAAATATGGTTTGAATTGTGACATCCTCCTTCTGTGGGCCATTTTTTCAATCTGCAAAACCCCACAGAGATCCCCCAGCGTATCTCCCTTTGAACTGGTCTCTAGGTGGGAATACTTGATATGCTTTCGGAACGCTGGGAAGGTCAGGATATCCAGGGTGAAAATCTGCCCCAGTTCACTCAGGATATGAGGGCTTGTGCCTTTACATGGTAGTTAGTTAAATAACACCCAATTAAGGCCCATTAAAAATAGAAGGCTCTTATGATCAGAAGGCCTGTCTCTTTAAGTTCAGAGGGCCTCATCACGACTTTGGCGGTAACCCTTAAATCCGGCGGTAGCGCTATTACCGCCGGATTTAAGGGTCTGCCAAAGCAGGACTTCGGCGGATTTCTCCCCAGCTCTGAGCTGGGGGGAAATCCGCTGAAAATTCGTGCTATTACCGCCGGCGGGAAATCCGCCGGCGGTATTAGCACGAAATTTCCCCATTGAGCCCAATGGGGAATGGGGCATTCCCGAATGCGCTCAATAGGGAATGGGGATTGACATTACCGCCGAACTCGTGATCCGGCGCTATTAGCGCCGGGGAGTTCGGCGGTAGGGCTAATACCGCCCAAGTCGTTATGAGGCCCAATGTCAGAGACAGTGTTCTGGTTTTACTCTTAGACTGTCAACACATTTCTGACGAAGTGGCATCGGCCATCCATGTAACAAAAGTGGTGGGTAATTGACTAAAGAGTGAGACAACTGGTAAAGTGGAAAGATCTTAATGTCCCTATTCACTTGGTACCCGCTCCTATAGGTTCCAGCATTACCTCAGAACTCATCCCAGAAGACCTACGGCAGCAGGAGCAGTACGATCTACACAACATACTGGACCAGTTCTCAGATGTCTTTTTGCAGAATCCTGGGAGAATAAAACATAGGTACACAGTCATTTTACTGAAAATACATCAGAGTGCTAGGTTTCACCGAAAGCCAAAGTAACGAAAAAATACAGAGCATTTTTATTAAATATATATATGGTAGTGGGGTAAGGAGTTAAAATGGGTGAGGATGGGGTTGGTTGGGGTTAAAAGGATAGAAAAACAGGGCGTAGGGGCACACCCTCAAATAAAAAAAACAAAAAATAATTCAGTATCTTTTTGGTATTTTGATCACTCAGAAATGTACCACTCTTATTTTACCTTCAGTAAAATCACATATAACTAGTTTGCGGATTGTCAGGGGAACATGTCTCAAACTTACCAGCTTAGGAGAAGTAGAAATCAGAGCAACCACAAGACACAGGGACAAGTAGTGGTATCTGTTAAGGAAAGCGTCTCGTGGGCGCTGAGTACCTGAACTTGCGGTAGTTGATCGTGGTGAGGTCGCCAGGCTGTCCGACTGATGAATGCAGAAGGTGTGACGCGAGAAACCGGTGCAACCCTCTCCTTGGAATCAACAGGGTCAGGAGTGAACCAGCTCCCAATGCCACGAATGCGCACTTCCCTGATTTTCGTGACGTCGGGACAGTGCAAGCACTGTCAGGGAAGGCGGGTCTTGAAGATTGTCCGCAGATGAATACTTCAGCAATGACTCTAAGAAGAGGCTGAGGTTGGAGATGATTGTCCACAGTTGAGGCTGCTATGCTCCAGGAAATGGCAGCAGGCAAATGGCAGAGCAGGGATGATTGTCCACAGCAGTGAGCTGCAAGGCTCCAGGAAATGGCAGCAGGCAAAAGGCAGGTCAGAGGATGATTGTCCACAGCAGTGAGCTGCAAGGCTCCTGGAAATGGCAGCAGGCAAAAGGCAGGTCAGAGGATGATTGTCCACAGCAGTGAGCTGCAAGGCTCCTGGAAATGGCAGCAGGCAAAAGGCAGGTCATGGCCAGAAGCAAATGCTGAGAGGGACAGGACAGGACCCAAGGCAGCCTAAGAGGGAACCCAAGGGAACCCAGGGGAACCCAAAGAGGAGAAGGACCAAAACCCAAGGGAACCAGCAGGGAATACCAGGAAGGAGCAAGGAACCAGGCCAAGGAAGGTAGGTGCAGCAACAGGGGGCTGCGGGAGCGAGGATGCGATCCGGAAACAAACCGCGTTGAGACGTGGTGAGTTTCAAGACTCAGGCCCTTAAATAGAGCCGGCAGCACCCGGGAGGCTTGGAACGCAAGCCGTCCTGTCCCCAGGTGCTGCCGTGCCCAGAACGAGGCTTGGGAAGCAAGCTTGCGGCTTCCCAAGCACTCTGTGGACTGCGCATGCGCGAAGGGTGAAACGCGGCCTTCCGCGCATGCGCGAATCCCGAGACAGGGCAAACCCGGAAGCGACGAGTGCCGCAAAAGGCTGCGGTCCCCCCAGCCGGTATCGGGGATAGAAGCGCCAGGATGGGGCGCGCCGGGACCTACAGGTGCGCCCCCTACCCCAGGTAAGTGATGTGGTAACACTATGTCCCCTCCCAGGAAGGCCAGGTGCCCCAGGTTTCCAAGGAAAGCGGTGATAGAATTCACGAACCAGACGGGGAGCATGCACATAACTACGTGGTTCCCAAGTGCGATCACGGGCAGGGTAGCCCTGCCAGTCCACTAAGTACTAGAGAACCCCCCATCTTATGCGCGAATCGCAAATCTCCTGCACTTCAAATTCTGGGGTCCCCCGGACAACAACTGATGCAGGACGAGGGGAAAATCACCCAAAAGTGTCGACCACGTATGGCTTTAACAGGGAAACGTGGAAAACAGGGTGTACCCACCAGGACTGAGGAAACTGTAAACGAAACACTACAGATGACAAACGCCTAGTAATCCTGAATGGGCCAAAGTAGCGGGGAGCCAACTTGGTAGGTAAATTACGTACTGGTAGATTCTTGGAGGACAACCAAACCAAATCCCCCACCTGGAAAGCGGGTTCCGGGGTCCTCCCTTTATCAGCACGTTGCTTCATGCGTTCCTGTGCCTCCGCCAAGGTACTGCGCGCCAAGGAGTGTTGATCCTGGATGGTAGTGACAAGATGATCAGCAGAAGGAACCGCCCTGGGTAGCACAGGACAAAGGGCACCAGCCTAGGATGCAGACCAGACAAACAGAAAAACGGACTCAGGCCAGTAGCAGAATTAACTGTGTTGTTATAGGAGACTTCAGCCAAAACCAGATACGTCTTCCAGTTAGATTGGGTGGCATTGGCAAAACACCGAAGGTACTATTCCAGAGTCTGGTTAGTCCTTTCAGTCTGGCCGTTAGTGTGAGGATGATAACCCGAACTAAGTGCTCGACGAATGCCGAGATGACCACACAATTGGCGGCAGAAAGATGACAAGAACTGGGATCCTCGGTCGGATATGATCTTCTCTGGTAATCTGCGTAACCTGTACACATCCTGAAGAAATGCCAAAGCCATCTGAGATGCAGTGGGTATCCTAAAAAATGGAACGAAATGGGCCGCCTTAGAAAAACAGTCCACAACAACCATGATACAGGTATATCCTTCCGATGGAGGGAGTTCAATGATGAAATCAACCGCAATGGTGTGCCACGGTTAAGGAGGTATCTCCGTGGGATGAAGCAATCCCAGAGGTCTCTTCCTAGGTGTTTTAACCTGGGCACACACAGGGCAGCTCTTAACATATCGGTCAACTTCATCGGCCCATCCTGGCCACCAGAACTGTCTGGATATCAATTCTCGGGTGGCTCTCACCCCACGAGGTCCACCCACTCGGGAATCGTGAAACCCATGAAGCACAAGAGTTCAAAGATAGATCGTGGGGATATATAACCTGTTCTGATAGAAAAGCAACCCATTACATTCAGTGATCTGAGATTGCCTCAGGAGGCCTTCCCGAGCTGGATCAGATATAGTGTCCTGTAGGATTGTCTGAAGATGAGGTGAAAGTGTGAACAGAAAATGCTTTGGAGATATTAGTGGCATATCCCTGCATTCACTTCCTATGTTTTCTTCCAAAGACTGAGATAAAGCGTCGGCCTTTAAGTTCTGAGCACTGGGGATGTACGTAATATGAAAGTCGTAGTGAGAGAAAAAGAAGGCCCACCGGGCTTGACGAGAGGTTCGGCACTGAAGAGACTTCAAATACTGTAAATTACGGTGATCAGTGCGTACTTCCACAGAATGCCGTCCCGCAAGGAGATGATGCCTCCATTCTTCGAATGCAGCTTTTATGGCCAACAACTCCTTTTCAATTACTGCGTAATTCCGTTCACTAGAAGTGAGCTTGCGAGAGAAATATGCCACAGGGTGTTCCAAGTCTGTTTCGGATTCCTTCTGCAGGAGAACGGCACCAACAGCAAAATCAGAAGCGTCTGCCTCCACGATGTACGGCATCTCGTCATTAGGATGACGCAAAATGGGAGCAGTGCTGAAAGCTTGTTTCAAGGTGTCAAAAGCCTTGGTGGTCTGTGAATTCCAAAGAAAGGGTACTTTGCTGCTGGTTAGTTGAGTCAAATGAACCGTGAGTTGTGAAAAATGGGGTATAAATTGCCGATAAAAATTGGCGAATCCCAAGAATCGTTGAAGGGACTTCGGATCGGAAGGTCGAGTCCAGTTCTGAATGGCTTGTACCTTGGCTGGATCCATGAAGATACCTGTGCCACAGTAACTCCATTCTTTTCTGATGAAAAGAACACTTCTCTGCCTTAGCGTACAGTTGGTTCTGGGACAACCGTCGAAGCACCTCCCGAACATGTCCCACATGTTGTTTCAGGGAACTAGAAAAAATGAAAATATCATCAAGGTACACCCAAACTGAAATTCCGAATAAATTGCTAAATATGTTGTCCATAAAGCGCTGAAAAACAGCCGGGGCATTACATAACCCGAATGGCATGATCCGGTATTCGTAATGCCCAAAAGGAGTCTTAAAGGCCGTCTTCCATTCATCGCCTTCTTTAATTCAAATTAAATGATAGGCGCCTCGCAGATCCAACTTGGTAAAAACCTGGGCCGCTCGAAGGGATTCCATGATGTTCCGAATTAAAGGCAATGGATATCTATCTTTTCGTGTGATATCGTTTAGTTGACGATAGTCGATACAGGGTCGTAGGGTTCCTTCCTTCTTCTTCACAAAAAATAACGGAAAGCCAGCAGGTGATTTTGAGGGAGCAATTTATCCCTTCTTGATGCAATCAGACAGGTATTCTTGAAGGGCCGTCTTCTCAGTAAGGGACAAGGCATATACCTTCCCATGGGGTATCACAGAACCAAGTACCAGATCTATGGAGCAGTCAAAAGTTCGGTGAGGTGGCAGAGGTATGTCCCCAGGCTCGGAAAACACAATCTGAAATTCGGCGTATTCCCGAGGGACTGGCAACGGTGAACAAAACCCTGGAGGACCAGAAATCCAAAGTGCGAGATCCCCAATTGATGGTTGGATTGTGGTGAAGAAGCCAGGGCAATCCTAAGACCAGTGGATAGGAGGGTGATCTGATGACATCCAGGGCGATTCTTTCCCCATGTTCCTTCATCTGGATATGTAAGCACATGGTTTGTTGACGAATTGGGCCTGAAGATAAAGGGGTCCCATCGATCACCTCTATGGGCAGGACGCTTCTCCGGGCGAACAAAGGTATGCCATGACATGCTGCAAATGCTTTGTCTATGTAGTTTCCGGAGGCCCCACAGTTCAATAAGCCAAGAACCTCCGCCTCTTTGTCTAACCATGTCAGCTTGGTCTTCAAAACCAGTAGAACAGCCGGTTGCATGGGCTGGAGCAAGGAACTGGAGTCGGAAAGGACTGAGTACGAGTAAGGACCTGTCGTTGCCTTTCCTACAGACGACAGGCCTTCTAGTTTTCCGAATTCCTTTGGGGGCGTAGAGGACAGGAACCCAAGTAGTGCCCGGCAGCCCCACAGTACAAACAAAGTCTCAAACTTCTTCTGCGTTTTTATTCTGCTTCGGACAGCGGACCCCTCACGGCTCCCAACTGCATGGGTTCTGGGCCAGGGTCTGAAGACCCGGAATTTCCAGTCTGAGTGTTGGGCGGTCTTGAGAACATCCGCTCTGCTCGTCGTCTCGCTCCCCTCCGTTCTGCCAATCTATGGTCTATGCGCAAAACCTGTTCTACAAGTTGCTGGAGGGTGTCAGGCTCTGGGATGTGCAGTAACTCGTCCTTTTACTCATCTCTCAATCCTCTTCGAAACAAAGTTTTCTGGGTTATTTCAGGCCACTGAGAATCGGTTGCCAATTGACGAAAGCGACCTATGTAGGCTATTATGTCCATAGATCCTTGTTTAAAATCCATCAATTGTTTCTGTGCTGCGGAAGCCAGATTTGGTGATTGAAAAACCTCCAAAAATGTTTTTTCAAAAGCTGCAAAGTCATTAAGAATGGGGCTATTGGCGGACACCAATGCGGCTGCCCACGCAAGGGCATTCCCGGTCAAATTTCCCAGTATATATCCAATCTTGGCCTTGTCAGAATTGAAATAGGAGGCTCTAAAGAGGAAAGGTATCTTAGAGTGGTTGCAAAACTCTGCCACACGTCTTGAATCACCGTCAAACTTGATAGGTGCGGTCTGGGACATAGCTCCTTCACCCTGAGGTGCAGCCCCAGAACCTTGTGTCACCATCTGTCTTAGACCAATGTTCTCTTGACGGAGTGCTGTCATTTCGGCCCGAAGAACTCGCATCTCCTCCTGAAGTTCCTGAGCCTCATCCATCTCGGAGTCGGAAGGCAGGCGTCTCAATCTGTTAAGGAAAGCGTCTCGTGGGCGCTGAGTACCTGAACTTACGGTAGTTGATCGTGGTGAGTTCGCCAGGCTGTTCGATTGATGAATGCAGAAGGTGTGACGCGAGAAACCGGTGCAACCCTCTCCCCGGAATCAACAGGGTCAGGAGTGAACCAGCTCCCAACGCCACGAATGCGCACTTCCCTGATTTTCGTGACAGTGCAAGCAGTGTCAGGGAAGGCGGGTCTTGAAGATTGTCCACAGATGAATACTTCAGCAATGACTCCAAGAAGAGGCTGAGGTTGGAGATGATTGTCCACAGTTGAGGCTGCTATGCTCCAGGAAATGGCAGCAGGCAAATGGCAGAGCAGGGATGATTGTCCACAGCAGTGAGCTGCAAGGCTCCTGGAGATGGCAGCAGGAAAAAGGCAGGTCAGAGGATGATTGTCCACAGCACTGAGCTGCAAGGCTCCTGGAAATGGCAGCAGGCAAAAGGCAGGTCAGAGGATGATTGTCCACAGCACTGAGCTGCAAGGCTCCTGGAAATGGCAGCAGGCAAAAGGCAGGTCAGGGGCAGAAGCAAAGGCTGAGAGGGACAGGACAAGACCCAAGGCAGCCTAAGAGCGAACCCAAGGGAACCCAGGGGAACCCAAAGAGGAGAAGGACCAAAACCCAAGGGAACCAGCAGGGAATACCAGGAAGGAGCAAGGAACCAGGCCAAGGAAGGTAGGTGCAGCAACAGGGGGCTGCGGGAACGAGGACGCGATCCGGAAACAAACCACGTTGAGACGCGGCGAGTTTCAAGACTCAGGCCCTTAAATAGGGCCGGCAGCACCCGGGAGGCTTGGAACGCAAGCCGTGCTGTCCCCGGGTGCTGCCGTGCCCAGAACGAGGCTTGGGAAGCAAGCTTGCGGCTTCTCAAGCGCTCTGTGGACGGCGCATGCGCGAAGGGTGAAACGCGGCCTTTTGCGGCACTCGCCGGAAGCGACGAGTGCCGCAAAAGGCAGCAGTCCCCCCAGCCGTTATCGGGGATAGAAGCGCCAGGATGGGGCGCGCCAGGACCTACAGGTGCGCCCCCCACCCCAGGTAAGTGATGTGGTAACAGTATCGCTGCAGGGCACTTTCTGAATCCAAAAGATGCAGAACACCACACAGTGTGAGTGTGAGTGCATACTGCAGCTATAAATAGTGCTTTAATTCGCAGCACTAGAAGCCCTAGGTTAATGTTATCTGTGTAGGACTCATGTTTCTTATATTTTTATTGTTTTGTTTTGATTTGTCGCTGATCTATGTCCCACTTTGTTCACATCCTCCTAAACTGGCTCATCACTTATTCTCATCTTTCTTCTATTGTATAAGCACCCCTCTGGCGAATGCCTCTGCCATCTGTAAATTTATCTGATCGAAATTGACATTCTTGCTCTTCAAATAAATACAAATACAAATAAAGGTGCATATCCATTAGATTAAATTGGTCTCGTAATTACTCAAGGCAGATAATGTACTAATGACAACTTTCAAAGGCACCTAAGGAGAACCAAGTGAAAAACACAATCCCAATGCATGACTTAAACCTCAAACAATCACGAAGAGCGAAACACATACACATATCTGTAAGTCACCATAAAAAGGGCTGGGAGAGCAGATCACAGGGGACAGAAGGCAGGACTGCAGAAAGGGGCAGGGGTTTCGGTGTTACTCTTTCCAGAGGCAGGGAGATTGCCACTTGGTTCAAGATTGACACTTTGCTGGAGAAGCTACTTGTGATCCAGACCTTGGTACGAGCATGTAGCAATTGCAATAGGTCTAGTGAGGGACCTGATCAAGCAAAAGCTTGGATCCGACATATAGTGAGAGAACTGATCAATAAAGTGAATGCTGAAATTCGAAGCCAAGTAAGGGATATGATCCATCAACTGATGTGTAAAGAGGTCTAGTGAGAAACCAGCACAGTGGAATGCTAAAATACCTGAGGTCTAAGAGAGGCATGCACAATGAATACTGGAAACCAGAGGTCTGAGGAGAGACCTGTACTATGTGTTATTAAGGCAAAGTTCTGGAAGAGACCCCCAGAAATTAGGGAGGAACCCAATAGAGCAGCGAGACACACTGGAGAAATGTCAAGTATACCTGGGAAGGCAGAGAGTCTAAGGAGGAGCCTAAATGAGCAGCAAGAGGATCCCAAGGCCTGGGAGAGCTTCTAAAGTGCCTTATGAAAGCAGGAAGATCAGAAAAGGGTCTGGACTGTGAGTAACACTGAAGATAATTCCCAGGAGAACTTTTCTTTATGTTATGAATTGAATAGGGCTCGACTTTAAATTCGGAATTTGTGAACTCTTTTGTTGGACAAACTTTGGATATATTTTACAAGTAGGTTTTGTAACTTTGTATTAGCCATTCCTTTGAACATTGTTTTGTACTGTATGGTGTCCTGGCAGGAACAAGTACCCTTAAGGATGAGTTATGACAAGTTATGTAGCTTATGTTTTGGGGAGAACCCACGGAATGTGTTGGGTATTCCAGGCAACATCCCAATGTGTTTTGGTACATCCCTGGCACTTGTTTTTGCTAGAAACGCCATTATTATTTGTCGATTTGCCGTTAGTCCATATTGGCATGTGGTCCAAAACCTTGTCGAACCATATTGGGCTCATTACGAGTACATTGGTATCTCAGTGGTAAATCAGCGAGATACCACTGAACTGTAATACCGTTACTGCCACTTGGTCCGGCAGTATTACCGCTGGATTACAAGTGGTAGTGCCAGTGTTAGTCCCCATTTATTTGGAGTCCATTGGACTCCATGGGGGATTTTGCAGAATGATCACAGCGGTCATTCCGCCCAAACTTTTGCAAAAAGCTGGTAGATTTACTTCCAGCTCATAGCTAGAGGTGAATCCTCCTACTTTCCACCAAACTCATAGGTGGGCAGTGCTGTAATGCAGCAGTGTACGATATTGCTGCCAAAGTTTTCCTCACTGCCCAACTCGTAATGAGGCTGGTGTGTCACTTTTATTATTTGCTCAACCTTTCTACACATCATATGAAATTTCCCAATTCATTATTGCTTTCATATTTTGCAGATCCATTTGGAATCAGTCTGCACTAATGACATAACGATCAACGTAAACATGAACTTAACTGACTGAACAAAAGAACAGAGGTTTGGGCATTGGCCTCGTAAACTATCCGAAAGTTTGTGCAAGATAGGATTAAAACCTTTTTTATTCCTCCTTAGTTGTGTGCGGTCTCTGTGTAGACCCTTGGGTATATGGCAGTAGCCATGCTGCAATAAAACGTCTGATGATGAAAAAGAGCTAAAGTGTCTGGTTCTGCAAAAATATGGTTGTCACCTGTGTATGCCTCTCTACGAGTCAGATCCCCGAGCATCGCTGTACCAACCAACTCATAGAAATGCTTGATTATAACTATTGCTCTGGTATCAAAAGATCAAGATATGTAAATAAGTCTGAGCTGAATATCTAGTTGATTTATGGATTTTGCCAAAAGAGCCATGGTAAACCGTGGACGAATGGAAATTGGATTGTCTTGATTACTTCCAGTCTCATTCATTCATTGGGTGTAGTAGTATTATATCAGCTGAGCCAGCAAAATCTATCAAATTCTTGGGGTCAAGGTGTATTTCATGGTTTTCTGCAATGGGTGTGGTCCACATATTTAGTGAAGGCACCAAAATACAGGCAAAGACGCGTGTGTGCACTCCCATCTGTGGTGAGTAATATGACCAGGGTAGCCTGCTTCCCGGATATTGAAAATGTGCCTTCTTTAGCTACTGTCTATGATTTGTCATTGTTCTTTAGGGTCCGTTGATTCCTTTCCGTCATCAACATACTGATCTATTTCCCAAAGTTTTCACATATTGAACATGGCAGCAACTTAGAAAGTACCCAAAATCCCCACAATACAGACTCAAATAATGTAATTGTTCACTACTTGTATAGTCATTTGTTAAGGGGACCCTTATAATGTCTTGTTTGGGTTCAAATAGTAGGACAACTGACCGTGCAAAAGGAAGACATGGACGATGACAAGACACATGATGGCAGCGTCTTTGTTGCTGTCGGCTCTGCAGTTGGCGATCAATCCTTTGAAGTGCCTCGATTAGCCCCAGAGCCTGGTTGTATCAGGCCTACGTATTAACTCATCTTTGTTTCATGTCATAGTCCACTATGAAACAGGGTGTGTTGCATCACATCTGGCCAAAGGGAATCGGCTACCAACTGCTGAAGATGCCCAGTGTATGTGATTATGTCTTGGTTTGCCTGGTGCAGAACAGTAAATTGGTTTTGTGCAATCACTGCTTGTCTAAGTGTCTGCCAACATTGCCATGTAAATTGTGGCCCTGTCTATGGTAACTTTGGTTTGATTATTGAGGAGGTACAATATCTTAGCCAGTGCTCCAGATAAGATTTGGAAGTGGGAGTATGTTACTCTCTATTTTCAAGTTGGGAGTAAAATTATTTTTTAGGGTGTAAATATATAAGTCCAATTCCCAATGAGAGTATTTTACAAGCGAGTAAAAATATGTTTTAACTGAAAAGCAGAAATGATTTTGTAATATTTACTTCTATGCACCTAATTATTCAGGCACATTAAAAGATACATGTTTACTTCTTCCAATCAGGAAGTTAAAATAGTAGTTTCTTCCTGTGGTACTATATGCACTACTGGTCCAAACATATCCATAGAGCTGTGAGGATGAAAGCAAGGGCGCAAGGTTCTACATATCTTTTTCCTATTTTTTGTTGTGAGTATCTTTACTCCCTATTTTAATTTTTGGGCAGTATTTGCCAATTCCTAGGGAGTAAAATTGGCCGATGCACCCCTTCTCTGTAGGGCTGATCTTAGCCTTTCCAATGTAAAAATGTGTTGTGCAAAAACAAATGCAATCTTGCAGTGCTTGCAGAACTTCCAGAGGGGAGTGTGTGGATCTCTATCATACGTAGGCTCTCTATCCAGTGGTAACGAGCCTTTGGCCACGGGTCCACTTGCACTGTCAGGCACTGCTGCATATTTTTTTATTGGTTTATTGTTATAGCTGAGTTAATCAACTTTATAATATTTTGACATACTTTATACATCAATGAGAACAAACAAAAAGATCAAAATGGTTGTTGCATATTGTTTGAAAGGGTGTAGATCTCTTACCTTGAGGCATGTACCTCAGCTGGTGTGGGCCTGTGGTCGATCATAATGACAGGGTTGGAACCTTGACCTCAAGATGCTCAGTCCTATGCTGAAACACAGTCTCTTTGAACCATCTGGTAAGGTTCTTCTACTGTGTGACTCATTGAAACCACTTCTAACCACCTACATGAAGTTATCACTGTGGACAGGAAAAGGAGTGGCTATGAATGCTACTTAATAGGAGTTGCTGCTGAAAGAAAGCAAAGCTGAGAACCAACGCCACAGCACTAGTTGTTCCAACGTCAGTTACACACATCCAGATCCAGTGCTGCAAGTTAATCACACATCACAGACACATGTGGCCACTGCAGTCACCAAGGCAATGTAGATACACACACATAGAACAGGGGGAGTAGCACATTGATGGGGGTCCCTGTTCTGGGAGAGCATGACACTTTGTACATTTATTTAATTCAACATTGAAGGGCTAGAAGAGAAAAGGGAGTGGGCCATTAGAATGGGAAATAGTTCCACAAGAAATATACATGCAGTAAACATGAAAGGCACACACAGGGGAGTGAGAATTGACAGACAGACAGCTAAGCACAAGCAAAAGAGTTGCGATGGTGAGTGACTTCACTCACACGAGATAAGGATGAGGGGGCGAAGTGGAGAATAGAGACAGCTCTTAATGCAGGAGCATGCTAACCCATTTGATAGCTGGGGGCGTGTTTATACCAGGGGAATGAGTAGTTAATATAAGTTTCACATGTCAAGTTTAAACAAAACCAGAGAAGGGGAGGATTTGACATCAAAATCAATTATGCTGCGAGCTGATAGTACACACAATAGTTACACAATAAAGGGAACCAGGTTGGGTGTGGGAAAAGAGTCCACAGTGCATAGTGTTATGTCTTCAACGGATGTGCGCATGCGTGAGCCTCGTTCTGGCCACGCATGTGCGTTGGAAATAAAGACGGTCCGTGTGGCAGATGCCGTCGGGACCCTGGAACGTACGGCCATGTGTGTATGAGTCTTATTGCATGCATGCGCGCGGATGCCAGTACAGGGCGGCCCGAGGCACGGGTAGCCCCATCACACTGGTGACGAGGCGGGACACGGGGAGAGAAACGCTCGGCACGTGTAAACGTGTCGTTATGGGTATTTCTTCTTCACGTGTATTACGAATCTCACACGAGTGATGGCGGCCATTTTGTTTTGATGTTGAAGGCGGTTGCGGCCCGCGAGGGTGCTCGTGCGCTGCCTAAACACTGAGGTAAACATCCCCTCAATTTTTGGACACCCTGCAATTTTCCTCAAGAGGGAGGATTGCACTTTTATCTGAGTGCAGCCAGGTTTGCGGCCTCTAACACGGACTGAGGTGCCTGTGCGACCTGTGAACATGACGGACAGCGATGGAGACGTTCCGGTGGCGGCGAGAGTGGTAAGAAGGCAGCATGGATCCCTACAACCAATGCAAGAATTTGACACCTCAGGTCCACTGTCAAAACTGGGTCCGAGATGGCTTCTATGGATCAAGAAACTTGATATGTTTTTCGCTGCCACTGGGGAGACGGACGATGATGCCAAAGTGGCCACGCTGCTATACTCAGCGGGCACAGAGGTACTGCGCATTTACGAATCTCTCTCCTTACCTGTAGTGAACTATGATGCTGTCAAAACTGCACTGAAGGATCATTTCATCCCCTTATCCAACGTTGACTTTGACAGGTTTGTCATGTGCGGGGAGAAGCAGCATGAGGATGAGTCGTTAGATCAGTTTTGTGGACATTTGAGACAGCGAGCCACCACGTGCAGATGGACGGATGTGGGATTAATGATCCGCCATCAAATGATTTAGGGTTGCAGTGCAGGCAAGCTGAGGAGGCAGGTCCTGAGGGAGCCTGGCATGTCGCTGGTGCAGATTTTGGACAGCGGAAGGGTGTACGAACTCGCCGAAAGTAAAGGAGCTAAAATGGATGCGGCCACACGCCCAGGCAAGCACGAGGACGCTTTTGCTGTCGGGAAACAACCCCAGACGAAGCCCAGGTGGAGCCAGAAGAGGCAGGAATCAACAACACTGCAAGGTAGCCCTGCCATCTGCCAGTATTGTGGGTATGACTTGCAGCATTCGGAAGACTGTCCAGCTAAGACGAGAGTCTGCGGAAGATGCAACACGCCAGGGCACTATGCCAGGATGTGCAGAGCTGCTGCCCCGGTTGCCACGCAGAGAGGGCCCGCTAGGCTGAGCGGCGGTTTTAGGAGACAACGCAGTGTCGCTGCCGTCGAACAGGATGTCGAAAGACTTAACATCGCAGAAGAGGAGGAGGAGGAGGAAGTCTTTTTCATCTCAAAGTTGGCTACCGGGACCAAGAAACGCAGACAACCAACGTACGTTGTAGACATTCAAGGGGTCCCTACACAGGTACTAATAGACACAGGAGCCTCGGTGTGCGTGCTTGCCACTGAACATTATGAGGCCATACCAGGTCCCCCTCCGTTGGACAAATCAAGAGCAAAAATGTTCAAATTTGGTGGTGATGGTCACCTACCCGTCAAAGGGGTGTTTGTTGCTCCTGTAGCCTGAGGAGACAAGGTGATAAAAGCAGGTTTTTCGTCACTGATGTCAGCCCATGGTCACTGTTGAGTTGTGCGGCCTCAGAAGCATTGGACCTGGTTCGCTTTGCACTTGTGGTCTACCAAAGGGACGTTGAGTCACTTCTGGAGAGGTTTGAGAGCACATTTCAAGGGATTGGCCGACTGAAAGCGGAGCCAGTGCGACTACACATAGATGAGACGATCCGCCCTACGGCGCTGAAGCACCGACGAATCCCGTTTCACCTTAGGTTCCAGGTTGAAGATGAGCTCAAAGCACTAATCAGTATGGACATTATTGAAAGGGTGGAGGGGCCGACTCCTTGGGTCTCGCCAATCGTGGTGGCGCCCAAACCTAAACAACCGGGCAAGGTACGCATCTGTGTGGACATGCGGCTGCCCAATGCAGCCATTAAGCATGAACGCCACCTGACCCCTACTATAGATGACATCATCAGCGAACTGCAGGGGGCCAGGATATTCTCCAAACCGGATCTAAGGGCAGGGTATCACCAACTAGAACTGCATGCAGACTCAAGGTACATTACCACCTTTCCCACGCACGAGGGTCTGTACCAGTTCAAACGCCTCAGCTTCGGGATATCCTCCGCCGCAGAGGTCTTTCAGAATGCCATCTGGGGCGCTCCGGCGGGGCTAAGGGGAGTAATCAATATGAGTGACGATATTCTGGTTTTCGCCACATCACATGCCGAGCACATGAAGCGTCTAGAGGCAACCTTGCAGAGACTCAAAGACCTTGGACTCACCTTGCATCGTGAAAAATGCCAATTCTTCAAGGATCGCATTGGGTTCTTTGGGTTTGTGTTTCACGAGAACGGTGTATCCCCGGATCCGGAGAAAGTCAGAGACATCCGCGAGGCCGCAAGCCCCCAGTCGCCGACAGAAGTCCGCAGCTTTCTGGGGATGGTTAATTATTGCGGTCGATTCATAAAGGGGCTGGCATCCCTCTCTGAACCCCTCCGGGCCCTCACGAAAAACGACGCTGCCTGGGTCTGGGGCACAAGAGAACAAGAAGCGTTCAATTCCATCAAGAAGGCGCTGTCTGATCAGGACACAGTGGCGTACTTTGACCCCTCAGCCGAATCCGAGATCGTCGTGGATGCAAGTCCCGTGGGCCTACGGGCTGTCCTAATGCAAGAAGACGCGAGAGGCGAAATGTTACCCATCGCATATGCAAGCAAAGCCCTCACAGAAACTGAAAGACGCTACTCACAGATTGAGAGGGAAGCCCTGGCCATCCTGTGGGGCTGCAGGCATTTTAGGATGTATATTCTTGGGAAACCCGTAACTGTCATAACGGATCACAAGCCACTTCTTCCCATCCTTGCGGGCGTGTCGTCTAAACCACCTCCCAGAATTGAATTGAGCGGTGGATGCTCGCCCTCATTGAATATGGAGTCAAATTAGTGTACCGGCCAGGAACAAACAATCCTGCGGACTATTTGTCCCACCACCCCAACAAGAAAAGGGAACATGGCCAGGGAGAAGTAGTAGAATGGCAAGATTTTATCCACAATATTGTGGAATGTGCCATGCCGGTGGCGTTGGACAGAATGGTAGTGGCACAAGAGTCGGCGAACGACGAGGTGTTCAAGATCATCCGAACTGCAATTTGGTGCGGGGAGTGGAGAGACATCCTGCAAAACAATAGAAGGAGGGAAAACAGAGCCCAGAGGAACCTTCAGGAGTTATGGAAGGTTCGTGATGAACTCTCCATCTCGGAGGTTGGTTTGCTGTTAAGAGGGCGGCAAATTGTAGTACCTCAGTTGCTGAGGCCTAGAGTCCTAGAGCTGGCACACACCGGACATCAGGGCATGGCAAAGACAAAGGCGAGGCTGCGACTAAAAGTATGGTTCCCTGATCTCGAGGGCCTCGTTGAGTTACATGTGAAAGGATGTTTGTCGTGCCAAGCAGCGAGCCCCCTAGAAAGGGCACCGCCGATTAAATCAATGGAACGGAGTGAGAAGCCGTGGGGTACAGTCCACGCAGATTTTGGTTCCACCGGAAGGGGTATGTACTTTTTAGTGGTAGTGGACCAGTGGTCGAGGTACCCAGAGGTAGAACTCGTGGACTCAACAGCCAGCGACCATACCATCCTGGCCTTAGAAAAAATGTTCGCCACGCATGGCCTCCCTGAAATCTTCTGCTCCGACTACGGGCCGCCCTTCACGGGGAACCTATTTGCTCAATATCTGAGAGAAAAGGGAATACGGCACCGGAAAGTGTCACCACTCTGGCCCCGGGCAAATGGAGAGGCCGAAAGGCTCATGAGGACGCTCAACAAGGTATTCCGCATAGCGGCAAACAGTGGAGGGGAACTAAAGAGGACTCTTTTCGATTTTCTTAGAGAGTACCGAATGACACCCCACCAGTCCACCGAAGTGGCTCCAGCAGAGGCCCTGTTTGGGCACTGCATGAGAGGACTCCTCCCCGAAGTTGAAGGGCGTGAGCCGGGTGTTATAGACAATGACAGAGTGAGGGAAGATTGAGAAGCACACAACGCTAAGGAGACTGAAAGGAGAAAAATGCAAGACAAGGAGATAGTGGTAGGAGACTCGGTGCTGGTACGAAACCGCAGGCCAGAAGGAAAGCTGTCATTGCCCTACGAACCACAACCGTGGGCCGTCACCCATGTTAATGGGTCCATGATTACCGTGGCCAATGCAAGAGGAACTATCACCCGCAACCAATCCTTTTTCAAAAAAATTGACAACCGGGGGGGCGCTGTTGCGCGCAACTAAAATGGCCACCTGATTGGAGTGCTCCGATCCGGAGGACATCCTTATCATAAATTAATCCTGTTTGGGGCCACGAAGATAGGAAGCGACTACATCTGCTGTTGCCGGCATTCCTACTGCACGTTGTGTGCAAATCCTGTGTGAAACCGCGGAGGCGCGGCTGAGTTCGGAGCTTCGTTGCGAGGGGCGGCCCACCCGGCTGACTGCAGGCTGCCACTGAGATCCGGAAGAGTCACACGCCAGACCGACGATCTGCAAACGCCGGAAGGCCGTGTGGGGGAGGGGCGCTGTTCCCGGCGGAGCTTCCTTGATACGCGGGCCTGAGGGCAGACCGTGTGTGTCGGTACCGAGGTCCCTGCAAGACGAAGATTGACTGCTGCTACTGCCCACCTCCCGAACAGCGGCTGGGTCGACGCGCGGTCTCCCACGCAGGGCCCCAGCTAGCTCTGAGGGTCTGCCGCCGATCGGGTTCCGACTGGCGCTACGAAAGCAGGTGAGGGGCTTGAAAGTGCACAGACCCATCTGCATCGGAGCGTATATACAGCGTTAATATCCTTCTTGCAGCGCCCATCAATCGGAGACGCTGATTAACGTGGTAGAGCACAATACATCCGTAGAGGGGACTTTGCGCTATGCCTCCGTGCTGTTAACTTGAGGGTGCTGCTCCTTGTTTTGTCGCTGGCCTCTACGTTTCTACTGATCCTTTAGCAGACCTGCACCAGTGGGAGAAGTATGTGATCCGTGGCAATTTGGCTCCCTAACAAAGCTGGCCAGACTGCGCCACAAGTGGCTGGACATTAGTTGCCATGGATGAACGCTAAAGGCGACCCGACACACTACCAGTGATCCGTTGGAGGGTCGTGGTGGAGGTAGTCCTCCATATATAAAGACAGGTGCGATCAGAGGCGCTGCCGCCGCGCTGCAGCTCAGCCCCAGACCCACTGTGATACTTTGGTTGGCAGCTCCTATAACGGGCATAACCCCTGCCTGTAACTTACCTTCAATCTACATTATCAGGCAGGATACATGGAAATATTACTGCATGCTAGATCAGCCCGGAACCCAGGCAACAACGACTTCTTTGGGTTTTGAGAGTCGATATACCGGCACTCATTGTGTAATGTAACAGAACCAACTGCACGGACGATACTATACCATTGTGTGGGTCTGGCCTGACCCACGTCATCTGTCCTTGTTCTGTAAAGATGGCTCATGGGCCGAAACGAGAAGAAAAGCTCAGGGGGGAGAAAAACTGGCCCGATGGACTCCTTTGCCAGCTCCCAACCTCAAGGGACGCCGGCAGCCACAACCATGGAAAATGACATACTTGCTGAGACGGGGCATGACGCCAGAGAAGACCGTCTCATGACCATGGTGCAGAACGGCTTCCTAGCTGTGAATGTCAAGTTAGACGATATTGTTTCGACCATCAGCTCCCTCAAGGCTAGAGTGGACAAGGAAAGATCTCGCATTACAGAGGCCGAAAGCAGAATCAGTACTAACGAAGATGCGATAACACAGCATGGCCGGGACATAGCACAGCTTAAAGGTGAACTGCGCAACACTCAAGCAAAATGCGAGGACCTTGAATCTAGATCCAGGAGAAACAATATCTGTGTTGTCGGCGTTCCAGAATCCTTTTGCAAGGGCCCGATGGAGAGACAGGTAGAGGCCCTGTTGAAAACTCTTCTGGGAACGGAATGCTTCTCTGACCACTTTCTTGTCGAGAGGGCTCATCGTACACTTGCGCCACCGCCCAAGCCTGGGGCACCACCGCGCACGATCATTGTCCATCTCCTCAATTATAGAGACACAGGGCCTCATTACGACCCAGGCGTTAAGGGTTTAGCAGCCGTTAAAATCCATGGCGCTAACCTGCCATGATGCTAATTACGCCACCGTAATTTACGGTGGCGTAATTAGCGCCTTCCCCACTCCCATTATGCCCTATGGGGCAAAAATGGGAATGGGGAAGGGAAAATGGGAAATGGGGATTTACCGCCCCACTCACCTTGGAATGGGGCGGTAAATCCGCCATCCACCATGGTGTAAACATAGTTTACACCATGGTGGTAAAGTTGGCGCAATTAGCGCCTGGGTCGTAATGACCCCCATAGACACGGTGCTCAGGATGTCCAGGGAAAAGGGCTCTCTGCAGTACGAAGGCAACAAAGTCCACATATATCCTGATTTTTCAACTAGCGTCCAGATGCAGTGCAGATCCTACAAACAGGCCAAAAAGCTCTTGAGATTGCGCCGTGTCCCGTACGCCCTCATCTTCCCCGCGAAATTGCGGATCCAACATGGAGGCAGATCGCATTTCTTTGAGAACCCAGCGGATGCCATCTCGTATATTGAGTCGTCCATCCCCATGCCTCCGGAAGATTATCCACGAGACCAAAATAGGCCCCCGCGACGGGGGGATGACATCCCAGACTCAGCAGACTGAATTAAGATTATGGAAACATCCTGTTCAAGTCATGTGGCTTACCCTCTTGGGTATAACGGCCCCAGTTGTTATTGATTTGGAAAGGTTGGGATCGTGAGCCTCTACTGATGGAGGCCTGGCGACTGCGACTAGCGACCCTCAGGAACGTTCCACAGGTTATGGGGGAAGGGATACATCATCGGGTTGGGGTTGATGGTGAGGGTGGGGGTTGGGGAAGGGCACAAATTGTTGCCATGGTTGCAAATGTTTTAAAATACAGAATCAGGTTGCAACAGGTGGGACAGTTACGGTTTGTGGCACTGGCGAACTACTTCATTCATTGATATTGACATTATGCTATGGTACTGAGTGACAAAGTTGTAAGTGTTAAACTCCTTTCATGGAACATACGAGGCATGAACAACCCAATTAAATCTAGGAAAATCGCAGCATATGTTACCAGACATAGCCCCCAGATTATACTGTTGCAGGAGACGCACGCACTAGGGCAGGTTTGCTCCAATTTCCTGTCTAGGTGGGGCCCACTGAGATATTATACTGAATACTCCTCCCAATCTAGAGGAGTCCTCACCCTAATACATCCGAAACTGGGCTTCCACACTCATGACGTTAAGATCGATCAACAGGGAAGATATGTGTTGGTATGGGGAGAGTTGGCAGGGCGAAATATGGTTTTGGTTAACACGTACGGCCCCAACATGGATGACCCCGAATTCTATAATGCTATACATAATATGTTGATTGAAGCTGAAGATAGTGCGGTGGTCTGGGGGGGAGATTTCAATACAATCCTGGACACATCTCTTGACAGGTCTACAAAGTCATACGGACCCTTGACCCGAGCTGCATTAGCCAGACGACAAATAATGCAACAAATGATTATGGTAGACATCTGGCAAGAATTACACCCCCTAGAGCAGCGCTTCAAATTCTACTCATCAGTGCATGATTCAGAGTCTCGAATTGATTACTGGTTAATGAGCTCCACACTTGTGAATATGGTCCAGCATTGTGAGATGTATCCCCGCACCCTCTCAGATCAATCCCTTGTGTCACTTACTCTGAGTGTTTATGAGGCTGTTCCCAGGGCCAGGTGCTGGAGAATGCCCCCTGCCCTACTTAGAGACCCGAATGTCTGCGAATTATTGCGTACTGAAATAGAGAAATTTTTTCAACTAAACGAGGGGTCGGTGAAGCGGTGTGCCACGTTATGGGAAACATTTAAGGTGTGGGTTCGGGGTGCAATTATGGCTAAAACCACAGGCTTACTTAAAACAGTTAGACAAGATTTGGACACCACAGAAGCCAAACTTGAGCTCCTGGAGTTTGAATACACCTGTACACATAGTAAGGAGGCCCTTCTAGATATCCACACAACACTGGCAGACTTTAATAAACTTGCTGCAAGGGAGGCACAGTATATGGCTGCCCCGATCCAAGCTCGTAGATACGGGGAAAGTAATAAAGCAGGGAAACTTCTGGCCCAGATGCTCAAAACCGAACAGGGTCACCCCCCTATAGCAGCCATCCAGGCGCCTAGTGGGGACATAGTAAATGGTGAACAAAAAATCAATGACATGTTTGCTGCATTCTACAAGACATTATACTCTAATAGAGACACCAAAACTAAAGAAGAAATAGCAAGGTACCTGCATGTTATCGATCTCCCGACCCTGACCTCTGATACGCGCATGTTATTGGATACCCCCATAACACTACATGAAATTACGGAGGCAAAAAAAGCGTTAACTTCTGGTAAGGCCCCTGGTCCTGACGGACTCGGCGCCGAAATTTACAAAGAGTATCACGATATACTCGCCCCCCTTCTACTGACAGTTTGGGAAGAAGCAATGGAATGTGGTATACTACCAGACACCATGCGAGAGGCAGTCATAACTGTTCTGCTTAAACCTCGTAGACCTCCTCATAACATGGGGTCATATAGACCCCTTTCGCTTATTAACACAGATGCAAAGATTTTTGCCAAAATCCTGGCCACCAGACTGCTGCCCTATATGCCCATACTGGTGGATCCCGACCAGGCGGGCTTTGTACCAACAAGGTCTACTGCTCTCAATCTGCGCAGACTCTTCGGAGTTATGGCACATATAGATCCGGCGGCAGACGCGGTGGCGGCCTCCCTTGACGCCGAGAAGGCGTTTGATTCTGTCTCCTGGGTCTATCTGTTTCAGGTCCTTGAGAGATTTGGGTTGGGAAGCTACTTTGTCAACTGTGCTATTGTACACCTCCCGGGGAGCGAAAATACTAACTAATCAAACCATGTCGTCCCTGTTTCGTCTGGGTAGAGGTACAAGACAGGGCTGCCCCTTTTCCCCAATCCTTTTTGCGCTTACCATAGAACCCATGGCTGAATATGTACGACAGAACCATGCATGTAGAGGCCTTCGCATGACCGGGAAACCGTAAATCATCTCCCTATATGCGGACGATACCCTATTATACATTAGGAACCCGGAAGTAAACCTAGGGCCAATCATGTTGGAGGTTGAGACGTTCTCCGAATACTCGGGATACAAGATCAACGTATCCAAGTCGGAACTGTTCCCGCTCACGCCCAGTACTAGAGAAATGTCGGATACACACGGATTTGAATGGTCACCTATACATATCCGCTATCTGGGGATCAGGGTTTCAAAAGATTGGAGCACACTGTACACGGAAAATCACGGTGAACTTTTACAATCCCTTACAGCTAAACTACAATCCTGGAATAGGTTCCCCTTATCCCTCTATGGGCGAATATCCTTACTTAAGATGACTGTGTTACCCAAACTCCTATATTTCTTTTGCAATATACCAATCTGGCCGGGCAGAGCCTTCTTTAATAAACTCAACACTCTAACCACCACTTTTGTATGGGGAGGGAAGACGCCTAGGTTGAAATGGTCCAAAATGATAGAACCCTTTGAGAAGGGTGGGATTGCAGCCCCAGACTTTGAACTTTATTACTTAACATCTCAGGCACACTTTGCGAGACACTGGTTTGACCCGGAAGACACTGCTCCACACATTCCCCTGGAAAGATTTGCAGCTTCCCCTATTCCCCTATAGAACTACGAGCGGTCATGTTTGATCTTAAACGAAAAGAGCCATGCAAATATGACCCTGTCAACGCCACTGTACGCGCATGGTCTATGATATACAATAGGCTCGCCCTTACAACCCTGTATGACCCAGAAGTGCCACTATGGAACTTCCCAGGCATAAGCCCCACGTTTGAAAAGGCCCTCCAGGGTGCTTGGGACCCACAAAATCAATTTCGAATGCGAGATATGTTTCCGGAAGGGAAATACTGTGCTCTTGACGATTTTATTGGGCCGGTGGGTGGAGATCACCTTAAGCGATTTCAGTTTCATAGAATGAGGGCTGCCTTTGCCGCTAAATGGCCCTCGTTCCCAGAGGAACCGGCCACACATGAATGTATTGCAGCCATGACGGAACCGGGTGGACATAGTAAAAGTCTGTCTGCGCTTTATAGCCTTGTTCAAACACACTCCAAGTCAAGCAATGATATTAAAGGCAACTGGGAACGGGACCTGGGGGTGGAACTGGGTGAAGACACGTGGTTGAGATACTGCCAGTTGACCAAACATGTATCCATGAACTCAGGGCTTCGGCTCATTCAGTTTAAGGTTCTTAAGCAGCTACACTATACCCCAGCTAAGTTAGCTAAATTTGTACAAGGTCACACAGGAAAATGCCCTAAATGCGATGCCCCTGATGCAGACTCTTATCATATGTACTGGGCCTGTCCACCGGTCACTGCATTCTGGGGAGAGGTGGCGGAGATCCTGGAAGACATCACGGCGATACCTGCCACACCTTCCCCACTGAAATATCTCTTTGGGGATATCGGTAAAGCCGCTACCACCACTAGACGGTTATTTAACTTGGCATGTGTGGTTGCAAAACGTAATATACTGAAATGTTGGAAATCAGCACATCCTCCAAGGCGGCTGGACTTTTTGAAAGACTTGTCAATGATTAACGAACTGGAGGAACAATTTATTATAACATTGCCATCGAGATGCCATCCCAAAGATATATGGGCACTGTTCAGGCTATATTTATGTAATATGATATCTGATGGAGAAGATAATCCTACGTCGCCACTCTAGTACTGTTTTGCAATGTGAAAACGTGCAACTTATACTGTTAATATGTGCCTATGTTGTTTTGATCGATGTGCTTCGCCAACTGCCAACCAGTTTAGTACTGATGTAACTCTCTGAACAAAAATAAAAATGATTAAAAAAAATAAAAAATTGACAACCGTCCCCATAATGTCGACCCAGCAGCGCCTGCACGATCAGAGGATGATGATGTAGTACCTGAAGATGACCCACCCATGGATCAGACGCCGGCAGTCGGGACCCCACCACCCATCCCGCATGTGGAATGGAGGTACCCTGCGCGACAATGCCGTGCTATACCTGTTTGACTCAAGGACTACGTCCTAGACTCTGGAGACTGAACAGCTGACTGTTCCAGGCTAATGATCCACTGTTAAAAATGTTAATGCTATTTTCTGAGTATGGTTTAGTTGTAAGTTATTGCACTATTTTGTTTAAAGAAAAAAAGGGAGGTTATGTCTTCGACGGATGTGTGCAGGCGCGAGCCTCGTTCTGCCCACGCATGCGCGTTGGAAATAAAGACGGTCCATGTGGCAGATGCCGCCGGGACCCTGGAACGTACGGACGTGTATGTATGAGTCTTATTGCATGCATGCACGCGGATGCCAGTACAGGGCGGCCCAAGGCACGGGAAGCCCCATCACACATAGCTAAAAGGAACCACTGCTGTGTTTCATGGGGTTTTTCTGTCAAGTTTTCTTTTTTGGCTGAGAGGGAAAGGGGGCAATCATGCCAGACAATATTCTATGACAAGACTGTAGGCGAGTATTTTGCTTCAACTTCTTTTATTACTACTCCTCAGCAGTTTCAACAAACCAATAACAAAACACTGTGAAATGTCCCAAGTGAATTTTCTTCCTTTAGAACTACAATCCCCATAGTCTCTGTAGTCCATCTCACTCCATGCTCAGCTATGACCACATCCTGTCCCTGAGCTCTTCCTCTTCCTTTACTGCTCTTCATGCAGATAAGTACATTTTCTCCTCATCTCCCTATATATCATGTCATGTGTTTTTTATTTAATAAGAATCTAAATATTACGTGCAAGCATTGCAGTGACAGAATTGTTAATGGGACAGAGTTTATACGTGTGCTCATGTAGGAAGACGTACATCAGGTAGTTTTGTACGCAGTAAGAGCGAGATATCACCCCTATGCGCGGCATCCTCACATGTAGTTAGGACCGTATCGTTCTCACTGTGGTACAGGCTCCCGCAGTGCATCCACCCCATGCCGCATCACCGGCACATTGGGTGTTTTTGCTCAGTGTCCGTGGGATCCCTTGGCGCGTTGTAAGAGGCAGAAGATCGCCCAGCCACTCCGGCCCCCTCCTTTGTGGAGGCGGGGCCAGAGCTCAGAGCACCGAGCCTGCGTCGCATTTACATTGCGACGCGGAGCGAGAGCGACTCTTGACCCGCGCCCGGCGGTGATCGCTCCGAGCTACCTCCCAGAGCTAGAAGGAACAAAGAGTAAAATAACACCGACCAGTGTTGGATATATTATAAAGATATTGCGCACGCTCGCCGAGCTACATCAGCAGCCTGCAGGCTGAATGCGAGCGACGAGCAGATAAGCTCAGTGGTTCACACGAGCTCAGGCTCTTTGGTGAAGCAGAGCCCTCTTAAAACTATATCGCCCATCACAGGCATTAAGACAACAATAAGTCCGGTGCTGCCACAAATTTCCCAAAAATAAAATAATAAAAATATATTTTATATAATAATCGAAAGGAGTACAGGAGTAGTTACTGGGAGTTGATCATAGAACTCTCTCTAGAAGCGTGCTCGGACACCTGTATCAGGTAGAGCAGGCACACGCCAGCCTCCCAGAATGTCAGAATTTTAATGGAATGAAGAGGAGCAGTCTTTGGACTTAGCTGCCAGCTTCAAGGAGGTACTGGGGAATTCACTGGTGGATGCTGTGGCGCAGGGGGGAAACCCCTACAAGGAAGGCTGGAGACCTTGGAGGCAATCCTACACCAGCCCAAGGATAGCACCGGAATGACAGAATGCACGCCCACCGAACCCTCTGCAACAGGGTCTAAGGGGAGTACCCAGCCCCGTAAGAGGAAATCCTCTTGTGACCCCCAGGACCCTTTGGATGGGACAAAAGCAAAGGCCCCAGAGGTTGTGACACCTTTGCAAAGCTCAGGGAAGCATACTTGCAGCGTCAGACAGTGCCAAACCTCACGACCCCCACTCAAGGGGAAGACCTTGGTGGAGAGGATGACCCAGGCTCGGAAGAGGAGCCAGTGGAAGGTGACCCGCCCTCCCAGGATGAGGAAGAGACAGTGGAGGAGGAAGAGGTCAAGCCCAGCGGGGGCAAAAGAGCCCGCAAGGAGAAACACCTCGAGGAGGTGGAGGAAGACATGTTCGACCAGGACAGCATCCGGAACCCAAGATCATCGAACTGGCAACCGTCACCAAGAGTTGCACAGTACATGACCATAAGATTGTGGAAAGCACTCGACAGGGAGGTTAGACAGTGCCTTGGCGCAGAGTGGCCAAGGCCAGACCTTCCGGGTAAGGTAGCCGAGACCCCCGAGCTGGCCCCCAAGATGCTCACTTTTGTATCCAAGACCAGCAAGGACCCCTGTAAAGGTATCAACATGTCTTGGAAGAGCTGCCAAGAAAAAGTGCTGGAGTTAGCTAGTCCTCTGGCGAAGATCATGGACCTGGCTGAGAGAGCCAGAGACACGTGGGAGGAAGTAGACCCCAACTCCCGGGCAGGCTGGGCACAGAGGGCAGTCTGCTTTTTAAGCAACACCAACTGCGCTATTGCCTCTGAAAGAAGGAGAGGCTTACTGCTGAAAACAGATCCTAAGCTCTGTGACCTTGCATCCTACGAAGCAGGGGAAGCAGCGCAGGGGCTCCTGTTCGGAGAGACCTTTGAGAAAGAAATGGGCTGTTTTGTAGGTACCTATACTTCCCTGGAGAAGGCCCAAGCTTCGATCTGAAAAATCTTCCCTAACAGAGTTTTTACCGGGACCGGTCGCCCCAGGGGTCGCACGGCTGGTCGAAACCAAGGAGGCAGAAGACCCCTGAATCCCAGAGCACAATACTGGGAGAAAAGGCAGCAGGATTCCTTCTTCCCAGCCAGGGAACGTTTCCCAGGAACGCAGAGGGAGAGGAACCGGCCGAGATCAAGGATTCACACAAGGTGAGAGTAGCGCATTACCCTCCAGTAGGGGGGAGAACTGGTATGTTCTGGGGAAACTGGCATGCGCTTTCCAGCGATGCTTGGGTATTGCAAACCGTGATAGGTCTGCATCTAGAATTTATAGAGCCTCCCATACAAGTGCGCAGACCACATCAGCAGCAATTAGTGCGCACGGAGCAGAGCTGTCAAGCTCTCCCAGAAGAACGCCATAGAGAGATGCTCAGGGACACCCAGCTTTGTGAGCAACATGTTCCTAGTACACAGGAAAGAGAAGGTACAACCAGTGATAAACCTGAAGGAACTGAACGGTTGAGTAGTCTACTGTCATTTCAAGATGGAAGGCATCCACCAGCTCCGAGACTCCCTCATGGAAGGAGACTGGCTGACGAGGCTGGACCTGAAGGATGCCTACCTGAAGGTCCCAGTATTAGAAGACTACAGGACTTTCCGAGATTTTCGCTGGAAAGGGCAGTTTTGGCAATTCAAGACCATGCCCTTTGGGCTTGCATCGGCTCCTTGTGCTTTTACCAAGTTGATGAAGCCAGTGGCGGCAGCAATCCGAGAGAAGGGCATAAGATTGATCATATACCTGGACGACCTCCTGCTGCTGGCCGAGAGGCGCTGGTATACCAGACAAAATGAGTGCAGGACCTGCTATTGTCTCTGGGATTCCTGGTGAATGTGCAGAAGTCAGACACCACACCAGCACAGAGACTAGACTTCCTGGGATTTATCTTAGACACCAGGAAGGCCACACTGGAGCTTCCAGCGTGGAAGATATGAGACATCAAAAGGGAAATACGAGAATGTCTGCAGAAGCAAGTGGTTTCTCTCAAGATGCTAGCGAGAATAGTGTGGCTGCTTGCAGCCTCCATTCAAGTAATATTTCCTGGGTCCTTACACTATCGTGCGCTGTAGAGATTGAAGATAAAACACTTGCAGCAGGGCTTGAGGTATCATCAGTTAGTACCTTTGGATCAAGAATCTGTGACAGAGCTGGAATGGTGGTTGAAGAATATGGACGCCTGGAATGGGCGAGCCATTTTCAGAGATCGGCCAGACCTGATCATAGATTCCGACGCCAGCCGGCTAGGCTGGGGAGCTCGATGCGGGGACCTGCAGACAGGAGGGAAGTGGAGCGAAGAGGAGCTTCGTCTTCACATAAACTGGCTGGAACTGTTGGCAGAGTCCTTCGCCATCAAGGCCTTCATGGATCGGAAGATGAAATCATGCGTGTTGTTGAAGATGGACAACATCTCTACAGTCCGCTACATGAACCACCTATGCAGCACCAGATCCAGGATGCTAGCAGAACTAGCAACATATTTTTGGCATTTTTGCCTTCAGTCAGAAACGTGAGTGACGGCGGAGTACCTGCCCGGAGCGCTGAACGTAGTAGCGGACTGGAATTCACGCTACCTCATGGACTCCAGCGATTGGAGGCTGGATCCGACAGTATTTCAGATGCTGAATCAGAGGTGGGGGCCACTGCACATAGACCTCTTTGCATCCCGGCTGAATGCACAGACAGCCGATTACTTCAGATGGAGGCTAGACCCGGGTGCACGAGGGATGGACGCATTCCTGCAAGAATGGCACCGCGGCCCGCACTACGCTTTCCCCCATTCATGATGCTGAGCAGAGTTCTAGAGAAATGTCGGAGGGAGGGAGCAGAACTACTATCAGTTGCACCGCTGTGAAAGTCACAAGTATGGTTTCCGACTCTAATGGAGCTAGCGGTAGATCTGCCGAGAGTGCTGCCAGAAGGAGACCAACGGTTCACGGACCCAGTTGGGTCATATCATCCTCTGAGAGTGAGAGGGACACTCCCGCTCATTGCATGCAGGATATCAGGAGACGTTGGGCGTTGCCAGGTATTTTCGGCACAAGCTGCAGAGTTTATCGCAGAATCCTGGGCTCCTTCCGCTCGAAGGAGCTACGCCGCGGCTTGGACCAAATGGATTAGCTGGTGCAAAGGCAGAGGTGTTCATCCCATTTCAGCACCTGTAGTGATGATCCTGAACTTTCTAGCGCAATTATTGCAAGACGGAAGAGCGTTTCCGCCCGGTAGGCATGTAGAGATCAGCAATCTCAGCAGGGCATCTGCCGATCGAAGGCGTACCAGCTGGAGAATACCCAGCAGTGTTGAGGCTTATTCGAGGCGCCAGGTTTAAGGCTCTCCCGGAGCCTCGTTATAATACAATTTGGGACATGTCAGCAGTCCTTCAGCTCTTTGAAGGCTGGCCTTCAGACAGATATTTGTCCCTTAAGCAATTGTCAGGTAAACTGGCGATGCTTTTGTGCGTAGTATCTTGTAAGCGCGTATCAGATGTGAAGGCTCTAGAGATAAATAGAAGATCCTTTGGCCCAGAAAGAGTCACTTTCTCGATAGTAAAGAGAACTAAGACAGGGACCTCTTCGGTGCACTATCCGTATTTCCCAAGCAGAATTAAGTGGTGTGTAGCGAGCTGCATCAAAGAATATGAAGGCAGGACAGTGGAGCATAGTTTAGCCGGTGCCACCCAATTGCTCATAGCCCATAGGAGACCTTTCCAGGGCTTATCTACAGCCACCATTGCTAGATGGCTTTAAGAAATCATGCAGGGAGCAAACAAACATTGATTTGGGGAAGTATGGAGCGCATTCTGTGTGTGGAGCTATGGCATCTAAAGCCTTTTCAACAGGGGTGTCTTTGAGAGAGATTATGCTAGCAGCGGATTGGGCTAATGATCGTACTTTTAAAGAGTTTTACTTTAAGCCAACCGAGAGCCTAGCGGTTGCTGTGTTGGGAAGCTTTGAACAAGCATAATGCTCACCTCATGTCTTGTCATAGAATGAAGATTACCGCTGCTAACTGCGCAGGGTGTATTAATTATATTAAAGACTAGGATGCGAGCATTAAATTCCCTCCCACTTATGTATTGTGGATATTAATGCATTTATGTATTGTGAACGATAATGCATTGTATGATAGTGTCAATACATGGACGTCACCCTGATTTTCTGCTTTGTATCATCTCTAGGGGAGGAGGAGAAGAACAATTGAGATGTGAGACTAGCAACTATAGTTGTTCAAGTCGAGGAGGATCGACATTCGGTTTGGAGTGGTTTAAGTCTTCGCTCTGTTGGCAGGACATTGTGTGGAGTTTAAGAGTGACAGTTCAGAGTGAGTAAAAGAGAGGAGGAGATCAGGGACAGGATGTGGTCATAGCTGAGCATGGAGTGAGATGGACTACAGAGACTATGGGGATTGTAGTTCTAAAGTAAGAAAAGTCACTTGGGACATTTTACAGTGTTTTGTTATTGGTTTGTTGAAACTGCTGAGGAGTAGTAATAAAAGAAGTTGAAGCATAATGCTCGCCTCCTAGTCTTTAATAGAATTAATACTCCCTGCACAGTTAGCAGGGGTAATTTCCATTACTGCAACAAGAGCATAATGACAGATTAAGTAAAGGAAATCAGGTATTTAACTGGACAAGATAAAGCCAGGACGGAGGGGCTAAAGAGGGAAGCACAATGTGCAAAATAGGAATGCCAAGCCAGTATTAAATCAGTGTATTAAGGTAAGTAACACATTTTGTATATCATCAATGGGCCCTGAATGGGTCAATGGGTCTAGGGATGACATTTTACATGTAGCATTGTTGGTGCACATAAGCAATGTAAAGAGAAGGAGCAAATCTTGAGGGTGTAGGTACTTTTAGAAGGGAAGAGTAGGTGGATAGAGATGGCAGGTAAGTACTGGGGTAGGTGAAAGGAGTGTGGTCGGGCACATATTGATCTCTAGGGGAGCCAAAGTAGATGCAGGTAAGTAACAGATAGAAGGTGAAGGAGATGGAGAAAGGTTTTCAGTGAAAAGCATTATTTTATACAAGACAAGAGGCACAGATGAAGCATGGCACTTGGAAGGTGGCCCTCAACAAGAAGAAAAGTATCCTTTTTGTGAAGTGGTGAGACAACAGCTTGGGCTGGGGAGGAGAGGGGACCATCCCTCTAGCTGCAAACTGTGCAGTGCTGGTGCTTCTCCACATGGAGGGTGCCGTCTTGATCCCTGGGCTGTTCCAAGTGTGGAGCGGTCTGCCGAATTAAGCGGTTGGAACACTATCTTAGGGGCAGACTGGGTCCATGTATCAAGGGCCCCCAACTCCATGGTTAGTGCACTTCAGAGGACTGCCGAGAGGCC
Source organism: Ambystoma mexicanum (assembly GCF_040938575.1). Lineage (NCBI taxonomy): Eukaryota > Metazoa > Chordata > Amphibia > Caudata > Ambystomatidae > Ambystoma > Ambystoma mexicanum. The sequence goes on along the minus strand of NC_090927.1, from coordinate 1,173,346,132 downwards.
TAAGAATACAACTAGGGATCCTCCCCCTATGATCAATTGGGATCCAACGGTCCATGACACTGAGATCAGCAGGTCCCTGTATAGAACCCTATCTATTCCTCGTAGGTTGACCAACGAGATCCCCGGCTTGGCTGAGTCATAACAGCGTATCCTGCCGTGGCTTCGCCGGACTTGTAGTGGGGCGGTTGACGCCCCTCCCACCCCCCACCATCATACTCTTCACGACCCAACCTGGCCCCTGCGGCTTCGTGGGGACACTATAACGCTTGTGCCCCCCTTACGTACAGGGGATACCCCCCCATGGTCACCCCCAAGAAGCAAGGGAAACTGGACCAATTCACGAGGATGGGGCCAGGGCCGACAACATCGCCAGCGCAGCCTGGATCCTCGCAGCGGGATGTCGCAGCCCTTAACAACACCCTATTGGCCCTTAAATCCAGCACTGACTCCCTTGGTATGAAGATTGATACCCTCACAAGTAAAGTGGATATATCAGCTATCCAGATCGATAAACTCTGTGGATGAATGGCCGAGGCGGAGACTAGAATTAGTGAGGGAGAGGATAACATTTTGGTCCTGCAGCGAGAAGTCTCTCTTTTACAACAGACTGTCAAAAAAATAGCAGCCAAAAATGACGACTTAGAGTGGCGCTCCCGGCGGAACAACTCACGCATCCTCAGGGGGTGGGAGGGCCTGAATCTACTCCCACTGGTAACATTGAGCAGTTAATTGAATAGCTATTAATGGATGTGCTGTCGGACCCCCGGTCTCCAACATGTTTCTGGTGGAAAGGGTACACCGCTCTCTAACTGCAAGACCCACTCCGCTGGCCCCCCAAGCGCCCCATAATTGACCAGATCTTTAATTACTGTGATAGGGATGTTATACTAAAAATGCTAGAGAAAGGGGGGAACTGTGATGGCAATCCTCAACGATTCGCTTTTTCCAAACTTCAGCCCCCAGGCACAAGAGCAAAGGAGAACCTTCCAATCGGCCAAGAATATCCTCTTTCAGAAAAATATCCAATACGCTATGATGTTTCCGGCCAAAATCCAAGTCTCCTTCTTTACTACACCTGAGGTAGCGGAGAGATTTGCACAGGAACTGACAGATTCACGTTTTTCCCCTGATCACGAGCCATGATCTAATGTACACCCCTCATCATACGTAAGACTGGTACCCGTCTCCTGCAATGCACTAAATTTGCATCGGCCTGGGAGGCTCCTCATCGTCAAGGAAAGAGCCCGAGCCACCGCAGCCTGTCTGCCGCCGGTGGCTCCTCGTTACCGCATTCACTGCGGTTGTTGTTGATTTCCTAGTTGTTTTCAGGGTTTCCAGGGGTGGGGGTCACAGCCGGTATGTTTAGGTTTCTGGCATGGGTGGAGGTGGGTAACAGATGTTTGCTGGGATTGGTGGGATCTGCATTTATGTGGGCTCACCTAAGGTTGTAGATCTGGGTGGCCTATTCTTTGGTTTAACTACCATGGTGGGTTTTCCCCCAGCAGGAACCTTGATTAGGTCTGGACCTTCTTGGTTCGTCATTCACAATCGGAGTCACTATGGTGGGGAAAGATGATATCTCTATCTTAACATGGAATATACGGGGGTTTACCAATAAGAAAAAAACAAGACTCATTTCCAATTATGCGAAGAATCATAATGTTAATGTCCTGTATCTTCAGGGGACACACTTACCCAAAGACATCAACCCTCCGACACTGCCGGGCTGAGGGGTACACATTCCTCCTTCACAACACACTCTAGAGGGGTGGCCACTTATCTACACCGATCATTGGAATTTAAGCTGGTTCCTGTTGCTGGCTGGGGAAGTCCAGGGACTGAGAATCCTTATCATAAATGTATATGCTCTTAAGACCGACAGTCCCGAATTCGTTAGAAAATGTGCCTCCTATCGGCATAAATATCTGCACTATGAAACAATATGGGCGGGTGATTTCGATGTTGCGCTTTCGCTAGACATGGACAGGCCCTCAACGTCCCAGACTGCTCTCCCCAGGACAGCACAGGCCTGGCTAGACATAGCTCATTACCACAAACTACATGACGTCTGGCGGTCCATGCACCCTCACAGGCGAGAATACACTTTCCACTCTGGGGTTCACAGTAGCTCTTCCAGAATTGACTATGTGATGCTGTCCTCTGAACTGCTATATAGGGTTGATGCTATTGGGATTCTCCCCCGCACCCTCTCGGATCATTCCCCTGTGTTGGTCTCTATTCAGCCACAGGCAGTTACATTGGCAGTTTCGGGCCTGCGCACTCCATGACACCTCCTTCTGAGATGGAATCGCTCAAGATATAGACACCTTCTTTCAGGCCAATGTAGGGTCGGTCCCTGATAATGGGGTAATATGAGAAACCTTCAAGTGTAATATTAGAGGTTGCTGTATGTCACGGGAGGGCCACACCCTAAGAGTGCTGTGCACCTCCATGTCCACCCTAGAGCGGGAAATTAAAGAGCTCGAGCAGCGACAGGGCGCTGCCAACTAGTCCGCCCTTCAACACGAGCTTGGGGAGAAGAGAGGGACAATGCTTTCTTTCATGGAAAGGGAGGAGAGGTTTCTCGCGGATCCCATTGCTGCCGCTACATATGGGGAAGGGGATTGCCCTACCAGTACAGTGGCTTGGGGCATCAGGCGGGAGCGCCAATTGAAAGATATTACTGAAATCACCACCCGTTGAGAGCAATGACTCGCGATCCAGGGCCGTTAAATGGGGCCTTTTGTGAATATTATGAGGAGTTGTATACCACAAAATCTCAGGCTGGGCACAAGGCCATAGCGCAATATCTTAACCAGGTGGCCTTGGGCTGGCTGGATGCCGATAGGGGGGGCAGTCTGAACGTGCCCCTCTCCAACAAAGAAATCTTAGCTGCAATCCGTTCGCTCCCCGGAGGGAAAGCCCCGGGACTGGATGCTATTACTGTGGAATTATACAAAGAATACAGTGGCCTCATGATTCCTCACTTGTGTAGTATGTTTGAATCATTATTCTCTGCCGGGGTCCTGCCTGAGTCCACTAGAATAGCATAGGTCACTGTCTCTGTCGTGTGAACCGTAGCCTTTTTGCCACCTCCCCTATCAGTGCTGTATGTAGCTCCTGCCTTTTGTCCCTCATCTCACCCCGAATTTGTTCACTAACAGCGCCCTGCTGAGCCAGTTGGGTACGCAGTGCCGCCAACTCTGCCTGCACAGAGACTGGCCTCAATCAGCCCCCTCTCCCTCTTCTTTGGCAACCCTTCAGCAATGAGTAGTCCCCTAAACGTGGCCTTAGCTGCCTCCCACACCATCGCCATTCCTGTCGCCCCGTTATCATTGATCTCAAAGTAGGCCCGCACCTCCTTCCCCAGGAAATCCTGGAATACTTGGTCACTCAATAAGCTGTTGTTATACCTCCAACGGAATTGCCGCCGGGGCTTCGGTACCCTCCAGCCTGCCACCACCGTCTCATTGTCTGACCAAGTGACCGCCTCAATTTTAGGTGCCCCCGCCTCTCCTCCCCGGTCTAGCGGGACTAACAGCAGGTCAGTCCTGGTATAGGTCTGGTGTGGGGGGGGAATGAATAACACCCAGGTCCAGGGAAGTGACCCTTGCAGACATCAGCCCAATAATAGTCCTGCAGGAGATTCTGGAAAGCGATGTTTTCTCGACCCGCCACTCTTGGCCCTGCTTCCTTTGCTGACACCAATCTAACGCCGGTTCCACGACCAGGTTGAAGTCTCCACCCAGAATTGTGGCACCCTCTGCCCAGCCTCCTAGCATCTCAATTATCTGTTGCAGAAACCCCAACTGTCCCGTGTTGCATGCGTATAGGGTAGCCAAGGTGATTTGCATTCCCTCAAAGAATCCCTTTAACCAAGGAACCGGCCCCCAAACCCTCTCTTGATCTGGACCTCCGTCAACCTAAAGGCTTTCCCTAGTAGGATACCAACCCCTTCCTTCTTCATGCCAATATCTTTACCCTTTATTACAGATTCTGCCCCCTGCTTATAGTGTGTCTCCTGCAAAAAAAAAGGACCACCAATTGCTACTTGCGGAACATGGTGCTGGTCAGTGATCTCTTATTTGGAGATTTTAGTCCCTTGAAATTCAGGGTGGCTATCGTCACCTCAGCCATACCCCTTCCTCACCTTTCTCCAGTTGCCCTTCTCATGTCTCCACTGATACCTCATCCATCCCGTCCACCAAAGCCACTGCGTCAAATTCCCCCCCTCGATTCCTTCCCTATACCTCTCTCTCCTCCCATCCCTCTCCCCCTATCCGCAGCTGAGGCATCCGACAGTGCATCCCGGCCATACTGGCCTCAACAGTCGAACCACCAGGGATGTCGCCCCTGCCCAGATTACCCTGTTTAGTATTCCCCTCAACCCCTCATTCCCATTCAGGGTGGCGAGCTACCCCTCCACCCAAATCAGCTAGCCCTAGAGCCGATTTTCAGACTTGTGGACCCTATCACTGAGGTACTGGCCTCTACCCACCCCTGTTGGAAACCCCACATCCCCCTTGACTTATGACATCCCACTATCCCCCCTCCATCGCACCCTTCTTTTGTGGGCCTTGGTGGGTCTTCCCCCCTCCCACCAATTCACTGGGCCTCTCCCTTTTTACCTAACACAACCCCCATAAAACTCAGAAGAATAACGAGGGAACAGTCCCCCCAAACTCAACCGTTCTTCACCTCCCAGGGTTTCCTTCCCCTTCCCCCTCCCTTAGTACCAACAGATATGTCAAACCCGATACCGAGGATCGAGGTCCAGCAACCCCTATGACAAAAGTAACATTCCGACCCTTGGCCTGGCCCTTCGTCTCTTCCTCATGTACTCTCCTTTACCGGGGAGAGCGTGATATGTTTCTGAAATTTCCTGGCCCCTGTCAATTTGCACCTTCTGTGCTCAGTATGTGGGCCCGAAGCTCTCGCTCTTCCATTGGTTGGGCCCCATAAGGTTTTACGTGGCCTGTTAGATGTCTTCCTCCAAGACCAAATGATATCTCTCTCCTCCCCATTGAAATAGGATCGCAAAGGGTACCCCCACCTGTATTGCACCCCCTTCTCCTGAAGCCACCTAGTAAGGGGGCAGCACTTCGTGCGCCTCATGAGGGTCTGGCCCAAAAGGTCCAGGAATATTGCAACTTTGGAGTCTCCATAGTCAATAGTCCCCATTCGCCTTGCCTTCTCCAGGATTTCGGCCTTGTCACTCTAGTAGTGCAGCCTGGCCAGTACCGAGCGGGCCACTTGTTTTCTCCTCCCGCACTGTGCACCCGGTCCAAGGCCACTCGCTCCCCTTCCTTTGACCCTAAGACCATCGCAGTGATCTCCTGGGATTTCCTCTCCAGTCCAGCCATTGATTCCCCCTCCTTCTCTTTTAGGCCAAAGAAAGAGAGGTTATTACACATCTCTCTGTTTTCCATATTGTCCATTTTCAGGTATATTTCCTCCTCCTTCCACTCATTTTCCCAAAGACGGACCTCAATCTGTGACCCCATCACCCCGGTGGAGGCTTGGTTTGCCTCGACCCAGTCATTTGCTCATCCAAAGTGTCCACCTTCGCTGTCAGATTTGCCACTTTAGCCCCAATGTCATTTTGCATTCCCCAAAATTTCCTCCAGGATCACTTCAATATCGCTTTTGATGTTGAGAATCTCTGCCGAGCTGGGGTGCTGCCCTCCATTTCCCTTGGCCTCCGCCATGTAGCCTCGGGCAGGGTATTGAAACTGCCTGGCCTGTACCCCCAGCCGTGTCGTTTCTCTGCTCCTTTCCAATTGCACTTCCAACGGGGGCCATCTTTACCCCCTAGCCACACCCCAGTTTCCTTTGCGAGGCTCCCAACCACTCCAGTCCACAGGCTTTCCCAGCCCCTCCACTGTACTGTCTATGCTGGGTCTCAGAACTCGCAGTCTTGGGCCCATCCTCGAACTCCTACCGCGTCACACCAGTGGACTGTCCTACACCTCAGCCCACTCCAATCTGTTCTCTGGGTCACGCTGCTACACTCCCTTTCCGACCTTCCCAGTGTCTTCAAAACACCAGACCTTGTTTCACCACAAGAAGCAGGGCCACCTCCAGCTAGGGTTCACAGTGCCTCCTTCAATGTCTGCATTTGGCAAGTTCCAAGACACCGTGCAACGTGCCCCTTGAAGTCCTGCAGACAGTTTAGGCCTCACTAAGTGTGCAAGTGTGTTCATAACAGAGGCGACAGCAGATGCACCCAGCCGTGCCCCTCTGCCATGCACTGTACTGGGTGTGCGCTTCAGGGGTCCTCCTGCGGCTATCTGTGGTGTCTTCCCTGTCGCTACCATCCCAGCACCAACCTCTGGGACTCTGTTGTTGCCCGCTCTCCTCACCTCTTCTCTGAATGGAGGGGAAACCTTCACAGCCGCTCCTACTGTAAGCACTGCGTCACCCTCTGTGGCGCTGGGGGTCCCTCTGTCTCCCGATGCAGGGCCGCTGCACACCTCCTCGCTCTGAGTCTTTGCCTGCTACCTGGTGGTTCTCAGGGCGTCCGGATCCACTCCTGGCTGTTTCTCGCCTCCAGTCGTGGCCCTGCAGGGGTCTCTGCTTGCCGACTGGGTCACTAGATTATCCCAGGGCAGGCCGCACCGTGGCTCCGCCCAGGTGCAGTTCGCAACGGCTCTGTGCCAACGGCCCAGCGGTGGGCTCCCGCCAAACAGTAGATTCAGCCTTTCTCCGCGACCTCAGGATCAGGGGGGTGTCGTTGTCAGGCCACTGGTGCATGGGTATCTCCCCCACTCAGAGACTCCTTTGGTGTGGGTCCCGAGCGTACAACTACACAGATTCTCTGCTTTTAATCAGGGCAGGGGAGAGAGCGTGCAATTAGGCTACCATCTTGCCTGCATCCCCTGGTGACTTAATGGCATATTTTTGTGTATAGACTTTTATTAATCAAGAAAGGGTTGGAAAAAGGCCTCTCTGTCCCTAAAGCAAAGAGGGGTTTCCCTGCCTCAAAGAAAACTAGTGAAATTGACACAATATCCAAAAACCAAAAAGTCTGTCCCTGTTGTGCCTCAAAAGCCTATCTGTGTCCCTAACACTAACAACTTAAACCAACTGTGCAAGGATAATCTCTTCCCAAAGTAAAGGTTTCATGGTAGTTCCAACGAACGGAAAAGTTCCCACTCTCTCGGGCAAAAATTGATGAAATAAACAATGTTCATAAGTATAGACTCCAAGGCTAGGGTTGTGTTCCTTTCCCCTAGCCCTCTTCTACTTTCATTCCTTTTGGGCTTCTGAGCTATGTATCCTTTTAGGTAAATGTCACTGGGTAATTTACAAGTATATTCTTCTCAGCTTTACAATTCTTTTATCCTATCAACTTGGTACACTTCCCTACCAAGCATAGGATAATGTCCTTTTCACTTCCAGGGTCCTTGACCCCTTATTCTCAACTTGTTATGTGGGTGTGGGTCCCAGAATCAAAAAGATGTGAAAAGCTTGGTTTACTCTCCTGCCAAGCCGTTGTCCTTTCATGGACTATCTCTTACAGGGTCCCAGACCCACGTGTTCCACGTTTCTTCAGGCCTTTGCCTTTCACATGGGTGCGGGCCCCTGACTCTCAATGTACAATGTACATGCTTGGTTTACTGCCCTGCCGTACATGCAACTTTCCCTTGTTTGCTCTTTTTTCACTTAGGGTCCGACACCCTCTTAATCTTGGTTTTTCATATGGGTGCAGGTACCAGACTTGCACTTCGTGTCGTATCTGTTTGATCACTCACCTGCCTAACATACAATTCCTCTCTCTTGGTTATTCTCAGGGTCCCAGACCTTCTAACTCTTTTAAAAATATATATATATTTGTATTGAATTTTTCAAATAAACATAACATTAATCCGAGTATCCCCTCCCAGCCCTCCCCCCTCAACTAACTCCCCCCTACACATCCAGTATCTGGGTTTTACCCCTCTCAATGGTCTCATGTCCGAGATCAGCAACTTCACAAAAGGTCCAGTATCTGTAGATTCTCTGGGCACCATCATGCCGGTAGTCCCCCTTCAGGTACCCCAGGACCAGTCCCCAAACCCTCCAAAATCCCTCTTGATTTCCCTGTATCTCATAGGTGACCCACTCCATCGCCAGGAACTTCCATACTTTTTGCAACCAGTCAATACTAGAAGGAGTGGTTCTCTGCTTCCACTGTTGGCCCACCGTAAGCCAGGCTGAGATTAGTAATACCATGAATGCCTTCCACTGTTCTTTGGGCCCCAAGCCCTCCCAGTCCTCCAGTAACTCCACCAACCATTCCCTTTGCCCCATATCCAAACTCATTCCAAAGATCTCCCCATTTTGCTTGGTCACTGCTTGCAAAAACGGTTGAACCCCTGGGCAGTCCCACCATATATGAGCCCACAAGCCCTTGTCTGAGCACCCCCTCCAACAAGTTAACACAACGTTACGGAACATCTTATGTAGTACCTCTGGGGTGTAGTGCTATTGCAGCATTACTCTGTACCAGGCTTCAGGGAGCTGTATACAACACGTCAGCTTGGGTACATTGCACCAGAGGCCTGTCCAGTGTCCATCTGATATCTCTACTCCCAGAGTATTTTCCCACTTGGTCATAAAAGGCCATCTAGGGGGAGCAGGCTCATCCATTTGCAACTTACATAGTAAAGAGACCAGGTTTTTGGCCCCATTGTGGGTAGTTATACATTTTTCAAATGGTGTCAGCTGCCTTGTAGCCACCTGCCGGATCATGGGGTTAACCACCCAGTGCCTCACCTGATAGTACTGATGCCTATCTCTTTCGGATAACCCAATGTACTGTTTACATTGCTCGAATGTCAGGACCCCTGCATCTTCAAACATGTCTCCCACTTTAAAGCATCCTACCTTTTTCCATCGTTTGAACGCCTCTGCTTCTAACCCTGGTGAGAACTGAGGGTTTTCAAATATGGAGGTAAACGTAGAAGGGAATGTAGAAAGAACTCCTCAAGCCACTAATGTATCTCAGACTTCCATCAATGCCCTCGTAATCCGGCTAATGCGCATATTCGGAGGCTTGTCCGCCTTTTCCACTCATAACACCCCCTGTCGTGACATCTGCAATACCGCCCTATCCATTGAAACACAGATCTTTGTTGCCTCACCTGACAGCTATTCCCAGATTACCCTCAACTGTGCCATCTTGTAGTACTTTCTAAAGTTGGGAGCCCCCAAATCCCCCTCCCTCTATCCGCCACCAGACTGTAACGCTCACCTGGTATCCACGGGGATGTCACTCAGCCTGTTCTGACCTCTTACGACCTCGAACCCTTCCCTGGAGGCTATTCGACTGGAGACTGGGCCTTGTTTTCTTGAACAGTGTGCTCTCTGTCCTGCCTTCTGCGCAGGGGTGCGTTGATTGATGCAGGCTCGTTGCTGCCTAGTTACTTCACTGGCAAGAGTCCGACAGGTAAGTATAATGAGTCTTTTGAACAGTTTGCTAACTTCGTTCCTTTCCTTCCTTAGATGATGGCCGGTGACCGGGGATGGCGGCGTGCTGCTGAGATGAGTAGCACTGAAGGTGAGTGAGAGCGCGATGCGCGATGCACCCCTTTCATATTTGCATTGAACTTAGTTCTTTTTGTGTCTTTTAGGTGCCGCAACGTTTTCAGCGTGGATGCCGGTTATGAAGAACAAATGCAGTGGGTAAGCGCGGTATGCGGCGCCTCTAGATGTTTCCACGCTAACCTGGAGTGTCTTTTCACTCTTGCAGATGGATGAGAAGTTCCGGAGACAGAGTTCCCCCAGAGCGGCTGGGATTCAGGTAAGTGTTTGAAGCTCGTACAGTATTTAAAAATAAGCGAAGGTTTGCAGAATGCTTACTAATGCCTTTTTTCTGTTCTTTTCCCTTTTCCTTAGGAAGCGGCGTGCCGGGATGGGAATGACACCGCCGAAGATGCCCGCAGACCAGAAGGAGCGATGACTGATGGGCAGAAGCGCCGCAAGGTAAGGCTGTTCCTAAGGGTGTTCTTGCAGGAGCTGAGCGCAGAAGAAAGATGCAGGCCTACTGAAGACCGATCCGAACACAGTGAGTGTCACGCTGCAGGTGCAGAAAACGAAAAGCATGTTTCTCAGCCTGGGTGTGGCTTAAATAGTCTCTGGGTATCCCAGGTGCCTCTGGGCTGAACCACACCCAAAAGACTAGACGGCACATGCTGTTCTGGGAACCAAAATATTTGGGGGCATCCATCTTGTCCCCATCAATGCACTACAAGTCCAATCCCCAATATTACCCTATGGGAGTGAGTGGGTCTGGTGCCACAAGCGCCAAGTTTGACTCCAAGTGGGTCTTTGGAAGGATGGAGAGGCCCTTGAAGGCCATGTAGGTGATCGTGGCCTGGCTCCAGCCTGACATCTTGAAGGGCTGGGGACATAAGGGGCAGGAATCATGACAGCACTCCCCGCCAAGGTCCCTCTCAAGGTGGCTCTGCTGTCTGGTCCTGGTTTGGTTGGATGGTTTTGATGAAATCATCTAAGCAAGCGAGGTGCATGGATGTACTCACAAGGCTCCCATGTCCTGTCTTGTGGACCATACCCCTTCCAGTCTACTAAGTAGTATCATTTGGATCTGACGTACTTTGAATCTAGGATGTCCTTGACTTTGAATTCAGGCTCTCCGGTGACTACTACTGGCTGCGGTGGCGTCGCTACCGGGGTCCCAGGTTGAACAGGTTTAAGGAGAGACACGTGGCACACAGGATGAATTTGCATGTTTGACGGCAAAGCTAGTCTGACCGCCACAGGATTTATCACGGAGGTGACGGTGAATGGACCCAGGTAACTTGGACGGAAAGTTTGGGCTCCTTTAATGGACACGTGTTTAGACGCCAGCCAGACTTTGTTTCCCACTTGGTAGTTGGGGGCCTTTGCTCGGTGTTGATCAGCAAACTTCTTTTGGCGATTCTTAGCTTGAAGTAGGTGTTCAGCTGCCCTTTTAAAGGTTTGAGAAATGGTTGTGTGCAAGGATTTGACTGCTGGCATTTCCAGGGTTGTAGGAACGTTCAACTCAGAAGTACAGGGTTCCCTGCCTTACATTGTATAAAAGGGTGTCTGCCCAGTGCTGGTGTGTAGGGAATTATTATAAGAATATTCAGCTATCCATAATTGGTCGAACCAGCTTCCTTCAGCTTGGTGTAACATGCAACGCAGATACTGTTCGAGCGTCTGATTTGTCCTCTCAGTTTGACCATCCCTTTGGGGATGGTGACTGGTGGATAGCCGGATGCCGATCTGGGCCATAGAGCATCATTTTCTCCAGAAGTTAGATACAAATTGAGTACCTCGGTCTGAGACCAAAACTGAAGGAAACCCATGGAGCCGTACAATGCCTTCAAGAAATACCTTTGCCAGAGTGGAAGCATTTGGGAGCCCCTTAAGAGGAATGAAATGTGCCATTGTTTTTGAAAATAGGTCCACAACCACAAGAATAGTGTTAAACCCTTGACTGGGTGGTAAGTCAGTAATAAAATCGAGGGACAACGTGTTCCAGGGTGCTGGTGGGATTTCCAATGGTTGTAATAGCCCATCCGGTTTCTGCTTGGATGACTTGTTTTGAGCACACACTCCACAAGATAGGATGAATTGGATAATGTCTTTACGCCACGTGGGCCACCATTAATTTTGTTTTACCTTGGCTAGGGTTTTAGTGATTCCGGGGTGGCCCTCGATCAAGAAATCATGATAACCGGACATGACTTGTTCTCGTAGTTCTTGGTTTGGTAAGAATAAACGATTCCTGAAGTAGGGCAACTGATCTTTTATCATGTAATGTTCTCCTTGTGCACTCCACGCTTGTAATTGCTCCGGACTCATCAGGCTTTGGATTTCTTCATGTAATGAGTTATGGTTGCTGTGATTCCTAGGAGCTTGTCACTCAGGATGATTGCTATTGGGTCAGGGGTCGGATACCCTTGCTCTTCCACCCCCATATGGGAAAGGGCATCGGCCTTCCCGTTTTTCACCCCTGGTCGAAATGTAATCACGTAGTCATAGTCAGCAAAAAAAAGAGCTCAATGTAGTTGTCGTGAGGATTGGCCCTTTGCCGTTTTTAGGTACTGGAGGTTCCAGCGGTCAGTTATTACGGTGATTGTGTGTCTTGCGCCCAAGAGGTAGTGCTGCCATGCCTTAAAGGCTGACTTAATGGCCAGGAGTTCTTTGTCTGTGATAGCGTAATTGAGTTCAGGGGGTGTGAATTTACATGACCAGAAGGCAACAGGGTGTAACTGGCCCGTTTCGGGGTCCTTTTGTGAGAGGACGGCTCCCATAGCCATGCTTGAGGCATCAGTTTCCACCAGGTATGGGAGATCAGGGCGAGGGTGGCGTAAGATTGGGGCAGATGTGAATCTTGTTTTGAGTTCCTGGAAAGCCTCCTCGGCTTCTGTTGTCCACTGGAACTTTTTGCTGATTTTCCTTAGTAATGATGTGATGGAATGCACGATTTGCGAAAATCCTGGGATGAACCGGCGGTAGAAGATTACAAAACCCAGCATACTTTGAACCCCCTTGAATGAATTTGGGGATGGCCAGTTCAGGATAGCATCTACCTTGTGTACATCCATTAGGATTCCATTCGGGCTGAGAATAAAGCCCAAGAATTCCACCTCGGAGACGTGGAATGAGCACTTTTCGAGCTTGGCGTAGAGTTGGTGTTGACAGAGTTTCTCCAATACGGATCGGACGTGTTTAACGTGGTCTTGCTTTGATGCGGAATATACTAGGATATCGTCGATGTACACTAGAGCACAGACATCAATCAATTCACGTAGGACATCGTTCATGAAGTATTGAAATGCAGCAGGCGCGTTGCAAAGGCCAAAGGGTATTACTTGATATTCGTACAAGCCGAATTTGGTGCGAAAAGCTGTTTTCCATTCATCCCCCTGTTTTACGCGAACAAAGTGATATGCCCCCCTCAGGTCTAGTTTTGTGTAGATTTGGGCATCTTTGACTTGATCAAGCAATTCAGGGATCAGTGGCAGGGGGTAGCGATTTTTTACGGTAATCTGGTTCAGTGCGAGATAGTCGATGCACGTTCTCAAGTCCCCCTCCTTTTTCGGTACGAAGAATAGAGGACTGGCTGCTGGAGACTTCGAGGGACGGATGAACCCGTTGACCAGGTATTGGTCAAGATAGGCCTTCAGGTGCTGGTTTTCTGGTTCTGTGAGTGCGTAAATTTGCCTACAAGGGATTTGTGCACCGGGTATCAGGTCGATTTGGCAATCGTATGGTCTATGCGGTGGCAGGGTATTAGCCTGTTCTTTCTGAAAGACATTGTGAAAGTCCTGGTATTCACTTGGCAGGGTGCCGATTGCCACAGTCGCAAGCGTGGAGGTTCTGGTGTCTATTGGATGTTTCTCTGGGCGATAACATGTGTGGGCGCAAGTCTCTGGAAAGGCCAATTCTTTTGCTCGCCAATCGATTCGAGGATTGTGATCTACCAACTATGGCATTCCCAAAATCAACCGGAACTGTGGTGCCTTAATGAGGTCGAAAATGATAGATTCTTGGTGTCCATCCTGGCACAAAAGGGTTACAGCTGTAGTGCATTGGGATACTGGAGCAGAAGCTATTTCCGTGCCGCCGACTGTGGTAACAATGTCGGTGGTTGATTTAGGGCGTAACGGAAGCCCCATCTTTGCCGCAAGATCCTGGTCAATGTAATTCCCAACGGCTCCACTGTCTATGTACGCTCTTACTGCGTGCATCCGAGATGGTTGTTGGTGATTGATCAAGATCACAGTGCAAATTGGGAGGTCTGTAGTTCACTTTCTTCGCTCGACAAGTGGAACCTTACACTTGCCGGGCTGGGGAGTTTTCCGATTCCTTGATGGTATCTTCCTTGTCCGTGGCCGCTACCGTCCTCCTCGGTGGCTTCACAGGGCACTCTTTAAGGAAATGACCTGACCTTCCGCAGTACAGACATAACTGCTGCTGTCTCCTTTTATCCCTTTCCGCTTTAGTCAAGCGGGATCTGGCCCCCCCGATTTGCATTGGTTCTCCTGAACCTTCCATTGTTCGGGCAGTATTGTCCTTTGAACGCACATACATAGGGCGAGGGTCCGGTTTGGTTCGATCTGCTCTTCGGTCCTGCAACCTATGATCCAGTTGAACAACAAGGTCAATGAATTCTGAGCAGTCTTTCGGGGGGTTCACTACTTGTGCGTGAACATCCTTGAGCTACCCCCGCAACCCCTGATGAAAGAACGTGGTTCTCTTCTCCACTGGCAATTCTGCTTCCACTACAAGTCTATTGAACGTGGCTATGTATGTTAATAGGTCTTGATTCCCTTGGCGTAGGGGCAGAAGTTTGTTGTCTAATGCCTGCCCATGAGTACGACGGGCAAACAGCTTTTCCATCTCCTGCTCAAAGCCCCTGAAGTCATGCAGCAAAGGATCGTCTTGGGCCACAAAGGGTACAGACCAGTCCGCGGCGCTACCACTCAGGTAGGATAGCACAAAAGTGACCCATGATTGGTCATTCGGAAAGGCCCCTGGCCTACAAAGGAAGTGCAGGCGGCACTGGTTCATGAACGCTGCAAACCTCTTGGGATCCCCCGTAAATCGTTTGGGCGGGGCCAAGGGAACTACCCCAAGAAGGTTTATCTGAACGGGATTGGCTAATGGCGCTGGCATCGAGGGCACGCTTCCCAGCAATGGTGCATGCCCTGCTTGTGACTGGAGAAGTTGCCGGCTTAAATCATCAGTGCGTTCTTTGGCCACTATCAGCTCTCTCCTCAGGGTGTTGCTCTCCTGCCTGGCTGCATGTACTTCGGAACTTAGCTGCCCCAACATGGGGGCTAACTGGTCGGTTTCTGACGTTTCCATGACGCCCAGGTGGATTTTGATGTGAGGCTTTGCGTTCTGTAACGCTCACCTGGTATCCACGGGGACATCACTTAGCCTGTTCTGACCTCTTACAACCTCAAACCCTTCCCTGGAGGCTATTCGACTGGAGACTGGGCCTTGTTTTCTTGGATAGTGTGCTCTCTGTCCTGCCTTCAGCGCAGGGGCGCGTTGATTGATGCAGGCTCGTTGCTGCCTAGTTACTTCACTGGCAAGAGTCCGACAGGTAAGTATAATGAGTCTTTTGAACAGTTCTCTAACTTCGTTCCTTTCCTTCCTTAGATGATGGCCGGCATCCGGGGATGGTGGCGTGCTGCTGAGATGAGTAGCGCTGAAGGTGAGTGAGAGCGCGATGCGCGATGCACCCCTTTCGTATTTGCAGTGAACTGAGTTTGTTTTCTGTTTCTTTTACGTGCCGCGACGTTTTCAGCGTGGATGCCGGTTATGAAGAACAAATGCGGTGGGTAAGCGCGGTATGCGGCGCCTCTAGATGTTTCCACGCTAACCTGGAGTGTCTTTTCCCTCTTGCAGATGGATGAGAAGTTCCGGAGACAGAGTTCCCCCAGAGCGGCTGGGATTCAGGTAAGCGTTTGAAGCTCGTACAGTATTTAAAAATAAGCGAAGGTTTGCAGAATGCTTACTAATGCCTTTTTTCTGTTCTTTTCCCTTTTCCTTAGGAAGCGGCGTGCCGGGATGGGAATGACACCGCCGAAGATGCCCGCAGAACAGAAGGAGCGATGACTGATGGGCAGAAGCGCCGCAAGGTAAGGCTGTTCGTAACAGTGTTCTTGTTCTTGCAGGAGCTGAGCGCAGAAGAAAGATGCAGGCCTACTGGAGACCGATCCGAACACGGTGAGTGTCACGCTGCAGGTGCAGAAAACGCAAAGCATGTTTCTCAGCCTGGGTGTGGCTTAAATAGTCTCTGGGTATCCCAGGTGCCTCTGGGCTGAACCACACCCAAAAGACTAGACCGCACATGCAGTTCTGGGAACCGAAATATGTGGGGGCATCCATCTTGTCCCCATCAATGCACTACAAGTCCAATCCCCAATGTTATCCTATGGGAGTGAGTGAGTCTGGTGCCACAAGCGCCAAGTCTGACTCCAAGTGGGTCTTTGGAGGGATGGAGAGGCCCTTGAGGGCCATGCAGGTGATCGTGGCCTAGCTCCAGCCTGACATCCTGGAGAGCTGGGGACATGAGGGGCAGGAATCATGACATAGACTTCTATATGCAACCCTTGGGCGTTTGTTCCGCCACATAAAGGCCAGGACTATTTTTATTGAGGCCTTTAAAGAAGGATCTAGGAAGGGGGATGGGGATAGCCTGGAAGTAATATAAAACCCTGGGCAAGACCACCATCTTGACTGTAGCTATCCGGCCGAGCTAAGAGATATGCAAAGGATTCCATTTATTTATGTCGTCCCGTACCCTGTCCAAGAGAGCTGGGTAGTTTTCCCCATACATTTGTTTCAACCTATCTGCAATCATGACCCCTAAGTACCTGATTCTCCCCTTGGCCGAGCGATATGGATCTTTGCTTTGTCGGTGTGAGCCATCGCCCAACTAAGTATCTCAGATTTTTGTTCACTTTTGATCCCGAGACCTTTCCGAATCTTTCCAGCTCCAACCCTCCTTCCTCCAACGAGGTCTCAGGATCCGTTAGTGTTAATAACATGTCACCTGTGTAGGCCATAATCTTGTGCATTACTCCTCCAAATGCTATCCCTTTCACCCCTGGTGACCCTCTGATTCTTGCGAGGAAGGGTTCTAGAAAGATGGCGTAAAGCAGAGGGGATAGGGGGCAACCTTGTCTTGTGCCCCTCGTGAGCGAGATTTGTCTTGCAATATGACAATTAATGGCTAGCGGAATGGATGGTGAATGATAGTTGGCCTTGATTGTCTGTACAAAGTTCAAACCGAATCCCATAATAAACAAAGTTCAAAACAAGAGCGTCCATTCCACATGATCGAATGCCTTTTCGGCGTCTAGCGCTAATACCATTGTTGGCGTTTAACTATGTTCCCCTTTCTCGATAAGGTGGCAGACCCTTCTAATCTTGTCCAGTGTCTGTCTCCCCGGAACAAAGCCACCCTGATCAGGGCCTATTAACCTTGGTAGTAGCAGAGCCAGTCTATTCGCCAGTACTTTGGTATAGAGTTTTTCATCCATATTGAGCAGAGCTATGGGTCTATACAACCCGCAGCAGGTTGGGTCCTTTCCTGGTTTGGGGAAAACCACAATTTTGGCCTCCGCCATTGACATTGTGACCACCCCTGTGGCCCTAAAGGTACTAAACAGACGTGTTAACCTCAGTGCCAGCCGCATCCAAGATTTTTTATAGAACTGAGCTGTATATCCATCGGGGGCCAGAAGCTTTGCTGATGGGGAGCAATTTAATCGCATGTTCTACCTCCGTACGTTGAATATCGTTCTCTAGAGAGTCCTTTTCATCTTCACTAAGCTGGGGGAGTTGAATCTCATTCAGATACGAACCCTGTTCCCGCTCCTCTGGAAGGTCAGTGGAGTACAAGCACTCATAGAAGGCAGCAAAAGCGGCGAAGGCCTCACCTATTACCTCGTTCGCACACACTGTACCCCCTGTCTCCGTTGTTACCTTCATAAGTGTCCATGGCGGGTGTCTTTCCTCGCGAGCAAGCAGGCGATCAGCTTTATTTGCCCCTAACTAGTAGCACAGCAAATAGGACTTTTTCGGCTTTCCTACTCAAATCTAGTTGGCCTAGTGTGTGCTGATATTCCCTATGCAATTTCCACGACCAATCTCCCACCAAGGATTGTCTAATTCCCTCTAACCGGATTTCTAACTCCTTCTCTCTCATCCCCCAGACATTTTCCAATGTAGCCTTCATCGCTATTATCTCTCCCCTTAGAACCGCTTTAAATGCCTCACAGATCACCACTTGGCTCACCCCAGGGGCGTCGTCTTCAAAATATTGGTCAATTTTATCACTAATCTGCTCCGTTAGGGTTGGGTCCCCCAAAAGGTCATTAGAAAACCCCCATCCCCACATTTGCCTACCCTGCCCCGGAATTCGTAGAGTGAGTTTTATTAGGGCATGATCGGATAGTGATATCGAGCCGATCTCCATATCCGCTACCCACCGTATCAACCTTTGGGTCACCCAAACATAATCAAACCGCAGCAGTGAGCAAAAAACATTGGAGTAACATGTACAAGCTTTTTCTGCCCCTCTCAACGTCCTGCACGTGTCCCGTAGGGCTAATCTCTCTAGCCTGTCCCTCAGGGGCCCATCCGCCCGACCGTTCCTTTTGTCCCCCTGAGATACTATCCATCTGAGGATCCCAATCTAGGTTAAGATCCACTGCTAAAATGATCTACCCTTCCGCGAACCTCTCCAACAACATCAGCACTTCTTTTAGAAACCCGATCTGGCCATTATTGGGGGCGTATATGGATGCTAGTGTGATGACTTGCTGATTTGTTTCCCCTTCAACACATCTGCCACACGTCTACTTACAAATCTACTTTAATCAGACCTTCCTCCACCCCACCCCTCACTTAGAGCCTCCCTTCCCCTGGACCTTTCGGGAGGTGAGCTCCCACTCCCAAATACATCTACCCCTGCTTCATAATGGCCTCTCCAGTCTCTGGGTTGTGCTCTCCTCCTTGAGATGTAAGATGCTCTCTCCTTCCTCTACCGTTGTAATCCTGGTGTTGCGCCATTACTTGTGTTTAATGCCTTCATTACTTATTGGTAATCTTCATTACTCCTAACCCTATTCTTCCTCATCCCTGTACTTGTGTATGAGGCAGTACTTGTGTATGAGGCACTCTGCCTCATACACAAGTACTGGGATGAGGTAGAGATACATGGAGGTCATGTCTGACTTAGCTATCTGTAATCTTCATTACTCATGGTCTCACTCTTCCTCATCCCAGTACTTACCTATGAGGCAAGGAGACTCATACGTAAGCACTGGAACAAGGGAGAGGGACGTGGATGTCATTCTGGGCCAAGGAGCTGATTTTGGAGGTAGGGGGTGGGAGGGAGAGGGGATGTGTGAGGGCAGGATTGTGCGATAAACCATAATGGTCGTCCATGTCCAGGCTAAGCAGGAATGACATGTGGTATTAATGGCTAGAGGGGCATTTTTGTGCAACCAGGCTAGTCATTCCACAGTTTGGTATGAATTTTTTAAACTGGGCATTTCTGATAAAGCAGTCCTGCTAAGTGTAATTACCTGACTAGACTGGGATTTGGGTGCTGCCAGTCTAGCTGTTTCTTACTGCAGTATTGTATATTTTTCTGGTCATCTGTGATAAAATGATATGATATCATATGATAAGTAATTTATAACATGCTTGTACACAAGTGTTTCTAGTTGCAACAAGACAAGGGTGGGAAGACAGAGGGAGGACAAGACAAATGATCTTACTAGGCCTTTTGTCATTCAGATCGTGCAAGTGCGAGAACGAGAAGGGCAAGGGGAAAGGGAGGAGGGTCCAAGGGAGAGGTGAGGGTAAAACAGGGAAGCAATGCTCTGAGTAAGTGCAGCCAGGGCAGCACTGCTCTGGGTAGTGCAAGGAGAACAAGGGACTGAAGGGTTACAGTTATAGAAAACAAAAGCAAAAAGTATACCACTTGCTGCCCAACTTCCCTAGACACTGTCAAAGGGTTGAGGGTGCTTGTAAGTGATTATTATATACACTTAGTTTGCATGGATCACATAGACATGGGTATTAGCAAAAACCATCTTTAATACATTTAGAAATCCTTAAAATTACCATCTGGTAGAATAATGTGCTAGTGATCTAGCTAAAACAACAAAGCACATAAACACATATGATCAGTAATCAGCGTTCTCACAGCATGTCTCACAGTTTTGGTCAAGACCTCAGTCTTGTACATTTCACTAAGGTGTAGTAAAAAGCACCTCATTTGCTAGTTAGACTCTGATTTTGTCAATTCTGGCAATTTGTGATGTTAGTATCAAGGTGACTTTAGAAAAACATGACATCCTTTCTTGTATCATGGAACGTCATTTACAGTTATAGCCCCCAAGTGTATGGTAGGCCCGGAGGCAGTGTAAGGGTGACTGATCAAGAAAAAGCCTGGACTCAGTGAGACTCTGAGGGTAGCGAAGCAACCAGTCGGTACAGCACACAGGTAGGTCAGGTAGGTCAGCAGGGGAGAGAAAGAGAGCAAGCAGAGGAGAAGAGGAACATTTTGAGCTGCTTCCAGAACTTCAGGCGGTCCGGCTCAAGTTTGAGAGTGGCAGGGAGACCATTCCAGAGGGAGGAGCCTGCAGAGGAAAGGGATCAACCCCCCACTCTCTGCATGGAGAAGCGTCTAACCCTTTGAGAGTTGGAGGTAGCTGAGCAAAGGGCTCGAGAAGGAATTTGTTTTGGAAGAGAGGGTTGGATGTAGTGTGGGCCCCCGGCCTGAGAAAGCCTTGTAGACAATGCAAAGGGTCTTGTACTTGATCCTTGCAGCCAGTGGAGAGATTTCAGGGCTAGAGAGATACAGTCATTGGGCTTGAGGCCAAGGATAAGTCTCGCAGTCCTGTTCTGAATTAGTTGTAGAGGGCGGAGAGTAGAGGAAGGCAGAGTGAGGAAGAGCATGTTGCAGTAATCCAGCCTCTATAGAAACAGGGCTCTGGAGACAGTGAGCTTCTGGCGGAAAGTGAGAAAGGGAAGAGTCCCTTTGATGAGGTGCAGCTGATAGTGGGACTTCTTGGCGACGTCCAAGATGTGAGGAGAGAAAGCTGTTAACAAGGGCACAGCAATTACTAACGTAAAGCATTTCACTGTTAGTACCTGCATTCAAATGCCAAATTGTTTAGGCAATTGAAATCGTGATGAGGGTTTAGTACTTGCATGCCAGGGGAGTGATTGGAAGGGTAGAGAGGGAACAGGAGACTGCTCATTCTTACATAAGTGGGTGTTTACTGCTTGTAACATTGAAGCTGCACTAGAACAGTCTCATTAAAATGCGTAAAGAAGTTAGATGCCCCCACAAAAATAAGTTTGGCCGTCTGCCCGTGAAGTTAGCGCCTCTCCCAACATTTGAAGGGTTAGACACAAGAAGAAATTGTTTCTTTTGAAGTCACTCTGGCTTCATAAAGAAATTATTTCTGTTGAGGACGGGACCATAAAGGAAATACTTTCTTTTTGAAGGTATAGGGCTCCCCCCCAAAACATGAGATGGAGGCCTCCAGCGAGGGTCTTCCATGTCATGGGGTGGGGGTAGCCCTCAGGCTTCAAAAAGAAAGTTTTTTTTGTAGTCATTCTCCCTTCATAAAGAAATAAATTCTGTTATAGAAAGAATTTCTTTATGAATGCGGAGCGAATAAAAAGAAATTGCTGATTATTTTGTAAAAAATTATTTATTTATTTTTGATTTTGTTTTACTCCAAGTGGGGCCCCCCTCGCAGGACAAGTGGTGGTGGGGCCCCGTGCACCGTGGCAGCTGCAGGGGCCCCAGTTACGCCAGTGGGCTGTTCAGAAACGGTGCTTTTTCTCTATGGGAAAACGCATGGCAGTAGCCTGAAAACTGCGTTTTTATCTTTTCTTAATACCTTTTTAATTTTTTGACTAATTGTTCCCAGAAAATTCACAGTTTAGTGGGGCTCTTGACGACTGTTTGTTTGGAAAATGTCATCCAGATCCATCCAGCAAGTCAAAAGCACTAAGGCCGATAATGGTTTAAAGGCGCAGAGGGCGCCGCCTTTTCTGTCAAATATTTTAAAAACTATTGGATGGATTTACCCCAAACCAATCAAGAAATGTAAATCAATGCTTTGTGGCCAAGTTGTTTCTTATTTGGTCTAGTGGTTTTCGCGCTACTGCTATTCAAAAACTGCACTTTACTTCTATGGAAAAATGAATTTGCTGAAAACTGAAACTGTGGTGTTTTGTTTTCTTAATAACCTTTTCATTTTGCAATGTTTTGTTCTGAAAATGTGCAGTTTGGGAGACTCTTGGCATACTCTGTTTTGAAAATGTCATCCAAATCCATCCAGCAAGTCAAATGATAGTTACAGTGAGTATCAGGATAAATTGGATATTAATGCCCGCCCGAACCCCCAGCACTGAAATTATTCACCAGCCGCCACTGAATTTGAATCTTTAGAAAGGTGGTTCCCCCTCAGAAGCCACTCACTCCCCAGGATCAAGGGACAGTGGTGACCCCAGACATTTTTCATAGGGGTGGCCTGATGAGGTCACTGGAAATCTTGGGGGGCACACGAAGTTGCATTCATAAGAGGCAGGCGGGCCGGGCGGGTGGGGGGGCGTGGTGGTCAGCGTTTTTATAAGGGTGGCAGCGGTCCCCCTTGGTGGCGCCTCTGACCTTTGAGGTAACCTAGAGAAAATTGTAGCTTGGAGGATATCAGCGCAGAACAGAAGTTACTGTTCCCCAAAACAGCCTAAAGGTCCTTGTAAGAAACAGAAACCACATTCTAATACCCTCGTCGCCAATATTGTGAGGTGCTCCAGAGCACCGGAGCCAGACTCAAGGTCCCAGGATCACCTGGGAGTACAGCGGCCACGCTCTACAGATTACAGGAGGGATCACCCTCTGGCAGCAGGATCACCCGCTATAGATGCAACACTGGGGGCACACAGCGCCTGGGCACTGTGGACACACAGGCCCAGGCAGTCACAGGCAGTCACAGTGAGACATGACACAAGGACCACAGGAGCCAGGAGTTGCCGCTAACTGGGTCTCCACTGCAGTGCCGCACTACATTACAATAAGGAGCTGTTCATTCGAGGGACTACTTTTTAAATGTTTAATTATTCATTTATTAATTGTTACTTGTTCCGGTGATCATGTTAACTCTCAAAATGAGGGGCAATGAAATGCTGGATGTCATGTGACAGTCGCCAGGGCTATCTTCTTGCTTACCTGGCTTCCCCTTTGGTACCAACTGCATTGCCCTTGCAAGCCCTGGGTCAGAGGTCACTGGGGATGGTGCCAGGCACAGAAAGTTAGCAGAACTTGTGCTGCAACCCATATTTGATGTCTGTGCGTCTCACCCATTTCCACTCTACATTTTTTCAATGCTGTAAAACGTCTCTGATTTACTAATATATTTTAAGTCAACGGCAAGAGGTAAATAACATGTTCAGGTGTCTCATCATGCGTCCTTTTTTCATTGACTAGACATTCAATGAAAGTGTTAATGGAATGCTTAGTTGAGTTTGACTTATTTCTTTTTAGTAGATTCTAAATTTCAAATATGTACTGTTCGAATGCAACGCAAAACGTAGTTCATCAATTATCCACACACTTGTCAGGGATTTAATGGTTAAAGGTGCCCTTTGTGGGGAATAATGCTTCATTAAAAGTGCATAAAAGGTCTTTGAGATTGCCTTTTGCTGTACAAACAATACATTCCCATAATCATTCAAGATTCGTTTTCAAATCTTTGAAATGTTTTTCACTTTCAGTTTTGAGGAATTTGCCACTGAAGTTCCATTTTCCTATGTAATTAAACCCCTGGATATGTGAGGCTGTACATTCCATATGGTGACTTTCTGGGCATATGAAACTTACTGGCACGTGTGACGGTGCACTTGGCGTTTGATTGACAATTACTTATGATGACTGTACCTGGCACCCGGGTTTATGAAAGGCAAAAGTTGGAAGTACCTGCATTTACGACACTGAACTAGGCCTACGTTTTGGCAGCACGTAACATGTAAGCCAGTGGTCTTCAAACCTGTATGGACTAGGCCCCCCTGAGTAAAACGCAGGCAGGCCGGGCCCCCCAAAAAATGCCAAATTGACAGCCACTCCAAATGACTATGAAATATCCCACGCTGTCACTGCACCTTACTCCTAGTATAGTACCTGGGCTTCCCCACCTGCTCCCATCACAGTCTTTGGGCTCCCTCATTCCACTCCTAGACAGTCTCTGGGCTCTCCCCACCACACCACAGACCCTGGGCTCTCCCCACCCACCCTGCTCCCACCACTATCCCATGGCTCCTGCCCATCCAAGGAGATTCAGGGGGGCCCTCCCCTGTACATTTATTTAAAATAATGGGCTAAAATGTTGCATTTTAGAGAATACTTTAAAAGTAAATTGGCTAAAAAGACAAACTGTTTGAAATTGGCTCTGGGAGGTCCACGGGGCAGGCATGATATTTTTTAATGGATATATTTGATAGATGTCCAGTAAAAAGATACCATCACTGTCCACTGGGCCCCACAGCGTGTAACACAATCAACGTGGTTATGTGTGTATGCAAGGTGCTGGGAGGCTGGGGCAGGGTGGGGTGGGGTGGGGGGAGCATGGTATTTTTGACTGGACAGCTATGATACATGTCCAGTAAAAAAATACCATCCCTGTTCCCTGGGCTCCACAGCACCTTAGAAGGAGAGCTGATTTTGGCAGGTGGGTGTGGGCATTACGCAACACAGGCATTTCTAAAAGGCCTTTGTTGGACAACCCTCGTCCCCACTTGCCAAAATAAGCTCAACGGACCAACAAAAACACACACACAGACACAGACACGTATTCACACAGCAAGCACTATCAGGCTCAAGAGTCAAAATACCCTTGGGTGAATTTCTCCCTGACCTGTGAATCCTCACAGGGACTTTCCAGGTTGCATAATCTCAAACAGACAGCACAGCCCCCAGCATAGAAGGTTCTATGTTGAATTAACGAAAACAAATACTGAGTCCCAAAACAACAATTTCTTTGTTATTGAATCTTTGCACAGCTCCGCCCCCATCACTTTCTCACCTTAATTTATACCCTAACCCCACACCCCCTCTATTTTTGTAACTCTTTTTGTCACTCGTTATTTAGTACCGTTACCGCATACAATACTGCCTAACCGCAAGTCCAACAAGATTACATAAGTGATGTCACTGCCTAGCCAGGAAAAATTAGAGTTCACACACCTGTTTCCCAGTAGCTGATTGCCAAAGTAAACAAAACAGGCACAAACCGCATAAACGCTGCTACTGGCCCTAGAAGTAAAGAGGGGGCAAGAGCAACAATCAATGGGACAGGTTCCAATTTGGTTGGACGGTGTGATTGTTCCGCTTCTCTTCCTACTGTAGATGTTCACAAATGCCTGACAAACCTTGACCTTCAGTCTCTCTTGCTCCTGAAGTTAGACTGATGTCTAGACCCAGAAGCAGATGTTGGACCATCGCAGACATGTCTGCTGCATGCAGGCCTTCCAATCTTGTCATCTTCCTGCGTCTAGATTTGCTCATCACATAGCAAATGGTAAAAATCGAATTCTGAACTCGTCAGCAATGTCGGCTTAAGGTCAGAATAGCATACACAAGTTCCTAAATTAATAAAATAAATTTAACCCACCAACCGTAATCCAGGCGTTGTATTGTTTGGGTGCCCCATTCCATCTCTGTTCAAGGCTCATGCCCCGCTGTAACGTGCCGTGGCAAACCTGGAAGAATACCATCATTGAAGGGCATATTCCTGAAATCATTAAACAGCACTTCATAAAATACCCATTGGACCAAACATAAATATAATGCATGCTTCATAGGACAACAGACAAACATATATGGGAACACTTGTGTGGATCATAGAAAAACGGGTAAGCATAACACAAAAAACGCAAAGGAATGGTTCTACATATTCTCCCACAATAATTATCTTTATGGATATTTGGAGGAACTTTATTTGCTCAGTCAGTACTCGTCTACACGCCAGCCTTCTACAGCACAGTATTACATTGACATGCCACATTCCAGTGCACCTCAAGAGAAACTGTATTTTAGAATGACACCATTAAATGAAATTGTGATAGAACTTAAGTAAAGGAGTCAATCCAAATAGTTATGCTCTATTAAAGCGATGTTGTGACAGCAATAACATGCCCCCAAAAAGCCACTGTAGCCTGCTAGTTCTGTGTGGAAATATCCTGGCACCTGTAGATCAAGCTCAAACTATGGAAGCAGGTAAATCAGGTTCAAAGGTCATGTGCTGTCATTTTCGGTGATGCCATTTGGTCCTCTGAAAAGGGGCACAATTTCCCAGTTCGAAACAAAAGCTGTCCCATAAATTACGTCCCACCAATGAGAATCAGAGCGTTCCCTGCCAAACTCTTTTGACTTGGTAAGGAATCAGAGTGCATAGCTTTCACTTGCCTACATCTTTGGTTAAGTGTACAGCTTCCAGTAGGACATATGGATGATGCACAAAGTTTTGAACTCATCATATGTGAAATTACAATAAGCTAAGTTGGATTTCACCACTTTTAGGGCTAAGAATAGTTTGTGAGTTGTAGTTACAATTGAAAGTAAGAACCAAGTCTTTATCAAAGAAAACCCCTTGATTTTTGACTACCTTTGTGAGATTAGGTGAGCTCTTTGAGGATCATCGCCATGGGATTTGCGCCAACATGTCTGCATTTATTTTCATGACACAAATGTCTGTGTTCAGTTGCACTAAACTGGGGGTGTCCATGTTGCGAGGTTGCCATGGACTCCTGCAGTCAGAGTCATCTGAAAAAAAACTTGGGTAGTATCTATGTATATACACAAATCTAGGCAAGCTGATTTAATCAGTAGCTAAGCAAGTGTTATTAAATGTTAACAAGATTGGAGATAATGATGAACTTTGGGGAACTGCACATTTCACTTGAATGGGCTTGGGGAAATAAAGAGCTAATTACTTTCAAATCATGACCTGCCAACCCATCCACCTGACTCATGAAGGGGTTGAAAATGTTCTGTATGGCCTTGGATTTATTTGATTACATCTATTTCTTTGGCCCAGATGAGGATAGGGAAATAAGAGATATGTCTATAGCTACAGTTCCTCAGGGTTTGCTGACAGTGTTTTCCCTCCGACTGTATGAGCTGGGTGCACACCTGACCACTTAGTCAATGATCCTTCATGTTCTGCATCTCAGTATCTGTGTTCATTTATGATCCATCATTCAATTATAGGTTTATAGGAAGAAAACCATATTATTGTCAATGTCTAGATGTTACTTATATCTATTACATTGATGTACTCTCTTAAATGAAAAAGTACTTACAAAATCAAAAAAACGTGTCACACAATGTTTTGTCATTTACAATTTACATCTATTAACACCTTTTTTACTAGCTTCCGCACAGGAGTCTTCCCTATTTGTCATGAATTTGATAGATCTTTTAATAATCCTACTAAACAGAAAGACCTGCAATGTAATCTTTGAAGCTTCCCCATGTTCCTGCTTGTTTAAATCTGTTCCTCATGATTTATCATCATTCTCTCAAATTCAGCTTTAGTCCACCAATTCAGGGACTTTCATACTATAGAAATGTTTTGCAATGTCATGTCTAGTAACAATCATTATGTAGAACCGTTGTTGTTCATCTACTTAAGACCTTGATTTTTATCAGAGGACGGACACTAAAAGAGAATTTCTTTTAAATTTCTTCAAATTTGGTATTAAATATTCCCTTGACCCTACCTCAAATTTGATTCCAATACATCTCAAAACCAGCTAAGACATATTTCATGTGTAAAAAGTCTCCAATCTGGCTCTTGCACTATTTGTGTCTGCCCCTTCCAAACTATTAATCTGATGTAGACCTTTATGTGTGCACTATAACATAAATTGTCTGAACAACTGCTTCCCCTGAAGGTTTGAATAGTGTCATGCCTAATTGCACCATTTTGGCCCATTCTTCTACACTGACCTAAAATCCCAAGCACTGTTTACACATTTACTTATGCATTCATTAATTGCAGATTTGGAAACTGTCCATCTTAGGTTTTTGAATTAAATATTCATGTCTATGAATGATTTCTTCAATTGCTTTCATGCTCACCGCAAATGAGGTCAATTTTAGCTGCAAGAAATGACAAAATGACATGCGTGAAAAAAGCTGATAGGTCACGCTTGCTTACGTATTCATGTGATCATCTTGTAACAGATCCTGCCATTAAAGCAGCCACACAGTATTTACCGGTGCCGTTCTTGTGAACTAATGACAATTGGAAAAGGTGGGTTTCCCAAAAATGGTGTTTGCTCAAATTAGAATTTGCAGATTGCTCTTTCATTTTAGCCAAACATGTTCAGTAGACAGCTGCGTCTGTCACAAGCACAAGTAGGATCAGTGTATGGGCTACACAGAAGTTTAAAACATACACATGCATTCGTGATTGTTACACAAGTGGTCCAACTAAAGAACATGGAACTCAACAATGGGCTATCTTTGCCTCGGTGTTCAATCCACAAAACTCTCTGGGTTTCATAATCCTCCATTAAGAAATCGCTGTGTCTGTGTATATGATCACTTCTCAGTCATTTACAGTCTTGGGGGTTTAAGTGACCACACACTTCTTTCTCTGCACTCCTGTCTGTAGATTTAGGCCATTTACTTCTTGTCCTCGCCTCCTGGATCCTTTGGCTTGCACTTTTGGTCCGGATAGTGATAAAAGTAAGTGCTGGTTGATACTGGGATAAGCCTCCAAGCTTCCACTAGAAGGCTGCCTAGCTGATTTTCTATAAAGGTTTGTTGAGGGTTCATGTCCACCTCGCTGTTTTAGGGCCCTGCTTCTAGCCCCCAACTCCCCATTCTCATCTATCCCCTCGACAAATTGCATCAGTCGTGTGCCTAGGTAGGACTATTCATCCACCACCCTCTTGGTGTAATCACCAATATCCTCCTTATACTCCTCCTCTTCCCCTTTGATTTTACCTTCATCCAACTCCTACATGTTCTCCTCCTCTTTCCCTTTGATATTAACTCCAAACATCTTCTCCATGTTGTCCACTTTACTCCTCAACTCCCTCTTTCAGGCACTCTTTTCCAGCACCTGAGAGGGTCAGAGCGGGAAAACCACCCTTCAGAATAGCAAGCAGGCTGATTATATGTTTGGTCTAGCTCTCTAAACCCAAAGGAGCACTCAGGGACAACATCTAATCCCACCCTGACCTACTTAGAAGACTCAGGTGCAGACCCTCACTGAAAGCCCTGCCTTAGGGGGAACATAGTATAAAAGCATACCAACCTATTTGCTCAGTGGGGATTATTAAAGGAGGTTCTGGCAAGGTGTGGGTGAGAGTTGGATTATGATTTAGGGAACAATAAGACGGTGCAGGAGGTGAAAGGGAGAGAAGACAGTGGAGGGTGTGGCAGTAACAACAGAAGAGGAGGTGTTAATGTGGGCTAAGGGAAGGCTATGCTCTTCAAAGGGGATGTGAGCTTGAAAATAATCATCTAAACAACACTAGTATTGTGGCCAAAATAAAGGAAATGTCTACAAACTCACCTTGAAATCATTAATAACCCACCCCTGTAAAGAGAAAATAAATAGAGTATGTATACATTTTGATAAAAGGGGTATTCTGGGTCTAAAGACTGGTTTTTGTAAGCAATTGGCTCTAGCATCAATGTTTAAAATCAAGCATATACCTTAAAGAGGTTGAGTAGGGTCTTAAATGTCACTAGAGCCCTTTTAACTAGGCCTGGGGGATAGAACTACTGTAAATACCTTGCAGGCTTGTTCTGGAGGCTCAACAGCTTCCCCCAGTGAGATTGTACCATCTTGTACCTCCTCCAGCCTTAGACGTGGCCTGAAAATATTGTTCCCACTGCAACCTCCATGTTCTTGCATCTTAGTGCTGACTGTGCTCCACCCATTTCCTACAGCCCAGTAGGGATATCTCCCCCTCTAGCCCTTTTCCCACTCCCACCAATGTTAAGGGTACCCGCTGCCCCCACTTCCCAACCACTCTTCTCCCTCTGATGTCACATCTCTCTCCAACCTCCCAAAACCTCCTCCACTCCCCACTAACTCTCCTCCTCCTAAAGCATCTTGTCATCTGCAACCCAACTTCCCAACTGCAAATGTACTTCCCAACAACTTTCCTCCTCCCTCTCATCTCAATCTCTCTCCTCCTTTTCTCCTCTCAGTACTCCTCTCTTTAGCCACTCTGAACTACACTAGTTCCTACAACTCACGCCTTGAAACACTTGTGTATAGGCATGTTATAAATGTCATTTCATATCGTAACTCCTACTCAAACTCTTTACACTTCCGGACTAAGATAGCTACTTTGTATAGTAAGGTCTCTCCTTCATTGGCATGGTGCTTACTAATATTGAGGGTGCCTGCGCGCTGATGGCTGAACAGGTTTGTGATTGGGCCCTGGGTTGGTGGCCATGTGGCTTTGAAGGGGGCATGCCTGAGATTACATGAAAGCTGGGCACCATCTCGGATTACAGAAGAGACATGGGCGGCTGTGGAGTCCGCCTCCCCTTCTCAGGAAGCTCTTGTGCCATTGCCTGTGTGAATATGGGATCCTCTGCTCTACTACCATGTGCATCTGGAGTCAGGTGATTCCTTGGTAAGCAGGTGAAGCTGTTTGCTACATTTAATCGTTCTTTGTCACAGGGAATGTGCAATGTTGTAATCCCTGCAGCAAAGAGAGAGTGGGGTATGTCCGTTTCTCTGCTTACATGTTCCTCATGAATCACTTTCTCATTGCTTCTCCATGACCTTGTAACCAAGGGACATGCGTGGGCTGTGCGAGTATGAGTCACAATGGAAACGGTTTCTCTGGCACCTGTGCAGAAGAGACATATATATTTCCTTGCTTCTCGGGCATTATAAAGTATTGGAACATTGTTTCCTTCAAGGGAATTGCTTCCCTTCCTATGATGGTGTTTTGGTCTTGCTAGGGAGCTTGAATGCATATCAGGGTATTCACGTGATGGCAAGGAGTTTCTCAGGGGCTTATGGGTAGCCTCTTCTCCTTGTTCTGGTCAATAATAAGGGCAGAGGTATTGAAGGGAGTGTGCGGACCTCTGTGATTTTTATCCTGCGTGATCCTGTCCACCAGTGAAGTTGATATCAGGGCTATCTCCCTGTGATTGCCCCTTGCCTTATTGCAAGGATTGAGTGAGGGTGGTCTGGGGACTTCCCATATACCTCCTCCCGGCACCGCATCCACTAGCTCAGGCTGGTGCCCGGCCTCAAAGACTGTGGGGCTCCCAAGGTCAGGCGTGGGACTTCTTTAAAGAGGGAAGAGTAGGAATAGTGAGGATGGCAGTGCAGGAGTACCAAGACTTCAGAAAGACAGGCGGCAGCAATGACTCATGGGCACTCCTCATTCTAAAAATGGAACTACAGTCTGAGCAACAGCTTGTGCAAAAGACAGTACAAGTGACTGAGAGATGGTTTTATGTTAAGGAACAAGGTCAGAATGGTTTGGGAACCCCTGGAAAACCCGTAACGCCACTGGGAGGTGAGACGTTATCACGAACCAGTGTGAGAGGCTTTGTTTATCTTTCACCCTACTTTTGTTGGCTTACATATTAATAAAATTGTGTGAACACGCCCTTGCAGAGTTCAATCTTTTTGTAAATGCTGCTTAGGCCGTCTTATAGAACTTAAGAGTACCACAAACATAACTAGGTCACCTCAATGCACTGCTCATGCTGTCTCATGATGTCTCTAGCTGTATTGCTCTTCATAGAAAATCTGGTGCTTAAAATAATCTTCATAACTTCTTTGGCCTTTTTTTGTGTTTCCCCTTAAATAATGAAAAAGTGGCACTACGCCTGTGGCGGTACTACTGTTCTTCCAGGTATATCTCTGTTGTTTATGTACTGTAGGGACTGTTGCTATAGGTTCCTTGTGAAAATCTTGCCTGAAAAATGTCTCCAGGGCGGTGATTTTAAATTTTTGGACTCCTTAAAAGTCTTCCAACATACTCTAATACTGGTGCTATTTACTATTCTATACTAAAACTCCAGTCCTAAAATATTTGGGGAAAGTGCTTGATTGTAATTTGAGAAAATATCACCCCATGGTGACATTTACCCTGTCGAGATTTTCACTAGTACCTTATTATGTGCATGTCATTTGTGTTGGCATAGATGTATGGTATGGTATGGTTATGTTTATTTATATAGCGCCTATACACAGGCAAGTGTTTCAAAGCGCACAAGGAGGGCAGGAACACAGGGAAAAACAACAGTTGCTCAGAGCCCTTGCAGGCTGATAAAGTGAATATGATACATTTAACAGTTTAGATACAGCAAATAGGCCTGCCATCGATACTGCGGTTTTTTCAAGTCCACATTAAGGGGTGACGACAAGTGAGAACAGACAGAATGATCATCAGGCAGGGCTGTATACAGATCATGCAAGTACAGCAGGGCAAGGAAGGGGCAGGAGGCCACGTGCGCCTGGTCAGTAGAGACTGGTGAAGTCTGGAGAGAGAAGCTCTCAGGGTTTTATTACAATTGCAGTGGGGTGTATGGCCTGTTGGTAAGTGCAGAAGGACTGGCACCCCCAAACCTCCTGATTGCCCAGTGGCCATGGCCTGTAGCCATCTCCCAGGCATCTATAAGGCACCTGATGTGCCACCTTAGTCATGCCCAGTGGTCATATTTCAAGGGAAATCCTCAGGCTACATGACGGGCCCAATGGGCATGGCCTGTGAACATGCCCAGTGGTGGCCTGACCTGGAACAAGGCCCTTGTCATTCCCTGTGCTCTGAGAGCCACGTAATGATCCTATTGTGCTTGGCTTACAGCCATGTCCAGTTGATACTTTATTTTTAGGCCGGGCATTCAGGCCCGCTCCACATGCCATTGAGCCAACCAATTGGCTCACTGGGCATAACCAAAATGGCCACACTGCCCAGGGCAGGGCTCCACCATACCATCTGAAGAGGCCACTGTGCCTGGCCTGTTTCCAGGCTCAGTTGACACTTTACAACTATTGCCAATCCATGCATCACTGTCCATGTCCAGTGGTCACTTTGCTTGGGGAATGGCCTTTCATGAAAACCTCCCTTCTTCCTCCTTCTCAGTCTAGATTTAGTGCACATTACTCTACCTAAACCATCCTTCTTGCCGCTTATGAATCTCTTCTATCCTCTCGCTATTCTAAATTATCCTCCCTCTTGGTTCTTCTTGGCTTATTGGCTGCATCCAATACAGTCGATCACTCAAGTCTTCTCTCCTCTCTTGATCAATGTGGCTTTTGTGGCTCTGCCATTGACTGGTTCCACTCCTACCTTTCAAATCGTACATACTCTGTTTCCCGGCCTGGTTACTTTTCTCCTGTCTTTCCTCTCTATCATGGAGTACCCAAACTTTCCATACTGGGCCCTCTATT
This sequence comes from Ambystoma mexicanum, assembly GCF_040938575.1. NCBI lineage: Eukaryota > Metazoa > Chordata > Amphibia > Caudata > Ambystomatidae > Ambystoma > Ambystoma mexicanum. Next base: position 1,173,313,163 of record NC_090927.1, on the reverse strand, counting down.
GTTTTCTCTCTATACTTCCCCCTTGCTCCCATTAGCTCCATCTTTGGCTTATCACAGCACCTATATGCAAATGATTCACAAATTCGTCTGTCTATTTCTTCCTCTCTGAGTCCTTTCAATCTGCACTTTTGGCTTGCCTGACATCCATCCAATCCTGGATATCTTCCCACTACTTACAGCTCAATCCTTCTAAAACCGAGGTTCTCTTCTTCCCTGCTTCCAATTCCATTCCTCCGCCTCTTCCTCTATATCCTTTCCACCTGGGTTTCTTTCTATTCCTCCCTCTGCTCATAATCTGGGCATTAAGTTTGACCCCTCTCTTTCCTTTTCCTCTGATATGTCTACTATCTCCCGGTCTTGGTGCTTTTAGCATTATAACATTTGCAAGGCTTGTTACTTCCTCACTTTAAATGCCTCTAAGCTTCTGATCTTCACCATAGTCTTGTTATGCTTGTTCTACGGCTCTAGTCTTCTTCTTGGTCTACCTGCCAATCAACTTAACCCTCTCAGTTCGATCTACCACTAAATACTGGAAGGTCCTCCCCCTGTTTCTTCGGTCATTATCCTCTTTTCATCTCTTTAAATCACGGATCAATGACCATCTGCTCTCTACTTAACATGTTCAGTGGACATTATTTCACTTCATTTATTGTACCAGTGTTTCAATTCTTTGTACACCGCGTATGCGGTAAGCGCTATATGAATACAAATACAAATTAAATGCATCAGCCAGAGCCCATCTGCATGGTTCCAGTCCATTGCACTGCAAGACTTCCACGAGGGGTCTGTTACAGAGAATCAGCCATAAGCTGCTCACAGCCTGTACTGTCCACAGGTTTCAGAGGTGTTTTCGCTTGAGTGTCCCACCGGTGGGAGGAACCTTGCAGAAAGGCTCCTAGATCTCGGGTGACACACAGTGTTCTTCACCAGCACTGTGGTGTGTAAAGCGGCTGCTCGGCACAGAAGATTGAAGATGGATGAGCTTGCGTGTCCGGATGCCGAACCGGAAGAACTATAACATTGGAAGGTCATTAAAGAGGCATTTTCTGAAACATTTAGGGGGTCATTTTGAAGGAAATGGTAATTGCATGTAGAAGGACTACCATCAGCAGCACTTAAATGCTGTTGGGTCCCCTGTGTGAAATTTTAAACGTGTACAAAGCATAGTGCAAAACTGAAGAATAAAACCGTGCAAAATTGTCTTTACTCTTCTGTTTTACTCTCCGCTTTGTAAAATGTAAATGCCGCCTGCAAATTACTCTTTGCAGGTGGGGGTATACTAATGGATTCCTAAATTTTGTTGAACATGCACTGAACCTAAAGGGGAGATTGATTAGTCGTGGCTACCCCAAAAAAATAGTGAGACACACAATGAAACGTGCATCTAATACACACCGAGAGGCATGTCTTGAAATGAAAGACAAGTCCCAAGATGGGTGTCTTGTATGTGTATCGACATACTCACCTATTAGCAATGCGATTAAAAACAGCATAAATAGGAACTGGCACCTGGTCAAACAGGCGGGTAGCCTGGAGAAAAAAAACGATGTTTGCATTTAAAAGAAACCCGAACCTCAGGCAAAAATTAGTCCACACTTATGTGGAACAACAGAATGATGAGACTGTATTGAACCAGTGGGGCCTACCCCCTATTGTGGGCCATTACAAATGTGGCCAATGTGCAGCGTATCCCTTCACTGACACAAAACGTGAATTTATACATCAAAACATCAAGTGGTCCCTTCAGGAACACACAAACTGTCATACTAAGAATGCGATTTATGTGATCCAGTGTCCATGTCAGCTCATATATGTGGGTAAAACCATGAGACAAGTCAGGATGAGGATCTCTGAGCACAGATCTTGTTTGAGGAACAAAGTTACAGACAAACCCTTAGTCGAACACTTTTCTGAGGCTAATCATACGGAAAATTATATCAAATGGTTCATTTTACAAACCGTGAAAAGTCCTACCCGAGGAGGAGACATGAGCGCTATGCTCCACAAGGTGGAGCAATGCTGGATTTATCTTCTCGACATGGTCAAACACGGTATGAATATTTCCGTGGAATGGAACAGACTACTGTAATGGACATATATATCACAATGACAGTAGCGATCACGGTATTCCTCATTGAGTTGTTCTGGAATTGGGCCATTAATGGCTCAGTATTAGTGTGACAGCAGTCGATTAGGTGGTATGTTCTTCAACTGAAATATTTTGTGTGAAATGGGTTTTGTCATTGCCCTCACACGGATCACATGAAATGTGCTATTCTAATTTGATTACATCTACTAGCACTGAGTACAATGGATGTTATGTATGTGGAGTACCTGCCGGTGAGGCATCCACAGTCCGATTTGGGATGTAGTATGCGTTGAGCATTACAGTCTGGCTCACGGGCCAACACCTTTTATATGTATATATATGTCTCTACACTGTTTGAAATTTGTTGTCAGTATGCCAGATTGACTACACATCATTTCTAGACAGGCTGCAATAGACAGTGTTTTGTCCATAGAATATGAGGAGAACTCCCCTTCGAGTACGTCTCTTAAGTCCTTTTTTGAGGTCACTGATTAGGCCTCTTACCCTGTAGTGCGTCATCTATGTTCTCTGGGATGACGCAGCTATACAGGAAGTAGAGTCATTCGAACACGGAGTGTCTGGTCAGATTCACTCGGCTTCGGCTTTCGACGCACGTATCAGATTGAGGTGTTACAGTGAGCCTTGCGTTATGCCTGACGGCCATCAGCAGAGTTTCGGTTAGTCGTGGCGAGCGTGATAGTCTCTTTGCTTAACGCCCCAGCACTACTTCATTGAGTTATGTTCATAGTGTGGTGTCCGCAAGATGATCAATTCGTTTAATCTGTCTAGCTACTACAGTATACTTAGTGTGGGACTGCCATCATAGTACTGTTTGTTGTAGGATCTAATTCAGTATATCTCCAAGTCTTTTGGAAAGGTCATCAGAGTAATCATGACATTGGTGTGGGTCAGTAGTGTGCGGGTCTTCATGACTTTTACTAGATTGTTAGTCCTCCAGTTCTAATGAGGGATTATATCCTCTTTGCAGAGTTCGAGGATCCCCTCAAGTTGTGACACAGTGGGACATACATGGAACTAAACCATTTAACTGTAAGTACATGAAGCAGGAGCAAGCTATGTGTCACCCGCCATTACAAATTGAATTCTGAGTCTGTATATCATGCATTACAGGCATCCCCAATCCATAAATAGATGCAAACCTTGGCGGTTTTTTCTCAGCAGGACGTATTTGATTCCCCCTGAGACTAACCATCCATCTAGAGGTGCTACCTGTCAAAGATCAGAGGTAAATAAAAATATATATATAGAAAGAGTTTTTTCTTACGAGTGAACAATACTGTTCTATATATGTATTGAGATTGGAGGCATAGGCTAATGATAGATCCGGTGCCCTTTCAGGTTGGGAAAAGTTCAAGCTGACTGAGGAATCCAGTACTCTCGATGTGTTTGGGATTGATTTCCGTGGAACCTAGACTTCCCTCACCATGTGGTGAGTTGAGGTTAGTGTGGGTTTAATACACCACGTTTGGGTTGTCTATGAGCTTAATTGGTTTATGATGTCTTGGACATAGAAATAATGAAGCTGGATTCTGAATGAATGTTTTTATACTTTATAGGGAGCCAGAAACCATAAAGAACAGTATTTTCACCTTCCATCGACACAGCAAAGACAGAAGTGTTGAAAGAACCACTCTTGTATTCATCCTGAAGAAGGTCCTTTTGAACTGTGTGGCCACTATTGCTGGCCTTAGTGTGACCGAAACATATATAGAGGTGAGAAGTCTACATGAACTACATGTGGACTATTGTATAAACTGTAGATTTATTTGGATTATACTTCTGTGTAAATATTTTGTGTTGAGCTATAAGGAGGTCTTTATGAGTCCTGACCGTCTTAGTCGCCACTGAATGTGAGTGTGTAAGTGGACATTTGTTGGTGTGCTTGTGTATGACTGATGGAACAGTTGTTGTGCTATGTTCTTTTGGTTTCTTGGCTAATGATTTTCAATTGCCTATAAGATATGGTATATTTAATGTGTTTGTGAATAATCAATGTACAAAATAAATATATATTTTGTGATAATTAGTATGTGAGTGAATTGGTTATCAAACCTCCTTAATCACGGCTCGTGTGTTTTGATTTACAATTGTATTTTGCCTGAAGAACCGGTTGATTTACAGGCACCCTTATTAACGATTATTCCTAAGGAATCCGCCTGCTCATTAGCAGGTGGTAATCTGGGGCAGATTCCATAGGAATCCATTTGTTTTATGCCTACATGAAAATCTCATGTAAGTGAGTGTAAAACATTATGCTAGTCTAAGTTGGAGGAGGAAAGCACAGCTGAGATGCAAACTCCTCTTTGTGACCCTCCTATGCCTTGGAAGAGCACAGAAATTTACTGGAGTGCAAAATGAAGGCATAAAAGTGTCATGTCTTGCTTTTACACTTTGATTTTGCACACCACTATTGCAAAATTACCCTCTCAGTATCTTCCAGCCTCATTTTAAACAGGATGGCACGTTAAACAGAAGCGGCAAAGCATTCTCTGCCCTTTTACACCTCCGTTTAAGATGCCATCCTGTTTGAAATTAGGTTAGAATAGTCAAAGTAGGTCATTTAACGTGCCGCCCCATTTTCCTGCAGTGACGAGACAGAGGAAGGGCCCTAAGTGTGGATAAAATCTACACTGTGCAGTCCTGTTCTATGTGAAAAGACCTCTTCATTAAGGTCTAATGAGTAAAAGACCAATTTATATTGGCCGTTTTTCTTTAGGTCGTACATCATGAAGCCTTAATGTTGAGGTCTTTTCACATAGACCCACCTCTTTTTTTTAACAATTCGGGACATCCCCGAGACCCACGTTGCTCTTCCCATCACCCTGCCACCCACCCCCCACTTTCCTGCTCTATTTCCTCACCCGCCTGCCTCGCGCACCTCCCCCCCTCTCCCTTCCCCTCCTCCCACCCAAGACTCTCCTAAGCCAAAACACATACATACACACAACACACACACACCAACACATACGCGCCCATCCACTTACCCGTTCTCCTCATCCTGCGCTTCTAGGTCCCGATGAGCCTGACAGCCCCTACGTGCACTTGTTTGCGGCAGGGGCGTGACCGTTCGATTTAGAAAGACCACTGTGCGGATCTTTTCACCTAGAAAGGTGCAGTCCTCCTTTGTCACATCAATCCATCTGCTTGTATGCCTGGATTAGATTTTCATGCAGGTGTACGACAAATCGATTCCTATGGAATCCGCCTCAGTTTTGCATCAGGCCAAGATCAGGGGGATTCTATAGGAATCCATTGTAAACAACGGCTGCAAAGCGTATTTGTAGGCAGCTTTTTCTTTTCCACTAAATGGAAAAATGAAACCGGAAAGTGTAAAAGCCAGTTCTACTTGCTTTGCTTTTACTCCTTTATTGTCCATTGTGCCTTGTGAACCTTTAAAATTGCATGCAGGGCAACCAACAAAATGTACTTTGGCGGTCCCTTGCAAGCAATTTCTGAAATTACCCTGTTCTTGAGCTGCCTAGGCCGGATCACTACTTATTAGGATAGGTGGTTAGAGGAATACTTGGGAGCTTATTTTAGTTGTGGCGTAATGCGTTTGAAAGGCGTAAAATCTTTAGTAAAGCTGTTATGCCTTCAAGTATGACACATTTTCATGCGTGTGTATGGCCGAAAGGAGGAGCGGAACACAAATTGCATTTCCGCTGCCTCTCTTCCTCTCCTCCATACAAATGTTCCAGCATTTGCGCTGGCATGGATTTTCATGCTAGAGACACTGATCTGGTGTCCACCAGATTAATGCAACAGCACCTTTTGTACAAGACCTTTCTGACTGATGCCAACCACCTAGCACAAATCCTCCTGTTTCTTCACAGTCTCCATATTACTTGTTCCGTTTGATGCCTTAAACTACAACTCCTAGGATCTTATGTTCCTCAATTCTGTAATTTGGCGACGGGAAGTCGTTACGTGTTGACACGTAGGCGGCTTCCTGCCACCCAATTTACGTAATTTGCACCACAGAGTGCAAATGTGCATGGCAAAAGGTGGTGTACACTTTTGTATGCTGCCTTTTTCCCTACACTTTTGCACTCAGTGGTGCAAATGAACACTGAGTACTGGCAGTAGTAGCAGGAGTATTATCCTGGCAGACGACTATATTTATTATTTAAATAAAGATGGCTATTTGTGAGAAAGCTCGATCTACTTGTCCACCTCGCATTTCTGACCACTCCAACCGCTTCATTTCACCATCAACACGATAACTCAAATATACTTTGCTTCTCATTAGTTTGGAGTATATTTTACAGCAATACATTAAATAATCCAACGTATTATTTAATGTTATTCCGATAGTGAATTACATGGAAAGGAATTTCTTAATGAACGACAGTCTACTAGGAGAGAACTTGGGAACCTACTGGTGTAATAGAACACTTAAGTTATGGATTATTTTTAAAAGCTTTATTTTCTATCGGCAGGACAAACAAATGTACAGTGTATTGAAAGCACAGGTATCACTGACAGATCACTCTCTAAGCACTTACAGAAAAAGTAGTAATCCAAGGGATTGAAAATAGTATACATCGTTTGTTGAACGATTAGATTGAATACAAGCGAGTCAGATGTTTTTAAAGTACAAATCAGGCATTTTTCACATCACTCATATATATACACGAAACACTTCCCATATGTCCTTGGGGCATTGGGTAACTGGAAACAGGCCAACATATGCTTCCTCCCTGTCATTAACAAACGTATGATCTTGAAGCCACTTGGCTTTCGTGGGGGCGCCTGTTGGACTTCCAATATTTCAAAACGCATTTGTTGGCAATGAGGCACGCTAGGTTGAAGAACCTTCGTCTGGTTTTAGACACCTTGTGCATATCTTCCAGAAGGTATTTAATTGGGTCTAGAGTTGGTGAGATATCTGTCATTTCTGATAATGTGGATGCTACTACCGGCCGGACGGCTGCTTTGACAATCAATCTGTTGTAACACCTTTAAATTACGGTGATCAGTGCGCACTTCAATCTGGTACTTAGATGAGGAGGTGACACCATTCCTGGCAAGCTCTTTTTGTGGCCAGAAGTTCCTTTTCCAATACTTTATAATTCCTTTCAGAAAAGGTTAACGTTTTGGACATATAAGCTATGGGGTACTCAAAGTCATCCTCATTTTTCTGTTTTAATACGCAACCAATTGCTGCGTTGGGCGCATCAGTTTCTAATATAAAAAGGCATCCCTGATCAGGCATCTTTAGTATGGATGCAGAGGTGAATACATCTGTAAGAGCTTGAAAAGCCCTGTCAGCATCATCAGTCCACTCAAATCTTCCCCCCTTCTTAAGCTGATCGGTCAGGGGCTGAATCAGTATGGAGAATTGGGGAATGAATTTCCGATAGAAATTTGGGAAACGGGAAACCCTGAATTTCTTTTACAGAGGTGGGAGTTTTCCATTATAAGACAGCAGAGACTTTAGCGGGATCCACAGAAGTGCCCTGCGCTGATAGGGCAAAGCCTAAATAAGGTATCCTGGGCTGATAAAGGGACACTTTGGCAAAAAGGTGGTTTTCTTTCAAATGCCTCAAAACCTCTAACACATGGAGATGATGATCGTCCATGATACAAGAGAAAACCAGAATCTCATCCAGATATACCACAACTGAATGAAGTAGTAAATCAGAAAATACATGGTCAATAAAACGTTGGAAAATTGCGTGGGCATTAGCTAGTGAGAAAGGCATAATGCGGAATTCGTAGTGGCCAACAGAAGTTTGGAAGGCTGTCTTCCATTCATCACCACTGCGAGTCCAGGACAGATGGTAGGATCCCTGCAGATCCAATGATGTGAAAACTGTGCCTCACTGGCGGCTTCCAAAATATCAGGGATCAAGGGAACAAGGTATTTGTCTTTGTACGTTATTTTATTGAGTCCTCTGTAATTGATACAGGGCCAAAGTTCTTTAGTCTCCTTCTTCTGAATAAAGAACAGAGACACTACTGCTGATGATTTTGACTTTGTTATTAATCTGTTATGGAGGTTTGTCTAAATGTATTCTCTGAGGGCCTCCTTCTCTGGCTCCCACAAGGTATACATTCTGCTGAACGGATCTTGGGTGTCCAGTATAAGATTTATGGTACAGTCATCTCCTCTTTGAGGAGGCAGTTAATTTTATTCAGTGTTGGAAAAAACTTCAGAATACTCCTGGTAACACTCTGGTAAAACATGTACCATGTCTTTACTGGTGGCCTAACACTACGAGTCCTAACAGTAGAAGGAGTATGGAGTCTGATGGCACCATGAGTGAGACAATTTGAAAGGCAATGTTCAGATCTTAAAAACAAAGTCCCAGCTGTCCAATTTATAAAGGGGTTATGCAAGCAGAGCCAAGGCAATCCCAATATAAGAGGGTAATGGGCAACCCTGATAAGAACAAATATAAGGTTGTAAGAATGGGAAGAAATGGCCATATTAACTTCGACTGTCTGCTCTTTGTTTGGACCAGCAGATAAGTGTGTGTGCCCAGAACAAGATACCCCGACGAAAGCCCTTTGGCCTACTGTGCTCCCGAGTTGCCTGCGTCACACGGTTTCAACAGAATTTATAATGGACTTGCCCCAATCCAAAGGGTTCACCTGTGTCAAGAGGGCTAATTTTCCCCCTTTCTCCAGTGTTCCTACTGCCAATCAGATGGCCTACACTTTCTTTCATGAACAATATCGCCTGCATGGTCTCCCTAAAAATCGTTTCTAACCAGTGCCCACAGTGCATTTCCAAATTCTGGAAGGCTCTTTGCACCACTGTAGGCATTTACTGACCCTCAGTTCGGGATACCACCCCCAGAGTAACGGCAAGACAGAGATGGTCAACCAGATGCTAGAACAGGATCTTAGGTTTTACGCTAATACAGTGCATGACTATTGGGCATCTCTTTTTGATATGGCGGAAGTCGTATACAACAACACGTACCACGCATCCACAAGTTATAGTCAGTTCTTCGACTGCATCTGAGACTGGTACCTCTCCAATGCATCGTACCCGGCTCCGTTCCCTCCACAGATGCACTGGTGAACCAGATACAGGCTATTTATTGGTTGACCACCAAGGCACTCGAAGAGGCATGTGACATGTGCAAGAGGCAGGCAGACAAGCATACTTAGGAGCCTAAATTTGAAGTGCGACAACAGGTATGCCTCTCATCCAAGTACCTGCCCCTGCAGAATCTGTGTGCCAAACTAGCCCTTTGTTTCATGGGCCCTTACCGTATCACTCACCGCATTTCCTTTGTGTCTTTTCGTCTGCGCCTTCCTCCGTCCTAGCATATCCATCCTGTCTTTCATGATCCTTTGTTCAAACCCTTTGTTCCTGACGCTTTTGGCCAGCTTCCCCCCGAATCAGCTTCCATGCTTGTGGAAGGTCAACCTGAATATGAGGTCTGGGAGATCTGGTTTTGCCGTTGATGCATGGGCCGTCTGTTCTTCCTGGTGGACTGGGTTGGTTATTGTGGGGGTTCAGAAATGAGAGGCGGACACAAAATTGTATTATTTTCATTATCAGACATCTTTATCAAAGCAAAAGTGTTGGATGAAGGCCTCTCTGTCCCTATCCTAAAGAGCGTTTCCTTATCTAGGAAACTAAAACTAAAGATCAGTCTGTGTCTCGTCGCCAAAACATATCAACTGTCTTTGTGTCTAAAACATACTACTCTGACCCTCACACTAGAAATTAACAACTAAGGGTCTAAGGAAATGCCTCTGACTTAGGTTTGGCAAAAAAGTGTTCACAAGTAAAGCAAGTAGATAAATCCAACAAAAAAATAATCTTTTCCAAGGAGAAATCCTTCGATCCAGTGCGTGGTTCCCTTCCCCTGGATTACTTAGGTAGGATGTGTAAGAAACCTGAAGGTGTCTCACTTATTAGTCCCGGGTATCTGTCATCCAGGTGGCCAGGACACAGCCATCGCTATTGGATCCAGTTCCTGGGGTGGACCAGAGTGGCAGGGTCACCTGGATGGGGGGGTCCTCAGTGAGTGGAAGTGGGACACCGACGGATGAGACGTGGTACCCCCTTCCCTATAACAACTTTTCCCCATCTTACCCTGTAGGTTATTCAGAAGTTCTATGCTCCCCCCTTTTCCAACACAAACACTTTCTTACACTATGCAAGACAACAGACTAACACCAGAACAATTTACTTGACATGTCCCAACACAAAGGTCAGGCAGAGTCAGGCAATTAACAATAACTACGCACACCTATCTGCCCTTTCCCTTGACCACAGGGATAAAAGGCTGAGCACGAGAGCACACTTTGAGCAAGGCAGAACGCACGAGGAAACAGCCATTCTGGACCAGCAGTTCAAACGTAGGAGAAAGGTGGCCAAGACCTGGAGGGACGACGAGGAGTGAATTGCCCTTGCCCTTTTCAACTCAGACCTGCAAAGCCTCAGAAAGGGAAATCATAAGACCGGGAAGTCCAGCTGGCGTGTGGTGCGACAGGTGTCAATGGCACACGGGGCCCTCCCGCACTGATAGCCAAAGCGGGGAAAAGCTCTTACCACTGTGGTGCCATCCTTGAAACCTGAGACAAGAAACTCCAACAGTTCAGCACAGCCGGTGAGTCGGAGAAGACTGATAGTAAACCGAACTGTGCTGGGCCCAAGGTTGCAGGCAACAACAGTGTTGAACAAAGAACTTATGTGTGTGAACTTTAAAGAAACCTTAGCACAAGGTCCAGAAGCAGAGTGGTCCAGCGCTGTGGGGGTGCTCATTCGAAGGACTCTGACTGGAGCCATTTTGGGTTGTGTTTCTTTTTTTTTACTACAAAAACCAAGAGGCCTTAGGAGAGGCTTGCATGGACTGTCAAAGTGGTCCTACCAGGGTTGAGCCAAACCTCTCGTACACTCAAAAGTCTTTGACACATTGGATAAAACTGAGTGAACTGTGAAATTGGTAAATGTCAACCCGACGGAGGGATGCCTGCACATTGGGGGTAAACAGTGATATACCCATGAACATTGTGGCGACAAGTGTGAACCCGGCTCAGGGATGTCCACAATGAATAGATGTTTAAAAAGACATTGGGCCTCATTACACGGATGGCGGTAGGGATTTACCGGTACCGGTAAATCCCTACCGCCTTACTACGACGTCCCTTTGCGGGTTGGGGGATTTAACGCCTGCTTTTTGCAGGCGTTAAAATCCAACCCGCTAAGGGACCTCGGAGCTAATTACTGCACCGCAAAATTGCGGTGCCGTAATTAGCGCCTTCCCCATTCCCATGGAGCCCTATGGGGCAGAAATGGGAATGGGGAAGGGCAATGGCGGAAGGGGGATTTACCGCCCCTCCAACCGTGGAATGGGGCGGTAAATCCCCTTTCCGCCAAGGCGGTGCCTTAGCGGAAGGCAGGTAGGCTAATAGCGCCATGGCTCACCGTCTACCGGGTAATGAGGCCCATTGAGTAGTAAAAGGCTCTGGTCAACCCGATTGAGTGAGGCCAACGTTGCTAGAAGGATCAGAGCCCGGCTGATGAGGATCCAAGGGGCGAGGAGAAATCGTCTAACGTGAAAGATTGAAAGGAACTTTTTGTTTGTTCATTGTTAATGGTCCAGCGGGCCTTCTAAGGCAAGAGACTTTGCAGAAAAGAGACTTGTCCCTAGAAGGTCCTGGCATTGTTGAAAAGAATTGAAACTCATGCTGGCAAGGCCCAGGAGTGTGCTGTACTCAGAGGTCCTGCCTCTTCCTATGCTAAAAATGTGGGGAAGTGAGACCCCAGCCATACCACCCTGACTTATCATTTGGTGAACACTTCTTTCTTTTCTTGTGAACATTATCCCACACTATTTTGTAATTTAGAGGTAAGGATTGGCAATCGTTTTCTTTAGTATAGGCACTTTTTATTTAACAAGATGCCACTAGCACTGCCTTATTATTATTTGATGGTCAAATCTTTCTCCCATCTGAGATTTAGGTTTAGATTAGGCCTTTTTCTCACCCATCATTCAGTTTAATAAACACCCTTGAACTGTGATCACTTGTGTCTGTCTTTACTGTTGCCACCATGAGTTCCTTGCAGATGGCAAAAGCGGCTCTCCCAAACAACAGTTTCTTAAGGATAACAGAAGTGTCTCTTTCAAACAGGAGTTTCTTAAGGATGGCAAAAGTGTCTCTATCAAAGAACAGTCTCTTAAGGATGGCTTCCTGGTATACTCTCCTGCCAGGTATCTTTCTCCAATTTCTGTCAGTTAAATAAACGTGTATTCAGCATAAAAACCTTCAAGTACAAACACAGATATATATCTCCAATTTTAAAGTTCTTATTTAGAGTGGATTGCCTGGTATGCTCCCCTGCCAGGAATGCCTTTCTGAGGTCATGCAGATCCCCTGGTATACCTCTCTACTAGGTATCTTCCCCCAAATGTTCACTATCTGATGTACTCCTTTCACCAGGATTTCTTCTCTGAGTTTACTGTCTTTTTGTAAAGCACAGTTGTATCACTTCACTATGCTTATACTTCATTAGCATGTTCCAGCTTTCCCCACATTGATATATCATACATGGAGACTTGTTCAAGTTCTGTCCTTTCACTGTACATGGTTGGAATCCGCAGGATTCATCACATAATGCCTTGTGTGACAATTCTCGGAAACCAGCCTCCAATGTCCATGCTCGCCGCTTGGTTTGGCATCAATTTGCTCGGTTCCCTTGGAAGCTTGGTGCCCTGGGAGGGGGTGGTGGCGTTGGGCACACCTCACATGGTTTGCACTATTGATTGGTGCTACCTAACTAACCTGGTGAGTCCTGCTACCTGTGCTGGCCCTAGCTGCACATCCCCCGGGCAGCTGCCACAGGAAGACATGGGAGAATGCGGCAGACCCGTGCTCCATCGGAGGACCAGCCCGGCGGCCAGCACGGGCACTGCCATGACAGTTTGGGTGTGAAGCGGTGGAAGACCCGCCTCTCAGTTACAAGGAGCGCGTCCCGGTATCCCCATTGCCAATGCAATATCTTCCTATGGCGGGACACAGAAAGAGCCTCTGAGGGTATAAAAGACCTTCAGCATCAGAGGCCGATGCGTCTTAACGCTTCCTGTTGGCCTGGTCACCTGTTGTGTGCCTACTAGCATGTCTTCCTGTTTTCTGGCACTTTTTTGTCCTTCCTGCCCCTGGTATTATCCTGCTTCCCCTTGGGTTTCCGCTGGCCAGACCCTTATCCTGTGTCCTTTCCTCCCTTCCTACTCTTCACCTGCCTTAATACTGCCTTCTCGCCCAGACTTGTTGCCTTGCCTTTGATCCTCTTGCCTGGCTCCTCGCTTCTCCTGTTGTGCATTCTGCTGTGTCTTACCTGTTCCTGTCCTCCCTCTGCTTTGGAGTAGCACCATCTGAACTACAGCACTACTGGATCATCAATGCTACCACCTTTTTGGCTCCCCTGCCAGTGCCGCGCACTGTCCCTGTGCCACATAAATACGGTGGATGCCACCACTTGCCATAGGGAATTCTTCTAGGAACCCGTAAGAGAATACAATTCTCTGAGGTGTCCTTGTGGGTGTTTCCTGTGTCGCACACACCTTCATCTTCGCCACAGCAACACCACTGGTTCCCCAAAAGAGGAAGAGAACCACAGGTACAAGTATAAGAATGCCAGAGTCCTTGCCATTCACTCTTTTTACTGTACGCCTCACAAGTACCACTCAGTACCACTCAGTATGTAAGAGTTTTGCTAGGGGAATACATAGTGTGTTTACAGAAGTTACTTTTCTTCGGAGTTTTGTGGGAAAACAGGAGTGTGCAGATTTATTAGACAGCAAAAGGTGTTACCTGTGGAGAGTTGGGCTTTTACCACTGCTTTTTGGAATCTAAGTAAGTTCGATTTTTGATTTAAGTGTAGGAAGTTGGTTCAATATGGGGTTTAATAAGAGGAGGTTTAATAAGAGGAGTTTATGGTTGCATGGGAATCGAAACAATTGTGGTATTTGTAATGCAGTAACAGATTTTACATGGCTTATTTGGAAGTCAGTGGATGATACATGAGATGGAGAATTTGACTACCACTACCTGTGACTTTAAAATACAACATGCATTGGTGCATCTGTTGTTTTAGCTATGTTTTCAAATGAGTTGTTGGTATTCTACTGACTGCCCCCCCATGAAGATAAGAAACACATTGAAAAATTGAGATCCTAATTAAGATTAGTTCGCAATTTATATTTTAGTGGCAAATACATTAGAAGTTCAGGTTTGAGATACAGAGTTCTAAAAAAGGTTCTATACAAAATGTTTCAATATTTGTTTGCTGTTCTATAATATTAGAGACGTTGTAGAACATTTTCTCATGATGGAGGGCTGTTTAACCCAAAATGCGCAGAGAAGCAGTATACATCGAACAATGCTGCTTACATAGAAACATTGAAGTGAAGACGTGGAACGTATATTGAATTATATTTACATTGGCTTTATTATACTTTACTACAACAAGCTGCCTATTTGTTTACGGATGTTTGAACAAAATATGGGCATCAGAGTTATTCAATGTACTTGCTTGGAATTTGTTTAATCTAATTCATTATGCATGTCTACGCTGAATATATGTTGACTTCTCTTCCCTATATTAATTCATCCTCATAGGATGGACGCCAAGGTATTCTGCAAGTAGCTTCAAGTACTGTCTGTCTAAGGTAGAGCACTATCTGTCTTGATGGTGGATGCCATTTTATATTCAGCAAATATTATGTCCAGCGCAGGGATGACTAATTTTGCAGCTATCGAGGGGTTGACCTGAACATCTGGATAACTGGATAAGAGAATTCATCCAAAACAACTAATATACATACACCGGTATAAATGGGCTCAAAGAAGTCGACTTCGAGTCACACAATGTGTGCTACTGACCTATCCTGAGATTGTCTGCAATGGGATGAGGGCTGTGGTGTTTCTAGCATATGGATTACTCACTGGAACCAGTCTGGCTAGGCGTCTCTATTCCTGATTCACTGTTAGCATGGTGTGCACTGGGAGAAAGACCCTTTGCTTCCCCAGCACACGCGGCCTTGGGTGTGAGCTTCTCCACCCTTGGAGAGTTGCAGACACAAAACTATCAGGTTCGTTCTGGCATATAGGAAAATAGGGCAATGCTTGAATCAAAAATGCAAAATGCTAGTGTGGCCCAGTTTTTTTGGGTCTAAGTGTGCCATGTTTTTGGTCAATTTGGGCCAGTTCGATAATTTACTTCACTGTGCGGTTAGTAGTTTTGACCAGTGTTACTGAATAAATATTCTTTATATTGTACAATTTGCATCACATTTTATCAAAAACCTCACCCTTGAGTACTACTCAAACAGTTTGTCACAGAAGGTGTGAATTGTCATTTGCAACGTTGGGCCACTTTTTCATTGGTGCTCGAGACAATTGTATGCCTCAGTCCAACCCTGAAAACAATGCATCTGCAGGACTGCGGAATTCGCTGTGGGTTCCTTTGACCATTTAAGAAATTCCCTTTGGTATGCCGCTCTAGCTAGTAACAGTAGTGCTGCACTTGCTGCCTTCATTGATTACCTGGAAAGTTTCTCTCATAAAGGCAAGACCTTTCATTTCAGTGTTGGGGGTTTGGGTCCAGCTAAGTGGAACTTTAGACTCTCTCAATTGAGGAGAGGGAGTCTTTCCACTAGCATACAAATGGCTGTAATGGTCAAGATCAGAGCCGCGGGTGGATTGTACTGATGGGTCAATGGGGTGGGCAAGGCCTGGACCGTTATGGGTGCCTCGGGTTGAGGTAATGTGACTGTCCCCTGCCAGTGCCAAGCACCAGAGGCAAGTGACACAGCTTCTTGGATCAGTATCCTGGTATTTCTTAGAACCAGACAGGGGACTTGGTCATACGCATAATATTGCGCCCTTATAACTCTGGGTCTGGTGCGCAATACAAATAAACAAACAAACAAACAAATATGGGCTATGTTCCCGTGCTGTTCAGCCCTTTCAAGTTACATCACAATCAAAAAACAAGTATACTATTGTCCTATTGCTTCATTCTCACTTGTACAATGAGTAAAATGTAGGAGGCACCAATTTCTAACAACTCTTTCTCGAGGGCACATGTACAATGGGGATTGAATGGTGGGTAATAGATTACATTCCCGGAATCCCCTGAACTCTCATATCACATCACCCCCAAAACACACTAATCTCACCAAAGACACTTACAGTTTACACGAAAACACACCCCTGATGACCAAGGTTGCCCCATTATAATAACTATACATTAGTGATCTATTTGCATCAAAATGTCGATCTCAAATACTATGCCAAACATCTTTCGTTCGCAAAAGGAAGTTTTCTATCTGATTCTTAAATGTACGTTATTAAACATGTCAGTGCCTTAATATGCTGACATGATATACACCAAATAGCAGACAGAAGTTAAAATTAGACAACAACTGACACTGACACTGTTATGTTCATGTAGCAATGCAAGCAGGAGACCTATAACATCAACATCCTAATCCCTCATTAAGGCATATTAGCGCCCTCTGGGTGCAGCAACCAATCAGTATGCTCCAAACCCAAGCTGAATCTACCAATGCAAGCCAGTGTTCGGAGCAACCCGAGTGGTCAATGCACCCGGCAGTGCTGTGTTCCCACCTCCCCTGCCTACCACGCCCTAATCCAAGCTCCTCCCCAAATTTTACTCTTCCAGCCCCCAGAAAATCTCCTTATCTTCCTCTTGAGGGCTCCTCCGTCCCGGCCGCACGGCTTCCTGATGAAACCATGGAAATGGAAGAGGGGCATCACTGCCTGACTCTCCCCGGCCGCTGCTATGAATGAAGCAGTGCAGGTGTTTAAAAAAAAATTGCTATTAGCACCTCGGGAGTTTCCCTTGTAGTGCTACGTTCTGCGGGCTACACCGTTCCGGTAGCGGCACCGGGGCCCGGTGCTAGAGCCCTTGCTCCGCTCAGGCCTCTAAATGGGGCCCCGGGCCGTTACCAGCTGTTGTAGCCCGTAGAATATGGGATTATTGCTAAAATATTGAACAGACTCAGACATTCTGGAACGCAAATCCACTGTGTGTACTACGATCTTTCTTCTGTATGCTTTTTTATGGCCTGTTAAATTGCTGAGTGAATAAGAAGACATCTTATAAGTGCAAATTCTCTCTTGAGCTCGAACAATAAGTGATGATAATTTCTTCATTATTGAGTGCAAATAACCATTAGTCATAGGTGCTTAAATCATATTGATTTTATTACTGAAAAGTATCAACATGTTTCCTGAAACATGCGCTTTCCCAGGGCTATTAAGGTTGTTTTTAAGACTATAATAGTTCTGTCTTGATGGAGGCCAGAATCTGAGTAACCCAAATAGGGGGGTAAAATATGTCCTCTTGCTGCGTCTTTCAGCTGCAGAGTTTGTGAGGTTGTCCATGGCAGTGGATGTTTACATCAATAACAGATCCAGCAAAGAGCCAAAGCACGGATCCAACGCCCGGGGAAAATACATGGGAAAGACCTCACCGACTGTGCAGCTGAAAACCACAATATATTTCATGGTATCATACAAAAATGTCGCCCTCATTTGTGCGCCCACACAGTCAGTCCGACTTTGGAGACGCACAAAATGAGGGTGACATTCACTGCGCCCAAGCAGAGCGGGGGTTTCGGGGGTGTCCCCCACACTTCCTGGGTGCAGTAATGGAGGCCAGGGGTTGCGGGGGTGACCCCCGCTTACCCTTTCGGAAAGCGGGGGACACGCAAAAAAAAAGAAAAAAAAAAGCACCCTGCGGTGTCAGCTCCAACCCACGTTAGTGGGAAGAGCTGACACCGCAGGGATCACAGAGTTCGGGCGGCACACGCAGAAGTGTGCCGCCCTAAAGGTAAGTGGGGTGAGGGGGTAATGCAGGCCAGGGGAAGCGGGAACACCAGCTGCACACATACCCAGTGCTCACACGCACCTTTGCCTCTCTCTACTCTCTCTACTGACTTGAACTTCGGTTCCCGAGGGCGTTCAACCTACCAGCGCCTTGAGACCATACCAATGGTACATAAGGCGCTATATAAATGCAAAATAACATAACATAACATATTATCACTGCGCCGCGTCGTAACTGCCGTCGGCATTTACGGCGTCGCAGTTGCGGGCGGCGCAGTGATCACGTAGATCCTATTTCATCCGTGAGTAGTGGGTTACTGACACACTCACTACCACCAAATGTTGACTGCTGTATTCTTAAAAAACAAAATTACTGGCTGTGAGAAATACTTGCTACTAAGAAACAGATGCCAGACACTTTTCAATAACAAAATCACCATAAATAAATCACACATGCTTCACATATATTTGAATCCCATGATGAAAAATCAAATTTCAACAAATGGCCAAACTTGAGAGAGGAATTTGCATTTATCTGACTTAGACATTCCCAGATGGATAAAACATTTAAAATCTGAATGGACATCTCCAGTGCCACCGCATAGAAATAAGTATCTTCTGCTAAGCCACGTAAAATACTTGCTTGCTCTACATTTGTGCCACTAACATCTTCCAATGCCTCCTTAATAATTAAGTAAATTAAATTCAACAGATACATCTGTGCAGATCAATATTTGTGTAGCTCTTCCAGTACACCCTGTCGTAATTTATATTTTCCACCACAACCCTCCTTGACTAATAGAGACTGTAACCAAAGGACCATACAGGAAGATCAGGAGACAAAAGCAGAGGAAATCGATGCAGAGCAATGTGTCCCTGCAGAAGTCTCCCTTATATAGATTGCTGCTTTGTGTATGTGTGGTGGCGAAACAAATCCTGTAAATATAGCACTGCAACATGCGTAGAGCTTGCCGTGTGCAATAGCTCCACAGGATCCACATGGCCAGACAACATAATGAAGCAGCATCTGGCATTCATGACCTTAATAGACAGAGGGGGTAGGGAACAGATGCCCTGATCCCCTGGAGTGTGGTGAACATGGGCTGGAATGCAACGCTTCTCTGAGAGGTGTTGATGAAGAAGCCATCACAAAGGGGAGCTGGTTAATGGTAAGGCAGCCCATGTGCGGTCACCTGGAATGGATCTGGATTGTGTAGGATGGGTCCACAATGTACTCACTGGTGCCCAGACTTGGCAGTACCCACATATAACAGTGTCAGTATCAGCCCTGTAGCTGAGGAGCATCCTTAACCCATGAAGGTTAGCCCGTAACTCTAGGCCAGGCTACCCTCCAAAGGTTACAAATGGACAAAAGGTCTTTGCAAGGGTACATTGTGGTATCAAGTTCTCTCTTCCCAGCTCCAAAGGCTGCCAGCGCCCCAATGCTCTTATTTGCCACATCTTAAAAGGATGAAGGTTGATATCTCAGCAACTCATTGGTTTAGTGACAACAAATCCATGGTTAAGATTCAACCAGCCCACATTTGAATAATTTGCTAAATACATGCCGAATGCTTTGTAGTATTTGGGTACTGATGTGTCAACTAAACCAACACGAATGGTAAATATATACGGAATGCTTTATACACCAAGAGAGGTGTGCTGTACGGATCATTGCACTATCATACAAGATTATTTACAAAATGCCATAGTGCTGTTCAGTTTTTATAAATGATAAGGGTACCGTGAGCTGACAACTATGGCATTCCCATGAATAATTAATGGTGGGCCTCTATCAGTTCGAGCGCCAAAGCCATTTTACACCTATTATAGCAGACCATTGTCAGATCCACTGTTGGAGAAATAACAGGAATAGATGTCAGAGTTGATCCGTCCATGGGATGAACTGCTTCAGGTTTTTGTTTATAGATCCTCCATCTTGCAGACAAAAGCCATGTCCATGAATTTGTTTGTGGCTCCAGAGCCAAGATTCATGGCAACTTGTTTGAGTTCCCAGTATTCTAGGACATATAATAACATGGCCTCAAACAACTTCATTCATGGTAAGCCAAAAATTGGGATCCCATGGAAGAAAGACTCCCAACAATGCGTCCCCTTAGATTTGGGTCTGGGTATTTAGTCAGTCTTACTTTGTTTGACACATAAGCCATTTCAAACAACAGATAAAACAATAATACACAACATTCAAAACATTCTTAATATGATAAAAAAGCTTAAAATGTAGAACACAATAGTTTAATACAAAATGATGAAGGAAGAGAAGGTAAACAAGCAAGATAGCAAGTAGAGCAACCTTCCCAGTCCTTCTATTAAGGCTTCTGGCAGATAGGAGATATTTCTGCAGCCTTCACACCTCCAAAGAGAGGTACCAATGGTTTAACCACCAACGGACTTGCTGTCATATAGGCCCAGACAAAGACCTCTTTCAGGTAAGTAATGTTAGCTTTCCTCAAGAGGGCCCTAAACATATTGCACCCAAGTCAGCTATACTACATGTAGAGGAAGTGAAAATGATCCACAGACTCCAGGCCTAGGCCACACGAGCACAGGCACTCACTTGGATTGATCCTGGCCCCTTTTATGTTGTTCAATTTCGGAAGAGACCACAAAGACAGAATGCATTTACCTGTCACGCATGGCACTTCAAAACAAAATACAAACTTAGCCTAACATTAGACCAGTTGGACTCAAGTCTGGCTACAGTAATCGGTACAACGTTCGTTCATTGGCAGAGATTTTTGCAGCTGATTTTTGGCCGAAAAAAAGTAATTGTAAAATAAAGGGGGGGGGGGAGGTTGGTGGGGTTAAGGGATATAAGGGTAGGGGTGTGGGGAAGAGGTAGTAATAAATCAAAAGGATGGATCGGGGAAGTGGGGAACCCCCCCCCCCAATTAAAAAAATTATGATAAATGTTTTGGGCCAAAGATCAGCAGCAAAAAACTCTGCGAAAAGAATCCTGCCAATGGAGTGATATGGAACCCAGAATGACATGAGACAAAAATCAGGGACCTGCATAATAACTTAAACCTCACAGGCTACAACCCAAGAAGTCTGCATATATTTTTTTAAAGTAGTGTAAATGAGTAAAGTTTCATTAGAGTTCACTTAAGTCCCACTAGGCTACATAGATAGTTGGGACTGACAGCTAAGGCACCTCAAAGTATTTCTGTCCAGGGTAAAAAGAGACTAGAGGAAGAGATGTTCACGCTAAAACTTGCTTACTAATATATGAAATTCAAACCATTTGCATAATGTTACAAATTGTTTAAGTTGACAGGTACTACAAAGGAATGCTGCACACATAACCATATGATGCTTGTGTATGACTGTATTGTTCCATGTCATGTTTTTATTGTTAAGTGTAATTAATTAAAATATGTATCAAACGTGGCCAACAAAAATATTCTATTATATAATCAATAATTTCATATATGATGGATCTCATCAATGACGTGGAGTTTGATGTCATTAGTGACACCATCAGTGATGTCATCACTGATGTCATGTATGATGTAGTTAGTGATGTCATCTGTGATATCATCATTGTGGTCATATGCTGCGCAACAGGGGGCGCACAATTACAGTGGACTCGCTTCAAATGCAAGTGCTGTGTTTGAAGGGTTTCACTGCGTTAAATCTGATCACCTTAACTCTCTTAACAAATGTTTTTTCACTGAATTTCAAAGGATTTGTCGCTATGTGTTTTCACGTTTAATCTGATCACCTTAACTCTCTCAACTAACATTTTTCATGAAATTTCAAGGGTTTTGTTATACTATAATTCCTTTTCGTTGCAGTACTTGTTGCATCAATACGTTTCTTTTGGGCCCATTAGCCATGGCCTTCAGTCATGGCCTTCGTCTTTGGCCACTGTACTTGTTGCACAAATACATTTTTTTGGGGCCCACTAACCGCGCTGTGGTCACGGTACATGTTGCTCCAATAGCTACCCTTTGGGCCCAATAGCAATAGCCATAGCCTTCAGCCATGGCCAGTGGCCACAGCATTTGGCCGTGGACACTGTACATGTTGCACCAATAGGTTTCTTGGGGCCCACTAGCCATGAGCTATCTTGAGCTCCAAAAGTCCTCTTTTTAGGGGCTGTGTGGGCGAGGACAGGGGAATGCAAAAACCTATGAAGTCCCACAAAACAGCTTCCTTTCCCTTCTGCTCAGAGCGAGAAATTACAGATGCACATACATTTTGTCATGATCACCCCCTAACTCGAGATCTATAAAGATATAAACAACAAGTTTGGCACTACTTTGTTTAGAAAAACAACAGATAAGAACACTTTACTGTCGTTTGAGAGTTTCCATCCTCAGTCCTTGCGACAAAACTTACCCTTTGGTTAGTATTTACGCATTAGAAGAAACTGTACCCATAGGGAGGATTTTGATGCCAATAGCAAGGCTTTATCAGCCAGACTGCATGCAAGAGGTTACCCACCATTCATTGTGCGTAGGTCGATGAAAAGGGCTAAGAACACTCAAAGACTATATTGCCTCGTTCCACAACCTCGAGTTGCAGAAGATAAGATCACATGTGTCTCCACATTCTCACCTATCAGCAACGATTTGCATAGGTGTATTCTTAGACACTGAAATATCATCAACACCGATGACTTTTCGATCAGCAAACCTCATTTTGCGTTCCGCGCATGCCCAATCTGAAAGATACATTGGTGCATACTTATAGGACATCGAAAGAGGACAGCCCCTTGACTCAGCCCACATTGTGGCACTTACTGCCGGTAGTGGGCCATTTTGTATTTGGCAAATGCTCGGTATGTAAATTAACATCGAACATGAAACATGTGGATCTGAAAGGGAGGAAGTGGGAGCTTAAAAACTTTACTGCAACTCTAAATGGGTAGTATATAGTATAAGGTGCCCCTGTGGACTGTTGTACATTGGCAAGACGAAGAGGCCTATTCGTCAGAGGATCTGCGAGCACAGATCATGTGTGAAAAATCAAGTACCAGACAAACCCTCAGTAGCACATTTTAAGGGTGCTCACCACAAGGTGGATGATATCTACTGGTTTATCATTGAAATAATACTTCCCCAACCAAGAGGAGGTAACAGAGACCTCAAACTCAGACAAACTGAACAGAAATGGATTTATTCATTAGATACCGTAAAAAATGGTTTGAATATTTCCATAGAATGGGCCTTATTTATTCATCACAAAAAATAATAGGCTACACCAAATAGAGGCAATGCATGAGACGCCACGTAGTTTTGAGGAGGTAGAGCCCGACGAGATATCTGAAAGTGCGTTCCACGTAGAGAAGCTCTAGTAGACACAAGAGTTTTTCAGTAGATGAGGGTCCTTTCAACACTGTACTTTCTCTAAGCAGAGCGCCATATTTGGGACAGGCGTAGGCAGGGCTGCGTGAGACTGTGGCATAGAAGTAGCCCTGAATAATGGTCGGTGGTCAGTCAAAATCTCGAAAACAAAATCTCGAATGACAAAAAGCCCGAAACAAAAATCTCGAAAAAAAAAATATCGAATTTTTTATTTATTTATTTATATATGTTTTTGGGGTCAGGTAAGTAAAAAAAGGGGTAAAATAAAAAAAATGAAAAAAAGGTGGATTGGGGGGGAACCCCCCCATTTTGAAAAAAAACACATTGAAAAAAAAATTCGATATTTTTTTTTTCGACCTTTTGTATTCGAGATTTTGGTTTTCGAGATTTTTTAATTCGGTATTATCACTATGAACCATAATGGTCACATTTGTAATAATCAGGCATGTGGCCGTAATCCGTAGGAACTTGTGAGTTGTCGAAAACACACATAGTTTCATACACAACACGGCAGGAGAACCCATTCCAAGATGGCGCACGTCAATTGCCAGTGAGATGGGTTCCGATCACATGACAATGAAACGCACGCAGACGCGAGCGTCTCACGTGACCGATGATCCTCAGCCATTTAACAACAACCCCACAGCCCCGTGAGGTAAGAACTGTAAACGGGACGATAGACTGATCTTTTTTGGTCTAGTGACCGTAATTCTGACCCTTCCATTCTCTGCCCTATTAGGGGAGCGTCCACACGTTGGGACGCGTATGACTAACTTAAAGAAGTGCGATCGAAAATGAAGGGCTTCATACACGGTGCAACACACCCGGGGGTCACCTAAAAATGGTAAGCTTGACAGAAGAAAGGAGACATGAGTGTGAAATTAACGCGTGGGTTTGCCACAATTATAGAAACACACGGATATTTGTTGTTTTTCAGAATGGAGTGAGTAAAGGCGATACATAGACAACATTGCCTCTCTCCGGGTCACGATCAAGAGGGACGTCCTACAGCCCTTGTAGCAAGTACCATTCGGGTGGACTCAAACAGAATGAGCCAATAATAGGTAAGCACTTTCTAAGTGCTTGAATACGTAAAAGAACTTTTTCTGATAGGGAATGCCCCCCCCCTGTGTTTGTAATAGACTACATCTACCCATAGATGTTAAAGAAATATGGTCGGTAAAATGAGACTTGGCTAGGATTCTACATTTTTGAATATAGAACAGATTGTGGGGTGAATGGTTGTAATTGTGAAACTTGCAATAAGACTGTCCACAAAGAGATTAGGACATGCCACGTGTTGATATATTACATGTTGAGAAACTAGATGTTAGTGGTGAATAATGATGTCACGATGAAATATATTTCCTCTGCTAAATATTGCAAATAGAGATGAAGTTGCTACGGATGCAATGCATGACTTGTTATGTTTAGAGTGATAAAACCATGTTGTTTAGACCAAATGTTTGTTTGTTTTTTTTAGAAATACTGGAACTATGACTGTTGATACGTGACAACCAGAGAAAACACAACTAAGGCTAAGTGCCATGAAGACAGCACCAGCAGGATATATAATGTTGATTGATTCATGTACATATTTTCGCAATTGGGATCGATGCTGGTTCTAGAAACACATGTATATAGTGTTGGCACAGTCTCTTGCCCGTACAGATCAGGAGGGGCAAGAGTAACATCAGTGGTGGTCAATATAAACACTCTATAGTGAGGTATAGAAAAGGTTTTGAAGTGTTTACCTTGACTTCAGGTAGACAATACACACACACGTGGAAATGAGTTTCAGATTGTGTGTGGTCCTTTATGTGGAGTCTTTTTAAAGGAAGATATTGTTAAGTGTAAATGTATTCTTTTGATGGTAATTAAAATATGTATATTTTTGATAATCACATGGTTATTCGCCCCTTTTTTGGTTAGGGGGTGATCATGACAAAATGTATGTGCATCTATAATTTCTCGCTCTGAGCAGAAGGGAAAGGAAGCTGTTTTGTGGGACTTCATAGGTTTTTGCAGCCCACTAGCCATGACCAGAAATTGTAATGGTGACAAGTGATCTGTTAATTGTCTTATGATCAGTGAATCTTTCTACAACTTGTGGAACAAATAGTACATCAAATGTTATCAATATGCTTTTGGATGAGGGTAGTTGCACAATCAGACCACTGGAATGGTTAAAACTTAATGCCAAATCTAATCTATAGTTTTTATGACAACCCAGAATAGATATATGTCAGATTAAGGCAGTATTACGAATACCACATTACAACAACATTTTAGTTAATTGTAGTGGAAAGTAAGGCTCACAGCCCATTAGATCTAATTGGCAGTTATTATTACCATATGTTTACTTATCTGAATATCAAATGGTTAGGTTGTTAGAAAACAATTTATGCTACTGGTGAACATGGTGAATCTGATAGCTTATATAACAAACCCAAATGAATAACTATATGCCAATGTGTTAGTATATTTATCATTTATTGTTATTGCCTTTAATAATGACACTAACATTATGAACTTTAGAACTATAATTAACGCAAGATTTGCCATTTACTGCAGCATGCATGTTAATGTGCACATATTATAATGACGACAGTTACTAGAGCAATTGGGTTGGATGTCAAATCGTGTGCTGGTGAGATTAGAATAAAGTCCCAAATATATAGCTTCCATATTTTAAATACTGTCACCAGTTATGGCACTAACAAAATGAACTGACTCCAAGAAAAGCGATTAGCGCAAGATTTTCATGTAATGCAGTGCGTCCGTTAATGTTTAGATATGTTAAGTGATGGCGGTGACGTCACGCGCACAATGCGTGTGATGTCACCGCCACTATATAAACAAGAATGAAAATGGCGGCTGCAAGGAAACAACACGCGGCCTGCCGGGGTTGATTCCTCACCACACACCTTACTCCAAACTAGTTATATGACTGGAATTTATTCCATTATCGGTAAAACATCATTTCTAACTGGTTATTTGGATAGATGATAAATGCTATCATAAATATAAAGAACGAGGGGTTGGAGAAGCTCCACTTGACTGCATTAACAATATGTTTGCTTAACTGTCTAGATGCTGTTCAACTAAGGAGCCAGTTGCCTAACATTGGGAACATCGAAATCAAAACATATGCAAGTGGACTTCCCAAAGGGAATAAGGGGTGAGACTTGTTTTCTAACATTAAAGCAGCATGATAGGGTGCAAGCCCGAGTTATCAACATTGATCTGCTGACACTAACTTTGGTTATACCCAAATAGGGACAATATAACTTCATACTGAATCGCAGGGATCTGATAAGAGTAAAGAATAGGGTGAGTGTAATGACACTATGTACCAAACGTATTCTAATAGGTATACTAAGAGCATGTTTAAAGACGGTGCGACACACACAATATCAGAAGTGGCACAAAATGATCATTGGGAATACCACAGAGGGAAGCTACATTTACTATTGTTAACACAATCATGAATTGCTTTCACTTGAATTTGAGTGACCAACTCCTCCCCAATTTAAATTAATTGTTAAAATGGTTAATTATTATTATTATTATTATTATTATTATTATTATTATTATTATTATTATTATTATTATTATTATTAATGTTTCAGGTTTACATTACTCAAATTTGTAAGTTCATTCCATTTCAGCGTATCTTTGAATAGTTCGGTCTATGTCATGTTCAATTTCTCAAGATATCTGATCGTAGTCAAATTCAGAGATACGTGTTCCGCATTTATAATAAAATTCCACATTTCTTTTTGGGTCAAGGATCTATATTCTTTAAAAAATCTTTGATAAAATTCAATGCGTAGCTCGCATAAATTCTAGCAATATACTACCACATGTTCAAGAGTTTCTGTTTAGTTTTTAACATTACAGTATCGACAATTACAATTGAGCACCTCTTCTTTATGTCGAAGTGCTTGCAAGGATCTGGTAGGCCAGAGATTAATCTTGGCTTAATACAACTGATCAGGATATTTACGTAGATATTTGGTTGGATATTTCTTTGAGCTTTTTAGGCAGGAAACTTGCTTCTTTGCATATTTTATAGCTTTTACATTTCTTTTGAGTATTAATCCAATCAGTGTCCCATAATTTTGTTTTAGCATGATCAGAGCTATTAATTAGAGTGCTTTCGTCAATATCTGCATCTCTCATGATCACTTGGCAGTATTCACTCCATTGACTCAGGCTTGGTGTTGATTATTCTGTATGGTTTTTGCAATAATCGGTATCAAGGATTGTACATGCTCTTCTTGTCTTAGATGTTTTCTATATAGACATATTGTATTGCACCAAACATAGGCTTTAAGCGATGTTAGTCAAAGTTCATATCGGATAATCAGTATGTGGAAGCTTTTTGGTACTGGAAGTAATGTATGCCTTCGATTCTGTCCCAATCCGGTTGACATTGAGGTAGTTTAGCTTGAGCACCGTATGTTAAAGTCGGTACTACTTTCTGAATATAATAGATCAGTACTGGAATATATGAGTATTTCCCATATTTCATATGAATTATTTTCCCTTGAGAGCTCAGAGATTGGACTCTGAGCGTCTGTTTGGTTATTATTTATATTGACGCCCAGGTATTTGTATTCGTCAGACACCATTATTTGTGTTTTTTCTTAGGCCAATTTAAATTCCGCTATTTGGTGTTTACCATTTTTATTCGTTTTTCTCATGATGTTCGATTTTCAGATATTAATCTCCAGTTGGTTAGCAGTTGCATAGTTGTTAGGAGCCGTCAGTTGTCGCTGTGGGCCGATGGGAGTCTGGTCTATGAGAACCAGATCATCAGCGTACAATAACCATGCAACAAAATGTGTTCCTAATTCTGGTGGAAATGATCTCACAGATTGCATGTTGGTTAATGTATTCACAAGGTGGATTGATGACTTCATTGACGGAGATGAGCTAATGTTGCTTCATGGAATTGAGTTTATTTATTACTAATGTATGCTTTTCTTTTACATTTCGTTTTTTTTCTTCCCCCTTTTGTTATTTTGGACCCTCCTTTGTCTGGCTTTTGCATTTAACTTTACCACTAAAGTTTGATATTGGTAATCAACCAATGTGATGTCTTATATTATGATCACATCATTATGATGGTGAATAACCATGGACACATGGATATTGGTTTTTGGTCATGGCTTGACTACTGTTCATCTCTCATTTCTGTAATTAGTATATGTATTTAATGTTATTTGTTTTACACAATTACTGATATGGGTGTGATGGAAATTAATTGATTCACATGGTTTTATTAACAACGTTAATGTCATAGAAATTTGGATATAAGCATTTTGCATTATGCGCAGTTGTAAGCCTTGAAGACGACCAGTGGTCGAAACATGTGTCGGCTGAGCGCAATGAATAAATATTCAATATAAGAACGTTCATGGAATTATTTCTCATAACTGTAACTTAAGAAAAGCGCACAACTCTAGGAAGCAAATAATCTATAGTTTCACCTTAAAGAGTCTGCGGGCTGAGTCTCTGCAGTTATCTACTTGCTAACAATAACACAGTGTATTACATTTTACATACCTAAGCGCGCCAGCTATCCAGTTAGCCCTTAACTTGTGTACCTATGCGCTTGATGCTGTGATCTGTGAGTGATCTGTAGGTTGCAGGTTTGAATCCTGGCAAGGTTGACTGAGCCTTTCATGCTTCTCTCGATAAAATGAGCACCAATTTTGACTGGGTGATAATATTTGTATATAGAAAATGTTCTATTTAAATCGTTTTGGATTAAAACGCTATATAAATGACAAGTGATTTTTCATTATTATATATATATTTGTAATGTATGTTTTAATGTGCTATAGAATACTATATTTTTGTAAGTAATATATGTGATACAGTCATTATGAATTAGAATAAAGTCTATTTTGAACTGTAGATCCTGCTGTATGTCCTTTGACGAACGATTATATTGTGGCTTTTGTTCTTATTTTATATCATATGTCTTATACCTGTGTCTAAGTAACCCAAGTTGTTGTACTATTTGAAGTCTTTTGTGAGTTTGGTGGATGATAAATTCAATGGCAGTGCTTGAAAGTGATATGTTTTTTTCCGGTGGGGAACTTGTTGTAAGATTTGTCTGGTTGCTTAGGCACTTCTTGTTTTCATTGAGCGCTCTTGCTTCTACTGGGTTCACTTGTAGTAGATATTCAAGTGATTCTTGACTGGCCAGGCAGTCCATAGTTGCTGCATTTGCTGCTTGTA
Source organism: Ambystoma mexicanum (assembly GCF_040938575.1). NCBI lineage: Eukaryota > Metazoa > Chordata > Amphibia > Caudata > Ambystomatidae > Ambystoma > Ambystoma mexicanum. The sequence goes on along the minus strand of NC_090927.1, from coordinate 1,173,283,640 downwards.
CATAATGTTCAAATCATTTTCTCCAAAGTTTTCCTGGTACTGGCAGTTCTCTAGGTGATACCAGAAAGACATTTGGATGTGGTAGCCTCTTCATTTCTATTTCTTCTGCTGTGGTATTATTGTCCTTAGTGTGCCCTGCTGCCTCTAATGCATTTTGTGCCTGAACTTTTCCCCAGTGCCACCTGGCGTCTCCTGCACTCTTATTCATTCCCACCAGGGCGGGTAGAGCTGAATGTGTTTTGAGTTTGCTGTGTCTTATGTTAAGGGCCTTGTCTGTGCTTCCAATATCTGTGTATCAGACTGCAGTTTCTTTTATATTTTTATTTTTTTACCCCTTTTTCTTCAATGGCCCCTTCCTGCAGCCACCGTTACCACACTGTGCATCCGGTGTAATGTGTAAGTGGGCGGGATAGGTGGTGTTCTACGTGACATCATTGAATATGGTGATGCCACAGAGACAGATGACGAGACAATAACAAAATGATTCAATACGTTTAAGCAACTTTTAAGCTACACTACCAACTTCTGAGACTGAACCATAGAAGTTAAGAGTGGCAGAAGTCAATCCCAATAAACAGACATACAGGAGAATACCCTTAGTAGGGTGCTAGTACGACGACTCCCTGAATATTGGCCCAAGACAGATGGGGAAGAAACAGACTGTCATCCACAAACATGGCCCAGGAAATCCAGCTGTTGTCCAAAGAATGGCATTGCACTGAAAGCTCTCAGGGGAAAGATTCGAGAACGGAAAGGGCCATTTGTCACCATCATCTCTGACACGGAGGTCTGAAGGACTGAAGAGACTTGGAGCTGCCTTTTAATTGCCTTAAGTGATTACAATGAGAGGAGGTTCCACAGCACTGACCAGTCGCAGGCATTATATATTGTGTGGGTGTTTGGTGCTTCACTATTTTTTGATGGGTTATCTTAGAGAGGAGGTGTTATCTAGTGCATACATGTCGTGGGGTGCGGTTGTAGGTGAAACAGGCTTTAAAAGGGCATCCCACTTCCCCTCACTGGTTCTGCTTATGGGCTAGGCAGATTTTTTTTTGCATAGATAGCCACATGCAGTGAATACCGTTAGCACACAAATTTGGGGTTGAACCACTGCGCAAGCAATATTACTTAAGCAATATGACCCTTGCGGCAGGGGCATTACCGACTCAGGTAATGCCCTGGGACCCATAGTTAAAGGAAAGAAACGACCAAGAAAATGGCCGCCGGGTAAGGGAAAATGGAGTCCGTTTTCCCTTTCCATGGCGGCCATCAGGAGCGGACGCGCTGGGAAGAGAATTGTTCCCAGCGCGTCCGGACCCAAAAAAAATAAAGAAGCAGAAGGTAAGTGGGGTTGGGAGGGCGGTAGGGAGGGGGAAAAAAAAAAGCTTACCTGAGTCCCCGGCAGGGGGCGAAGGCAGCCTATCGGCCGTGGGGAGGCTCGGAGCGGGGATGGCCCCGCTTCGAGCAACCTCATTGGCTGAGGGGCTGCCACGCCCCCCCCACCGAGGACAAGGCAGTTGGAATCCCGGCCGAGAATCGAAGGATTCTCGGCCAGGTAAGGACCCGGCGAGAGCCAATCAGAATGCGTGTTGCATTCTGCTTGACTCTCGCCGGGTACTAATATTCTTTATAAAACATGTTCCTTACATGTTTAGAAAAAATACAGCACCATTGGAAGAACACATCTGAATAGAACAAAGTCAATTTGATCCAGATAAATATGGGGCAGAACACAAACTTGTCACAACAGTGTATATTGGTGTACTATAGCTCGGTGGCAACACGCAGTCTTGGAAGCAAGACAACGCAGAGCAACACAGCTTCGAATCCCGGGTCCGCTTAGAAACCTCTTTGGTATTAAGTGAGTTATAAAAAAAGAATTATAATTACAGTTCAAAACACATTTTTTTACAGTAATAGAACACATTATCATTGACGTTGGGTTTTCATTTTGTTTCAAAATGACAATATATGCACAATAGAAGTTCAGCAAAAGTTTCCAATGCAGTGTCCCATTCATAAATCAAAAATCAATGAACAGAGTGTCCCATTTTAATTACCGTTAACACATGCAGTAAGTAATCCGGGATGTCCCCCTTATTATAGGTACACCAACATTCAGGAGGTCACAGATGTGCAGGTGAAGAAATCATGCATGCAGTATTTCAGAAAATCTGCATGTAGTATTTCAAAAGTGTATTTAATTCTTTTCCACCTTCATCTCAATGATGGACATTGATTGGGTACTGCAGAGGATCATACTGCTACGTACCATTTTTAATGACGCACTAAAGAGGCACGCACCTCTTGAGTGGAGGTACACATTTGAGTATTTTCCATGAGGTAATTCATCCCATAATCAAGTGCTACTTCCAGAGCATACTGCACATTCTGTAATGACAGACGGTAAATATTGGCTATGTATGCAGCTACTGGCTGTTTTTACCTTTATCACCAATCTCATAATTTAAATCGTTGTGTGATCGTGGGTAAACTGCATTATATCTGCATGCCTCATTTATCTTATCGGGAAAAGCTAGTAGAACTTAGAAAAAGGTTATTAGAGCCTATATAAATGTCTAAAAAGAAAGAAATAGGAAAAGACAAATTAGGAGAAAGAGAGAAAGAAAGAAAGAAAGAAAGAAAGAAAGAAAGAAAGAAAGAAAGAAAGAAAGAAAGAAAGAAAGAAAGAAAGAAAGAAAGAAAGAAAGAAAGAAAGAAGAGCAGGGGCAAGGTGGTGATGCCAAGAGAACAATACATAGCTAATGAGAGAGCAAGACAGAAAGGGAGAGAGTGAAATAAAAAATGATTGGGTTTGGATGTGGGAGTATAAGAGAGAAATCCCGCTAATGAGAGAGTGGGGTAGCGAGGGAAAAAGAGCAAGAGAGAACGAGACAAAGATTGAGAGAGAGAAATTACTTTGTGAACAGTTGATTAGTAAAGAAAAGTGGAGAGAGAGAATGAGAAAAAGTGACAGGGGAGTGCAATAGAAATGTATAGTGTGATATGCAAAAGGAGAGCTAAAGATAGCATTAACATAACAAAGTAGAATACCTCTCAAAGTAACACCTTTTGATATTAAAAACAGTGTTTTATGACTTATTTAAATGATGATACATACAGCTTTCCGTCACATGATGGCCACACATGATAGCCACAAGAACAAAACTTCATTAAAAATGTAATTGAAACATTTCTTACAAAATTCATTCGTGTCTATATTCACATAAACACAGAAACCATACTGTCATTTCACGTGGTCAAGCAACACACACTCAGGCAAAAATGATTGGCTTTGCCAAAGCTTTTTTCAATGTTACTGCAGTGAGCAATAGGCCCTATCTTAATAAAGGAAATAACATTTTGCCTCGATTTTCTACAAACAAACTGAGCCACGGATCACACATGAAAATTTAACAGCAAGGAAGGGACAGATATCTGAGTCCATCAAGCAAGGCTCCGCTCACGAGAGGATGGGAAGAGATGCTCTAATAGAATTGGTAAAATATGACAGTATCAAAATAAGGGCCATTGCATCTCTCAAGGCTCCAGGGACTGATGTATGCGAATGTGCAGACTGGGGCCCCCTAGGTTACGTTGGATCAACCGCCATGTAGAAGCTATTCTGAAATTCCCAAAGTCCTGGACGAATTGTGTGGTTGCTCCCTTAGTAAGAGTGGAATACCTCCTTCAAAAATGTAATTCAGATGAAAGGATGTAACCAGCAAAATGTTTAGCCAATATATTTTCAATAAACAGGATGGGCTGAAAGAAGAACACATGCAGTCTGCAGTCCAACGACCATTTAGAATTGGGCTATCGATGTCTGACAAAGAAAATCAGGGCTCGTGAATCCCATTGTAAGAAATGGTTAGCTAAAAGAGAAATGCCCAATCAAGTTGAGAATTACTTTAGGGTGCCTTGTGAAATATTTGCCTTTTTACCCGTACAACACCAATTCCTAGAAATCCTTCAGTGAACAGCCAAAGACACCCCTAAATTAGGATATTAATCAATCCCTCTGCTTTTTTTCTGTGTTAGATTGTATCCTTCAAGGTGGGACCCCTACAATAATCATTCAACAGTCTGTGGCTAGAGTAAAGGGGTACTGCTGTGATGACCTGAGCATCGGAGAGAAAGTAAAGTCAAGCCCAAGATCATGGCGACAAGTGAGAAACACAGTCAGACGTCACACAAAAATCCTACAAAGGACAAAGTTACAAAAAAATCCAAGCTTTCATTATTGAGGCCTACACCTTTACCTTCACGCCAAGTACCAAACTGGAAACTGCATATGGCGGGATCAAGCAGAGCGGTAATACTTGGATTGAGTGAGGTCTCTCGATGTTTTGAAAAAGTGTGCAACTCGCATACTGTATACAATATTAGATCTCTGATGCTAAAATAATCAGTATTATGCTCGGTGGAGAAGAAATGTACGGGCTACTAAGGAACACCAACAATCTATATACGGTATAGTAAAGCTTAGGATAAAGGCTCTACTTCCGCCCAGCTGCCGGCAAAGTCCAGATTCATCCCATAAATATTCAACGGTGGCACTGTGCATTAGCTGTACGATTAAAAGTGGAAGATCACAGATAAGCGATCTCACTACGACCAAAGACCACATAAACCTCCTACAAAGGCACATATGCCGGCAGTAGCTTTCTTCTGGGCACAATAAAAGTGATCCAGAGTCTTTCAACCATCTCTGAAGAGTGAGCCCACAAACAAGTCCCTCATGATTCATCCCTCAACTGCGCGAACTGACATTTTGTCTCTAGCTCATTTCTTAAACACAATATTGCCACAACTGCTGAAATTCACCAGCAGCCACTCCAAAAAATCACAATAAGGATCCTGCCCCCTGACTTCACTTCAATTGTCCTGCTATGTCAAGGCTTGACTTTTTAAATGCCCTACCAGCTAGTTTCCAAAAATGTTCACTTCCCCACGTTGAGGTCGCTCTCCAATCTTCTATGTGCCGCCTCAATGGCATCATTACTCCATTGCTTCTTTCTTGGGTCGCTATCGCCTCTGTGAGAACATGATCTACAAAAAACCTAATAATAATAGCGTCCTTCCAGGTGTAAGAATAGCCACCTCTCTGATGGCCCTGCATCCTCGAGAAGCAGGCTAAATCTTTCTATTGGAATCTCCAGATTCTTAATGTTAAGTCAAAACATGTATTCGATTCCACCTCCAACTAATTCCAGATCCTTCCTTTACCGGAAATTACAAGATCCTTGCAACCCTTGGCATAAATTGAGAACCCAAAGAAACTTACATGCAACAGCCATTGGTCCAACTGATACTGGCACTGTGCCGTGCCAGCAACATCAACTATGCACTACAGTGCCAAGCGGTAAATCACATGATGCCTCTGGAAAAACAGGCTGCTTTCAAAAGAACCACATGAATTATTGTGCACAGTGAACACCGGCAACATTTCAATGGGTGTTGATGCCGTGGGGCCCAAATAGATTCACGCAAATCAAAAACACCTGTTCTGGTATTTATGAAGTACATTACAATGACCATTCGTGAATTGACGGTTTTTCAAACCTTGCAAACTGAGCATGTTCATGGAATTTGTGTTACCCTAAGTAAAAAAAAAGTGTGCATACTGTGAAAACACACCAGGGGTTTAACAATGCATGCTATAAAATAGTGTGGTCGATTGTTTCACATGGCCCAACATTTTCCCTTTTTTTTTATTAAAAAGAAGGGCAAACATGTCTGTTAAGCAAAGAAATATAAAGAGAGGCAAGGTGTACTAGGAAGTCATTGCCATAGTTAAAGAACATACAGTGACCTGGCTGCGAGAAATGTTCCTGTGGAACGCCATTTTTAGAATTAAAGAGGATTTTTGGGTGATGTCCTTGCAGGGTAAATATACTCTTTCCAAATGAAAATCTATGCAGGCAGGGATGCTTGCATATTTTCTACACGGGAGGAGGGAGGGGAGTGTGGGGGGGGGGGGGCTGTGGGAGTCCGAAGGGGTCCTTAACACAGCTAATTTCAGGGCACTAAATGCCCAAAATCACATGGGGGGTAATTCACTGTTGGAAACCGTGTCGCCACCAGTACATTGCGGTTCATGCGCTCATCAAAATGACACCTTGAATATTTTCTCATGCATTGCATTGTGGGTACCCTGAGAACCTGACTGGATTTCCCTTATTAGCAGCGTTGACAAGCCCAGCCATTTTTTTTTATCATGCTGCCCAAAGTGTTTATAGGTGTGGTCCAAATAGATTAAGTCAAATATGTCCCATATTTAGACGCAACCTGCTTAAGGACTGAAAAATCAAAAGGCAACAGGGCTCATGCTCAATGAAGCGTTACATATGAACAATGCATAAAAGGATTGCTTTAGGTTTATGTATGTTTCTTACGTCACACATCATTTCATTTTCAAGTGTTTGCATGGCAGAGAGGAGGTGGGAACTCAACTTACGTTTCCTCCACTCCTCCCTTCCTCTCCTCCATCCATACAAATACTCCAGCATTTGAGCAGTCCTGGATTTTCATGCTGGAGCAAATACTGGGGATTCCTAGGGAGTCTGGCATTTTGAACCAGCAAATGGCAGGCGGCTCCATAGGAATCTGTTGTAATTGACATGGCAGGCAGTGTTTACTTAAGTTGGACGGCAGAGTGCAAAAGGGCGGCGTAAAAGCGTGTATGCCTCCTTTTTGCCGCCTCCCTTCCCCCCACCCCCCACTTTGCACATTTCCATGCAAATTAGCACAATTTGGCAACGGGGACGTGTACGTGAAAGTGTACACATAACAGGTCCCTGCGGTAAAATTACCGGGACTTCCAAAATGAGCCCCAATGTTACAAATAGATTCGGCCATCGATCGGAATACAGTTTCTTGGCCGAATTTACCAACATTAAGGCAGAGCAACTATACGGGAATAGAATTTCAGATTCAGAACAGCAGAGCTGCAAGCAGAGGGCTAAACACGCAATGGCCAGCAGTGTCCCCCTTCACAACCAACCATACTAATATCAGAATAAAATAAGAAATCCGGACTGCCTTGACTTTGCCACCTCCAGAACTATGGGTTAGTTCCCTCCTTATGGACTCACTTCTACTGCCTTTGACTATCACTGTTCTTTCTGCTTGTTGCTCCCATGTTGTCATCTTGCTGCGCAGTGCTTCCTAAACCCTTTGCCAACATCTGATTCCAAAATTGAAAAAGTCAAATCTTGCTGTTTTTGCTTTGCTCTTAAAAGTAAAATCTTGCTGTTTTTGCTTTGTGCTAAAAAGACAAATCTTGCTGTTTTTGCTTTGTTCTAAAAAGTCAAATCTTGCTGTTTTTGCTTTGTGCTAAAAAGTCATATCTTGCTGCCCAGTGCGAAATTCTCTATATTTTGCTTGTATACTGTTTCTTCTCTGTAACTTGCCAGCCCAGTGACCTCACCACTCTCTTTTGTCTCACACCTACCTGCCTTAGCCCCCCCAGTATCTCCATCCTCTCCTTACTTCCACCCCAATGGCGCTTTCTGTTTCTCCTATCTTCTCCAACTGCTTCTCCATTGACTATCCTTCCCTTCTCACTAAGTCTGGTAGGAAGAAGTTCAAAAAGGATATCTTGGCCTCTAATCCTGGTCTTCCTATCGCCGACACCTACTCCAATGCTTCCGCCAGACAGACCCTTACCGACATCCTCTTTGTCGTTCCTTTGCCAGATCTATGGACTCCTCATATGGTCTAAAGTCATCATTAATGTCTACCTAAATGGCACTGTCATGGTCCAAGGCCCTCAGGCCAATCTCCTCCTCTTTGATAGGCGCTTCCCTCGCCTCATCAATTTCCTCTCATCTTCTGCTGTCCCCTCCTCTACCCCCTTGGCTACTTTGCCCTCTCTCTCCTCCTCTGCCCCTCCTAGGGCTCTTTCTCCTCCACAGGGCGTACCTCTGATCTGTACCCCTACCCGGAAGGTCTTTAAGGCTGGCAACCTTCTTCATATTGCCACTCTCAACTCTCGCTCTGCCGTCAAACACTCCTCTGACATCTGCCACCTCCTTGAAGAACTAGACCTTGATGTCCTTGGTCTTACTGAGACATGGTTCACGGCCAGCTCTGTTACGAGCTTTGACACTCTCCTCCCTGATGGCTACAAGATCCTCTCAGCACCCAGATCCTCCCGGTCCGGTGGGGGGGGTAGCCCTGATCTTTCCTGAGTGGATTCCTGCCTCTATCATTCCCACTCAGACCTACTTCTCTTTTGAATGCCTTGTCTGTAGGCTTTCTCGCTCGCCTACCCATTCTCTTGCTGTGGTTACCATCTACCGGCCTCCTGGTCAAATCACCTAATTCCTCTCTGAGTGGGCAGACCTCTCCTCCTCCCTCCTGGCCTCTACCACTCTCCTCCTCCTCGGTGACCTAAATATACATTTAGACTCTCCTTGCTCCTCCTCTGTACTCTTCCGTGACCTCTGCGACTCCTTCTCCCTGTCCATCCTCCCCTCTGGCCCGACTCACTCTGCAGGGCACACACTCGATGTCTTGATCTCCTCTGACCTCCCCCTCTCCATCCCTCTGACCACTCCTCTCTCCTGGAGCGATCACTCCCTCCTCTCATCTAATCTCTCCCTCTCTTCCCCCCAAGCCACGCCTACCCCAACACTGCCACCTACCTTCTCGGACATCCGGCCCATGAAGCGTGTGTCGGTTGAGGCTTTTGCCGCCACTTTCTCTCCCCCCCTCCACCTTTGGCTGTCTCTCATCCTGATACAGCCCTGTCTCTGCTCTACTCTTCAATTTCTGATACGCTTGATGTTCTTGCCCCTGTCATGAGGATCCATTTGAAGTCCAAAGCCAAGTGCAATTCCTGGTATGACTCTGACCTAGCTACACTTAAACACATGTGTAGGGCAGCTGAGAGAAAATGGAGGACTACCAATACCAAGTCTCTGTCCTCGCCAAGAAGAGAGTCCACATTCAAGCTCGTGTCTCTGCGGCATCTGACAACTCGGCCGAACTCTTTAAAATCTGCAAGGAGCTGGCCAACCCTGCTGCAGTCTCTACCCCTCCTGTTGACTCCCAGGCTCTTTGCAATGCCCTTGCCTCTCACTTCATTTAAAAAACCCAGGACATCCTGTCCACCCTCTCCACCCACACTCCTCCTCTTCCCTCTCCATCTGTGCTTGCTGACCCTCCTTTAGCCACCCTTCCACCATCCTTCTTGTCATTTCCTCTTTTCACCCATGACGAGGTTGCTAGACAAGCCCAATCTATGAAAGCCTCTTCAAAACAGGTTCATCCCTGTTCCTCTAAAACCATCAAGGACCACATTGACACCCTCGCTCCGGCCCTTGCTGATATTTGCAACCACTCCTTTCCCTCTGGATCCTTCCCCTCCCCTCTGAAGCAATTCTTTGTGCATCCTCTTCTCAAGAAACCCACAGCTGATCCTTCTTGTCCAGCTAATTATCGCCCAATTTCCATTACTCCCTTTCTTGGCAAACTCCTGGAAAAGTTGGCCATCTCTCAGCTTAACCTTCATTCCAATTCTGTTGGCTGTCTCCATGACCACCAGTCTGGCTTCAGAGCTGCCAGAAGCACGGAAACTGCTCTCCTAAACATCCGTGAAGATCTGCTCACCAAGCTTGACTCTTAACATTCCCTCTGTCCTCATCCTCCTTGATCTCTCTTCTGCCTTCGACACGGCCAACCATACCAACCTGCTCAACCGTCTCCGTGAAAACCTGGGTATCACTGATCAGGCTCTGGCCTGGCTGACCTCTTTCCTCTCAGATCGACCCTCCCAGGTCCAACTTGGGTCACTCCTTTCATCTATCTTCCTCTCTACCTGTGGTGTTCCCCAGGGGTCTAACCTCTTGCCCTGGCTTTTCAACCAATACCTGGCAACTCTCGCCCACTGCATTGCCATTTTCTGCTCAAATTTCCAGTGCTACGCTGACGACACTCAACTCATTTTCAGGCTGCCCTCTGCCACCTCCTCTCCCTCTCTCATCTCTGATTGCCTAACTGCCATTCAAGATTGGTGTGCCACCAATGATCTTTGTCTGAATGCCAGCAAGACGGAGATACTCCTCATCAGCACACCTTCACCATCCTTTCCCCTCACTCTCTGGCCGGCCTCTTGGCCCTCCTCCTACCCCCACCTGCGAGGCTAAGAACATCGGGGTCATCTTTGACTCCACCCTTTCCTTCTCCGCCCACATCTCTGAGGTCTCTAAAAAGTCAAATTTCCGACTGCACCTCCTGAGAAGTACTCTGCCTTTCCTCTCCTTCCCCCAGAAGCTCATGGTATGTCAAGCTCTGGTTCTCTCTAGCTTGGACTATTATAACAGCCTCTTTCTAAATCTACCTGCCTCTACTCTCCACCGTCTGCAACTAATCCAGAACAGGACTGCGAGACTTGTCCTTGGCCTCAAGCCCTGGGATCATATCTCTCCAGCTCTGAAATCTCTTCACTGGCTCCCAGTGGATGCAACGATTAAATTCAAAACCCTCTGCATTGTCCACAAGGCTTTCTGGGGCCTGGGTCCAAAATACCTTCAGCTATCCCTCCGCAAATACCTCCCCTCTCTAGCTCTTCGCTCCTCTACCTCCAACTCACTCAGGGTCAGTCGTTTCTCTAAGAAACGAGCTGGGGGTAGATCTCTATCTTCGGCTGGGGCCTCCCTCTGGAATAGCCTCCCTGCCACTCTAAAACTTGAGGAGAACCATCTCCGGTTCCGGAAGCACCTCAAGACCTTCCTCCTTTCTTCTGCCTTCGATCCCCCTCTCCCCTGCTGATCTGTTCTCTCTTGGCACCGTGCACCTGGCCATCCTCTGTCTTTTGGGCCCAGGTACCTGCTCATCCTGTCACCCTCCCGCACTGCTTCCGGGCCACCCCTTGCACTGGTGTCTGTATCTGTAACCATACAGCCCCCCCTTTTTCTTCCTGCACTTATCGGACCTACCATGTCTGCTGCCTTAAACCTAGCACTTGCAAATTGCTGGCTGCATTACCACTGTTTGTTTCCTTTATTATTTATTTTTTGTTATTTATCTGTTTCTCCTCTGCTTCGCACTTTCCACCTCTACCCCTTCCATGCACTTTCCCCTCCCCCCTCTCCCATGCACTTGTGCTTCTCAATGTCACTGGGCCTAGTAAGATCGCTGTTTAGTTCTCCCCTGTTCCCCTCCCTTGCCTTATCGCGCTCTGAAACACTTGTGTACGAGCAGGAATAAAATATCAATCAATCAATTTCATATGGCCCTCTACTTTAAACCAAGCAGACACATTGGACAAGAGGAACGGCACTAGTCCCGGTTCTTTGGGCAAAAGACAGTTAAGATCGGAAGGCGCTCGCACAGCAGAATTTCAAAGGTTAAACGAGGTCAGATAAACTTGCAAAAAAGCGACAGCACAGTGAACTCCAACAGTGTCCACAATTACACACACACAGACAGACACATCAAACAAACGCAAGCAACACATCCATCCAGCCTCCAGTCCAGACTTACCGTTTCCTATGTGGCTACCGCCATCCACTTAACGTCTGCCTGCTGCACAGTGTGAATCCGTGCTGTGAACAACAACGTCCAACAGCAGGCAAATGATGACAGGCCTGAAAAACACAGGCTCTCCCTCATGATGCTGAATAGCACATCGCCCACCACGCTGCTGCCGCCACAGTGAAAAGCAGTGATCTGAAAAATACCAGAGAGCACGAATACTGGTCAGCCCACACACGTGACTCGGGGGTCACAAAGGCCAATTCACTTAGGAGGAAAACATCCAGACCGGCTCCTTTTCCTGGGAAAGAACGATAGCTTCTGAATCTGTTCTCAGCCGGTACTTCAACTTGTAATGTTGCTGCAACCTGAGTGACATGTCTTAGGCCCTGATTCCTGGAATTATTTACGTGTAAAACGGGGAATTGCGTGCCATTCTGCCCGAAAATCTCTGTTTGACGAATGGGGATTTGCGGGCAGACTGGCACGCAAATCCCCGTATTACACGCCAATAATTCCATTAATCGGGGCCTAATATTTTATGTTATGTTAAGGGTTTTTTTATGCTGTGAAGTTACCACCATGGGATGGGACGTGGTAAACTGGGAGCGAGGGGAGGGAGGTTGTGGCAGTGTGGTCTTAGACCATTTTCAAAGGCCTCTTAAACAAAGACTCCAGTCTGGCTTTTAAGGACAACATATTTGCGGATGTTGGCGCAATTAATTGGGCATGAGAATATGGTGCAGCGGCTTTTCAATCAACCAAGTGAGTTCCTGCCTAGGCTTTTCAATGGCCTGCCAAGAACGTCAAGCGCCAGTTCTTCCGCCCAAAGGAAGTGATCACACAGAGATTGCTGGAAGTTGCAGGACTGTTCGCTGGGACAACACCTGGCTCGACATTATTCTTCTGTTTCTCTGGTTCATCAGGTAAGTAAGCAACAGAGGCCTTTCCCAATGCTGTTGCTGCTACACACTGTCTTTCTGGAACAAGTGACCTATGCAGATCAGACAGCCCCTCCCTCCATCTTTCTCGTCACAAGGATCTGAACACCCTATTCTTCATGAACTTCTCCCCAATGGCTGGTCGCTCCACTCAACCCCACTTTTCCCTCTCAGGACCTCCCCCGCAACTCTCACTGATCCCAGCAACCTCGGCTATGTCCCATTCACCCTCACGTGCTACCTCTAAACCCCTGGATGTGCCCCTTATCTATAGCTACCCGTTGCTTCCCTGCTAGGTTTGTCTCGAATGAATCCCATACATACTTACATACATGCATACATGCATACATACATGCCTACCAGCATGCAAACATGCATTCATGCTGTTTGATCCAGACAAGGAGGTATCTTCTTGATAACATTCACTTCTACTAGAAGAGCCAGTTAATTGCAGGCCTTGTGTTCAGCACTGTTCTACTGGATCTCCCCAGGTGAACTTATACCTCCGTTCCCAAGCACCAGCCAGAGAGAGTAAAGTTAGACTCTCTAGTCAGTTATTGAGACCACAGGAGGAACTGGAAACACTGTGCCGGGTCCTCGGTGGCTGAACGGGAAATACAGGGATCAACAGCAAAACAGTATTGTCAAGCACGCTCCCCTTGGTGTACGTGCAATCTGTTCTTACCTGACACCAGGAAAACCCACGTTCTGATGGTGTGTAGATGAGATGAGCCAACAAAAGGTAGAAACGCACCTCCCAGGAGCGCAGTAGAGAGGCCTGCAGGGGTTCTTGCTGTAGGCCAAGGGGTACACAATCCGTAGGAAACAAAGGTTCAGACCACCCAAGTACAACAAGTGCCAGAAGCAATCCAGGGGAAAGAAGCAAGTCCAAAACACAGTTTACCAGAGTCAAACTGGTAATCCAAAAGCAATCCAGGGAGCAGAGCAAAGTTCAAAAATACAGTCCATCAACATCAGCAGGGAAATCCAAAGGCAGTCCCGGAGACCGAGCCAAGTTGAAGACACAGAGTCAGCAGGGTAAGTAGGATAATCCACACAAAGAGAATCAGATACAAAAGGCAAGGTAAGGTGAGAAAAAAATAAGGTCGCCACCCAAAAGCGTTGAGAAGCAATAAGGAGTGTGAACAGGTTCCTTAAATAGTGCGGTGCTGCAAGATTTCCTGTTTTGTGTAGATCGCGTGACACCTAGGAGTCACGTAATACCATTGCAAGTGAGAAAAGTAAACAGCACACTTTTTACAGTAGGGCACCAAGGAATCTGGGTAGGGAAAATGGTATTAAGAATCCCTCCTACCTTCAGGTCCCCAGGCCCTTCACTGAGAAACGTAGAAGGAGAAAATGTGCTAGGTCTGGACCAGTGAATACATCACAAGCAGTGCAAGTTCAAGAAACAAGGGTGCACTGAAAAAACAGAGCTGGTTCATAAAAAAAGGTGCAACACCAGTCAGTCAGTGGTGGACGAAGAGAAAACGTTGCACTGCTTAACAGTACTTGCCTAGGAAACAAAGGTGGGCTACTAAATAATGTAAGGTAGGGAACCAATCAAATATTAGAAAGCATAATGAACTCTGAAATCAGTAATTATCATGGCGGAAGGCAGTCTTTCAGAAACAGAAACAGTGCATCAATGAGCAAGTGCATCAATGAAACCAACTGATGCTTTTAGAGCTCATAAATGATCACCTGCCTCAGTTGTGAGCAATCAAGGTTAGCACCTCCCAATCATAGAATTGCTGCCCATGGGCGGGCATGCGAGCAAAGGTAGCAAATCGGGAGACATGGCCTGGCGACAACCATTAGAGGATGTGTGTCCACAGCAACCATGTGTCAGTAATACAGCAAGTGTAGGCCGTGAGCCATTTCAAAACTCATTGGCCCTTCTTGTTAAGACCCACTATCTAACCCATAGATCGTGAGGCAGAACTGAATTTTGGTGGGTGGGAGTCAGGGTTCTAGGCACAAAAGATCTCAGCTGGTATTTTGCTGCTGGATCAGGCTTCCGAGATGAGACAAGTTACGACCAAGTAAAGAGTACTCTGACACTCATGGAAGTAAGGAGCATAGAAGAGCAATAGAAGAGTTTAAATGCATCTTATTCTCCCACTGGCAGTCCTTGTGTACTGACTGTAAGGCAAGTCATGATCCAAGTAGTAAAAATCAACCCAAAAGAGCCCAAACAAAATGAGTGAATGCACGAGATTTGAAAAAACTAAAATGTATTACAACAACCTAGGCAGGGAATCATCTAAAAAGACATTCAAAAACACATTATAAGATGGCCAGTTATATAGCAAATTACAGATAGGAAAAGACAACAAATGTAACAGTTTGATCACGCTTTCCAGGTTTTCCATTGGTCATCGTCACTTACACTACAGGTGCTTCCATACATTTCTTAACTCAATTGGTTTATTCTAACCTTGTGACTGAATTGAAATGTTAAACAGTTATCTCATTTGCATTTAGATCATCACCTTTCGCATGCTTTCTGATTGGACAATACTCTTTTAAACATGTATCATTTAGACTTGACTTCTAATTGGTTGCTGCAGGAGGAGTATGTGTGGAGTGAAAGACTAGGTACATTTCAACCAATCATTATGTGAGATGTGACCATGTGACATTGAAAGTGTAATTCTTACATCCTCTCTCATTGACCTAAGTGATTGACACCATCTTACCACTCTCACCATTGTGTACTGCTCATCATCAGCTCACTTTGCAACTTGTTATTGGAAACATTTACTTGCATGTCCTTCCTGTTCTCATGATTTCATCTGTCCTGCCTGTGACCCTACACGCTGGGGCTTAGCTACTTGTAAACCTTAATCTCTTACAATAACATGGATATGTTTGTGTATATGTATATATACTAGCAGGTGTACCTGTGTTTCGGGGCAGGTCAAACCCTAACATAGTGTAACCCAACGAGCAAGTGATGTGCTTGTGAGTAAATCTGTGATCTCTAATGTCTCAGAAGTGAAAGGAGCAACGAAGAAAGGAAGCTAGTTCAATCCTATCGTGTGCCTATGTATAACTTCCTAGATTGTCTTTCACTATAGACTTAGAGGTAACAATAATATACATGAGAACTGGGGGCCGTTATGTAATCTAAATGCCATGATTTATGCTTTTTAATTCATAATTACAGGTTGCAAGCCTGATAACGTGCAAGGAAACATCCCTCGTGGAAGAAGATGGACACAAGGTGCTGGGACCAACGACCTGGTATCCCCTATGGAGCAGGCCGCCTATGTATAGGGTTGCACCAACCATTTTCGTGGATCTGTAACCTATGTAACATTCATCAGCTATGACGCTTTTCATCTTCATAAACTGTCTCCCATGTTGATTTCGTCAGAGCGCTCCATGGCAGCATAGTTCTTCAATGACACACACTTGTCTTTTTATAGAAATAAATCTTGCTCTCCTTGCAAGAAGTGTGCTGGGCCTTTTTCCCTAGTGGGTTGTATTTTTTCTGGTGTGAGCGTTGAGGGGTTTCTCTACACGTGTAAGCTTGAAGTGCTGTACCCGTACGTGTACGGCTGTAGCATGTAAGCTTCAGACTGTTGAGATGGCATACATTCATCAACTTTCATGGGAAATTTTAAGTTCTTGTAATTTCCATGAGAGATTTGCCACAATGTGATGGACAACGTCATTGCGGACACTATTGAAGATACATGCACCATTTCCTGTCACCCGCACGGCTTTAAAAGTGAGTGCAGCTAATGTCTGCTAGATTGCTGACGGTGTGGAAAGTTTAGGAACAATGAACTTTTGAAGTTTACATGGAACTATAGCAGAAATACTGTGCAAAGAGCCAATATGGCAGGGGTACGCATTGTGGACCTCCTACAAAATAAGGTGAAGGTACATTTTATACTTTTAACATTGTCTACACCATGGATGCCCCATTTCAGGTTTGTAGCATTTTGGAAAGTATGCTGAACATTTCGAGCAGACACACACACATACATATATGACAGGGGTAAGCATTGCAGACCGCTTATCTTTTAAAGCTTTTAAATTGTCTACCCCATGCACCCTACCCACATGCCAAATTTCAGGTTTGGAGCATGTTGGGTAGTATGCTGAACATTTAGAGCAGACACACACCCATATCCACATGTGGCAGGGGTAAGTACTGCAGACGGTTAAAAAAAGAAAATTACGAAAATGTAAATTTTATACTTTTACATTGTCTACACCATGGAACCTACCAACATGCCACATTTTAGGTTTGTAACATGTTGGAAAGTATGCTGAACATTTCGAGCAGACACACACACCCACACATACATATATGACAGGGGTAAGCATTGCAGACCGCTTATCTTTTAAAGCTTTTAAATTGTCTACCCCATGCACCCTACCCACATGCCAAATTTCAGGTTTGGAGCATGTTGGGTAGTATGCTGAACATTTTGAGCAGACACACACGCATATCCACATGTGGCAGGGGTAAGTACTGCAGACGGTTAAAAAATTGAAAAATAAGGAGAATGTATATTTTATACTTTTTGCATTGTCTGCACCATGGAATTTGCCCACGTGCCAAATTTCAGTTTATCAGCATGCTGGGAAGTATGTTAAACAATTCGTACAGACACATACACACACATATCCACAAAAGGCAAGGGTAAGCATTGCAAAACGCTTAATGAAAGAATATTAGGAACATTTATTTTTTATACTTTTACATTGTCTACTCCATGGAACTTACCCACATGGCAAATTTCAGGTTGTAGCATGTTGGGAAGTATGCCGAACCTTTGTAACAGACACACACACATATCCACATATTGCAGGGGTAAGCATTGTAGACTGTTTTAAAAAAATCCAAAAATGTATATTTTATACTTTTTGCATTGTCTACACCATGGAAGCTACTTATGTGGCAAATTTCAAGTTTGTAGCACGTTGCGAACATTTCAAACAGACACACAGACACACATATCCACATATGGCAGGAGTAAGCATTGAAAACCACTGAAAATATAAAATTAGAAAAATATATATTTAATACTGTTTACATTTTCTACATCATGGAACCGACACACATGCCAAATATCAGGCTTGTAGCATGTTGGGAAGTATGCTGAACATTTCAAACAGACAAACAGACACATATCCACATAAGGCAGGGGTAAGCATTGCAGAACGCTTAATAAATGAAAATTAGGAACATTTATATTTTATACTTTTTACATTGTCTACTCCGTGGAACTTACCCACATGCCAAATTTCAGGTTGTAGCATGTTGAGAAGTATGCCGAACTTTTGTAACAGACACACACACATATCCGCATATTGTAGCGGTAAGCATTGTAGACTTTTTAAATAAATCCAAACATGTATATTTTATACTTTTTACATTGTCTACACCATAGAACCTACCCGTGTGCCAAACGTCAAGTTTGTAACATGTTGGAAACATTTTGAACAGACACACACACACACACATATCCACATATAGCAGGGGTAAGCATTGCAAACCACTTAAAATATAAAATTATTAAAATGTATATTTTATACTTTTTACATTGTATACTCCATGGAACTTACCCACATACCAAATATCAGGTTGTAGGATGTTGGAAAGTATGATGAACCTTTGTAACAGACACCCACACATATCCACGTATGGCAGGGGTAAGCACTGCAGACCGCTTAAAGAATTATGTTTAAAAATGTATATATATATTTTATTCTTTTTGCATTGTCCACACCATGGAACTTACCAAAAAGCCATATTTCAGGTTTGTAGCATCTTGGCAAATGTGCCAAACAATCCTTACAGACACACACACACATATACACATATGACCAGGGGTAAGCATGGCAGAGTGCTTAAAAAATAAAATTAGGAAAATGTATATTTTATACGTTTTACATTGTCTACACCATAGAACTTACCCACATCCCAAATTTCAGGTTTGTAGCATGTTGGGAAGTATGCTGAACATTTCAAACAGGCACACACACACATATCCACATATGGCAGGGATAAGCAATGAAGACTGCTTAAAAAATAAAATTAGGAAAATATATATTTTAAACTTTTTATATTGTCTACACCATGGAACCTACCCACGTGCCAAATTTCAGGTTTGTAGCATATTGGGAAGTATGCAGAACATTTCCAACAGGCACATACACACATATCCACATATGATAGGGGTACGCATTGCAGACCACTTATCTTTTATACCTTTTACATTGTCTACACCATGGAACTTACCCACATGGCAAATTTCAGGTTTGTAGCATCTTGGCAAATGTGCAGAACATTTCAAACAGACACATATCCACATATGCCAGGGGTAAGCATTCCAGACTGTTTTTAAAAAAATTCCAAAATGTATATTTTATACTTTTTACATTGTCTACACAATGCAACCTACCCACATGCCAAAATCCAGGTTTGTAGCAAGTTGAGAAGTGTGCTGAACATTTCGATCAGACACACACACACATATCCACATATGGCAGGGGTAAGCATTGCAGATCGCTTAAAAAGAAATTAGAAAAATGTATATATCTTATACTTTTTATATTGTCTACACAATGGAACCGACCCAAATGCCAAATTTCAGGTTTGTAGCATCGTGGCAAATATGCCAAACATACATACATATCCACATATGGCAGGGATAAGCATTGAAGACCGCCAAAAAAAAATGAAAAATATGGAGAATTTACATTTTATACTTTTGGCATTGTCTACACCAGGCTTGTCCAACCTTTCTGAATGTGGGGCCGAAGCATTAACTTTTTCTTACCCAGTTGGCCGGCGAGCCAAAAGTCAACAACCTCACCCAAAGCAGTATATTAAAAAGCAATATTGTGTGACCTTTGACACAATAGCATCACAGGCAGTGATAGCCATGCAGTCCCAAAGATAGCTTTTGGTGTCATGGGCAGTTATCAAAGGTTAGTTGCTTGTGATTTCTTTCAGTGTCTATGTGTTCATATTTTTCTGAAATAGTGGGGGCGACCGAGCGTAGCGAGGGAACCATAAGGTTCTAGGGAGGGTTTGGGGGGGTTCCCCCCCCAAGAATTTTTTTTCAAATATGAGGTTGAAATGGTGCATTTTACAGCAGAAAAGGTGACCAAAAAGCCATAAAATTACAATCAGTTCTAAAGGGGAACATGAAAATTCCATGTCACCAACAGCAGAAAAGAACATTTTATAACACAACACATTTTAATGATCAATGTGTCCACAGTGTAAGACAGCACTGTCACTGATGTAACACATTGTCATGCTGGTTGTACCCAAAATATGCCTCTGTAGCAACATGTCTATGCTGGCTGTTCCCAATTTAGGCCAGCATTGTCCTGTACAAAGCATGATTGATGCTGCCTGAGCATGTGCAGTGTGCCCAATACATATGGTAGCTTATCTCTGTAATACACATTACTTCTATGGTGATGAAAGAAGCATAATTCAATTCAACAGATAAAATGTGGAAAAGCGATCACCCAAAGGTGAACCTAATTGAAGAAACGCAATGTGAGCACAATCTTAAAGTATGCAACCTAGCAGGCCTAGTGCACACTTTATCTTTTCTTTCACCAATAAATTGGGGGGAGAGCGCGAACGCAGTCCCCCACTACCAGAAATAATGCAGTTGTGTATCCCGCATTTGGGAACATAGCAGGGGTCAGCAAATCCGATGTGCAATGGGTAAGCCTCACCCTGGGAGATCTGTCCTTGAGATCAGATTCTCCCCTGCCAGCTAAGTATGAGTTGCATGCAAGAGGGCAGGGGTTGAGAAGGCAGGCCCTGACCCAGACCCAACCCCCTAACCCCGCACCCCCCAAAGCTCTGAGCGTCTGCAGAGCTGCCTGTTCCGTGTGTAGGGGGAAGCTCCAGCAGGCAGAGCCCAGCAGAAGAGCAGATTGTAGCGCAGCTCCTTTATCCCATCAGGCCCTGCTCGGCCCGAGATTTGTATAAATAGCAGGATGGCTCGAGCAGGCCTGTTGCAGTCTGCCCACTGGCCTGTCGGCCCCACACGGGCCCATGGCCCTCCTGAGCGGAGCTGCTCCGTGCTGACCCCATTGACACCATCATAATCATCCTGGACCTCGACGCTCCACCATCCCTGAATCTCAGAGTTCTGCTCAATGACAAAGCTAAAGCTTTGACATCTTTGCCGTAACCATATGCCGTGTTGTGTCAGCCGAGCCTGCACAGCGCCAAAGGCAAGTATTCCCTTGTCCGGGTCCAGAGGTCACTGAGTCTTCCAGTGCCATCCACTTGGCATGGCCTACTGTTCCCAGCGTTTTCTACCCGCAAATCAGCACCACTGCCAAACAGAACTGCATCGTTGGGGCCCATCGCTGCTGCTCTCCGACTTGACCCCAGCCCAGCGCAAAGGCACCCATGCTTCTGGTCTGATGCTGAAAAGCCTGGCTCTGCTGAGATCCGAAAGACAAGAACTAAGGTATTTTGGGAACATAGTACTATTGTTTTTGTGTTGCAACTGTATCAGCTCACACCTCTCCTGAAGGGTATAGGCTGCCCTCAGACTGCACTACCAAAAGAGTGAAAATAAGTTATACCTGTTGGGCTTGCCTGTTTAACTTTTATGATTGGGATCACTGCTGCATGGGTATTAAGCGCGTTATAAATAACCTATCATATCAGATCATATCATAGATCACAGATCAAGATCATAAGCAACTTCCAGAAACCTTGGCAGGTGGTCCACTGAGGCCCATTTGCAGGTTGCAGTGTTATTGGGGCACTACTAGGGTAACATATTGTGCTCTACATGTGGTATTTGCCATGTTTTGATACCCCACTGGCCACATCTATAATGTCTAATGTACCTGGTATAATGCATGGACATTTTCATCAATCTGCACTGTGCTTAGAGGTAAACGTAACTGAGCACCTGCCTGTCTAGAGACGAGGAAAAAAAGCACTGCAAAGGTTACGTTTTTCAGCTGATAAAGGTTCATCTTCGGTGACATTCGCAATTCCAAAGAATGATTTTTGGGGCAGGCAGGCTGTGTCGCCGCAACCCCTGCTAAACATATGTCCAGAGATGACAAACCTTGAAAGTAATTCCGCACAATGGCCCTCTGAGCAGCGGCCCACGGCTAATCAGGGGTTCAGGAATCCGCTGTGCTGCCCACGCCAAGAGGAACTCCTGCACAGCACCTGTCCACATAATCCTTCGCCCGGGCCAAAACTCTCTTCTCCTCACCTCGCCACCTCCTCTCTTCATCTCAGCTCACCTTTTGCCCCTCGGAGCACCATGCAAGAGAGGAACGGGGATGCCTGGGCCGGAGCACGTTCGTCTCTTGCATGGTGGGTCCTACTTGCCTGAAATGGGATATTTAAATGCAAAGTAATTGCTACTATATTAATCCCATTGTTCATAGTTTGTGGGAGTACTGGGCAATTGTATGGACCCGCGCTCACTGAAAATGAATGGTATTCCCGAGGTACCCCTCACTATGTCGTGATAAAAATTAGTCTCTCTTTCCTCCATCATCAAGTCCCAAGATCTTCTTGACAAATGTATGTATTTCTGCAATGTTTGTCGGATATCTGACAAACATTGCATAAATAAATAAATTAACGCTTCGTGGCTGAGGACTGTAACTACCTCTGTTGACCCCATGTGGTCACCAGAGGAAGTTACAGTTTTGCGCACAGGCACAGTTAAAAAAAAAATATAAATATATATCTATATTTTTTTTGACTCAAGAGTTGTCCAACATACAGCCTCGCGGGCCACATAAAATGACTTGGCGGGCCGCATTGTGGCCTGTGGGCCGTATGTTGGACAACCTTGGTCTACACCATATAACCTACCCATGTAGCATGCTGGGATATATGCTGAACATTTCACACAGACACACACACACACACAAATCCACATATGGAAGAGGTAAGCATTGCAGGCCGCTTAGTAAAACATTATTAGGAAAATGTGTACTTTATACTTTTTTTTCTTTTTTTATTGCAATTGGTTTAAATTAAACCTTTACAAATTAACATAAAATACACAATAAATATGTATAAAGAAAAAGATATACAAATAGACAGATAATAAGAATGTTACCAATGGGAAAAAACAGACTAAAAATCCGCAGTGCATTCAAAAGAATCAAGCCCACAAAGAAATATTAAACCTAAATAGGATATAAAAGTATGAGGATAAAATACCAGATTATACAGCAAAAGACTATTTCTGGGCATTAAAAAAAATATTAGACGATGAATTAGGAAAGAACTACCCAGATTGCTTAGTTTAATACATTTACACAATTTTTAAAAAGAGAAATCCAAGAACAATGTCATATTTTCCATCACATATTATCTGCTTTAAGCATATCCTCAAGGGTTCTAAAAGATTGGGGAACCAAATGAGAGGTAAGAATATACAAAGGGAGGAAAAGAGAAGGGGTACCCAAGATCTTAAGGGTATTTCAAAATCATGTATACCTAATCCTTCCTTATCTTAATCCCAGGTTTACAGCACTGATCCTAAGGGTTCACTTCATCCCATCTTCATAATATTCATACCCTTAATGAATCCCTATAAAGGAAGGCCCTCATGGACATTCTGGGTATTGAGACATCATTTCCATACCAAATCTTCATTACAACCCAAATGATAGTGCGGCAAGGCTGACAGGAATTTACTCCTTAGCACCGTAACTGATTCGCCTTCCAATACTAGGTGTTTTATTGATTTTGGTTTCGAATGACAAAACCTACAGTCAATTTTCTCAATCGTGATTTGACTCCTTCTAAGGAGAATATCCTTGGTTGTTAAAAGGTTCCACCTTAACCTAAGTAGCAGTCCACAATAATAACAATTAGGGAATTGAAGCAGGATCGAGGAAAGAGAACCTTGACACTTATGCTCATGAGCAATATGACTCATTGAGGAATAAGAGTGGAAGTCATCTGTATTCAGAATCCAATCATAATCCAGAAGGGAGCTCTTAACTAATATTGGATTATTAATCAATAATTCAAAGTTCAAACCAATGTAAGGGAGGATAGATTCACATCTGTTCCCGATCTCTATTAGATCTACAGAAGTGCTCACATTCCTACCCATCAGACGGTGTAAGGATTCAGGAATAGGGACCATGATTTTAGCATATTGTCTCAATAGCCGCCATTGCACCCTAGACCATAAAGAAGACGGCCCAAGTTCGTACCTAACTACTGGTGTTGGCATTGCGTTTGGGACGCCGATATCCATCTCCATATCATGCCCTCTATTTGTTCTCGTTTTTTTTAACTATTCTGGGAGACGTCAATTGGAGTCCATAGATTATTTTAGGAACTATTTTCCCTTTGAAGAACATGATAGCTGGCTTTCATGAAAACCTGCCAAATTTGCAATATATTTTTACAATTTGGGACTCTAACAATTTGGCTTTTTGTAACAGCACCTCAGTGCTGAGTTTGGTTCTTTTATGTGAGCCAAAGTGGAATCCCAGATACCTGAGGCTTGTTGATGTATTCATTTTAGTCCCTTCAATAGACCAAGAAGATTCAGTGTTCTTCCCTCTCGATCTCATAAATGCCAGGATTTTGGTTTTGGTAGGATTTATGATAATCCCATTATCTTTCACATACCCCATAAAGATATATAATAGCCTCTGCAGTCCAACCCTTGTTTGATCGAAAATCAAGAGATCGTCTGCATAAGCAAGCCGTATGATTTTAGACCGGCCTACTTTAGGGGCTATCAAACCTTCATTAGCCAAGCTAACAGCAACATCTGACATGTATTGATTAAAAAGCCATGGGGCTAGTACACAGCCCTGTCTCACACCCCGATAAGAGCGGATTCTCCTGGAGACATCGCCTTTCTGACTTAGGCGGACTTGGACCCCGCAGTTTTCATACACACCCTGAATCAGTCTCAGCAGGCCGTCTGGCAAGCCCCATATTGCCAGTTTAGTCCAAGGTTTACTGTGATCAACGCAGTCAAAAGCAGCAGATAAATTGATCGAGGCCACAAATGTATACCCCTTTGGCCTCTGCCACATGTCCTCCTGAATACATTTAAGTACCATCCCATTAATATTAGTCGCATGTCCCTTCCGGAATCCCGTCTGCATTCTATCAAGGGGGTACACCAGACTAGCCCACTCTTCTAAATGCGAGAGTAACAGAGCTGAAAAGATTTTACAATCGGCATCTATTAAAGATATTGGGCGATAATTTTTAGGGTCTTGTCTACTCCTGCATTTGAAGATAGGGATAACATGTGCCGTGGACCAAGATGGTGGGGTAACTCCTGTGTTGAAGATGTCTTTGAATTCCAGATATAGTATTTTCGACCAGAGATTGCGGGCAGCCTTAAAGGTGTTATTAGTTAGGCCGTACGGGCCCGCAGCACGTGTGCTTTTACATTTTGACATCAATATATCAATAGTGCCAATCTCAAACAGAGGCTCCCACTTGTTATTATGCATTCTAGGGTTGCTCAAACTCTCGGACTCACCCAGTTCTTTTCCAGGCATCCCAAACGTACTTTCAAAAAACTCTACCCATTCCTGTTCTGAGATGAGATTTAGCTGGGAAACCACATAATTAGTGTCTTGTCCATTAACCAAGTTCCAGAAAGCACTTACCTGGGTCCTAATTAATACATTTTACATGATTTCTGCATCTTGCTGCAATAAGGCATTTTTCCGATATACAGTCATTTTTAAATTTCTGCCTGATTTTCCTAATCTGCTCAGATTAATTAGTTTCATCCAATTTTCTTCTCGGAATTCCTCTCACTTCCCTTCTCATGGTTAATTTTACCAGAGCCAAATCCTGATTATAACAGTGGGCATGGCTTACAGTGAGGGTCCTACTCATTCCTGTCCTAGGGCAAATACTGGTGACCAATGTGCCAATGATCTCGTCTGCATTATAATTATTAATTTTCCAGTCGAGTTTGGTGCAAGGAAAGATAATTAAACAGAGTCGCATTAAAGCACAAGGTCCACCAGAAATGTTAGCAGGAATGTAGGTGTAAGAAATGTTCCCACAGGAAAATAGCCAACCTGTCGGAAGCTTTACATGTCGAAGATGGCGGGCAGAAATCACAGTAAAATGACACATCATCTTATTAGAAACATTAGCACATGCACTATCAGATTGTGCACACAATTGCTTTTCAAAGTCAGTTCCACTATTCCCATTAGTCAAATCCAATTGCTGGTATTTGCCAATGCTCTGAGGATTACAAGTCATCACATAGCACACATCAGCTGGAGCAATGTCGTAGGTGACAACACGCGTCATATTTCTCCATTTGCAATCAGTTTCATAGCAAAACCTACAGTACTCGTACACAGGAAAAGAATTCCTCACACCTGAGTCCTCAACTAATGAATCATTATGCAGTACTCCAAAAACACTGCCACAAGACACATGGAAATCAAATTCGAAGCATCACAAACGTCAGTCAAACAAAAGTGCTAGATGTTTAGCACTCAACGGGCAAGAAAAAACAGCCGTCGCAGTAGAAGGCAAAGCAGCACGTCCAAGTCCACAACGGTTCCTTGAAAAATGTTGGTATGCCGCTGCACTGGTATTCGGCAACGTTGCAACAGCAATGCCATCAGTCATCATCCAGTTCGTTGTAGTCAGGTGCACAATGGAGACACTTGCTACTCTTCTCTGCATGCCCCCGGTCCCTCCCAAACAGACTCCACACAAACCTACAATCGCACCAACTGCACACAGGGTCTGTGAAAACAAAAATGAAAAACAAGATATCAGAGTTGTACATCATTCACATCGATAACATTTGTCAGAGGGAATATGAATCCACTTCCTTTTCCCTGGTTCCATCACTAGAACAACCTGGTCCTCTCCTGCTGCAATCACATATGCCGGAACCAGTGGGCCACTAGGTTTCGCGACCCAAATCTTAGCTCCCGGAACCATTTTGTATGATCAGCCAAAACCTCTGTCCCCACGTGTATTTATCACATTGGGTGGCTTCCCTTTCTTCACCATTGATGCCCTTGCGAATCATCAATGTTTTGTCTCCACTATTGATCAGGATTACTTTGATTTCACCTTGGTAAACAGCATCAACAATAGCTCCCAACACCTGGATCCCTTTCAATGCTAACCCAGATCTAGGGACAATCAATCCCATATGCTCTGATGGAATTTGTACTCCAATCCCAGTATCAATAATAGTAATACCTTTAGTTTCCAGTCTGATCTCTCTCTCTTAATTAGCATGCAAATCTACCCCTGCTGATTCTGGCATTGCTCAATAAGGAGCTAAAGCCTCAGGCAATATCTCCCAATACAGCAAAGTTTCAACTGCAATGTTAGGTTTCATTTGCAAAGCTGGCGATAAACATACGCATCAATGGCGTCTCATTGTTGGCAATTGGTCTGTTATTCAAAAATGTTACTGCATCAAAAATGCATTCACGCCACCCTTTCAAATTGCTGTCTCCAGTTTTTCGCAATTGTTCTTTCAACAATCCATTCATTCTTTCAATCAATCCCAAAGCCTTGAGATTATAAGGGACGTGAAATATCCACTCAACACCCTTCTCTTCACAATACTCTTGAATCAATTTACCTTTAAAATGCAATCCATTGTCTCTCTGAATATGTAAAGGTACTCCATAGTGCACTGCCACTTGATCTAACAATTTAATGTTGTTCAATTGCGTAGCTCTTTTGCATGGTAGCACCATCAAGTATCCTGAATACATGTCCACAATAGTACACGCATACTGACATCCCTTGCTAATTGGCATGGGACCAATATAATCAATCTACCATATTTGCCCTGCTAATTTACCTCATTTCAGTGTGGCCTGAATTACCAGTGGAATAGATCTATTTTTCCGCTGCTGACACATCAGACACTGCAAAATCACAGTTTTCACAATCTCCAAAGGGACACTAATCCCTTGATCTTGTTCCCACCTGATAGTAGCTTTCTCTCCGAGATGACTATTCTTTTGGTGTGCCCACTTTGCAATCCCTTCCAGTTCATCTTCTTCACCCCTCATGTCCACAGATGAATTTTTGGCATGTTCATCTGCAACAGAATGTAACCAACGTTCCAATGAATCTGTTGCACAATGCGCGTCTACATGATACACTTCACTGTGCACCAGCATTTCAGCAATATCTCGCCACAGGCCTTTTGGCATACTTCTTTTGTATGAATCTTCCACCCATTTTTCTGCCATGTCGGCAGCCAAACAGCTAGTCAATTGGCCACGGACCATGAGCCTGTGTACACATGACATTGACCAGGTGCTTCCTGCTTTAATGCCTGACAAACCGCATACAGTTCTGCAAACTGACTGCTTTTTTCCCTTCCTGATGTTGTCAGAATTCCCTTCGTTTTAGAGTTATATGACACTGCTTTCCAGTATCGCTCAGCCCCTACATGTCTAGCTGAACCATCAGTGAACCAAGCATGTTCAGTTTGTTCACTTGTATATTCCCCATTTCACGGGAGACTCCCAGATCGCTGTCACTTCCTGTTATACAAAGTCCATGGGTGGTACATCAGCCACTTGCTTGTGTAATTTCGCAATTCCACCCTTCCCTGATTTGGAACGATCTTAAATGTACCATTTCCATTTAATGATGCTGGCCTCTTGAGCAAGTGCTATTCGATGTGTTTTAGGAGAGCTCAGTACCCATTGCATGACCGGAATTTCTTGTCGCATCAAGACATCATGACCCACTGTCATTTGCTCTGTATCCACAAGAGCCCAATAGCATGCCAATAATTGCTTTTCAAATGGAGTGTATCTGCCACCAGCTTTAGGTAACTTACGACTCCAAAATCCTAAAGGCACACATTTCCTGTCCTGTTTTTGCCACAAACTCCAATTGGCGTAATTCACATGTACAGACACATTTAATTCAACCTCCCATGCCCTCACTGGCCATAAGTCAAGCGCTCTCTGAATGGTGTCTTTCGCTAGCTGAAATGCTTTCTCTTGCTCATCACCCCATTCAAAGTCACATTTCTTTTGTGTCACTTTGTAAAAGGGGGGCCAAAATCTATCCTAAATGCGGTATATGCTGTCTCCAAAACCCAAACAACCCATTGAATTGCTGAGCTTGTTTCTTATTCAAAAGGTGTAGTAAACTCAAGAATCTTTTGTTTAGCTTTCGGCACCATCTCACGATGCCCATTATGCCACATAATTACCAGAAAAATTACAGTCTCTGCTGGACCGTGAATTTTAGTTTAATTAATTCCCTGTCCTTGAATGACTACCTCAAGGTGCATCCGCACACCTTGCTAATCCATTCCTTGAATCAAAATGTCATCAACATAGTGCAAAATGTGTACATCAGGTTTACACGATATCTTTTCTAAATGCTCTGCCACCAACCGGTCCGGTAACAAATAGTCGGACTGTGCATGTATACCATAGGCAAACGTTGAAACGTATACTGCCGTCCATTCCACGGAAATGAAAACTGCTCCTGACATTCTTCTGCAATCGGCACGGTGTAAAATGCATTTGCCAAATCTATCACTGCATACCAGGTCCATTCAAATTTGTGTACATTCTCTATCAGGGTAATGGCATCTGGAACTGGTATTAACAAAGGAGTGTACTTATTCAACTCGCAATAATCCACAGTCATTCTTTAACTTCCATCGGGTTTCTTAACCGGCCAGACCGGATTGTTCCAAGCCGTAGTCACAGGACGTAACACGCCCGCTTCAACATATCCCTTGATCATGTCTGAGATTTCCTTATGCCCCCGAGGAATGCAATATTGTTTCATCGACACACATTTCCTGGCTAAAAAGGAACCTGCACTGGCGGCATTTTCAAATTTCCCACAGTGACCGGGATACATGTTAATGCACTCACCCCAAACTGATAAATCTTACCTCCTAGTCCTAGAGTCAATCCTTCCAATATATCAAAGCCAATAATATATTTGGGTATAAGAACAATTAACACTTGATATTTTTTCCTTTTCAGATTACCAATTTTCATGTCAACTTTCATTTGAACTGCAGGTGTCTCTTTAACTCTCATTCCAGTAATGGTAAAATGTCTACCATTAAATCTTGAAGGATTACCATGAATCAATGAGGCCTTCGCCCCGGTATCTATCAAAGCTTGAACCTCTTGCCTATTCCATGATTGCCAAAAAGGTTTCACATTCACATGAGGCTGTCTGTCTACCTTAACCCTGGTAGAGGCTACTGGAGTTTGACCACAATCCTATTCATATTTTGAATGCATGTATTTGGACTCTGTCTCTTTACATCGCACTCACCACTTTCCGCAAATCAGCATAGGTCGGCTGATATGGTAAAGGCGAACCCATGGATCCCTCATCTGTTTCCTCTTCAGGCGGTCCGGTAGGAGAAGTATCCCCAACCAGCTTGGTTACATCTTGCCTTTTCACTTCTTTGTACTGCTCTTTCCCTTCAAGCCCTTGCTTTTTATACAACTGATACATTGCTCAGTCTCAATTCCATCAATCTCTTCACATGGCACTCCATCTTTTAGTAGCCTCAAGAACATGTGCTTTCTGGACACATGAGAATCCCTACTGTCAAACCTTTTTCCTGGGATCC
The DNA here is from genome assembly GCF_040938575.1 of Ambystoma mexicanum. NCBI lineage: Eukaryota > Metazoa > Chordata > Amphibia > Caudata > Ambystomatidae > Ambystoma > Ambystoma mexicanum. Next base: position 1,173,253,600 of record NC_090927.1, on the reverse strand, counting down.
ATTTGTCAATACACCCCTCTCTGGCTCTCTTTCTTGGGGGTTTCTTCAATTCTGTCCCATTCTCTCAGATCTGCCAACTGTTGAATTGCATCTACCACTTCATCCGTTAATTTACCTGTCATCCCCACCAGAAAAGTGATGATTACATTTTTATAAGCCGGTGGAGCAGTTCGAATGATTGTATTTCGGGCTGAAACCGATAATGCTACCACCCCGTATGTTCTGGATCATCAATATGGATGGCTTCTTTCATGGCATGCTTCCTAAGTCTTTGGATTGCCTCTCTCAATGTATAACACCTCTTTTCCTCTATAGGCCAATCTGCAGTAATCAGATATTTGCGGTTACACCTTTGAGCAGCTAATTGTAACAAAGAAGTTGTAGTACCTCTCTTCTGGGCATCAGGAGGCGGCCCTGCACGCAATACATCCTGAATGTGGGTTTCATGGGCCAATGGCAGGAATTGTGAAGAATCTGTTGAATCTGCAAGCAGGCCTGCTGTGCCTCCATCAAATAACCTGACCATCCATGATAACAGAGACTCATCGGCCCTCTGTTTCAATCAGTTGATCATTTCGCCAACCTCTTGCTGAGAGTAATCCTCCAACATTGTTAAATCTACTAGACCACCTCCCGGATTTGGCGGATGAGGTCCAACTCGACAACGTCTAACCAGTTTAACGGTCACCGACTTTCTATAAGGCTGTACGTTAGACGGTGTGTCCCTGTCTAACCCACTCTCCAAACTAGTGCTGTAAAATACATCCCTGTCCCACTGGTCGGGATCCCAAACAACCCCTGCGGAGGTAATCACTGTTGCCACCCTGCGGGTATTCACTCTCCCTCTTCTCTTTCAATATTTATACCAAGCAACTTGTACAGCAGCGCGTACAGCATGTAGCTAGGCCACAGCCTGATATGTATCTGCCTTATCATGATATCATCTCATCTGCAGTTGCTGCATTAGAGCAATCTGTTTTTCAGCAGCTAACTCCTTTTCCAACGATCGCCATGCCCCGAGCCAAAAGGAGTCAAAACACACCCTAGTCAGTGCCCACCGGTCAGATAGTTTATGACTATTCAACAGATATGGCTGGGTACCTTCTACAGTTGTTATAATAATGTGCCTTCTGTTAGCTGCTACCCAGAACACAAGTGATTCTCTATCAGACACAAGAATTGCATTGTACTGTTGCTTATATTTACTTTACAGTCCAAGATGACAGAAGGGTCGACGGACATAACAGACTCAGCGTTTAACTGAGAAATACATTTATTAATGTGTGAGAGCCATGGGATTTTATGTTGGGTTGGGCTGGCGGCCAGCGCTCGTGTGATCATATACGTTAGCGTGGCTTTGGGGTTTGACCATAATACCAGCCAGTATGAGAGGGGAGCGATCTGCCACTCATCACCAATGTGGGAGCAACCGAGTTCGAGGTGTGTAGCAAATTTCGGGGCAGACTGGGGTAGGCCAAGCAATTTTTTCAAAAAGGTATTCTCTATGGTTTCAATGTGGGTGGCCTTCTCCATGCCCCACAGTGCAGCCCTGTAATTGATGGCTGCTTTTGTCTGCGCTCTCAACACCTCAAGGATTAGCTTAATGGGTTGTCCCGTGCAACATTTTTGAAAACGAGACAGAACCCCTGATTGAACCTGCCTCATTCTCAAACACTGTTTTTCAATATGGCCAGACCCTCACCATGTTTCATTAAAAGAAGCTCCAAGGTATTCAAATTTGCACACCCTTGGAATAAGTTCTCCACCACTCCAGATTTTGCACATCTTGAGTGGTCTGCTTCCTGTGCCTCTACATGCCAAACTGCCGACTTTTGGGAGTTTACTACAAGTTTAAGATTGGACATGAACAGGATATAAGCATTAACCAGGGATTGTAGGGCCATGGGTGTGCGGGCGATTAGTATAATTTTGTCTGCATAACCCAAAACTGGTAGCGGTAATCCGGCCACCCTAATAAAATCTGAGTTGGTTTCCACCAGTGCCCGATCCACTCCAATAATATAGAGGGCAAATAGCACCAGGGCCACCACAGGGCCCTGACAGACACCCAAGAAGGTTTCGAAAAAGGCTGTGCATTGTCCCTGATCAACAAACCTGACACAGGCTGAAGTATTTTCGTGAATCAGCTAGAGCACCTTAACCAACTCCTCCGGACAGCACATGGACCTGAGTACATCCCAGAGCAGGGCTCTGTCCACTTTATCAAATTCTGTGCTCAGGTCCATGAATGCAGCTATAGTGACTTGCCCCTCACAAAAATTGATGAAGCACCCACCAGATAGAAATTCAAGACCTGGTCCCGAGTCCCCAGAACCGGGCAAAAAACAATACTGAATATCTGCCGGGACCCTAGAGTCAGAGATCCATTGCTCCAGATGGGCCAGAACATCACAAGCAAAGATTCTGAAGGAAGTATCCAGCAATGAGATAGGCCTGTAAAATAGGGGGCTACCTTGATCACCCTTCTTAAAAATTGGGTAGATTATTGCCTGCCGCCAGGAGGTTAGATAAACTCCAAGTTCCAAAAAGGCATTATAGCAATTAGTGAGCAGGGCAGCCCACAGATCTGCTTCCTCACAAAAGAGGTCAGCTGGGATGGCAACCGTGCCTGGTGCTCGATTGTGGAGTTGCTTGTTGACTGCCACCTGCACCGCCTCAACAGATAAGCGGAGAGTGAACCACGGTCCCCAGCAAATTTATTAGGGGCATCTGCCTTATAGAGGGTGATAAAGTGGTCAGACCATGCCTTTGCGCTTACATTGTTCTCCTTATAGGTTCTAATTCTTGCATATGGCGGCCCATCCACCACAAACTCCCAGAAGGTTTTGGAGTGCCCTTGCTCCACGGCCTGCAGCAGTTCTTCCCATGCCCGTTCCTCCAGCTGGCTCTTCCTTTTTGACAGAGCAGCTTTATAAAGGGCACAGGCTTTGGTTATTTCTCGTCTCGTGCTATCCTTCGCGTGCAGTTGCCCTTTGAGGTTTTACTGAGCTGCAGGACAGTGTTCGTCAAACCAACTTTGCTTATTCGGTCTCCTTGTTCTGAAGTCCCGCTGGAAGAGGTCTGTGAGGGACTTCGATATTTCTTGTGAGGCCAGGACTATGTAGTTTGGATCCGACCCATTCATAAGAATGGTAACAATTTGATCCAGATTGGTGTTACACACCTTAAACTTTGATAGTTTTTTCTGCACTAGTTTCACTTCCTCCAACTTCCTTTCCTCTGCTTTCTTTTGTAGCTTCTCTTGCAAGAGCCTACAATAATGAACAATCGTAGGTTGTATTTCTGGCCAAGATTTTGCTTCAATGCCTACCAACTTCCTTAGCTGCTTCTGAACTGGCGCTGTTAGCCCTTGACATAACATGTGATAAAATACTGCCCCTGTTTTGTCCCATAGTTCTCGAGTTTCAAGGTGCCAAAGCTCTTGGATCGCTTGAATGTAGTGTAAGGGGTATTCATCTATCTCCATTTTGCGAGACATAATTGCTCCAAAGTCTGACTTGTCTGGGTATTGTGTCCTGAAGGCTTGCCATACGGCAGCCCTGTAATTTGCGAATGGCGAACCATTGTGCGCCGTGTTCTGGGTGGTTACTCGGGGAAACCCTGCCCTTTTCCATACATCATCAGCTGCTTCCTTGAGGATTGCCACTAGAAGTCCTTTTAAGTCCCCCACTGCTAACCTCTGGCCCGCTCTCATCCTTTTCATCTCATATATCCATATGCCAGTCCCCGCTGACAATGATGTTAACCTACATCTCACGTTTTGTTTGCCCGACTCAATAAAATATATATATATAAAAAAAGAAAAGCAGACCCTGCAGCGCCGGGTTCCCATACATGCAAGCGAAGGGAACCGGCGTTGCAGAGGGACGTTAGTGATGGCGGCACACAAGGAGGTGTGTCGCCCACAGGTAAGTAAGGGGGTGGGGACAAGGGAAAAGTGTGAAATGTTCAGGGCAGAGAAGATTGAAAGTTATTTTCATAAAAATAACTTTCAGTCTTTTCTCCCTCGAACATTTCAGCTTCGATCTTCAAACCCAAATCCTTCGAACACTGTCGTCTGGCTCCCCATTAGCCTTTCTCTTGAGCAAGCTATAACTGTATCCCCCTTCCTTCATCCTGGGAGGTCTTTGAGCCTCTCTATGTATGGTGCTTCCTGTCCCCGTGGATTGAGGCCTGCGTAGCGCCCCGCTCTCGTCCCCACTGTTTCGTCCCTCATTGTCAGATTCCGAGCCCATGTTACTGCAAAAGTTATCTAAGAAGCTCAGCCTTCTAGTGGTTATGTCTGTATTGGATTTCATGGTTATTTATTTATTTATTTTGATGTATTTATTGTGCCTCTGGTAATACAACCTATGCACATAAAACAGCATGATTATTGGAAGATTACATAAAGTTGCACAGTTAATCACCTTATAAAGAAAAGTACAAGATAAAATGGATGCTCATTAATACATAGCAATAAAAAAAACATTAAAACATTAATACAACTCTCAAAATCAATTTAAACAGTATTAAGGCCTGTTAGGAAAGATTTCGTAATTGTAGGGAATCTTCCTTCCATGTGGCAACCCCTAAACTTTTTGCTATTGTTTTTAACCTTGTTCTTGACTTTGCCAGAGAAGTACAGCCTTCTGCCGCACTTCTCTGGGCTTTCGCTCCTTTCTTACGGGGAAACTGACATGCCCTTAAGACAGTCAGTACCGGGGAACGTGGTTTCCCGTAGTTTCTTTTATCGTGTCGCAGCTTTAGTGCAACACGACACAAGAGGGCACTGTAAGCTAGGTTACAGCTCTCTTGGGTCTCTAGCCTTCTACAGGCCCTAGATACTCTTTTAGGATGGTATTTGATCGGTGCAAGTCATTCAGGGACTGGAATGGTGGCAGCGATCGTTTTGTTTATTTTGAGCTCCTTTTGGCGTTCTGAGCACGTTTTTGCACTGAACCCAAAATGGTGGCCTGGCTCCCAAAATGGCCAGGCCGCGAGGCTCCTTTGTCCTGTCCACTGTCCGTCTTGCTCCCTTCACCTTCCCCAGGTCCGGCGACCCGGGGCCTTCCTTATTTGGGCATGTACTTTCCCGCGAAACGTGGTTGCTTTCGCGGGCTTCTACATGTCGTTTGTGTGCCTCCAGGGTGTGGGCTGGGATGTCTGGTCCCAATACACATCCTGGGTGCCAGAGAGTCTAGGGTGGTGTGAATGCCTGGGACCACCGTGGTCCGTGATTGGTCCACGTATGGTATGTGTTTTGATGAGCGGATCTCCCATTGGCTCCCCTCCGTTTTGGCGCGAAGGGAACCGTGGATAAGAGGGGGCTGGAAACACCACTACCATGTCGATCTCCTGAGTTCTCACGAACGAAGGAATACAGGAGCCAAGTATCCTGCAACCAAGAGGCTGGACCGAGGAATCGCTGGTGACCCGCTGAAGGAATCCTCCTTTGCACTGCTGTCGTCCTGTGAAACCCTTTCCTCCTTGGATCGAACCAGAAGGCCTGTACTGGTGCTTCGACCTTTGGAATAGCAGGAACAGCTATTCCCGGCGACTTCATCATCTCCTGCCAAGTAAGCCTTCGGAAGTGTCTCTGGGCCATCCAGTTGACTGACCAGCTTACAAGGGAGTCCTGCTCTGTAACCGCCGCCAGGTTGTGTTGTATTTCGAGTCCTGGTCACTCTCCCACGCTTCGTACACTTGGCGTTCCCAAGTCTGAAGGGAGGAGTGTACATTTGGCTCGAATACACACGGCCGCTCCGTTGTCCTGCTGCGGCAACAAACTGTGCTGGTTTCGTCGATTGGGACGTCTTTTTGCTCTACACGACTACGAGGCGTTCCCTGCTCTTCTGAACCTGCCAGCTGCTGAAACTAACGTGGAGAAGCCTGGGTCTGCTTGCTTCGGGGACCGGTGAGTAGTTTAGCTAGGATCTGGTCGCCCTCCTGCAGTATCCCATTGCTTTTCCCTGCTGTGTAAAAACAGCACCCTTTTGGCCGTACTCGCGCTCTGCTTCTGCTCGCTGTGGAGGCTGCGCTTGAGTTGCGGAACCTGTTCTCCTTCTGTTGTGCACAAACCCGAACTGCCTGACTTCCTCCGAAGAGCTTCCCCTTTTGCCCGTTGGCACCGGCGTGGCAGGTACTTTGAGCACAAGGCTCCACTCTTCGCAGGGCTCGGACTTCCATCTAGTTAGGTGCATCTGAAGGCGAACTGAGTCTAAAGCGTTATCGCACTGCCTGTTTTCCTTTCCTTTCAGGTGGACTACATATTTCGTGCTTTAAACGCTTGCGACTGTGTATTTGTATATATATTGTGTTGATATGGTATGTGTTGGTTTAATATTGTGATATTGTGATTTTCTCGCTACGGTCATTATTTTAAAGGCCTTAAAATAAATGTGTATCTATTTTTGATATAACCACTGTTTGGAGTAGTTTGTAAGCGCTCTTGCTTTGTGTGCTCATTGCGGGCTTTCAGTCACCCTCACCCCTCTTGAGACCTAGTCTTGACCGCTGCGATCGCTACCTTGATTGGTCTGGCTTGTCCAGAGGTTACCCTGTTCCAAGTAATTAGGTTGGCCTTCTGAACTTCTGCACCACCAGGACAGAGTTCAGAAATCCGTCTTAACAAATTGGTGTACAGCGGTGGGATACGACTGAAGGTATCCAGTGTTGCGCTCGAACTAAGGCATTTCAGGTTATTCCAAACAGTACACGTAGTGAATTGTTATAGTATAACTTTAAAAAGGCCATAGTCCTATCAAACAGTATGGAAACAAGTACGTTGTTAACTTTAAATGCTTCCAAATCAGAAACGCTGAAAAAGATGTGTGCGGAGAGAGGTGTTTCCTCTCAAGGCACTAAATTGGAAATGATCCAGAGAATCGTGGCGTGGCAGGAAGCGCAGCTTGACGCTATAACTTCCGAGGACAGTGCAGAAGGTGGTGGGGCTGCTCTCACTGGTAGAACCGACGGTTCTGCCGCTGCACTGATCCATCGCGACCACGAGGACAGGGAGGACGAGATGTCTAATGTTTCCTCTGCCAGTGCTGATGGGGAGGCTATGCTTGAATTCAAGAAGCAAGAGCTGCGGTTTAGGCAGCAGGAGCTTGAATTCAGCATAGCCAAACTAAAAATCGAACAGGCAGAAAAACAAAAAGACAGGGATCACCAGTTGGAACTGGCCAAGCTTCAGGTTGCAAATGGATCCAAGGGTCCTGGACATGGGTCTGGGGCCTCCTCTCATCCACGGTTTCCAAAAGATCTGCTCAGTGTGTATGAAGAGAGGAATGACATTATGGACTGGCTGAATGCGTTTGAGTATGCATGCGAGGTCCAGGAAGTTGACAATGCTGATAAGATTGCGTGGTTGCTCAGTAGACTGCCCCATTCTGGCTGTAGTGCCATTATGGAAATGTCGAAGGCTGAGCGGGCTGATTTCGCAATGTTAAAGCAGACTCTCATTTTAAAGTTTGGGAAGACTCCGGCCCAATATTTAAAGCGTTTTCGAGAGTATAAGAAAAAGGAAGGTGGTACTTGGGTATCTTATGTCACTGAATCTTTGAAAAACTTAACTGGCTGGGTCGAAGGCTATAAGGTTTCTACCTTCGACGGCATGATAAATCTTGTCATGCTGGAACACATTTTTGCTTCTTCTTCCCCGGAGCTTAAGCAGCATTTGGCCGATTCGAAGGAGATAGATCCTAAGAAGCTGGCCATTGCAGCAGACTTATGGGTGTCACATCGAGTGTCCCATAAGGACAAAACTCATCCTCGTAAGCAGGAGGAGGGGAAAAAGTCCAAAGATATGGAGGGTGGGGAATCTGCTAAATCTTCTTCCCAAAAGGGCCACAAAAAGAAAAACAAGGGTAAGACACAAGAGAACTCACAGGGTAGTGGAGGTGCGCCTCCGAAACAGAACTCTGGTTACAATAAGCCTCCCTACGTAAACAGACCCACTGGGGCTTGTTTTTCTTGTGGAGCAACTGACCATGTGAAGGGGGATCCCCGTTGTAAGGTTAGACCTTTGGGGGTCCACTCCGCTAATCTGGCCTTCTCCTCCTACGAGGAAGAAGAGATTACAGGAGCATCCTTCTCCTCGGACTCATTTCCCAGCGGAATAGAGGCCGAGGTAGTTTTAGTGTCCCTGGGTTCCTGGGAGCCTAAAGTCGCAGAGGCGTATGCTAGGATTCCGGATAATACCAAGCACTACTTTAAAGACAGTGTGCTGATCAATGGAGTGGATACTCCAGCTCTTAGGGATAGTGGGTGCAGTCGAACTGTAGTGGATTCTACCTTGGTAGACTCAGAGGAAGTTGCCAGAGCTACTCTGATGCCCACTAAGTTGGCTGACGGCCCCCTCCGTATGTTTCCCGTGATCCCTGTTAATCTAACTTTAAATGGTACAGCAGTCAGGATTCCAGTGAGCATTCAGAGAAACGTCCCGGGAAAGGTCTTATTAGGTAATGATCTCAGAGCTTTAGGGCTCGTAGGAGACACTGCCGAATGACCCTACACACGGTCTCAAGCACGGGCAGCATTGGCCAAGTCCAATACGCCGCCCCAGCCGAAGGGGCAACCCAAGGCGAAAGGAGTCTACAAGTCAAGACGGGGGAAAGAGAATATTCCCCCGAGCTCGCCTACCACTGCGGTGGAGGAAGTTGGTCAATCGCCCGAGCCTGACGAGGAGGTGGCGATGCCTGAAGTATTCGACCCCAACGATCATCCTGAACTAAAAGACTTGTTAGTTGAAGGAGGTCCTGATAGGGACGAATTCAGTAAAGGCCAACGTGAGTGCCCATCTCTGGAAGGCCTAAGGAGACAGGCCTGCTCCCAGCTTGAGGGTGAACCTCCTGGGAAGCATAGGATTTATTGGGAAGGTGGACTCCTGTATAGTGAGCCCACAGAGTCTACAGAAGGAGACCATAGGAGGTTGGTGGTTCCCCTTGCTGTTAGACCCTTCCTCCTGCAGTTGGCGCATGAAGTTCCCCTTGCTGGTCACCTTGGTATGAAGAGGACCAAGCAAAGGTTATCCATGCACTTCTACTGGCCCAAGATGGGGGTGCAAGTAGAAATTCACTGCAGGAGTTGCGCCTCCTGCCAGTTGTCTGGTAAGGTTGGCGCGACAATCCAAGCTCTGTTGGTACCGCTCCCAGTTGTGGGGGTACCATTTGAAAGGGTAGGGATCGACATCGTCGGTCCCCTTGACCCGCAAACATCCTCGGGCAATAGGTTTATCCTGGTGCTGGTCGACCATGCAACCAGGTATCCTGAGGCCATCCCATTGAAAACTGTAACTGCCAAGTCAGTTGCAAAAGCTTTACTCGGCATATTTACTAGGGTTGGCTTCCCTAAAGAAGTTGTGTCAGATCGTGGCAGCAACTTTATGTCGAAGTATATGCAGGCTATGTGGAAAGAATGTGGGGTCACCTACAAGTTCTCTTCTGCATACCACCCCCAGACCAATGGTCTGGTGGAACGTTTCAACAGAACGTTAAAGAGCATGATTGGGGCTCTGGAGGAGCCCCAGAGAAGAAAATGGGATCTTCTTTTACCATGCTTGCTGTTTGCCTACCGAGAGGTACCACAGGAGGGTGTTGGCTTCAGCCCCTTCGAACTTCTGTTCGGTCATCCCGTACGGGGACCCTTAGCCATTGTCAAGGAGGGATGGGAGATGCCCACTCCCCCTGTTACTACCAATGTAGTTGACTATGTGCTAGGGCTCAGAAAACGGATGGTACTTCTGATGGGCTTGGCTAGTGATAAATTGAAGGCAGGGCAAGCGCTGGTGAAACATTGGTACGACCAGAAAGCTTCCCTCATCAACTTTACACCTGGTCAGCAAGTCCTGATCATGAATCCAACAAGGCCTCGCGCTTTACAGGACAAATGGTCAGGCCCTTACACAGTGGTGGAGCCCCTGGGTGAGGTGAACTATTTAGTGGACCTTGGAAGGCCTGGACAGGCTCCAAAAGTGTTCCACGTAAATAGGCTGAAGGCTTTCGTCCCAAGAGTCGAAATCGCAGCACTGCTACTGGCGTCAGACGTTGAGGAAGAGGAGTCTGAACCTCTCCCCGACCTGTTCCAGAGCGGTCCTTCAGATAGCTCCGTTGAGGGTGTCCGAGTGGCCCCTCACCTGACTTCTGATCAGCAGGCTGAGGTGAAAAGTTTGCTTAGGCAGTTTTCCCCCCTGTTTTCACAGTCCCCTGGTTTGACACCTTGGTGCAAACATAACATTGACACAGGAGACAGTGTACCTACCAAAAGTAGGGGATACAGGATGTCGGATAAAGTACGGTCTTATATTAAGACCGAGGTCAACAAGATGTTAGATCTTGGGGTGATTGAACCCTCTAGTAGTCCTTGGTCCAGTCCTGTGGTTCTGGTTCCAAAGGCAGGCACTTCTGAATTGAGGTTCTGCGTGGATTACAGGGCTCTGAATGCTGTCACCAAGACAGATGCCCACCCCTTGCCTCGAACAGATGAGCTGGTGGATACTTTGGGTGCCTCCAAGTACCTCAGCACGTTTGACCTTACTGCTGGCTATTGGCAAATAGCTTCAGCAGAACATGCCAGGGAGAAGACAGCATTTTCGACGCCAGACGGCCTTTACCAATTCCGGGTAATGCCGTTCGGGTTGAAGAATGCACCTGCCACTTTCCAGAGGCTTGTGAATCATGTGTTGAATGGGTTGGACGAATTCTGTCTTGCATATCTGGACGATATAGCAGTTTTCAGTGCCACCTGGGAAGACCATGTGAAACACCTCGGGATTGTGCTCCAGGCTCTTCAGAAAGCCCACTTGACCATAAAGGCGAGTAAATGCCAGATTGGACAAGGCTCAGTGGTTTACCTTGGACATGAAGTAGGTGGAGGGAGGATACAGCCTCTACCCAGTAAAGTACAAGCAGTACAAGACTGGCCTACCCCCACTACGCAAACCCAAGTGAGAGCCTTTTTAGGACTCACGGGGTATTATCGCAATTTTGTGGCAGACTATGGCACCATAGCTGCTCCTCTGACTGCCCTCACAACTCCGAAGAAACCCAAGAAGGTAACTTGGACCGACGAGTGTGAGAAGGCCTTCAATGGCTTAAAAGACTCCTTGTGCCAGGCCCCTGTCCTAAGGGCCCCTGATTATCAAAGACCTTTTATCGTGCAGACGGATGCCTCTGACACTGGGATAGGAGCTGTACTATCACAAGTAGATGAGAAGGGTAAGGAACACCCTATCGGTTTTATTAGTCGCCAGCTTAAGGACAGAGAGCTCAGGTGGTCCACGGTAGAGAAAGAATGTTTCTCTGTTGTGTGGGCCCTAAGGAAGCTGAGGCCCTACCTCTATGGGACCCACTTCACTGTGCAGACTGACCATAAGCCGTTAAAGTGGCTAATGAACATGAAGGGGGAGAATCCAAAGTTGCTTAGGTGGTCCATAAGTCTTCAAGGCTTCGACTTCACTATTGAGCATAGACCAGGTGTCCAACATAGCAATGCTGATGGGTTGTCCAGAATGTTTAACCGACCTGAACAAGAAACTCATCCAGGGGTGGATTAGTTCCCCCTGTCCATAGTCTGGGAGGGGCGAGTGTTAGGAAAGATTTCGTAATTGTAGGGAATTTTCCTTCCATGTGGCAACCCCTAAACTTTTTGCTATTGTTTTTAACCTTGTTCTTGACTTTGCCAGAGAAGTACAGCCTTCTGCCGCACTTCTCTGGGCTTTCGCTCCTTTCTTACGGGGAAACTGACATGCCCTTAAGACAGTCAGTACCGGGGAACGTGGTTTCCCGTAGTTTCTTTTATCGTGTCGCAGCTTTAGTGCAACACGACACAAGAGGGCACTGTAAGCTAGGTTACAGCTCTCTTGGGTCTCTAGCCTTCTACAGGCCCTAGGTACTCTTTTAGGATGGTATTTGATCGGTGCAAGTCATTCAGGGACTGGAATGGTGGCAGCGATCGTTTTGTTTATTTTGAGCTCCTTTTGGCGTTCTGAGCACGTTTTTGCACTGAACCCAAAATGGTGGCCTGGCTCCCAAAATGGCCAGGCCGCGAGGCTCCTTTGTCCTGTCCACTGTCCGTCTTGCTCCCTTCACCTTCCCCAGGTCCGGCGACCCGGGGCCTTCCTTATTTGGGCATGTACTTTCCCGCGAAACGTGGTTGCTTTTGCGGGCTTCTACATGTCGTTTGTGTGCCTCCAGGGTGTGGGCTGGGATGTCTGGTCCCAATACACATCCTGGGTGCCAGAGAGTCTAGGGTGGTGTGAATGCCTGGGACCACCGTGGTCCGTGATTGGTCCACGTATGGTATGTGTTTTGATGAGCGGATCTCCCATTGGCTCCCCTCCGTTTTGGCGCGAAGGGAACCGTGGATAAGAGGGGGCTGGAAACACCACTACCACGAACGAAGGAATACAGGAGCCAAGTATCCTGCAACCAAGAGGCTGGACCGAGGAATCGCTGGTGACCCGCTGAAGGAATCCTCCTTTGCACTGCTGTCGTCCTGTGAAACCCTTTCCTCCTTGGATCGAACCAGAAGGCCTGTACTGGTGCTTCGACCTTTGGAATAGCAGGAACAGCTATTCCCGGCGACTTCATCATCTCCTGCCAAGTAAGCCTTCGGAAGTGTCTCTGGGCCATCCAGTTGACTGACCAGCTTACAAGGGAGTCCTGCTCTGTAACCGCCGCCAGGTTGTGTTGTATTTCGAGTCCTGGTCACTCTCCCACGCTTCGTACACTTGGCGTTCCCAAGTCTGAAGGGAGGAGTGTACATTTGGCTCGAATACACACGGCCGCTCCGTTGTCCTGCTGCGGCAACAAACTGTGCTGGTTTCGTCGATTGGGACGTCTTTTTGCTCTACACGACTACAAGGCGTTCCCTGCTCTTCTGAACCTGCCAGCTGCTGAAACTAACGTGGAGAAGCCTGGGTCTGCTTGCTTCGGGGACCGGTGAGTAGTTTAGCTAGGATCTGGTCGCCCTCCTGCAGTATCCCATTGCTTTTCCCTGCTGTGTAAAAACAGCACCCTTTTGGCCGTACTCGCGCTCTGCTTCTGCTCGCTGTGGAGGCTGCGCTTGAGTTGCGGAACCTGTTCTCCTTCTGTTGTGCACAAACCCGAACTGCCTGACTTCCTCCGAAGAGCTTCCCCTTTTGCCCGTTGGCACCGGCGTGGCAGGTACTTTGAGCACAAGGCTCCACTCTTCGCAGGGCTCGGACTTCCATCTAGTTAGGTGCATCTGAAGGCGAACTGAGTCTAAAGCGTTATCGCACTGCCTGTTTTCCTTTCCTTTCAGGTGGACTACATATTTCGTGCTTTAAACGCTTGCGACTGTGTATTTGTATATATATTGTGTTGATATGGTATGTGTTGGTTTAATATTGTGATATTGTGATTTTCTCGCTACGGTCATTATTTTAAAGGCCTTAAAATAAATGTGTATCTATTTTTGATATAACCACTGTTTGGAGTAGTTTGTAAGCGCTCTTGCTTTGTGTGCTCATTGCGGGCTTTCAGTCACCCTCACCCCTCTTGAGACCTAGTCTTGACCGCTGCGATCGCTACCTTGATTGGTCTGGCTTGTCCAGAGGTTACCCTGTTCCAAGTAATTAGGTTGGCCTTCTGAACTTCTGCACCACCAGGACAGAGTTCAGAAATCCGTCTTAACAAATTGGTGTACAGCGGTGGGATACGACTGAAGGTATCCAGTGTTGCGCTCGAACTAAGGCATTTCAGGTTATTCCAAACAGTACACGTAGTGAATTGTTATAGTATAACTTTAAAAAGGCCATAGTCCTATCAAACAGTATGGAAACAAGTACGTTGTTAACTTTAAATGCTTCCAAATCAGAAACGCTGAAAAAGATGTGTGCGGAGAGAGGTGTTTCCTCTCAAGGCACTAAATTGGAAATGATCCAGAGAATCGTGGCGTGGCAGGAAGCGCAGCTTGACGCTATAACTTCCGAGGACAGTGCAGAAGGTGGTGGGGCTGCTCTCACTGGTAGAACCGACGGTTCTGCCGCTGCACTGATCCATCGCGACCACGAGGACAGGGAGGACGAGATGTCTAATGTTTCCTCTGCCAGTGCTGATGGGGAGGCTATGCTTGAATTCAAGAAGCAAGAGCTGCGGTTTAGGCAGCAGGAGCTTGAATTCAGCATAGCCAAACTAAAAATCGAACAGGCAGAAAAACAAAAAGACAGGGATCACCAGTTGGAACTGGCCAAGCTTCAGGTTGCAAATGGATCCAAGGGTCCTGGACATGGGTCTGGGGCCTCCTCTCATCCACGGTTTCCAAAAGATCTGCTCAGTGTGTATGAAGAGAGGAATGACATTATGGACTGGCTGAATGCGTTTGAGTATGCATGCGAGGTCCAGGATGTTGACAATGCTGATAAGATTGCGTGGTTGCTCAGTAGACTGCCCCATTCTGGCTGTAGTGCCATTATGGAAATGTCGAAGGCTGAGCGGGCTGATTTCGCAATGTTAAAGCAGACTCTCATTTTAAAGTTTGGGAAGACTCCGGCCCAATATTTAAAGCGTTTTCGAGAGTATAACCGCTGCGATCGCTACCTTGATTGGTCTGGCTTGTCCAGAGGTTACCCTGTTCCAAGTAATTAGGTTGGCCTTCTGAACTTCTGCGCCACCAGGACAGAGTTCAGAAATCCGTCTTAACAAGGCCTTATACGGGAGAGGCAAAATGGCCCCTTATTCAACTCATATAATTAAAACATTCATTGGTACCCCACTATGAGTATTTTAGAACAACCAGGAAGGAAGAGTTTACAGATTTGATAGTCTGCCCCTGACATGATTCAAAATGTGGAATGTAGCTGATGTGACCACAAGCAATTCAGCCACATACAAGGCACTCCAAAACTGGTCTGAGGTGTGATCTAAATAGAGGACATAGCACTTCTTATAGAGTTCTATTAATGGGCCACAGCTGGTAAGCACGTGTCTAGCCGTTTCAACATCCTTGCTGCAGATTCTGCAGATCCGCTCCTCTCTTGGAATACCTATCCATGCTCCTGTATTGCTAAACACAGGGAGAAGATCTAAATGAAGGTATACAATGAAGCGAATCAACGGGGAGGAATGAGGCATGATAAGGTACTTTCGTGGACTATCACTAGCTGCCAAATTAGTCAGTGAAATGATACAATTGCGATCTACAGTGTTTTTTATCAAACCGGAGAGGTGGAACTCAATCAAGGTATATGGTATACAAGGAACTATGATTGCATGTAAATGGTGGACCACAGTGTGGTAAAGTACAGAGAACCAGGTGCTGCAGGTGATGTTGCGCAGCGGCCCTCAGCAGCTGATTGTCGGTTTCATATGAAAATTTGATGTTGGCCCACAATCTGCAGGCTGACAATTTCCCCTGGGCCATTAGTGATGTTACTCCAAGTTCTAATCTAACGGCCTCTACCGGCGTAGCACCGGGTACACCAAGTAAGGATCGTAATATTTTGCCCTCAAAGGGCTGGAGCCAGTTCATGGCATTTTCCTGGTAAGCCTCTAAGGCATATATTATAACTGGTACTACTACACTCTTGTAAGCTTGTACCATCGCCTAGATTGAGCCTCCGCCCAGTCTGTTGATAATCTTTCTCAAGGCCAGACATTTTTTCCAAGCTTTGAATTTGATGCTGTTTGAGAGAGGCTTAAAGGACCGATCATTAGAAAGAAACATGCCAAGATACTTGTATGAAGTCACCTGCTCGACTACCGAATCACCTACCCACCAGGCAATGCTTTTGTTCTTCATTGCCTGCTTGCCAAAAATAAGAATCTTAGTCTTGGCTGTGTTGATAATCAATCCGTTATCAGCAGCATATTGGTACAGCCTATTGATGGTACGCTGAAGACCGATTGGGGTTCTAGAGATCAGAACTGTATCATCTGCATCAGTAAGGCAATGCAATGGCCTGGGACCATACAAGGGTGGATGACAATTCGACTCCCTTTCCAAAAAACGAGGGAAATATGAAACATAGAAGTTGTAAAGCAGGGGAGCAAGAGGGCAACCCTGTTTCAGCCCCTTTTGGTGGGGAAAGATTCCGATACATCACCCCTTTGAGAGAGGCAAATTCTTATCGTCGTGTTGGAGTACAGATTCTTTAGGAAGTATAAGAGTGACGGGTCAATACTCCAGTCATTCAACTTCCTCCAAAGTCTGCTCCGACTAACTGAGTCGAAAGCGCGGGTATAGTCAACAAAACACACATATAAACAGGACTCCTTATACTACCAAATATCAGAAACTATGGTCTGCAAGGCCCATAGAGAATGGGAAGTACTGTACCTCTTCCTAAATCCCGTTTGGGAATAATGAAGCAGCTTTCATGGTAATGTCGATGTCCCGCAAGTCGTACTTATCTCCCCCCCATTCCCCTGTGCCTGCTCCATCTGACACCGTGGCAGTCCTGCTCTGTGTGGTTGTGCTGTCTGGCTCTGCTCGTCCACCCCCTCCAGCTCTGTCATCTCCCCGATCCAATGCCCATTGTGTCTTTGTGTCCCTTATTCCTCGCTAATCCTCTTTGTTGCCTCTCTATCAACTTGCATTTTTTCATGCTCGACTGCCTCCCTCTGTCTCTCATTCTCCTCCAGTTCTCTTATCCTCCTGTCCTGCTGTTCCCGCTCCTCTCTTCCTCTCTCTGCATTCCATTTCTATCCTCTCTTCTTTCTTTCTGCACCTGCTCTTTCTCTTCCTCTTTTCTCTGCTCCCTGTCCTCTCTCTCCAACCTCTCTTCTCTTTCCTGTCTGTCTCCTCCATTATCTCAGCCCAATACGTAGCTTTGTTGCTCCCCCTCAAGCATTCCATTGCCTTGGTTGCCCCCTCTGCCTCCCCATCTGTCTTCCCTTCCAGCTTCAGGAGGATCTGTCCCCCTATCCACTTGTTCATTGCTATGCTCCCTAGCCCCTCCTTCATGTCCTTCTGTGCTTCACTGCTTGCTCCTCGCCCAGTTGTCAGATGCCCTGTGCCTCTCTGCCCCTCTTCCCTAGTATATTGTGGTGGTTTATATGTCGGGTTTGAATACCCCTCTGCGGCTCTTAATTCCTGTAATGGGTACATCCCGTGCTCATCGTCTGTGTCATCGGAGACCACGCTCAGAGGGACATGTGGGGGAGCGCAGGGAGGGGCCGCAGGCCCCTGCACTTCCTGCTGGCTCAGCATCCACTGACACCTCTCTGTGTCCCCCTCTCCCTCTTGGAACATTCTCCAGAGCTCAAATATAGTCATGCAGCTTGCTAGCTTCTTCCCATTATAGGTACCCTGTACTTGTGTCAGTAGTGATTACTGCATATCCTTGGAGAAACGTCCACAAGGTGGCCATGGTTTAGTTAATTTCCCCTCAGTGCCTTTACACCACTCTATGCTATATTTGCATATCTTATCCTTATAGGGTGGGAACATATTACACAGGTGCTGTAGGGCGTGTCACCCCCGTAATTACCTTGATACATTGCTCTTGCGTTTACCTGACCTCAAATTGAGGGTTTCGATAGTCTGGTGTTAAGGAAGGAACACAATGTAATCATGATGTTGTTAATTTACTACGAGCCTCTCTGGTTCCACAACCTGTCAGGCGTGCTCTGCGCACCACCATCCCTCACAATCGCTGCCTCCTCAGACATGCCCACAATCTTGTGCATGTGCCTTCCGCACACCACCACTGGTCCTCCTCGTCTGCCAATTTTTCCAATGCTAGCTCCTCACTGTCTCGTGGTCTCTGTGTCCTATGCACAAACCTACAGATGACATCACCAATTTACTAACCAAATAGCGCTGAGAAGTCAAATACTGCGCACACAATATTATAGCCTGTACCCCCAAAATACACACAACCCCAACACAGCCCCCACAGCTGTCTTCCTGCCTCATAGCAGAGTATACCAATGTTCTCTTGTGTTCGAACTGTACCAGCTGCTTCACCTAGAAAATAATACGCCTCCTTGAGACTTAAACAGTCGAATCACCTTCCGCAATCTAGCTCAGTTATCTTGCTAAACCTTACGTGGATACCGTTATCTATGGCCCAACCTGCAGGAAACCACTATTTACATACTTCTGTCATCCGTGCCTTTGCGTCAACAGTATAGGTTGTTCACCAGAAACGTTTACCTCTGAACCCGAATATGACCTAACCACATATAATGACGTCTACCTACGCTGCTGTCCCTGCTAAGTTTAACAATGCTAAACAATACTTTAACAATACTCGGCAGTACTCAATGATACTCCACACTACTCAGTACACTCGCCCATATTTGCCATTTTACTTACACTCCATGGTCTGCTGTTGCTGCTCGGCTGCTGCATCCCCCCCCAAAGCTGCCACTTCCCCATCATGGTCTGCTGGATGCCTCACTGACCTCGGGCAGGATATTTCCAAGCTGGCTCCTGACGGCCTTTCCACAGGTACGCGTTCCCTGTTTTTCTCAAAATATGCAAGGGTCCTGCATCCTCTCAGGTTCTGCGGCTGAGGAGTCGGCTTTTGCCAGGCTGGTGCAGTCAACCACCAACTCTGCTACCAACGTCGAGGGCCCAACACCATCCCCAGACAAAATGGAGGACTCACCTAACAGCAAGTAATACTGCGGTTTATTGCAAATCAAACCAACTGGGATCAATACAAGAAAAACGAGAATTCTCTGGTACATCTCATCTTTCCATGGCGTGCAACATAGTTTTGTGTGACTCTGTCATCATCACTTGGACCCTTCCCCAAAAAACCTAGCAGCACGAGGGATTGGATATTGAGAGTATTACTACCTATAGGAAACACTATAGGTGTTATTCTACTGGTCCTTGCATGTCAGCTGGCTGGCCTGTCCCATCCCCTAGAAACTATCTATTACATTGCTGCAGAGTGGGCAGGCTTACCATTACATTGGTCCATGCGCTTTGCCATCCACCCGTGTTTCTAGGCTGTGATTGGCTACAGCTGATCTCCCCAGGACTGGGACTCGATCAAGTTCTCAGCTCGCTGTGCACCTCTTCAAGGTGATGTGAATGATTATGTGTCTGTATTGTAACTTGTGTGTACCACATCTGCCTATGAGAATGTGCTCCTCATGTCGCAACACTTGTTGCAGTCTGTGTCTGTCTTGCTGGGATCCGCTTCCCTTTCCCAGCATGGATGACTGTCCATTGTCTCATTTGGCTGTACCAAATGTTTAGGGACCACAGAATTGAGCTCTGCAGCTCAAAATTATGAACAATGTATTCTGTTTCTCTGCAGCTTGTCTCCTTGTCGTCTGTGATTGGAATGTGTCTGCGTATCTCTGACCTTGGTTGTGAGTCTGCTTCATGCGCCATGCCACCTGAATCAGCTTTGCTCGTCTCATGCTCAGTGACTTGAGGCCTGCTGTAGTTTTCCTAACCGTTATAATGCGGTTTCTACATTGTCCATGTTATGCTAGGTTCTCTATATTTTAGTCATACAGGGCCCTACCAGGTTCCATTTATATCCCTGTAGTCCTATAGGGTTGTTCACGTCAAGCATCTGCAAGCTTGCTCAGGCTCTCTTGTGCCTTGCAGTTCTGCATTTCTGCATTTGGCTATTGCAAAATAATAAAAGCATTGACAGTATGCATATGTATCTGTCCTCTAGCTATGGAACTGTGCTTGCATGTTCTTCATGTATACGAGTGTGTGTTTGTGTGAGTCAGTGCAGGACTGAGAGTGTGCTTCATGTCTAATGCTGCTAAGTCATGGTTTCACTAATGACGTCAGTATCATGGCTTCTTGGTGCTTAGTCGAGGGTGCCCATATTGGTTTCTCTATCCACGATCTCCAGTTCTTCTCCTATACCCGTAATGACTTGCATTGTATTTACTCTGTATGGCTGCCTGAAAGGATACCTTTCAGTGTACTTGTCACTCATGGGTGCACTCGGGATTCGTCCAACGTATGATGGGTGGCTGCAAGCATTTCTGGTTCTTCGTCTCGACATGAACCTGGGGATGAGGAGGGACATCTTCAGGACCCTCTCTTCACATCATAAACTTTTCAGTAAGTTTCTCAATCCATTCTTAGATTGCGTCTGCTGTTTTTTTAACCATTTCCCTTCTCTCAAATATGGCTTGTTTAATCATGTAGGTGTTCATTCGACATAGATTTCCGATCGCTCCAGCTTATTTTGTTTCCCCCAGTATTCACTTCTCCCAACTTAAAGGTCCTGATCTTTACTTCTGCAGCTGTTATCATATACAGTATTAATGGGCAATGATCACTATTGTCAGGAATCAGGGGTTGTAGTGCAGGAGAAGACGTGTATTGCCTAGATAGGGGAAAACACTACAATTCCCAGCAGGCATGGGGACTGGGTGTAGTTTTCTGAAGCGCGCCGGTAACCAGCTGCAGGCACTTTGCATTAGGAGAATGTGCTCTTAACGGCCGCCCGCCCATGCTCAGGTGCTGATGATTGATGTTGGAGAGCACGGGCGGCGGCAGCAGCAGCGGAGCAGCGAAGTGAGAGGCAGAGGCGGCAATTCGAGGCAGCAGAAGGACTATCGCTGACCATGTGTGGCGGCATTTGCATCTCCCGAGCCGCTGCGGTGAACGCTGGCTAATGTGTGATCTGCTCTCTTCCGTCAGGTCCGGGGCAGCCGCAGGAGGCGCCCGGACACTCAGTTAAGTATTTATGTGTGTTCTGTGTCCTCCTGGGCCGCGGCGGTGCATGTATTGAGCAACGCTTCAACTCGTTGTTGTCCGGACGTTATGAGGAAACGTCCGGACCATTAGTTAAGTGTGCTTTCTTGAAGTGTGCCCTCTTAATAGTATATTTTGTGCTACTTGCTTCTATGAACCATATGTTTGGATGCTACGGTCTGAACTACGGCATGGACATGATTGCTAACCTGAAACGACCAAAAGTCTGCTAAGGCTGCATTTCTCAGTCACATTGTTTTCTCCACAAGGGGAAAGCGTCGTTCTATGTACAGGGGTTTGTGTCAACCCATAACTGGGGCATGTTGTTGTCTCAGTGTCATTGCTTACTATATGTTTGATGTAGCTTTGAGTCATGCTTTGTAAGTCATGGTCACTAACATTCAAAAGGTCATGTATACTGTTCCATGTGTTTTGTGAAACTTATGTTATGTCCTACTAGTTTATGAAGGGAGAGCCAGGTTAGGTTTCCAGGGTATTACAGTATCAAGTCAGGAATTGTATGTGATTTTGCTGTTTATGTCTAGTTGTCTTCCCTTCCTTATCTTTATTAGTCCATCCCTTTTCCCTAACTCCTTTTTCCCCCCATTGGCTGCCACATGGCTACCTGTACTTCAAAAAGCCATGCGCCCGTTCCAACCACGGTGGGAGGGTCGATCCATTCGGCTTCTGTGGTTCGGGAGAGGGGATTGATAGCCTCCTCCCTTAGTTCTATTGTGACAACTATCACTGTTTGATAGTGCGTTTAGATTCTTCACATAAGGGACAAGATGTTCAGTACAGTACATGTAATCCAGGGTGGTTTTCTTTATTTCCCCGTGCCAGGTGTATGCCCCATGGATTTCCCCTGTGGTTCTCTCATTCAACATAAGCAGATCACATTCACTATAAATGTAGACAATTTTCTTCCTGCCCTATTTATATTAGAGTGCAATAACTTTACTTTCACCATCACCCTTTCATTCTCTTCAATCTCACCAGTATCGTAACATTATGCATTTAGATCTCCCCCCAGAACTATGCATCACTTACACCAGCACACCAGGACATTATCAATCTAAGAACACACTCATGAATATCCTCAGTCTTACTTCGCCTAGGCGTGTCATGTATGTTGATCAACATAACCTTCTATGTCCCCCGTCTGTTTGTAGGATCATTTCTACTACTAGAACATTTTTCTGATCGTATGATATCTCAATCATTTTACTTGTTAATCGCTGTTCCACACCAGTCACTATCCCTTCAAAGGGTCTACCTCTGGGTCCTTGTTCTGCCTTGTTTTGGTGGATAACATATCAGTCCATAATTAGATTGTTCATTAGCCAACTCTCTTGTATCACAAATACATTTTTCGCTTTAACAGGTGTAGGGATCTATAAGGGTCTAACAGATGTTGAAAGCCCCTGGTATTCCACGTTATAAGTCAAATTCAATCTTGTTTCCGCAAGGCTTGTGGAACAAATTTCACAAGCCAGTCCCACTCCTGTTGGTCATCAATCTGTTTCTTTTCATTCGGAAAGGTGATCTTTGATTGATTGTTTTGCATTGGGGGCCTTTACTGGGCTTTTTTGTTTCACCTGTATAGATATTGGCAAATTGTTGATCAACATAAAGCTCAATTAAAGAAACTTTGATAAATATGTTGTATAAGATCTGCAATAACCCTGGAAGCACAGTGCAGAACTGATGTATTCATTTTGCCGTCCTTGATAATCTCAACAAATTCCAAATCGTCAGAACTTAAGAGTCGTAACTGTGGTATCTGTGCCAGAATACTAAGCACCACCGATCTATTAATGGGCTGATATTTTCTATTAGAATCTATACTAGCAACTGCCAGCACATTAGGATCTGCCACCTCACAAATTATGTTCAAGTCACCAACAGGGGAGTTAGTTCCATTTAGTCTTCCTTTTACAAACTTCAGTTTTTGTTCTAGCTCCGGAATGGAGCATCTTTCAAACACTGTATCTGAATTTATTTCAGAAGCTGTAATAGTTTCAGCTGATTCTTCACTCGTTAGCATCCCTCTTGAATCTTCCTCTTGTTGATTCTTTAGGAGCCAACTAGTTAAAATTACAGCCTTTTTCACTTATCGCTTCTAAGGATGGTACTGTTGGGACTATAGGTATCGGTTTTCCCCCAGTAAATTCCATTTCTGTTTGTTTTTTCTTTGCTTTCAGTTGACTTTGTTGTCTGCAACTCATATGTTGGAATGATTTGTCATCTATATTTAAAGGAGCAGGTTGTGATTCAATTACTACGACTTCTGGTAGAGCCTCAACTCTGATACCCTTTCGTTCTTGCTTGTCTCCACTCCGTCTCGTTGGTGTCTCTTTATCTTTAGGCTCTGTCAACATTGCTTCTATTTTCTTCAAGGGGGCTCCTTGCATATTTATATCATTGTTAAGCCTCTCGTAGTTGTGATCACGGTCATTAATTCCATGGAACAATTTCCATTTTGACTATTTTCCTCCACGGCTTCAGAATCTTCAAACAGCTCTGTGTGTGTTGAAATCAATCGTGAACTAGGCTCCTTCACCTCCCCTACTATTTTCTGTTCAATCATTGACCCTATCTGGGCACCTAAGGTAACCAAATGTACATGTTGGGGAGGCACAACCTGTGTGGCTACATTAGATTGCAGTGTATAACATAGGTTTAACAATGAATTATTGTCAATTTCAGTAAATCTAGAGGAATCATTAACATTCGTCCCACCTAGAACGTCCTCCGCCTGCATTTTGTTGTTTTTATTACTTGTCTGAAAATAGGTTGTAATTCTCCTCATGGTGTCTGGTCTGTTACTTGCCTCACCATGTGGTTCTTTTTTCCCCATCATTTTTGCTTGGGTTTCCAACTGGTACTCCGTTTTCTTTGGGGCACCCTTCTTCACTTGTTGACCCTTTATTTTGATTACGTAGATTTCATATACGTTTCCCTTTTTGTTTGCTTGCCATTATCAATTTTCTGCTGTCCAATTACTGATGGGAAGTTGCTGAAGGACTGTTGAGCCCATACAACACCCGCCAACCCCCCCATTTTAGTCCTCCTCAAAGAGCCACGCAATACATTTTCAATTGTTGGATTTAAGGTGTAAACCTCCACTCCCAACTTTCAATTATTCTATTATGGAATGCGCAAGTAAAATATGCACAATGTTTTCCTAAAAGTACTTTCAAAGTACCAGTAAATATTATCACAGTTTTCCTAAAGTCAGACTTCCAGCAGCAGAAAACAATGGAACGGCTCCAAGGCTAGGAAAAAGCCCTCTGGTCAGCGTTCACTGCTGTATGTTCCAACTGTCAATTTCCCTTGTACTCAGGTTATCACAGTTTTCCTAAAGTCCTGAATGGCTCCACGGCAAGGAAAATGCCCTTGGTCACCATTCACTGCTGTAAGATGCAAATTTCCATTCCCCTTGGACTCAGAACGGCTCTAAGGCTCAATGCCCACCAGTCAATGTTCACTTGCACTAGTGTTCATGGATTATCTTTGCGAATAAATGTATGGGCATAAGAGGAGGGGGAAATCAGTGGGAGCTAGGCGTCACTGTCGCCAGCTATTTTCAAAACGGTTGCGCACGTGTTTATCTAAACTCAGTAGAAATGCATCAACTTTTTGACTATGCTCCAAGGAACAGATCTGTAGCGCTCTATATCACTGTCTGTTAGCTGCACAGTGTTCACTATCAGTTGATTTCACACTTCTTACAAGCGTTAACCAGAGTTTGTTCAACATTCCTCTAGGGTACCATGCAGATGATGTTACTCCTCCAGTCCTCAACCCTCTCCAAACACTTTAATGTGGGATCGGGATTCGAACCTCTGTGGCGCTGCGTTGTTTTGCCTCCAAGCCCGTGGGATATCCTTCCTGTCACGTGACGCATAATAAGTGAAAAATATTGCCATTTTTCACGTTCCTCTATGTGGGGATATCTCTCGATCGCGGGAGTGTGTTCTCGCGAGATCTCACCTAAAGAGATCTCGCGAGCCCACGCTCCGCGGGAAAACGTTTCCCGCTTCAGAGCTGGCAGCCCGCCAGATGAAGCGGTCGCACCAGAGCGCTGCTCCTGATGAGGAGCCAAGAAGGCAAGAACTTCCAGCAGCCGCACAGCCCAGCTTCTAGGGTGTAACACCACAGCCACAGGAGGTTACCTGGGGGCCCTTGAAGCTTACAGCGTGCCACCCTAGTGCACCCACTTCCCTCAGTGACTTAACTGGGGAAGCCCTGAACTGAACTGAACTGTAAGTACGTGCTTGATAAGAGCTTGGACATATACAAGTCCCCACCAGCTGTTATTTAATAAAGTGGAGTAGATCCACTACAGCGTCCTGTCGTCCTTCTAGGCCACAACATAATTGGCGACGAGGATACCAAAGACCCCACGGCCTCACCATGCAAGGCGCCACGCTGCCCCCTGCCTTTCTCCCGTCACCGGGGACACCAGCAATTCCATGGATGCAGTGGGAGCCACTGTTCTCCACCCATCTGGAAGCGATAGGCGGCACGCGGTATGCCCCCGTGAGGAAGAAGACGATGCTGTTAAATGCATTGGGGGTTGAAGGGCAGCGCATTTTTGCTGGGTTGAAGGAGATACCTGCGGCAGATGATGACGACAATGACGACGTCTACAAGGAAGCGACCCGTCGCATGGTGAAGAGGTTCACCAATAAGGAGAATGTTGTACTGCACAGACTGAGGTTCTACACCCGCAAACAAGAAGGGAGCGAACCCGTGGACGACTACATCACCAGGATGAGGGAGCTGGCCTCTCTTTGCGCCTTTGGCGAGAACGCAGAACAGGTCATCTGCGACATGCTCGTCGTTCACACCAACTCGAGGAAAGTGCAGGACAAGCACATACAAGAAAAGGAGGTCACCCTTGACAAGGCCATCCAAATTGCTAGGGCGGAGGAAGAAACCTCCAGCAGACGCAAAGAGGCGGGAAGTCACCTGCTCGCGCCCGAACTTGCGGAGCTACAATGGAGAGGGGGCGCAGAGACAAGCAGTCCCGCGACGGCCCCAGAGACAAAGGTCCCAGGCAAAAGGAGGCACCCAAATGCTATAGATGCGCCAGCACCAAGCACATGGCGAATGATCGGGACTGCCCCGCGAGGAATAAGGAGTGCTCCAAGTGCGGAGGCATCGGCCACGTGGCTCAGGCATGCACGTGGCGGGAGAAGACGGTTTCCCGTGTCGATGGTGACTGCGTTTCAAGCAACGATGACGACCAGCAGGACAGACCCATGGTGGTCATGGTCAACGCTCCCCAGACCAGGAGGGAAAAGCCCCACTGCACCATTAAAGTTGACGGAATGGAAACGCGCGTCATGGCAGACTCGGGATCCAACCTCACAATCCTCCCCATTAACACGTACAAGGAGATGATGGGTCGAGCGCAAGTAGAGATCAGAACGACCAGGCAAAAGCCGACGGTGTTCGGTGGTGCAACTGTCGACCTTTTAGGCTACATCAAAGCCCGGATCGAATTCAAAGGGAGGTCCACCACCACCAAAGTGTATTTTTCACCCAAAGGCCCAGCTGTACTGGAATGGGACGATCAACACAAACTCAGCATGAAGCTGGATCCCAGCTCTCCGGAACAGGTTCTCATGGTCTCCTCAGGAGCAGCGCTGAACTTCAAGGAGATGTTCCCGGACCTGTTCTCCGAGAACCCAGGGAAAGTGAGAAACTATGTCCACAGGATTCGCCTAAAACCCAACGCCATACCGGTGAAACACAAAGTCAGGGCAGTGCCTGCCACAGCGAGACCCGTATTGGAGGCCCACCTTCGGAAGATGGTCGAAGAAGGAACCATCGAGACCGTGGAATCCTCACAGTGGTTGAGTCCAGTAGTTTTGATCAAAAAGAAATCCAGCAACGACCTTAGGATCTGCATCGACCTGAGAAGCCTCAATCTAGAGGTGATCACAGATAGCTTTCCACTCCCCAGTATCAATGAGATCGTCCTCATGATGAAAGAGGCTGCAATCTTCACTAAGCTGGACATGCGTGATGCCTATCACCAGATTCCCCTGCACAAAGCCTCTCGCCCCCTTACAGCGTTCATCACGCCCTTCGGCACCTTTCACTATACTCGCATGCCATTCGGGTTGTCATCGGCGGCATCCGCATTTCAGAGAATGATGAACTCCTTACTCAAAGGACTCACAAATGTTTCCTTCTTTCAATATGATATCCTTGTGTATGCCAGAGACAACGAGACCCATGACAAGGCACTCAAGGCTGTCTTGAGCAGGCTTCAAGAGGAGGGCATTCACCTACGCCATGAAAAGTGCATCTTCGGAGTGAACAAGGTAGAATACCTTGGGTACTGCATTTCAAGTGACGGCGTTAGTCCCAAGAAGGACCTCATGCAGGCCATAACAGAAGCCCCGGCTCCGGTGTCCAAGGAGGAGCTACGCTCATTCCTGGGCCTAGCGGAGTACTATGCCAAATTCGTCCCCAGGTTCTCCGAGACCACGTCTCCCATGAGGGAGCTCCTGAAGAAGGGGGCAGCCTACTCGTGGGGTCCGGAACAGAACGAGGCGTTCCGGGAAATCAAAAAAAGAATCCTACACGCGCCGTGCCTGAAACCATACAACCCTGAATGGGACACCTGCATTACAACAGACGCCAGTGCGTATGGCCTGGGGGCCACCCTGACCCAGAAGAAGCGAGACGCTGAGAACATTGTGGCGTTTGCATCCAAAGCGTTATCCGCGTCGGAGAAGAATTACTCCACAGTCGAGAAGGAAATGTTGGCATGTGCATGGGCCGTCGACTACTTCAGATCGTACGTATGGGGGACGAGATTCAAGCTGGTCACCGACCACAAGCCCCTCATCCACATGTTGAGCCCGGGCGGCACCAAGACGGCCACCCCGAGGCTGGCCAGGATCGCCGCAAAGCTTCAAGAATACACGTACGAAATAGCACACATTGCGGGGTGGAAAAATGCACAAGCGGACTGCATGTCCAGACTCCTGAGCCAAAGAGCCCCCGACACCACGTTCCTGGAGGATGAGTGTGTCGTGGCCTCCATCAGTGACTTGAGGAACGGCGAATACATGGACCTGAGTGAGCGCTACTGGCGGGAGGAGTTCGAACAGGACGAGGCCCTACGGCACGTCAGCACCTGGGTTCGCGAGGGATGGCCCAGCGAGAGAGCGATCCCCGAAGGCCTCCGTCCCTACTGGAAAGTGAACGAGGAAATCTCCACCATGAACGGCCTCATCTTCAGAGGCGATCAAATCATCCCGCCCAGCGGCATCCGCAAAGTGATAATGTGCAGGGCACATTCAGGCCACCTGGGGTGCAACATGACCAGACGCAGGATACGCGACGCCTACTGGTGGCCAGGCATGGACCAGGACATAAGACAAATGGTCGAAAGGTGCCACGAGTGCACCAACAGCGACAAGCGCCTAACCGTGAGGCAAGCCCCCATGCTGCCCACCGAAGTGCCCAATGGCGAAAACTAGGTTTGGATTTCATTGGGCCCCTGGACAACATGCCCCCAGAGCACAGATATGGGATAGTTATGGTTGATTACTTCTCCAAATGGGTAGAAGCTGACTTCACGTCAGACATCACCACAAGCACAGTCATTGAAACACTCACTGCCGTATTCCAGCGGGAAGGTCTACCAGAAGAACTCGTCACAGACAACGGAGTCCAGTTAGTCTCCCGAGAAATGGAGAAGTTTCTCAAGCTCAACAACATTCAACAACGGAGAGCAAGCCTGTACCACCCACAGGCCAATGGCCTGGTTGAGCGAGCAAACCGCTTCATCAAACCAGTCACTATCCCTTCAAAGGGTCTACCTCTGGGTCCTTGTTCTGCCTTGTTTTGGTGGATAACATATCAGTCCATAATTAGATTGTTCATTAGCCAACTCTCTTGTATCACAAATACATTTTTCGCTTTAACAGGTGTAGGGATCTATAAGGGTCTAACAGATGTTGAAAGCCCCTGGTATTCCACGTTATAAGTCAAATTCAATCTTGTTTCCGCAAGGCTTGTGGAACAAATTTCACAAGCCAGTCCCACTCCTGTTGGTCATCAATCTGTTTCTTTTCATTCGGAAAGGTGATCTTTGATTGATTGTTTTGCATTGGGGGCCTTTACTGGGCTTTTTTGCTTCACCTGTATAGATATTGGCAAATTGTTGATCAACATAAAGCTCAATTAAAGAAACTTTGATGAATATGTTGTATAAGATCTGCAATAACCCTGGAAGCACAGTGCAGAAGTGATGTATTCATTTTGCCGTCCTTGATAATCTCAACAAATTCCAAATCGTCAGAACTTAAGAGTCGTAACTGTGGTATCTGTGCCAGAATACTAAGCACCACCGATCTATTAATGGGCTGATATTTTCTATTAGAATCTATACTAGCAACTGCCAGCACATTAGGATCTGCCACCTCACAAATTATGTTCAAGTCACCAACAGGGGAGTTAGTTCCATTTAGTCTTCCTTTTACAAACTTCAGTTTTTGTTCTAGCTCCGGAATGGAGCATCTTTCAAACACTGTATCTGAATTTATTTCAGAAGCTGTAATAGTTTCAGCTGATTCTTCACTCGTTAGCATCCCTCTTGAATCTTCCTCTTGTTGATTCTTTAGGAGCCAACTAGTTAAAATTACAGCCTTTTTCACTTATCGCTTCTAAGGATGGTACTGTTGGGACTATAGGTATCGGTTTTCCCCCAGTAAATTCCATTTCTGTTTGTTTTTTCTTTGCTTTCAGTTGACTTTGTTGTCTGCAACTCATATGTTGGAATGATTTGTCATCTATATTTAAAGGAGCAGGTTGTGATTCAATTACTACGACTTCTGGTAGAGCCTCAACTCTGATACCCTTTCGTTCTTGCTTGTCTCCACTCCGTCTCGTTGGTGTCTCTTTATCTTTAGGCTCTGTCAACATTGCTTCTATTTTCTTCAAGGGGGCTCCTTGCATATTTATATCATTGTTAAGCCTCTCGTAGTTGTGATCACGGTCATTAATTCCATGGAACAATTTCCATTTTGACTATTTTCCTCCACGGCTTCAGAATCTTCAAACAGCTCTGTGTGTGTTGAAATCAATCGTGAACTAGGCTCCTTCACCTCCCCTACTATTTTCTGTTCAATCATTGACCCTATCTGGGCACCTAAGGTAACCAAATGTACATGTTGGGGAGGCACAACCTGTGTGGCTACATTAGATTGCAGTGTATAACATAGGTTTAACAATGAATTATTGTCAATTTCAGTAAATCTAGAGGAATCATTAACATTCGTCCCACCTAGAACGTCCTCCGCCTGCATTTTGTTGTTTTTATTACTTGTCTGAAAATAGGTTGTAATTCTCCTCATGGTGTCTGGTCTGTTACTTGCCTCACCATGTGGTTCTTTTTTCCCCATCATTTTTGCTTGGGTTTCCAACTGGTACTCCGTTTTCTTTGGGGCACCCTTCTTCACTTGTTGACCCTTTATTTTGATTACGTAGATTTCATATACGTTTCCCTTTTTGTTTGCTTGCCATTATCAATTTTCTGCTGTCCAATTACTGATGGGAAGTTGCTGAAGGACTGTTGAGCCCATACAACACCCGCCAACCCCCCCATTTTAGTCCTCCTCAAAGAGCCACGCAATACATTTTCAATTGTTGGATTTAAGGTGTAAACCTCCACTCCCAACTTTCAATTATTCTATTATGGAATGCGCAAGTAAAATATGCACAATGTTTTCCTAAAAGTACTTTCAAAGTACCAGTAAATATTATCACAGTTTTCCTAAAGTCAGACTTCCAGCAGCAGAAAACAATGGAACGGCTCCAAGGCTAGGAAAAAGCCCTCTGGTCAGCGTTCACTGCTGTATGTTCCAACTGTCAATTTCCCTTGTACTCAGGTTATCACAGTTTTCCTAAAGTCCTGAATGGCTCCACGGCAAGGAAAATGCCCTTGGTCACCATTCACTGCTGTAAGATGCAAATTTCCATTCCCCTTGGACTCAGAACGGCTCTAAGGCTCAATGCCCACCAGTCAATGTTCACTTGCACTAGTGTTCATGGATTATCTTTGCGAATAAATGTATGGGCATAAGAGGAGGGGGAAATCAGTGGGAGCTAGGCGTCACTGTCGCCAGCTATTTTCAAAACGGTTGCGCACGTGTTTATCTAAACTCAGTAGAAATGCATCAACTTTTTGACTATGCTCCAAGGAACAGATCTGTAGCGCTCTATATCACTGTCTGTTAGCTGCACAGTGTTCACTATCAGTTGATTTCACACTTCTTACAAGCGTTAACCAGAGTTTGTTCAACATTCCTCTAGGGTACCATGCAGATGATGTTACTCCTCCAGTCCTCAACCCTCTCCAAACACTTTAATGTGGGATCGGGATTCGAACCTCTGTGGCGCTGCGTTGTTTTGCCTCCAAGCCCGTGGGATATCCTTCCTGTCACGTGACGCATAATAAGTGAAAAATATTGCCATTTTTCACGTTCCTCTATGTGGGGATATCTCTCGATCGCGGGAGTGTGTTCTCGCGAGATCTCACCTAAAGAGATCTCGCGAGCCCACGCTCCGCGGGAAAACGTTTCCCGCTTCAGAGCTGGCAGCCCGCCAGATGAAGCGGTCGCACCAGAGCGCTGCTCCTGATGAGGAGCCAAGAAGGCAAGAACTTCCAGCAGCCGCACAGCCCAGCTTCTAGGGTGTAACACCACAGCCACAGGAGGTTACCTGGGGGCCCTTGAAGCTTACAGCGTGCCACCCTAGTGCACCCACTTCCCTCAGTGACTTAACTGGGGAAGCCCTGAACTGAACTGAACTGTAAGTACGTGCTTGATAAGAGCTTGGACATATACAAGTCCCCACCAGCTGTTATTTAATAAAGTGGAGTAGATCCACTACAGCGTCCTGTCGTCCTTCTAGGCCACAACATAATTGGCGACGAGGATACCAAAGACCCCACGGCCTCACCATGCAAGGCGCCACGCTGCCCCCTGCCTTTCTCCCGTCACCGGGGACACCAGCAATTCCATGGATGCAGTGGGAGCCACTGTTCTCCACCCATCTGGAAGCGATAGGCGGCACGCGGTATGCCCCCGTGAGGAAGAAGACGATGCTGTTAAATGCATTGGGGGTTGAAGGGCAGCGCATTTTTGCTGGGTTGAAGGAGATACCTGCGGCAGATGATGACGACAATGACGACGTCTACAAGGAAGCGACCCGTCGCATCGTGAAGAGGTTCACCAATAAGGAGAATGTTGTACTGCACAGACTGAGGTTCTACACCCGCAAACAAGAAGGGAGCGAACCCGTGGACGACTACATCACCAGGATGAGGGAGCTGGCCTCTCTTTGCGCCTTTGGCGAGAACGCAGAACAGGTCATCTGCGACATGCTCGTCGTTCACACCAACTCGAGGAAAGTGCAGGACAAGCACATACAAGAAAAGGAGGTCACCCTTGACAAGGCCATCCAAATTGCTAGGGCGGAGGAAGAAACCTCCAGCAGACGCAAAGAGGCGGGAAGTCACCTGCCCGCGCCCGAACTTGCGGAGCTACAATGGAGAGGGCGCAGAGACAAGCAGTCCCGCGACGGCCCCAGAGACAAAGGTCCCAGGCAAAAGGAGGCACCCAAATGCTATAGATGCGCCAGCACCAAGCACATGGCGAATGATCGGGACTGCCCCGCGAGGAATAAGGAGTGCTCCAAGTGCGGAGGCATCGGCCACGTGGCTCAGGCATGCACGTGGCGGGAGAAGACGGTTTCCCGTGTCGATGGTGACTGCGTTTCAAGCAACGATGACGACCAGCAGGACAGACCCATGGTGGTCATGGTCAACGCTCCCCAGACCAGGAGGGAAAAGCCCCACTGCACCATTAAAGTTGACGGAATGGAAACGCGCGTCATGGCAGACTCGGGATCCAACCTCACAATCCTCCCCATTAACACGTACAAGGAGATGATGGGTCGAGCGCAAGTAGAGATCAGAACGACCAGGCAAAAGCCGACGGTGTTCGGTGGTGCAACTGTCGACCTTTTAGGCTACATCAAAGCCCGGATCGAATTCAAAGGGAGGTCCACCACCACCAAAGTGTATTTTTCACCCAAAGGCCCAGCTGTACTGGAATGGGACGATCAACACAAACTCAGCATGAAGCTGGATCCCAGCTCTCCGGAACAGGTTCTCATGGTCTCCTCAGGAGCAGCGCTGAACTTCAAGGAGATGTTCCCGGACCTGTTCTCCGAGAACCCAGGGAAAGTGAGAAACTATGTCCACAGGATTCGCCTAAAACCCAACGCCATACCGGTGAAACACAAAGTCAGGGCAGTGCCTGCCACAGCGAGACCCGTATTGGAGGCCCACCTTCGGAAGATGGTCGAAGAAGGAACCATCGAGACCGTGGAATCCTCACAGTGGTTGAGTCCAGTAGTTTTGATCAAAAAGAAATCCAGCAACGACCTTAGGATCTGCATCGACCTGAGAAGCCTCAATCTAGAGGTGATCACAGATAGCTTTCCACTCCCCAGTATCAATGAGATCGTCCTCATGATGAAAGAGGCTGCAATCTTCACTAAGCTGGACATGCGTGATGCCTATCACCAGATTCCCCTGCACAAAGCCTCTCGCCCCCTTACAGCGTTCATCACGCCCTTCGGCACCTTTCACTATACTCGCATGCAATTCGGGTTGTCATCGGCGGCATCCGCATTTCAGAGAATGATGAACTCCTTACTCAAAGGACTCACAAATGTTTCCTTCTTTCAATATGATATCCTTGTGTATGCCAGAGACAACGAGACCCATGACAAGGCACTCAAGGCTGTCTTGAGCAGGCTTCAAGAGGAGGGCATTCACCTACGCCATGAAAAGTGCATCTTCGGAGTGAACAAGGTAGAATACCTTGGGTACTGCATTTCAAGTGACGGCGTTAGTCCCAAGAAGGACCTCATGCAGGCCATAACAGAAGCCCCGGCTCCGGTGTCCAAGGAGGAGCTACGCTCATTCCTGGGCCTAGCGGAGTACTATGCCAAATTCGTCCCCAGGTTCTCCGAGACCACGTCTCCCATGAGGGAGCTCCTGAAGAAGGGGGCAGCCTACTCGTGGGGTCCGGAACAGAACGAGGCGTTCCGGGAAATCAAAAAAAGAATCCTACACGCGCCGTGCCTGAAACCATACAACCCTGAATGGGACACCTGCATTACAACAGACGCCAGCGCGTATGGCCTGGGGGCCACCCTGACCCAGAAGAAGCGAGACGCTGAGAACATTGTGGCGTTTGCATCCAAAGCGTTATCCGCGTCGGAGAAGAATTACTCCACAGTCGAGAAGGAAATGTTGGCATGTGCATGGGCCGTCGACTACTTCAGATCGTACGTATGGGGGACGAGATTCAAGCTGGTCACCGACCACAAGCCCCTCATCCACATGTTGAGCCCGGGCGGCACCAAGACGGCCACCCCGAGGCTGGCCAGGATCGCCGCAAAGCTTCAAGAATACACGTACGAAATAGCACACATTGCGGGGTGGAAAAATGCACAAGCGGACTGCATGTCCAGACTCCTGAGCCAAAGAGCCCCCGACACCACGTTCCTGGAGGATGAGTGTGTCGTGGCCTCCATCAGTGACTTGAGGAACGGCGAATACATGGACCTGAGTGAGCACTACTGGCGGGAGGAGTTCGAACAGGACGAGGCCCTACGGCACGTCAGCACCTGGGTTCGCGAGGGATGGCCCAGCGAGAGAGCGATCCCCGAAGGCCTCCGTCCCTACTGGAAAGTGAACGAGGAAATCTCCACCATGAACGGCCTCATCTTCAGAGGCGATCAAATCATCCCGCCCAGCGGCATCCGCAAAGTGATAATGTGCAGGGCACATTCAGGCCACCTGGGGTGCAACATGACCAGACGCAGGATACGCGACGCCTACTGGTGGCCAGGCATGGACCAGGACATAAGACAAATGGTCGAAAGGTGCCACGAGTGCACCAACAGCGACAAGCGCCTAACCGTGAGGCAAGCCCCCATGCTGCCCACCGAAGTGCCCAATGGCGAAAACTAGGTTTGGATTTCATTGGGCCCCTGGACAACATGCCCCCAGAGCACAGATATGGGATAGTTATGGTTGATTACTTCTCCAAATGGGTAGAAGCTGACTTCACGTCAGACATCACCACAAGCACAGTCATTGAAACACTCACTGCCGTATTCCAGCGGGAAGGTCTACCAGAAGAACTCGTCACAGACAACGGAGTCCAGTTAGTCTCCCGAGAAATGGAGAAGTTTCTCAAGCTCAACAACATTCAACAACGGAGAGCAAGCCTGTACCACCCACAGGCCAATGGCCTGGTTGAGCGAGCAAACCGCTTCATCAAACCAGTCACTATCCCTTCAAAGGGTCTACCTCTGGGTCCTTGTTCTGCCTTGTTTTGGTGGATAACATATCAGTCCATAATTAGATTGTTCATTAGCCAACTCTCTTGTATCACAAATACATTTTTCGCTTTAACAGGTGTAGGGATCTATAAGGGTCTAACAGATGTTGAAAGCCCCTGGTATTCCACGTTATAAGTCAAATTCAATCTTGTTTCCGCAAGGCTTGTGGAACAAATTTCACAAGCCAGTCCCACTCCTGTTGGTCATCAATCTGTTTCTTTTCATTCGGAAAGGTGATCTTTGATTGATTGTTTTGCATTGGGGGCCTTTACTGGGCTTTTTTGCTTCACCTGTATAGATATTGGCAAATTGTTGATCAACATAAAGCTCAATTAAAGAAACTTTGATGAATATGTTGTATAAGATCTGCAATAACCCTGGAAGCACAGTGCAGAAGTGATGTATTCATTTTGCCGTCCTTGATAATCTCAACAAATTCCAAATCGTCAGAACTTAAGAGTCGTAACTGTGGTATCTGTGCCAGAATACTAAGCACCACCGATCTATTAATGGGCTGATATTTTCTATTAGAATCTATACTAGCAACTGCCAGCACATTAGGATCTGCCACCTCACAAATTATGTTCAAGTCACCAACAGGGGAGTTAGTTCCATTTAGTCTTCCTTTTACAAACTTCAGTTTTTGTTCTAGCTCCGGAATGGAGCATCTTTCAAACACTGTATCTGAATTTATTTCAGAAGCTGTAATAGTTTCAGCTGATTCTTCACTCGTTAGCATCCCTCTTGAATCTTCCTCTTGTTGATTCTTTAGGAGCCAACTAGTTAAAATTACAGCCTTTTTCACTTATCGCTTCTAAGGATGGTACTGTTGGGACTATAGGTATGGGTTTTCCCCCAGTAAATTCCATTTCTGTTTGTTTTTTCTTTGCTTTCAGTTGACTTTGTTGTCTGCAACTCATATGTTGGAATGATTTGTCATCTATATTTAAAGGAGCAGGTTGTGATTCAATTACTACGACTTCTGGTAGAGCCTCAACTCTGATACCCTTTCGTTCTTGCTTGTCTCCACTCCGTCTCGTTGGTGTCTCTTTATCTTTAGGCTCTGTCAACATTGCT
Organism: Ambystoma mexicanum; assembly: GCF_040938575.1. Classification (NCBI taxonomy): domain Eukaryota; kingdom Metazoa; phylum Chordata; class Amphibia; order Caudata; family Ambystomatidae; genus Ambystoma; species Ambystoma mexicanum. The sequence goes on along the minus strand of NC_090927.1, from coordinate 1,173,217,414 downwards.
TCTATTTTCTTCAAGGGGGCTCCTTGCATATTTATATCATTGTTAAGCCTCTCGTAGTTGTGATCACGGTCAGTACTGGCGGGAGGAGTTCGAACAGGACGAGGCCCTACGGCACGTCAGCACCTGGGTTCGCGAGGGATGGCCCAGCGAGAGAGCGATCCCCGAAGGCCTCCGTCCCTACTGGAAAGTGAACGAGGAAATCTCCACCATGAACGGCCTCATCTTCAGAGGCGATCAAATCATCCCGCCCAGCGGCATCCGCAAAGTGATAATGTGCAGGGCACATTCAGGCCACCTGGGGTGCTACATGACCAGACGCAGGATACGCGACGCCTACTGGTGGCCAGGCATGGACCAGGACATAAGACAAATGGTCGAAAGGTGCCACGAGTGCACCAACAGCGACAAGCGCCTAACCGTGAGGCAAGCCCCCATGCTGCCCACCGAAGTGCCCAATGGCGAAAACTAGGTTTGGATTTCATTGGGCCCCTGGACAACATGCCCCCAGAGCACAGATATGGGATAGTTATGGTTGATTACTTCTCCAAATGGGTAGAAGCTGACTTCACGTCAGACATCACCACAAGCACAGTCATTGAAACACTCACTGCCGTATTCCAGCGGGAAGGTCTACCAGAAGAACTCGTCACAGACAACGGAGTCCAGTTAGTCTCCCGAGAAATGGAGAAGTTTCTCAAGCTCAACAACATTCAACAACGGAGAGCAAGCCTGTACCACCCACAGGCCAATGGCCTGGTTGAGCGAGCAAACCGCTTCATCAAAGGGGCACTTCAACTGGCTCATGCCTCGGGCTCTGACCCGTACAAGACGGTCAAGGAAGCAGCAGCGGCACACCGCCTCACCCCCAACGCCGTCACTGGTTTCTCCCCATTCCATCTGCTGAGGGGGAGAAGGGCCGCATCCTCACTGGTACCACCCTGGCTCCATCAAGTGAGGGCTGACGAAGACGTGAACATGGACGACGTAGCGTTTTGAATGCGGCGCAACAACGAGATCTCGCGAGCCCACGCTCCGCGGGAAAACGTTTCCCGCTTCAGAGCTGGCAACCCGCCAGATGAAGCGGTCGCACCAGAGCGCTGCTCCTGATGAGGAGCCAAGAAGGCAAGAACTTCCAGCAGCCGTACAGTCCAGCTTCTAGGGAGGTTACCTGGGGGCCCTAGAAGCTTACAGCGTGCCACCCTAGTGCACCCACTTCCCTCAGTGACTTAACTGGGGAAGCCCTGAACTGAACTGAACTGTAAGTACGTGCTTGATAAGAGCTTGGACATATACAAGTCCCCACCAGCTGTTATTTAATAAAGTAGAGTAGATCCACTACAGCGTCCTGTCGTCCTTCTAGGCCACAACACTCTACCTAAAATAATTCTCGCCCCAATGCAATCCTACAGGAAAATGTAGCTCTCCCGATTTCTGATCAAATCTCCCTCCCAGCTGTACATCGAATGTTGGCATGTATGTATATGCAAGTCGTGATGAATATAAAAACATGTTTTTCCATTGAGAGGTCATGCAGTTGGAGAGAGCCAAAACCTCTAACAATAAAAAAATTCTTGCCCTTGGCATCTGTTGAGGCAGGGAAGCGCCCCTCTGTCCAAAACAGGAGAGTACATGTCATGAAGAGATCAACAATATTTCTATTTCCAAACAAAGAATAAATATATGCATGCACGAAAATCTACTCTCACGAGTCACATATTACGGTTATCATGGACACGAGTGTCTAAAAAAAAGTTAAGGCACAGGCCGCACAGCCGAAGACTGCCCATCTATCTACTTTCCAGGCTTGCACCTTTTGACCGGCTGATGCACTACACTAAACTCCGGAAGACCCGGGCCTGTGCACCCTCGTCGAAGAAGAGGGACCAGATAAAATTACAAACAGGTCGGCCATCTTGCAAGGTCATATTTTCCGTGTCGCAACATAAATCAACACCATGCCACAATCAAAGGAAAAACACCTCTAAAAAATTAGATGCATCACTGGAAATAGTTTCGAACGCTGTTTATTATCAAGTCCAAGATTTTGCGAATTAAACAATATATATTTTTCGAACAATTAGTCGTTTTATTTTTTATTTTACCCATTTTTACATTGCGGTATTTTCTACAATAGATTGTCTTTTAAAAGAAGTATGTAACTACTAAATGGAATCATCACAAGACACCATAAAGCTCCCCTTTAAGATGGCCGTCTGCACGTCGCTTTCCACTGCAATTGCTGGCTGTCATTGCACTCTCTTCCCGGTGCCTAAGCAGCTGCTTCTGTTATTGTCTTTCCGCCTTGTGACTGGGCGCAGGCTGAGAGCAGCGAGACAGAGAGTGGCCCTGGCAGAGTGCTTTGTAGATACCCCCCACCCAGGTAGCAAGGAGTGATCTGCAGAATGGCGGCGCCAGCAGCACCTTTACCTCCACAGTTTAAGTGTCTGCAACACCACCTGCGCACTGCGCAGGAGCACGAGAAGCGCGACTCTGTGGTAGCCTATTACTGTGAGTATCTCGGGACTCTTCATAGGTACATGGTAGAGGGAAACCAGAGAAACCATCTAGCGATAGTTTCCTGGCCCAGACCACTGAAGTTTCCCCATACCATACACGAGTAGCGTGCACGGTGCTATTCTTTTTCTTTTGACTTCTGGGACTTGTAGTCTTTATTTTAAAATGTGAAAATCAGCACAACAAGTTCTGGAATGCAAAGAATATGATTTGGACTGTATGACACCTCCCTGCATGGAATGGGTGAAACTTGAGCACTCTGCTGGTTGAGAGTTGCATATTCTCTTAGAACTTTCGCTGTTAAACAAAGTGTCACAATGCTATCCTCTCAGTTGGTATACGTTCGCTGTCCAGACCCTGTTCATTCATTAAAGGTAATTGAAAGCTGCATGTCGTGTTCAAAACAGTACGTTCAGGACAAAGCATGCAACACATTAGTCTGTCTATACAGTGGACTGGTAGGTGATTACTTTAATTGGACGCAGACCAGACCAATCCACTGAACTGACCGCTACTTGACTCTGTCCAGCACTCTTGCCGGGACAACTCTTAGGTGAACCACCAGTGAAAGCAAGTGGCAGAGTGTAACACCATCACACAGCATCTGCTGACAATTTGGTGTTAAGTTACCATTCACAATTATTCAATTTTTACATTTCAACATCTTTCCATGTTGTGCTGTTTGCATGTTTTGTATTTCCCTGTAATGTCATTGTTATGGGAATTATTATTTTTGAAACTTGAAAAATCCTACACATCTTTTTGGTCACAGAATGTTGGCAAGTATGCGATCCTCCTCGCATGCGATGGAACAAACAGCTGTATGTTTGGAACAAGGAAAATACATGAATGAAAATGCGTGCGAGCCTCGCACGCATTTTCTTTCATTTATTTTCTCCGTTCCAAATTTTCTGTTGTTTGTTCCCTAAACAGCAGAATGTTTGGAACAAGGAAAATAAATGAAGGAAAATGCGTGCGAGGCTCGCACGCATTTTCATTCATGTATTTTCCTTCCCGGGACTCTAACTTCCTCTGGTAACCCTCGCGAGGGGTTGCCAGAGGAAGTTAGTTTCCAAGGTGCTCTTCCGGCAGCACTGCAGCAGGCAGCTGTAACTGGCAGAAGTGTCAGCCAGTCACAGCGTCGCTCAAGCTGTGACTGGCTTGCAAGTCTGTCAGTCACAGGCTTGCCTGACTCTGCCATGCCTGACTTCTTGATGGGCGATCGGCGGGCTCATCTCCGTCGCGTCTGTGGCGGGAGATGCACAGCCGTGGATTGGTGGAATCGGGGGGGCCCCGGTAGGGCCCCGGCTCATTCTCACTTTTTGGAGACTGCCGGGGCCCGGCCCGGCAGGCCCCGGCCCACTTTAGGCCCACTTTAAGCACTGGTTATTGGAACTCTGGGTATACCAGCTAGTATGTGATGTACTAAAAGTGTCGTTTTTCGAATTTCCCGTGCTTTTTGTCACATTTTTACATGATTCCCAATATATGCATATATCCAGGGCCGGTCTTTAAACAGATTGCACCCCAGGCGGGAAGCATAGTTGGCGCCTCCCGTCCCGACCTGTGATCTCATGCATGTGTCATAGGCTGAGCAGCGGGAGTGGGGACTATGAGTTAACAAAATTGTCAATGCTGGAATCTGCTGAATTTCATGAACCTCAGAAAACAGCAATCAGAGGGTCAAACTCGAACAGGGCTGGTTATGTTAGTCTGCTTTTGCTCTTCATTTTTAGTAACAATGACCAGTTTGCTGCTGTGACTTCAGATGTACACTAATGTCATTTGTATGACCTCAACCATTTAGCCACTCTTAAAAGGTGATGAACTGGTCTTGAACAGTGTTACTGGAACAAGCACCATCTACCTCAGCATTAAAATACATGCGTTTATGCTATATGTATTGCATCAAATATTTCACGGGAAGTTAAATATATTTAGAAGGGACACACGTAAACAATATCACTACTCAATGTGAGTGGCAAAGTCTACTTTAAACATGTGTAGAGAGTTGACATACATGTACAATTCAACATAGCTCCCAATTTTAATGTTGGAGAGGTGGCGTTCTAAAATTATGACATTACAATGTGGACTTTACATTGAAACACACTGCAGAGCATTACCGCGGCAGAGAAATGGCAGTTCGAGTATTGGGGTTTGTTTCGCTCATGCTCGTGAACTCTCAAAATTCTTAAATGTTTCCTTCGTGATCACTCATTTTAGCTCCCGACACCAGCATGAAACTGTAAGATCGCAAAGAAAAATGATGTCTACCATCCCAACATAAGAACAAGGTGGAAGACAACCTTTTCTTGGGCCTCGTTAAGTTTACTTTTTGCAAATTACTAGTCGCGTGCTGCTTGAATAACAGCGGCCCTTGCACATTGTGCAGTGTATAGACGAATTTCATTTCAAGGTACTTGGAGTACTGCGGGTATGAGGGGAAGCATCTCCAGTGTACCCCAAGCGTAGTGCGCTTTGCCCTCCACCCTCACCCCCCAGCCTTGCAGCCCTGCGCTTTTTCACATTCTCCATCATGGTAAAGAACATTGTCCCGAGCTTGGGAGAGAAATTGACTATGCAGAAGGAGCTTCCTCCCCAGGGTGTGTTTAGCTGCTGGTGTATCAAATGCAGAAATGGGTGGCATCAAGAGCCCCACGCTCTGAAACACCTTTTGCGCACTGGTTGGTCACACGACAGAAAGTGTGAGCAGGTGATTCCCCAACACTTCAACCATTCCTTAGAGACCTGGCTTTGATTAATGTGGCGTCATAGCCATTTCCCAGCGTTTGTGTTAAAGGAGATCGGAAGCTGCACCGTGCAAGGTATTTTAAAGGCCATGAATTGATGCTACAGCATGTCGCCCCCAATGGAACAAAGAAAGTGAAGCGTGCATCCTGCAAGTCTGGCTATTTGCATTATACGGAAGACGGGCCAACCGTCCACGGAGACGGTTTCTACTGTAGTTGCTGAGTCGCTTTCCCAAGCCAGCTGCTGTGCAGACTTCGCTCAGCTTTTGGTCCAGGGCCTGCATCCATCCTTCACACCATCATTCACAAGGCGCGTTCGTGTAGACTAGTATGATTTCTATTCCAAACAAAAGAAGCACAACGACACAGAAGAGTATAAGACAAGTCTGAGCGAACAGTGACATGTATGAAACTCTTGCACTAAAATAAAGTCAGCAGTCCATGCCCAGGAAAGAGGGAACGATGAACAATATTCTCGGGAGCGGGAAGTAGGGGGGGGCGTAGTAACCCCCAAGCATGGTACCGGCCCCCAGGGCCTCCCCCTCGAAGTGATTTTGGCCCGGCCACAGGCCGAATGGCAGACGGACGCACCAATCCAACCCCGCTGGAACATGAAACTGTCTAAGATCTGCCGACGGTGACACTCTGCCCACGTCTTCCGAGAACCGGCCTTTTGATCTCCTGAGGAGACTCCACCACCAGTGCTCGCTTCCTTTTTCATGACTACTTGAGCCTTGACAAAAGTGTCTAGCTTTGTGGCCTCCAGAGGCTGTTCTTGGATGGCCCAGTCATCTCTGCAATACCATTTTAAAATAAATAAAACGCCTATGCAGCAATAGGTCTCACCTGCGAGGATGGGAGCAGGAGGAAAGAAGTGTGCTTGCCTCTGCAGGCTGTAGTTACTGCCGGGTGTCCTAAAACAACAATCCGCGAGGGCAGGATGCAGTAACTGTTTGTATTTGCTGATTCTGCTGCTGCTTGACAGTGTGTGCTTGTGATGGGAACAACTTCAGGATTTAGTGACCCACTCTCTCCTCTTTTTCGTAATGGCCGGGGCATGCCCAGGAAAGAGGGAACGACAAACAATATGCTCGGGAGCGGGAACTAGGGGGGGCGTAGTAACCTTCAAACCGGCCGACGCCTGGTACTGGCCCCCAGGGCCTCGCCCTCGAAGTGGTTTTGGCCTGGTCACGGGCCGAATGGCCGACGGACGGACCAATCCAACCCCGCTGGAACTTGCAACTGTCTAAGATCTGCTGACAGTGACACACTGCCCATGTCTTCCGAGAACCGGCTTTTTGATCTCCTGAGGAGAGTCCACCACCAGTGCTCGCTTCCTTTTTCATGACTACTTCAGCCTTGACAAAAGTGTCTAGCTTTATGGCCTCCAGAGGCCGTTCTTGGTTGGCCCAGTCATCTCCGCAATACCATTTTAAAATAAATAAAACACCTATGCAGCAATAGGCCTCACCTGCCAGGACGGGAGCAGGACGAAAGAAGTGTGCTTGCCTCGGCAGGCTGTAGTTACTGCCGGATTTCCTGAAGCAAGGCCCAATCAGCAAGGCCAGGATGAACTTTTTTTATTTGCTGATTCTGCTGCTGCTTGGCAGTGTGTGCTTGTGATGGGAACAACTTCAGGATTTAGTGACCCAATCGCTCCTCTTTTCTGTAATGGCCGGGGGGCCGACAGCACCAGCCAGCACCAATCGATGCACAGTTCAGTGTCAGTGCGTGCCCATTGCCTGGAGGAGGGCACCCCGCATGTGCGCCCATGGGCCTGGCTGGCGCCAGCGGCGCCGGCACCACCCGGGGCTGGGGGAAGGTAATAAAGCAACAAATGTTGCTAATTTATTTGCCAATTGCCCTGCCCTGCCTGAGGGCCGAGGCCAGGCCTCTTTCTTGGCCCAGGCGAGGCGGGCAACTGCCCGGGGCGCAATAGCCCCGGGGGGCGCAATTGCCCCAGTCCCTGGAGCCTCTGTGGGGGATGGAATTCCCTAGTTTGTGGGGCGGCGCATTGATGTGGGGAAAGTTCCACAGGTCAGGTGCTGGCACTGCTCCTTCCGACTGTAATGTCACGTAGTACAAAAGTACTACGTGACATTACAGAAGTCAGAGGCTCCCTCTGACCACCTTCGCGCCTCTTGGGGTGGGAGGCATAAGCACACCAATATCACTAAATGGTTTTGTGCTGGCATTGAGATGGGAGAGGAAGTGCAGTGGGCTGTGGGAGTGGGCGTGCCTTGCAGGGATGCACCGTGGGCCCCGACACCGTACAAACAGAGACCCGTTTGGGCCCATGGTGTGTCCCTCCAAGCCCAGAAAATGCCAAAATAATATTTTAAAGCAGCGCTATTGCTTTCATGCCGCTTCTTTTCCAAACTATATATCAATTACACTTTAAGCCACTTCCATGGCACTGGTAATGAGTTACTTCACTATGCGGATAATAGTTTTGACCAGTGTTGCTGAGTAAATATTCTTTAAGCTATGAACCAGTTTATTTATTTATTTATGCAATGTTTGTCGGGTACATGGAGATGGATAATTTATTTATGCAATGTTTGTCGGATACCTGCATCCGACACACATTGCATAAATAAATAAATATGCAGGTACCCGACAAACATTGCATGAATAAATAAATAATCCTGGTCCATGTATCCATACAACAGTCAAGACTTTACTGTATGAAAGCATACACTTGATCCCATTCAAAGAATGTTAAAGTGATATTTTATTGGGTTCAGGTGTCTCCACGTCATTGCCCTTTTGGCTTAGGTTGCCTCCAAACCCCCTTCAGCATCTTGTGTTATTTATTGGTTGTATATACTGCATCCTATGCCATATTCATGGTCTCTTGGTGTGCCCAGTCCTCATTATCTGCAGCTTAAGTGGGACTGGGGCATAAAATTGTCTTGGGCACCAGTGAAAAAGTGGCCCACCGTTGCAAATGGCAATTCATTCCTTGTGTGACGGACTGTTTGACTTTGGGTAGGAGTTCCTTAACGGTGTAGTTTGGGAATGGCGCGCAGGGTGCGGCGGGAGTGTTGCGCGGGGTGCGGCGGGAGTGTTGCGTGGGGTGCGGCGGGAGTGGAGTGCGTGGTGCAGTGGGAGTGGTGCATGGGATGGGGTGCTGGGGGGTCGGTCTCTAGTGTTTCGCCCTGGGAACCAAATGGACTAGAAACTGCCCTGGCCGAGGCCACAGCCTGCAGCAGTGCCAGTGGTAGAATACACGTGTAACATTTTTGTTTCCTAACAATATAAAAATGAACAGGCACATTCATTTTTATAATGTTAGGAAACAAACTTGTTACACATGTATTGTGGCACTGTGGTCTGCTGGTGCAGCGCCTCTAGAGCCTGACTAACGTCAGGCAGCCGCGGGGGAGCGGTTACCTGTTGACATACACGTAGGTGGCTCCCTGCTGCAAAATTTTCGTCAGTTGTGTACGCCGCCTTTTGCCCTGCACTTTAGCACTGCGCCGTTCAAAGTGAGTAAACGCTGCCTGGCATGCTCGCTTTTAAATCTGCTTCCTCACATGGCAATCAGCGCTCGCAATTACACGCTTGCATTTTGAACAGCATTTAATTTTCATGGTATGCGCACATAAAACAAATGCTCTCCGACATGCTGGCATGTCAGGCAGCATGTGCAATGGATCCCTATCGGGGTCGTCTGCTTTGGGCTTATGTATAAAGCATGTAGAACGGTGAGGAATCTATTTGACGCACTTGTGAAACAGAACTCTGCGCCCTTTGTCTTGATTTAGGCAATTGGTATATGAGGTCGCATTGACCCGGGTAACAATGGAGTCCTTGATTCCTCGACTCCATTAGGAAGGTGCAGTTTGTGGAAGAGAAAAGTTACCCTTCGGGTGTACTCATGCGCCCAGTAATCGTAGTATTTCTGAAATAATATTTGCTTCCACACGATATCAATTAGTGAGACATTTATTGCCCTATATTGATGACACGTGTTTCGACGTCTACAACGTCTTTCTCAGATCAGGGCCGATGGTGATTACGGCTTGAAAATAAATACATTTACACTCTCTCAGTCAATGAGTCTGTGTTTCAACATAAAAAATCAACAAAATTGTTGTAATTCCCTAACTGAACATTATTGTGCGAAATGCATTTATAGAAATTGAGCATTATAGTGTTAGTGTTCTTATTCTCTCTTGACTAAGGCTTTGCACGGGCTCAAATATTCTTTTACTTAGCTGTCATGGTTTGCCACATTCCGTACGTGGCAAAAGAAACCTTGTTTATGTTGTGTGCTTTGAGGTTTATTTACGTCTCGCGTGTCTTATTCGCCTTTGGGCTTAACAGTCTATTTCAACTCAGTACGTAAGCAGGGACGATGAGGGTCCACGTGTTGCTATTCTGTTTCAGGGAGTGATGGTGGGCTAGTATTGTTGTAAAACGTACCTTCGTCGTCTGCGTGTTGTGCCTTCCTGTCCTCGTATTACTCTGTCCGCCCGATTGCAGTTTGTTTATGGGCTTGCGTTGCTAAGTGCATTAGTCCTTCTGCTCTTTCTATTTTGGCCGCCATGTTTTGGGCTGATTTCAATATGTGGTAAAGTGTCTTGTGTTTACTTGTCCCAACTCGCTTCGTTTAATGAAGCACGTCTATACAAAACAATTTCGGTTGCTTTTGGTGTTATTCATATCATTGTCAATACTAGATGTCTTATTTCAAATTTCTGATAATATTTTTTACCTCTACTTCTTTCTTGAAAAATACATGTTCCTCCCTCTTGTGTTATGTAGTGATCTTTGTATGAGAAATACAGTTCCATTTAACTATACATATTTCATTATCACCTATGTATAGTAGATGTACGTTCCCTTATGGATGTCTGCTTACTGAGTTGGGCTTGTTTTTTACTTTTTCGGAACCCGTGAAAAGTTACCATTTGTTCATGTGCTCTGATTAAGAGACAATGTTGCATGTCATGAGGGTTTTCAATCAATGTTACAGCAAGTTGTGCAGATATAAACATCAAAGACAGTCTACAGAAAAGAGTACATCTCATTATCAGAATTTAGACCTTTCTCAACTGTACGAAATCTGCAGATCATTTTCGCTTCTTCCTGTCTAAGTTTGAGTTCCTGATTTCTTCCCCTTGGTCCTAGGGTTACTCTTTTCAGCCCTACAAATTTTAGAGTTTTTTTGTCCTTACATTGGTGCTCCTTTTGCCAGTGTTGTGCCAATGGCGAAATGGAATGTTGGTTTCCAATGGATGCTAAATGTTCTCTTGTGGTATTTATTTTTTATTTTATATATTTGTTACACGCCCAGACCCTCGGGTGTCACTGCGTGGTTATAAAACAGCTTAGAAATTAGTAAAATTCAAAACTTTACATTACATGATATAAATTACAGCGTATTCACAATTACAGAGTATTCACAGCAATATACAATGGACTAAATATTCACAACCGTATACGATGGACAGGGTCCTATCTTTGGGTGCTAATATTGGTTGAATAACCATGTTTTTAACTGTTTCTTGAAGACCATGAATGAGGGTGCTTTTTTGATGTTAATGGGTAGGGAGTTCCAGTGTTTGGGGGCTAAAGTGGTGAAGCTGCTGCCCCCTGCTCTAGTGGTTTTGAATCGGGGGGAGGCGGGGGGTCCAGGAGGAATTTGTCATTCGATCTAAGTATCTAAGTAATCTCATGTCGGTTTTGGGATGCAGAGTATTATTGAGGTAGATAGGTCCTTTTTTAGTGAGGCATTTGTGGGTGATGCATAATGTTTTAAAGATAATTCGGGCTTTGATAGGGAGCCAGTGGGCATCTTTCCTGGTCTTGGATATATGGTCTGGTATTTTTTTTTATTTTTTTTTTTTAAGCCTAGGGCTGCCCTCAGGACTTTCTTTTGCAAAAGTTGCATTTTGGCTAGGTTGGTGTTGGAGGTACCCAGTAGTAATACATTACAGTAGTCCAATTTCGATAGGACCAGAGCTCTGGCTAGGGTGAGGCAATTTGCTGGGGTCAGAAATTGTCGGCTGAGCACAATTAATTTGGAGGTGTAGGCCGTTGAGCATGAAAGTACATTGATTTGTTTAGTCATAGTCAGGCTAGCATCGATGTACACGTCCAGTGTTTTTACTTGCTTCGATACTGGGATATTGGTACCGTCGATATTGATGGTTGAATATGCTGGCTGAAGGGTTGCTATTTTGGCTGGAGATCCTACGATGAGAGATTTCTGTCTTCTCATCGTTAAGACATAGACTGTTTAATGCCATCCAATTTTGCATGATGATGTAGATTTTATTGATTGTTAATGTATCCTGGTCATAGTTGCCTGTAAGGGGTATGAGGATCTGGGTGTCATCTGCAAAATTTGTGTATATGACACCCATATCGTCAAGTGCTGAGAACAGGAGCTTGGTATATGCGTTGTACAGCGTGGGAGAAAGGCAGGAGCCTTGAGGTACCCCTATGGGGACTGGGATGGGGTTGGCTGCTTCTTTGCTTATGGACACTCTGGAGGTGCGGTCGGTTAAGAAGGATTTCACCCAGGCAGTGGCTGCCCTGGAGAAATTGAGCAAGTGAGTTACAGAGTTTGTCATGGTCCACCAGGTCGAACGCGGCTGAAAATTCCAACAGCAGGAGAATGCAGAGTTTCCCTGAATCTCTGATGGCATCCATCTGGATTTTGAGGTCCAAGAGAGCTGTTTCAGTGCTGCGGTTGGGCCTGAATCCTGATTGTCTGGTACCGAGGAGCTGGTTAGATTCTAAGTGGATTTGAATTTGGTTGTAGGCTAGTTTGTCGATGATTTTGAGTAAAAATGGGACAGTGGTTATAGGGCGATAATTGGTTGGAATGGTGGGGTCTAGATTTGTTGTTTTTTTTAGAAGCGGGGTAACCCAGGCTTCTTTAATGCAGGTCGGGACTGGGTTGGAGTTGAAAGAGGCATTGACAAATTTAGTGATGAGGGGGGTCAGGGTGGGTGCACAGGCTTTGACTAGTTTGGCTGGGACAGTGTCTCCTTTGCAGTTGGATGCTTTTAGTTTGGAGATAGTGTCCAATACTAGATCGTGGGTGACTGGTGTGAACTGAAAGGGGGGTTTGGAGTTGTCATCGGATTGGGTACATGGAGTAGGGGTGGGGGAATTCTTGGTTGCTAGGAGTAGTTTTTTGGAATTGATTTTATTTTGCAACATGGTGATTTTGGAGGCAAGAGCATCTTGTATGGTGGTACACCATTCTTTGCTTGTGTTAGTGGGTGTGTCGGTCGGAAGTGGATTTTCAAGTTCTCGAAGGATAGAGAAGAGCTCTTTGGAGTCTGATGCTGCATTGCTAATGCGAACATTGTAAGCGTTAGCTTTATGGGTGATGATAGCTGATTTATAGAGGGTGTTGGCGTCTTTGAATGCTTTGGCTGAGTCCGGGGAGGGATGTTTGTTGTGGGCATGCTCAAGGGAGAGTTTTTTCCTTCTAAGGGCGATTAGTTCCTCGTTGAACCAGAAGTTGGATTTTTTATTGATGCGTTTTTAGTTTGGATGTGATCGGAGCTATGGTGTCAATCGCTGTGGAGAGGCATTTGTGGTAGTACTCTGCTGTGGATTGAGTGGGTATCTAGCAATTTGTTCAGGGTGGGGTCAAGGTTTTCAGCTGTGAGCTTTTTAGAGTTTCTACTTTCGATGGTATCCATGATTATATTCTTGGGTATGCAAGAGTCGTCACTTGTGATAGTGAATTCTATGCAGTGGTGGTCTGTCCAGCTGAGTGGGGTTATCGGGCCTACAGTGATGTTGGTGTTGAGGGTGAGGATCCAATCAAGGGTTCTGCCCTTGGTATGGGTGGGGACATTGACGTGTTGGCAGAAATTCATGTCATTTAGTGCCAGGAGAAGGGCGGTTGCTTTGGTATCTTGGTTATCATTAAAACCGAGATTCAAATCGCCAATGATGATACATTTCGTTTTGGGTTTAAGGAAGGGCGCCAGTATTAGTGGGATGTCTGTTTCTGGGTGGCTGTTTGTGCTAGGAGATCTATATATGACCACTATATTAATTTTGGTTTTTTCATTCAACGTGAGTTTGGCGAGCAATAGTTCGTACCCTGCGATAATTTCAATGGAGCTTGATCTTAGTTTGATGGTATTTTTTGCAATGATGGCAACACCGCCTCCTGGAGTGATGGTTCTATCAGATCTGAGAATGGTGTAGTCTGGTGGGATGGCCAATGCTAGCAGAGGACCTGAGGCTTGGTGTAGCCAGGTTTCTGTGATAACTAACAGATCTAGGTCAAGTTCGGTGATGAGGTCATGAATTTCAATGGCGTGGGCTCCAAGAGAGCGGGCGTTGATGAGTGCATTTATTAGACTAATGGGAGGGTTGGGCTCCTTAGTGGGAGTATTATTAGTTGGTGGGCAACTTAGTGGAGTCGTTTTGGTTACTGAAGGCTGGGTGTGTTTATTATTAGTTGTATGGGCCGTGGGTTTGGGTGAACTGGGTGGCTGGGTCCTGGTAGTGGGGTTGTGGTGTGGAAACCTTGTGCGTACTCTTAGTCGGGATGTTCTCTCATATCCTAGGATAGGGTGTGTTTTACCATGCCGGGGTGGGATAGTGTTCCTTACTGGTTGTGTGGGGGACCTTGGGGCTAGGAGTGAGAATGGAGGAGGATGGGAAGGGAGGTGTGGTGGGGAGGAAGGGGGTAGGACAGGGGATGGGATGGTGTCTTGGGCAGGCTAGTTTGGTGAGCCAATTACTAAGGGCGATGAAGTGGTTGCCAGTGCATGGGGTGTCCGCTCGGACAAGGCAGAAGGGGAACATAATGCACAAAATCCAACTTATCATAGCTAGGGATGCAGGGGTAGGGTGTACTGAGGCTAGGCTCACTTTGTTTACACCAATTAGGCTGGATACAGTAGTCAAAAGTAAGGTACTAGTAGGCTAACAACAGTAATCCTAAGAGGGACACATGCTAGGCTAAATATCGTTAAAGCACATGGGACAACATTAGACTAGAAACGGTAATCCTAGATAGGGCACAGATTAGCTAGATATCATTGATGCACATGGGACAACAATAGGCTATGAGCTTCAGTATTAAAAAACAGTATAAACAAAGATCAAAGTGGCAATTGTGCAAGCGTGGCACATGAGAGCACTGGCTGTAAATACAAATGCTGCAGTGATATGAACATGGTAATCACCGATATAGTCTCTAATAGTACACGGGCAGTGCAGTGGGGCACAATAAGGGAGTAGCTCTAGTAGGGCGTACGGTGCTAGCAGGAAGTTGGCAGATTATGCAGGCACAGAAAAAAAAACGTTAGCATATAGTCAAAGATCAGCAGGCACATGTGGCATGGCTGGCGTGGGCCTGTGAGCAGTCAGATATTGGCGCCGTACGCTAAAGAGGAATCGTGTCCTCAAAGGGTAGCGTGGACGGCAGGAGTAACCTTTGCTCGGGGATGACAGGATAAGGTGATCGTAATAGAGCTCACGTAGGTAGTGCTAGGCGCGCTGAGGTGGCCGTGAGGGGTTCAAGTGAAGGAGGGTTGGCTGGGTGGATAGCGGCCAGGGGGGCTCTCACCTTTTAGCAAAGTGGTAGTAGCTGGGCGAGCGGGCACACAAGCACGGCCGAGCTCGGTCAGGCTCAGTCAGGAGGGGAGCCTTTGTCTGGTTGCCTTCGTCGGGGCCGGCTTCGCCTGCCGGTGCACCCCGATTGGTTAAGGAACAGCAGGCAACCAATCACGAGGCAGCAGGCTACTGGGGCTTCTGGGGCTTCACAGTGGAGCAGAAAGAGTGAGGGGAGGCGGCGGCCATCTTTAAAGGTAAGGTACTGCCTATGTAGATCTTCTGACATTCACAGATTATGGCATATATGACATATTTTGTTCTACAATTAATATGTTCGGAAATGGTATGTTTAATGCCATATTTGTCTTCAAAGTTTTGTGTACTTTTCATTGCATCTTTACACATTGTACAAGTCCCACATTTCGTAAATCCTTTTGTTTGTCTTGGTAACCAAGTTGTTGTGATGTTTGTTTTTAAGTCTGGTAACAGAGATGGACTTAGAATGTTCTTAATGGTTCTTGCTTTTTTGAATATAATCGTTGGGTTGTCTTTGATGTATTCTCTGACATGTGGATCTAGTTGTAGAAGATGCCAGTTCTTCTTGAGTATATTCCCCAAAATTCCGTTATTCCTGCAATAAGTCGTGATGAAACTGACTTCTTCCATTTTGTGATTGGTTTGCATTTTAGAAGTTAAAGTCTCTGTTCTGTCCAAGCTTTTAGCTTTCCTTTGGGCCTTACTGATAGTTTGGGTCCCGTATCCTCTGTCTTTAAACCTCCTTGAGAGTAAATGACATTCTTCCCCAAATGTCTCTTTTTCTGAACAGTTGCGCCGGGCTCTTACATATTCTCCACTTGGAATGTTGCGAATGACTGAGTTATGGTGACAGCTGGTTGCATATAGGGTTGAGTTTGCCTCTGTCGGTTTTCTGAAAGTCCTGGTCATCAGTTTATCTTTCACATAAACGTTAAGGTCCAAGAAATCTATTTGTACTTAGCTGGAATTTCCAATAAATTCTATCCCCATTAGTTTATTTGCTCTTGTTCTGAACCTTTCCAAATCAACATTGTCTCCTTTCCATATTAAAAGAACATCATCTATATACCACAGGCAGACTCCATGGCCATGGAAATGCATGCCGGTGCAAATGCTAGACCATTTGTATGGCGGATAGGAAGAAAGGCGGTGAAAACGCAAGTTGCGTTCGGCCCCTCCTTTAATACAAATTAATAAAAATGGAGTGGGCACATCTAGTTCCATGCGTGCAGTGGACCTTTGTGAGCCAGTGATGAGGTCTCATCTAGAGTTGAAAGACAAAACGGGCTCCTCGTAGAGTGTACCAGGTTATTATGTGGGAACAAATATTGCCCCTTGTTTTGTCTCATTTAGTATGTACACCATTGAAGTATATTAAGATTATTTATTCAATATTACATATAGTAACCAGGCACAGGATTATATGCATTTAGTATTAATAATGATGTAGCATACGTAGATGTTTGGCTTTACTTGTTCAATCATGTAGGTGGAGCACCGCATAGCTGCAACTGCTCTCCTCTCTTGTTTCGTGCCGTCTCTAAGGTCTCACTGCATCTGCCGCTTGTGAGGCAAAAAGTCTTGCAAAATCTCATCATGCAACGGCCTTGCAAGGCTATTGCCCCACAGACCTCTTTTTCCTCATCACTTCATCATAAAGTTACTATACCTCTCTCTTCTCCTCACACACCAAGGGGAGCCGCCTTCATTTGCTTCAGTGGTCCCTGACACTTCACCATCCTCTATTCTGCTTTCTGTCTCTATCATATATCACTCGACGGTACCACTCGGAGACCACTGTACTCATATTCATTGTCCATCAAATCACGGACTGGTCCTTGATCATTCCTGTTGCTTCTTTCCTCCCTCTCTGTTTCCGGCACTCCTTCTCCCTTTCGTTGTAACCGGAAAGGTTCACCTCTCACTTCCAGGGCACCATTCGCAAACACAGCTACCCTCTCTAGATTCCGTTTTTGTTCATCTTTGGTGCACACATGGTTTTTCCCCTGCTTAACTACTTGGATCGGATGACTGTAGCAGGACCTTGTTATCCGGTCGTAACACCTCATTATGTGATCTTTGTTTTTTCTGATTCTCCATACCGCCTATTCCATATTGCATCATCCAACCTGACACTGGAAAGCCATGGGCTACTAATGTAGTAGCTGCTCTCCTGCCACTCAGCATATGCAAGGGTGATACCATGGTGGTGGCATTGGGTGTTAATCTGTGGGCCGTAACAGCCTCCTTCACCGTCTTGTGCGGATACATACCTGATGCCATGGCTAATCGAATGGCTCCTTAGTTCTTTCAACTAGGCCATTGGAAAGTGAATGATACAAGGCTGTCTTGATTTGCCTTATGTTATTTTCCTGCAGGAATGTAGTCCTCTCTGCCAAATTAGCTGGACACCGGTGTCCATTACTATTTCCTTTGGCAAACCTCTTTGAAACAGCAATTTTGAGTATGTTGATCATTGTTTTCTTTTAGTTATGTCTGGTCCAAACTTGGTCTCCACCCACGTTGATGATTAGTCTACTATCATAACGCCATAAAATGCTTTACGTTCCTAGTATCCAAGGGGCCTATAAAGTCCAAACCCAACTTCTCCAGCACTCGCTGCAGAATGTTTGTGGGAGCAAGGGGTGCTTGTCACTGTTAAGGCACTTGTGGCATCTCTGCAACATATTCTTTGTCACGGTCCATGCTGGGCCACCAATACAATTCTCTTATCCTGTGTCTTCTCATGTTACTCCCTAGATGCCCTGAATGGGCTCTAGTATAGTATTTTTTAGTGGCCTGTGAGGTATTGCGCTGTCATCCCTAATAACGGGCCATTCTCTTTGTCATCCCCTACTTTCCAGTACGGTCTCAGGCTTTCCAGAACTGCCCTTTCATCTGGCCAGCCATTCTTGATCCATTGTGTCACTTTTGGCATGGGTACATCCTTAGATCTCCCACTGATGCCACGATGCATTCATCTTGCAGGAATGAGTTGAAGGAACATATGGAACTGTTAGAAGGTTTTGTAAAAATTCAAACACAATTAAACAAAAAAAAATTAAAACAAAAAATAAAGTTGTTTTTCTCCATTCAAACCAGGTAGTCTGCACATGCAGTCTGCTTGGGAATTCTTCCATCCCGGAATGTGCAGTATCATATGTTTATATTACATACATTTTTTTTTCATTTTTTTATTTGCATATAAATTGAAACAACCATTTTTTTTTTTTTAATTTTTTTTTTTAGCAAAACTCATAACAACATTACATAAAAGCAAACAAAACAAAATCCAAATAAAATAAAATTAACACAACCAATCTGGTAAAATCAAGTAAAAGTAAAATCGCATTCCACGCAAGAGTCCCAGATGTGGTGGAGCATAATTTCCATTATCAACTATTTCTTAAATGCTCAAAGTATTTTCACAACAAACCAGGCTCTCTGACCTGGGGTTTGTTTTTTTAGAGCGCGCCGGACCCTGGGGTATCCGGGCGCTATACAAGACAGCTTGAAATACAGTAGGACAGCAATTAATGGCATGGCATGTGCACCCTTATGAGTCAACAAACAAGGGCTCCAAGAATTGGATCATTGCAATCACGCGAGTCGTTTTCTTCCCTGCAATCAGCGTTGACCAACATGCAGCCATATCCTGTTTTTGAATGTCAGTGAGTAGATGATTGAAGAAGATGGTGCGCCTCTCGCTGAGGGCTGGACAAGAAGTGATCCATTGCTTCAAGATTTCTATCCAGATTCATTTTTGCAAAAGTGACAGCTGTTACTCACACTGCCCTTGGATGTATCTTACTTCATTTGTCGGTTGGAGGTTGAGTTGTGTATGCTGGAATTGTTCTCTTAGTTTTTTATCTGGGAATTGTTTGGTGGTGTCCATTCTGTGTGACTCTCCAATCTGTTGCACATTTTTCTGATTTCCTTCTGCAGACTAAAGTTTGGATCCAATCAAATTCTCTCAATTTAATCTTGCACTGCTTGGGGTTGGCAATCAGCACTTCAAGGGAACTCCCAATTTCTTTCAATGCAGAGCAAAGTTTCTCCCGCCACTAGCATTGGGGTCTGGGATGCCATGATTTTCTTATGTAGCATTTCCAAGATCTCGGGACGGGGGGAGCAAAACATTTTCTGAAAAAAGTGACTCTTCCAAAGCACAAAGCGTATAATTTGTATTGGAACAGATTTAGGGAGGCCAAGAACTTTGTTCCAGAAAAGACTCCCCCAAAAAGCCCACGTCTTTTCTGGAATGTGTGGCATCGCTTCTGCTCCATAAGATAATGTGGGAACTACTTTTGACCGATAGAACATGAGGACCTGTAAGATGGAGAACCGCCCATAAGTCTGATTCACAGCACATGCCTGGTTTGACAAGGCTTTGGTGGTGGATGTCAGACAACACACCGTGGGATCCTCCGATACAGTGTCACTCAGCCACACCCCTGGGTACTTGAATATCGTGACTTGGTCGATTATGTTCACCATGAAGTCTCCAGAAGTGTGCATTTTTCCCCTCTGTTTGAGTTCCCGATTGTCAGAATTTTGATCTTTAATTTGTTGATTTCAAGGTTGTTGTCACTAAGAAATGTTTGCAAGCTGTTTAATTGCCGTTGCAGCTCCACCAGCATCTGGTCTACTAAGACGATGTTGTCAGCATAAAGTAGACGAGGTAGGGGAGCTCCGCCAATCACTGGCAGAAAAGTTCTAATGTTCGGATCCGTGGGATTCATGTCCACTAAGAAAAAATGGAATAGAGCTGAGGCCATAGGACAGCCTTGTTTGACTCCCCTAGCTGTGGCTATTTCTTCAGACAGCAAACCTGTTCTGTTCAGTCGAACAAAAACAACGAAGTATCTTGATGCACAGCTGTATTTTGTCCGAGAATGGATTTTGGGCATTTCTTCGTTTTCAGTTTGTCCCACAATTTCTGACGATCGATCTGGTCAAAAGCTTGTACCAGATCGACAAATGCCCTGAAGCATTTGGCTTTTTTTCTTTGGGCACGACTCTTTAGCGTGTTAATGATGAAAATGTTATCTGTAGTTCCAACACCTCTGACCAATCCCATTTGGAGTGGGTCGTTAACCCCAGTTTTTGCGCACCATGAGCGAAAATGATCTAAAATAATCGCACTATATAATTTAAAAATTAGAACAATTAAAGCTTTTTTCCAGGAAGATGGTATTTGGTGTGTGATGGAAAATTGTGTTAACAGGGTGTATATGAAGGCCGCCGACTCTGCCAGGTGTTCTTTTAAGGTTTATAGTGATTATTTCAAATGGAAAAATGTCGAAAAAATGTTACCAAAAAAAAAAAAATCAAACGTCCTTTTTTTGTTATTTTACGTTTGAAACAGGGGGTAGGGTACCCCAACCCCCCTTTTTTTATTTTTAGTTTTTTTTTTTTACTCACGAAACAAAAAAAACATGTAAATTATAAAATAATACATTCCGAAAAAAAAATTGGTAACATTTTTTTGACATTTTTGTCATTCATTTTTGTTACACATATTAACTGGATACCTTCTTTTTTTTTTTTAAACTTTTATTTTTATTCAGCTTGGTAGAACAGATACAGGTGAGCAATAAGAGCATGTAGAATCAGACAACTCAATACAATTCAGTCTCATAAAACATTTCAGGGGGCTCGACTCGCCCACAACAGGGAATAGGAGGACAGTAACATACCCGGCAAGGGGCCATTCAGGGGAGGGCCAGTGATCAACAAGAGGAGGGCGCGGGGGATGTGGGACCTGAGTCAGTGTCGGGAGGGGACATAAATAATCGGAACTTCAACCAGATGTCTCTGGGCCTAGAACAGATGGGCTGCTGCACCGCCCAAGATTCTTCCGTGTCGGAAGCCCAAGTGACCGCCTTAAGCCAGTTTGCATGAGTCGGAGTAGTAGGTCGAAGCCAACTGAGTAGTATCGCCCGAACCGCCAGAAGCATACAGAGGCCAGCTAATCTCCTCGAATCCCGGTGGAGCTCGGGAAAGTCATGAAACAGGCATTTCAATGGGCTGGGGGAGATTGGGTGTTCGAGCACCGACGAGACAGTGGAGCAAACAGCTTCCCAGAATTGGGTGAGGCGGGGGCACGACCATAACATGTGAAAGTAGCCAGCTCCATCAAAGCCACATCTAGGACATCTAGGGGAAGAGCTATTCGAAATGCGGTGTAGTCTGGCTGGGGTATAATGGTACCTGTGGAGTAATTTAAATTGAATTAGTTTGAATCGGGAGTTGAAGGAGACCCCCTGGATACGTGAGCACATATGGGACCAACGGTCTTCGGTAATTTCCACCCCGAGGTCAGACTCCCAAGCTAGTTTTAGTTTAGAGAAAGAAGGGGGGGATCTAGATTGTAGCAAGGTGTATAGTCTGGAAGTTTTTCCCCTCATTGGGCAGGGAGAGGTCAATTCAGTGATCGCCGGCTCATCAGGCGGCAGTGATGGGAAGCACGGGTACTTATGTTTGAGGACTCTACGGAGGGATGAGTATTGAAGCCATACCGAAGGGCGCTGTCTAAGGGGTGGAGGGAGGTCAGGCCATTCCATGAAGTTACCTTCTACAAATATGTCTCGGAGCAATTCAAATCCCGCCTCAGCCCATGTGCGAACTACCGAGGGGGGAACCCGTGGGATTCCAGGGAGAAAGTTCCAGATCGGGAAGTTACCATGAAAGGGATGGGCGGTGCCCAGTAATTGCCAAGTTTTGGATAAAGCTAATGATGTGCACCTCACCGGGTCTAATGAGCCTGATTCTATTGGGATAGGTGCGATCACCAGGGACCCAATATCACGGTCACCAGCCGACAACCCCTCTAGCCTGACATGGGGAGGGGGGTCGGACACATTGAACCAATGTGCAACGTGTTGAAGCTGGGCTGCTAGCCAGTACCCAAGAAAGTCAGGTGCACCAAAGCCACCAGACTCCATAGGAAGGGCCAGCGTCTTGTACTTAAGGCGGACCGCCCCGGAGTGCCAGAGGAAAGTGTTGAGGGTTCGTGTTAATGACTGAAAGAACTCACCTCCCGGCCATTGTGGGATATTGGCGAATCTGTACAATAGTTGAGGGAGTACCACCATCTTCAGTATTCCAACCCTCCCAGCCAATGAAATAGGAAGATTGTTCCAACCCTGAATTCTTTGCGTGAGATCTGAGAGGTATACTAGGTAGTTCCTCTCGAAAACCCGATCGAAGTGTCGCGACACCACCACACCCAAATATGTAATCTCGGATTGGGCCCATGTGAATCCAAGAGCGTCGGGAGGGGGGAGTGTGCCAGGGGTGAGTGGGAAAAGAGTTGATTTGGCGCAGTTGACCGTCAGGCCTGACATATTACCAAAGAGGACAACATCCTCCATAATTGGGGCAAGGTTGGCCTCAGGGGAGCGAATAAAGAGTAAAGCGTCGTCAGCATATAAGGAAACTATATCCGAGACCCCGGCGGTACGTAGACCTCTATGGGAATGGAAATGGCGGAGCATATCCGCGAACGGCTCCATCGCCACAGCGAAAATTAATGGAGAAAAAGGGCAGCCCTGTCTAGTACCCCTAGCTATCTGGAAAAGAGAAGAGCAGCGGCCCTCGGTGCGGACCCTGGCCACTGGATTTGAATATAGAAGCTTGACCCAGGACAGAAACGTGGAACCGAATTTGCATTTATCAAGTACTCGCCAGAGATAACTCCATGAAACAGAATCAAAGGCCTTTTGCATGTCGAGGGTGGCGGCCACGGCATGGACGTCCGGGCTCACCCTACTTATAACATTAAAAAGGCGCCTCAGATTTAGGGCGGTAGAGCGTCCCGGAATAAACCCCGCCTGGTCAGGATGAATGATATATGGCATGAAGGGGGCTAGGCGTAGAGCCAGTAATTTAGCATAAATCTTGACATCGCAATTGATTAATGAAAGTGGCCGATAAGAGCCGCATTGAGTGGGGGGTTTGCCCGGTTTTAAGAGGACGGTGATAGTGGCTTCGCGGAGCGTGGGTGGGAGCTGACCAGCCAACAACGACTCCTCCCAAAGCGTGACCAGTTGAGGGAGTAGTAAGGACTTAAATCGTTTATAGAACTCGATCGGTATTCCATCAGAACCCGGGGATTTGCCTGATGAGAGGGAATCTATGGCCTCCGAAAGATCCGAGGGAGTAAATGGGCTCTCAAGGGCCTCAATAGTATCGGGGGAAAGAACCGAGAGGGGGAGCCTGTCCAGGTAGGCATCAATTTCAGCTATGGTGGCTTTATCTGAGTTAGCATATAAGGATTGATAAAAGGAGAGGAATTCGGAGTTAACATCGCCGGGGGAAGTGGCTAGGGATCCATCAGGTCTCTCAATGCCAGGAATGGGTGGGGAACCGAACTCACGGCGGAGAAGCCTAGCCAGGAGACGAGACGGTCGTTCCCCCTCGCCGTATCTCCTTGCCAACCCAGGGTTATCAAGAAATCTCTGCTCGCGATCCGCAAGAGCCCGGAAGGTGTCTAGCTCCGTGCCGATCAGGGCCAGGGTCTCAGGGGTATGTTTTAATGAATATTGGGCCTCCAGCCTGGACAGTGTGGCCTCGCTCTCGGCGATCTCCCTACGGATGGTTTTGAGGATGCCATTTTCTTTAGAGAGGGCGATGCCCCTGACGTAGGCCTTAAAAGCCTCCCAGAGGGTAGCTTGTGACGAGACGGACCCGGAGTTGATCTCAAAGAACTCCTCAATTGCCGACTCCAATTCCGAACTGAAGACCGGATCGAGGAGGGAGAGTGGCTTCATCCTCCAGTGTCTAGTACGGTCGTGATCGACACCCCAGGATAGGGTAATAGTTATTGGCGAGTGGTCGGAGAGAGTCCTGGGGAGAATCGACATGTTTGAGATGCTTCCTATGAACACATCAGAGACTAGCCATCTGTCAATGCGGGAAAAGGAATCGTGCACCGAGGAATAGAAGGAGAAGGTGCGAGAATCGGGGTAGAGAAGCCTCCATGCATCATACAGGGCCAGACGGGGAAGTGAAGAAAGTGTAGCATACGCGGCCTTGGTAAGGTGACGAGGTCGAGAACCTGATCTATCGAGATCCACATCAAATATTGTATTAAAATCGCCCCCCCAGAGAATGGGCACCAATGGGAATCCATCCAGAAGGGACGCGAGATGAGTGAAAAATTCGGGATCATCGACATTGGGGCCGTAGATATTTAGCAGGATCACTTCCCTATGCTGTAACATGCCATGCAGCAAAACGAATCGGCCCAGGGGGTCTATTGTCGTGGTTATAGGGTTATAGCTGATACTCTTATGAATTAGGGTCATAACTCCCCGGCTTTGTGTAGAATAGGAGGTATAGTACCTCTGTGGTCCCCATACTTTGGCGAACTTCTCACAGTGCTCAGTTACCGCATGTGTCTCCTGAAGAAAGAGGATCCTAGTTCCATGTCGTTCAGCCTGAAGCTGTAGTAGCCTCATTTTCTTAAAGTTCCCCAGCCCCCGAACGTTCCAGCTCAGGAATGTAATGGTTTCCTCACCCGACACCCCAGAAGTAGCCATGGAGAAACACAGGTGGATGGAACAGTGTCTCCCATAGATGGGCCCCATTGTTGCCAGGGCCGCAGTGACATAGATCACCTGGTGCTCTGAACTCTACCCTCTCCGCAAATACCAAGCCTTTTTTAACATTAACTCCCTTACCACCCACCCCCTCCCACATCCCTCCCCCAATCGGAGAGATGAAAACCCCATAGGTAACAAACCAAATACAAAACAATGGCATCAACGCCTGGGGGGCCTGTGGGTCGGCCTGACGGCGGAGTTCCGCACCTTGAGGCAATTTGAGGATAAACATAATGCCTGGGAACAAAGGAGGGAGACACGTGGGAATGTCTTCGCAGGTGAGGGGAGGCAGGCATGACCAACAATAGTGAACCAATTTAACGAGATTGTACGTGGGGGACACCCGAACAGCTTGTGTGGAATGGTGTGTGTATTTAGACCCTATATAGGAAACAAGGGGTTACTATGGCGATTCGCAACCCACACCAGCAGTTGCATTACATAGAGAGAAACATAACTAAGCATATTTTCAGACACAGTGTCCACAGGACGAAGTAGCTGGTATCTCCATGGCCCAAGGGACCCCATAGTAATGCATCCAGGATTGACGGCACGTTGTGGAACCAACCAAGTCCTGGGTTAGGGCTATGCGGTGTCGGATCCAAAAGATGAGCATGACGTGCCTGACCAAGGGTGCAGTGTGTGGGCCATCGATCCAAAACCCAAGCAAGGGGAGGGATTAATGAAAGTATGTATTAGCCGGGAAAACGTTCATCCATAAACTTAGAGGCCTCCTCTGGTAGCGTGAAAAAATAAACTCGGTTCGCATGTTCAATCCGGAGTTTGGCAGGGTATAACATAGCATACTTGACTTGGAGGTCGCGCAATCGTCTCTTCACCGCCATGAAGGATTTGCGCTCGCGCTGGACCGCCGTCGAGAAGTCCGGATATAAGTGGATCCTGGCCGCCCCCAGCAAGAGGTCCCCCTTGATTCTTGCCGCCCTGAGAAGGGCATCCCGGTCACGAAAATTTAAGACCCTGGCTATTATCGGGCGAGGGGGTGCGCCCGGCCTAGGCTTCGCCACAAGTGCACGGTGGGCTCTCTCGATTGCAAATTGTGAGGAGAGTTTTGGGGAATCGAGGAGTCGAAGGAGCATGCTCTCCACATAGTCTTCCATGGGCTCCTGTATGCCATCCTCCGGAACCCCAATTATACGGAGGTTGTTGCGCCTCGAGCGAGACTCAAGGTCCTCATTCTTCTTCTCAACCTCTTTCAAGCGTGTAGATAACGTGGAGACCTCCGCCCGGAGCGAGCCCAGACCATCTTCGGCGGTACTCATACGTGACTCAATCTCAGTCACACGCCCATCCGTCCTCTCCATGTGTGCCTTGATGGAGGATATAGTGCCATTCATGTCGTCAAGCTTACTATGTATTGTGGTGAACCCTTCACGAATGAACTCCATCATTTTCTGAGATTCGGAAGGTTCCGGTTCATGTGCGGTTGATGGTTCCTGTGATGGCGTCTCCGCACCAGATCCGCCCGAAGGCTTAGTAAACATATTGATAGAAGATTGCTTCTTTCCAGTCCTCGTTGACATGATGTCGGCAAGTATTGAAATCAAGTCCGCAGGTGAAGGGGGGGGTGCAGGACACCAGGAGAAGGCACCAGAGATGTGTGAAGCTGTGGCCGGCTGGCGGTAGGAGATGCAGTGTTGCCGGGTCAAGGACAGGAGCGCCGTCCAGGCCGACCGTCGTACGTGGTGGCCCGTGATCCACGAGTGTGTCTCCGGGAACCCGAGGAGGCAGGGGCCAGGGGAGCCAGTAGGAAAACCAGGAGTAGCCTCTGGTAACTGTCGAGTCGCGGCAAGACCGCCAGGCCGGCAGTCCCCCGGTCGACCAGATGCAAGGTGGGTCAGTAGAGGAGAGTCAGGGGTCGGGGTGCCCCTCGGCACCGTGAAGTCGCCCGCAGTAGGTAGGGGCGGACACTTCCCGCCACCCACCGGCCCGACTTTTGGTGTGGGTTAATGGACCCGAGGAACAGGGCAGCCGGGGAGGGCTAAAGGCCGCGGTCGGGATGCGGTGTCCGCCCTAGGCTGGGCCAGGAGCCGTGCATGTGAGGGAGTCCAGCGGGAGCAACGCGTACCTCAGGGGCGGCTCCCCCCCGATGGAGGCAGCCCGCCCGTATGATGAAGTCCAAAGTAGGGAACCATCACGCCGCTCGAAGCCCGTCCGAGTCGGCACGCCTCCCAGGACGGGGTGGCGGAGCGAGCGCTCACGGCTCCGATAAAGGTCCAGCTTCCGTCGGTTGCTCCACCGAAGATCGTAGTGGGCGGGAGCGCCAGGCGGGAAGAACGCCCCTCCCCCCACGGAGGGCCACAAGCCGCGGGACTCGGCCGCGATTCCCTGGAGCCCCGCGGGGGATCGGAGGAGGCACCCGCTCCCGCTCAACACGCCGGGGCCAAGAGCTCAGCGGCCAAGGAAGTCCGGAGGACCGGATAAGAACAGGAGGGTCCCTGACACACCAGTCTTCCCCTCCGTGGTTTAGGTGGTCAGACGCCGAGGCAGACCGGATGAATTCAGCAAGAAGGAGCGCCTCGCGGAACGGAGCTGATTAGAAGGCGGCCATCTTCATCGAGCGCAACAGCGCCCCCCCAACTGGATACCTTCTTTTAACATGAGATTAGTGAGACCATCCGGCCCTGGTGCTCGGGAGTTGTTTAACCAAGTGATTTGGTGACTAATGTCGTCTTGGCTTAACGGAATAACCCACGGCTCCAGACCTTCAGTCGTCACGTCTGTCGTGATGATTTGGTGCAGTGCCATGTATAGTTTCTCAAAGTGCTGCATCCACTGGCTTCACCAATAGGGTTTGATTGTTCTTCCTTTAGCTGCACTCTGACTGATTTTATTACTGGCCAAAAATTCTTGGTTTTGCTGCTTTCCAGGGTCTTGAGCATGGCTTTCGAGTAAGATTGATATATCGCACATCTCGTGCAATGTAGCCAATTTCAGAAATTTCTCTTTTCCAGGTGGACATTTTCAAGATCAGCTGGTAGTCTCGTTTTTTTTGGCCACTCTTTCTAATTTCCAAACCTTTTTCATCCGGTTTGCTAGCTCCTGGTTGTAAGTATGAAGATGGTGACCGGCGTCTATTGAATGCGTGAAGTCGATGTGGTTCTAAGAGTGGAGTATAATCCACCATTGATTTCTCCTCTTCAAGATCTGTTACCAATTTCACAATGTTGTTATGGATTAGTTTGTCTGAGTCCGTCATTGCTCACAAGTATGTCAGCCGGCATGCTTTTTCGAGCCTTGTTCATAGTTCCCAGCCATTCCAGACAGAGCAAGTGTTGGTTGCTTTCGCTTGTTTTTATTACCTTGAATGATGTTTAAAGCGGTAAAAAGAGTTGTGAGATAAAGACGTAGTCTATGATGGAAGAGGAGCCCATGCTTTCTTTCCCATTTTGATTGGGGTGACTTATCTTGTTTTGTGTTCCCATTTAGCATGTGCATGTCTTTGTTGGTCATCAGGGTATTCCACATTGTGGTTCTAGATTCTCTGGAAAGGTTATGGGCTGTGTTTTGAGAGACTGCACTGTTAGCTCTGCACAAGGTATTCAGGTCTCCACAGACAATTACGTAACCTGTTTTCTGATTTGTATATGCATCGTCAATTAAGTCCGCTATGTTGTCAATTAACTTTTCATTTGATGTCAGAACTGGATTCCAGTATACATTGATCAGTACCACTTTTGCTGAGGCCTCCGAAGCTTGGGTGTTCGTGTTCACTTCCCATTTGATTACAATTTCCTGAGACAAGGTACTCTTTGATACATATTGCATTAGGGTCAATGGACTTCGATTTAATTGCTGTCAACAACCTTTTTTTTTTTTTTTCAATTATATTTTTATTTTATTTTAAATGAAAACAGTACAAAACAAACTTGTGGCATTATGTACAATAGGACAATTGACAATTAAGAAAACACAACACTGCACTCCCCCCTCCCCCCCAAGAGCTTATCAACAGGGTAGTTCTGTATCGACCTGGAGTGGCCGGGTGTCTTCCTCCTCCAAGGCAGTAGGTTCCCCCTGCACCCCAAACAGACCAGTAACTAACAACCTCCAGGCTACTAGGTTGCCCACATCCTCCTCCCCGCATTTACTGCATGCCTCTTGCCAGACCATGGTTTCAGCTTCCGCCCATTTTTGCAGATCCCTCCACCACATCTCTATCCTGGGTTTGTAGCATTGCTTCCAGTTCATGGCTATCCTCCTCTTAGCGAGTATATACGCTAGGTTTCTCAGTTTCCCCAGATGTCTGGTGTTCTTCGGTCTGGGGAACCCCCCTCGGAGGCAAGCCCAGGCCGTGTCAATGCTTATCGGGACCCCTTTGTCTGCTAACTTCTGTGACACTTCTCCCCAGAAGACTTCGATTACTGGGCAGGACCAGAACATATGCGTCATGTCCGCGTCCTCCTCGTTACATTTCGGACATGCTTGTCTGCCTGTGTTCGCAAACTTAGCTATCCTTTTGGGGGTCATGTACGCTCTGTGTGTGATATATAGTTGGATTTGCTGTAATCTAGCATTTCTGGACACTTTTTTATGATATCCCATAGCCCGTTCCCACATCCCATCAGTCATCTGAGTCCCCACCTCCGTTTCCCATTCTAGTCTCCAATCCATCAGGTCCTTTCCCACCCGGGACATCACCATCTCATACAATCTGGAAATCTCGTGTCCGCCCTCTGATCTATCATATATCGTGTCAATCGGGGCGTCCGGATCCTCCGCTAACACCGTCTCAGGCCAAGATTTTCGGATAATCCCTACCAACCTGAGGTATGTAACGTATTGGCCCCCATGTAACCCAGTCTCCTCTTTTAGGTCTGCAAAATCCTTGATGGCCCCATCCTGCCATATATCTCCTAACGTGGCCAACCCAACCGATTCACAATATATTCTGATCATTTTCCTAAATTGGCTATCCCCTGCAGTCAAGGCGACCAGTGGCACTTGCGGCGAACACGGGTCCAGGCTTTCCAGTAGCCGACATGCTCTACGCCACATTCTCCACCCAAGTAACAGCATGCCAGGGCGAACATTTAAGTCCTGTCTAGGGACCCAGATGATCTCCTTCAAATAAAACTGGGCGCAATCTGTCCCAACCAACCTAGACTCGGGAGATTCCTCATCAGAGAGCCACTGTGTAACATATTGCAATTGGCTCGCTACATAATAGGCCTCAAAATGCGGTAATTTGATCCCTCCTTTATCGTAAAAGTTTTGCAGCTTCCACAGTGCCACTCGGTTGCGAGTGCCGTGCCATAGGAAGTCCCTGCACATACTGTCGAGTTTGGTAAAGAACCTCCTAGGTATTAAGTATGGTATGTTGTTAAAGAAATGCAACAGTCTAGGCAGGACAACCATTTTAAGCAACGCCCCCCGCCCCATCATCGCCAGCGGCAGCTTCTCCCAAAATCGCATGGACGCACGGATTTTATCCACAGCAACTGCGGTATTGTGCAGATGTTCGTTTACCACAGTATGATATATGTCTATTCCGAGGTATCGGAAGGACTCGGTTGCCCAAGGCACGGGTAATACCGGTAAGCGTTGCGTGGGGACCCTCGCATAATACCCTAGGGGGAACATGCTCGACTTGCCGGGATTAACCGCTATGCCGGACAATTCGGCATACTTCTGCATGACCTCCAAAACATACTGGAGGTTCTCCTCCGGATATTTTAGGTACAGCAGCAAGTCATCGGCATATAGGGATATCAAGTGGCTCTCTCCTCCCACCTCGATGCCCACCAGGTCATATTGCTGTCTAAGATATACCGCTAAGGGTTCCAGGGCCAATATGTATAACATCGGGGACCAAGGACATCCCTGCCTAGTACCCCTACCAAGGCGCCACTTATCGGATATCACCGATCCTGTGCGCACCCTAGCCGTTGGCTGGCTATACAGCAGCCTCGCCCATCTGATATAGCCTGGCCCGAACCCGTATTCCCCCAGGACCGCGAACAGCCACGGCCACCTCACCGAATCAAATGCCTTGACTGCGTCTAAGGAAATCACTGCCATTTCCTCATCCCTTCTGTTCCCTTCTTCGATCACCCGGTGGAGCCGCCTATGATTATGGGTTATATTCCTGCCAGGGACATAACCTGTCTGATCCGAGTGTATCAGTCTGCCGATGACCTTGCGTAGCCTGTCCGCCAGGACCGCTGTCAGGATCTTACTGTCTTGGTTCAACATCGACAGCGGTCTGTACGACCCACAGTGTTGTCTCGGCTTGTTAGGCTTGGGAAGCGGCACGATCAGCGCCTCTCTGAGCGTGTCCGGCAATCGGCCTTCCTCAAATGATTCATTATACATCTCCAGCATAGGGGGGAGTATCTCTGCGCTATATGTTTTGTAGAACTCACTCGGGAGTCCATCAGTGCCCGGGGTCTTGCAAGTAGGCAGCCGTTTCACCACCTCTTCCAGTTCATCTAGCGTAATGGGACCATCTAACTCCTCCCTTTCCTCTGCACTAATTCTAGGCAATTCCATATCTTCCAGTGTGTCCCTGATTTTATCCAGATTGTCTTCCCCTTTGTCCTCATACAGCGCTTTATAATACTCTAAGAAAGCAGCGTTAACCTCTTCCTGAGTGTGAGCCTCCTCCCCATTTTCCCTTTCTATCATCATGATCGGGGCCCTAGGGGTTTCCCTCTTATAAAGCCATGCCAGTAGGCGACCAGTTTTGTCACCGCCTGCATGCTGCCTCTCCACGTATTTCCTGTAGTTGAGGTCACAAAGCCGCTCCCAAAGCTCCGAGCGTCGTTGCTGTAATTCAAGTACTAGGTCTGTCCCCCCCCCCCCGCCCTGGTACATTCACGCTCCAATTCTTTCTCCACTTTCTCTAGCTCAGCTAGAACCCCCCCTTGCAGGCCCTTTGATTTGGAAATAGCGTCGCCCCTCAATACCACCTTGAAGGCCTCCCAAAGTGTACTAGCCGAATCTACACTGCCCGTGTTCTCCTCAAAGTACCTTATTATCGCCTCTCTAATATCCTCTCTGAAGACCGGGTCTCTAAGCGCCTCCGCCCGAAGGCGCCATGTTGGTATCCGCCCTCTGGGGCGGCCATATTGCCAGGCCATCACCAAGGGCGAATGGTCCGACAGGACCTTCGCCCTGTATTCAATCTGAGTAGTTGCTATCGCCACTTCTGGCGTGGCAAAGAAATAGTCTAGTCTCGTATGCAACTGTTGAGGGGCCGAATGATGAGAGTACTGCAAGGCAGTGGGGTGTTTCAATCTCCAGACATCTTCTAGTCCAAAATCGTCTAATGGTACCCGTAAAGCCCTAGCCGCCGGGGTGGGCCTGTCCACTTTACTGTCGGACCTATCTATCTTGGGGTCGAGAACACAGTTGAAGTCCCCCCCAGATAATCGGTTCCTCTGGCCACGGGCCCAGGCGTGTACATAACGTCCTGAAGTATATAGCAGTATTCTGGTTGGGGGCATATGTATTAATAATACTCAGTCCTCTGTTCTCAATCAGTGCCCTTAGTAATACCAGCCTACCCTCCGTGTCTACCTCATCTCGTACAATTCTGAGTGGGACATGCGGGGCCACCCAGATCAGCACACCCCTGGCATAGGCCGAGTACGGGGAGCCCACCACCGTGCCACCCCATTTTTTCTTTACAAGGTCTAGTTTATGTTGGGTCAGGTGCGTTTCTTGTAGCAGGGCAATGTCGATCTTCTGTCGTTTAAGATACAACATGACTTTATTTCTTTTCAGGTAATTATTGAGTCCGCGGACGTTCCAGGTGGCAATCTTAAGGTCTCCCATGGCAATTATGTGTCTTCCCACCCCATTTGCAGGAACCTCCAGCAGTTCGCATGACACAGAAGGCGTCCCACTGCAGCCACTCCGCGAATAAGCTCATTCCCCAACTAACTACACACACAACCAAACCCCATCTCCCTTTCCCCTCCCTCACCCGCCCTCCCCCCAACACCACACACCCCAACTGTTGCCCAGCTTCAACAACAGAGCTCAGGCACCCCCACATCTAGTTCCGCAATCACCGATCAGTGCACGGAGCCCAGCAGGGTGAGGTCGCCCTAATGGCCACCTAACCTAAGCTATTGTGGGGAAAGAGTATCGCTCCATGGGGCACCCGTTCGATAATAATCCCAGTGTTTGCGACAAACAGTACAACCAACTGACCTTCCATACCGAAGGTTCCGAACCGACTATAATCAAGTCTCAAAGTCCATGAGTCGCGCCATCTTGCGACGCCATTTTACGCCTTCCGCAGCTCTTCTGAGTCCTTCTTGGGCCGGTCCGCTGATTCCTGGGGGCACCCCTATGTGTCGAGCCACTCCATGGCGTCCTCTGGGGTCTCGAAAAATAAAGTTTTATGCGCCTGTATAACCTTCAGTTTTGCAGGATAAAGCAACATATATTTATAACCTGCCTCCCTCAGCCTCCGTTTCACAGTCCCAAAATTCATGCGGCTCCGCTGCACAGCTAAAGTGTAATCCGGATACGCCGTGATGTTTGCCGCTCCTCTCTTGATCGTGCCTCCTTTTCGAAAATGTTCCAATATTCTTTCCCGATCGCGGTAGTTAAGAATTTTGGCAATGATGGGTCTAGGCGGGTTTCCGGGAGGCGGCCTCCTCGTTAAGGCTCTATGCGCTCTTTCCACTGCGAAGCCTTGGGATAAGGCCCCTCCGGGTATCTCCTGCAGTAACATGGTCTCAACAAAGTCAGTAGGGTCGCGGCCCTCCGTCCCCTCCGGTAGGCCCACAATGCGGATATTGTTGCGACGGGCTCGTCCTTCCGCCTCCTCCGCTCTACTTTCCAAGTTGCCCACCCTTTGAATTAGGGCGTGCAGTTTTGCCTTGTGGGTAGCGCAGTCCGCCGTATTCGGGCCAACTTCTTTTTCCAGGGACTCTGTGCGCTCTGCCAGAACCCTAACGTCCTGTCTCAGCAGATTGACGTCCTCCTGGACCTCCCCAACTTTGAGGTCCAATGCCGTTTTTAATTCAGAGACAGCCAGTTCTAATTTCGACTCCCAGGCTGCTCTCAGGTCCGCAATCGCCGCCAGGATTTCTTGATTAGAGCTCGAAGGCGTCGCGCCACCCTCGGCCGATGCATCTTTATTCTTGGTGGCGTCCGGGCCCGGGGACGTCTTAGTGAAGTCGTCCAGCGTGGGCTGTTTCGCCTTGGGTCGCCCTGCCTTACTTGACATGGTTCTGGGGATGTGCAGGTCTTTCAATTGATGAGTGGGCGCAGTGTACGCTGGCCTCATTAGGTCTTCCCGCTACTCTTTTCTAATCCGTCTCGGGCCTATGTCGGCCATTTTGAGTCGCCCTTTGTCCTCAACGTCTCTCGACTTTTCTTCTCCAATCTTCGCCGCCGTAGCTACTATGTCCTCCAAAAGTTCACAGTGCATAGGTAGCACTTTCACACGCTGGCATGCGTATCGTCGGTGTTCAATAAGCAGTCACACCGCACTAATTTGCCCGGATCTGTTCAGGATCTCGGGAGCTCCGCTGGAACGCGTCCTCCTACATGGCTCTCGTAGCCACGCCCCGCCTGTCAACAACCTTGATGACGGTCGCTGTTTTTTACCCTTAATCGCTGGACTCGGTGAAATCTCGAAGCCGTCCAGAGTTGGTTTGGTGCAAAGCCGTATCTCTTGTAAACAGAGCACATTAAAAGCACCTAGGTTGATGTCCCTGTTTTTGGTGAGGTGGGTATGGCCACGAGTTTTCCTTGAGGCTAATTTTAACTGGTAGGGTTCTTCATTTGTTGCGCTGGGTGTTCGAGTTTCTGGCACTGATGGATTGTTGGATTGCTAAAGTTCATTCTGAGCTGTTAATACTCTTGATAATCAAGACCAATCCTGTTTCTCGATGAGGGCTCTTGCGGTTGAGTGCGTATTTGTGATGTTAATGTCGCGAGTAGAGGAGTTTGTTTGGAATGTTGCATTTAATTTCTGTCTCGGGCCAGTTGGTACTCGGCCAACCCGCAACAGATCTGAGTACTCAACACTTCCGTTAGCAGTCTGCTCCACTCCATTCTAGCCAATTCTCGTGCCATGGCTCGGATTAGAGAGTCCTCAGATTAGAGAGTCCTCAGTGTCTAATATTCATTCCAGTTTAAATGTTCGCTGGTCAGATTTTCATGGAGTGGATCTTCGGTCCTTACTTGTCTGACCCAATGCGGACTTTGAACTGGTCTCTCTACCATTTGGCCGATTGATAACTTTGTGGGTTTCTAACTCACATTGGGTAGGGACAGTACATGGCAGTAAGTTACCATTTGGGTTCTCCGCGCCGAGAGACAACCTTTGTGGATCAGTTGTGGTCGATCTGATTTGTGATCCAGTTTCACACTCTGTGTTACAATATCCACTCTTGGATATCTAGAACCACTGATCTCTGTTCGGTTATTTTGAGGGCTCAACGTGTGGCATCTTTTCCTCTTTTTTGACATGGTGATGTGGATGGCTCAAGCGGCGAGGATCTTGGATGTGATACTACATCTTCTTGATTGTTCCTTCAGGTCTCGCACTTCATACAGGTCGCTAGATGAGTGGTCTAGGGAGTATGTTGAAAGATCCAATGTTTGCAATGTAGGACTCCTCATCTTCAGTGAACATGGGTATACACAGCTGCTCATTGATATTTGACTTCGTTGATACAGGGTCAATTGTCATGTTTTTTGGATTCTTTGGAGGAAGCTTGCTAGGTGCTGGTTTGGGCATTCCTCTCTTAGCTTTTGTTTGCAGTAAAAGTAGGACTGAAGCTTTGATTGTGTGACTTCAGAGTTTCGTTTCGCATTATGTACTTTTTCGAACAAGTGGGGTTTTTGTACTTCAAAGGATAGCAAAACCAGAATTCTGCGTTTCACTTGGACCAACGGTGTTAGGCTCCATAACCTTGGAGACATGCTCGGATAAAACACATGGTTCAGCCCTTTTAACCGGGGTATGAGGACTGATGACGACCGGCTGGTTGCTGTTATTTATGGGGTGCTGCTTATTTGGAGTCCCTAGCTCCAGCATGTTTGCTGCGGCACCAGCATGTTTGGCTAATTATCCGTGGAGACCAAACGAAGGTTGATTTGGTTCAAAGGCTGCATTGTTAGGTCTACTTGTTGTGCTACCATAGTTGTCTGCGACCCTCTGGAATAATTAAGTTGTTGGTTGACTCGAAGCTTGGATGTTTCGCTTCTTCAATTTGTTTGCAACTGATCAGCTGGGACACGATGGTCATGGGCTGTTAACTAGCCCTTCAAGAAAACAAGTTTAGAGTGCATCATGGCTAGTAAAATGGTGTGATCTTTCAAAGTTTCGTTCAAGTTCTCGTACAGTTTCATAAATGGTGCTAAATTTACGGTGATGTCGACATCAAGGCGAGTAGATCTGGTTTTAATTTCAGCACTCTTCTCGGTATGACTGTCATTTATTTTATTGCAGGAGTTTATTTGAAAGGGTGCTGTTAGAACTCCTCTATGGTGAGTTTTGGCCAGTCAGTCGTGCTTTTCCCGAATTCAGTTGACACGAAGACTGAGGTTGTTGTTCATTGGCCAATCCTTTAATTTCTTCCTTTGTCAGCATAGTATGTTGATATATGTTGCTGACTCTCCTGAGATCCGGTGCCTCTCCTCCGTTATCAATTTCTGTGAAAGGGCCTCATCTGATCTCAGTGAATCTGTTGAAATTCAACACCACCAAGTCTGGATTCTTTCATTAGTGTCAATTCCACTGTACTCGACATTTGGCTTTTATATTCAATATCTTGTGCCTCCATGACATAGTTCACCCATAACTTGGATCTATGATTCAGGTAATCGTCTGTTATGATTGTAGCTATGGAAAAGCCAGGATAGTTCTGAACAGGCTGTGATGTTGGTGAAATGAAGGTGTCACTGTTGTTGGCTTTATTTTTGGAGGCATGAGCCTTGAACGGTGAGCTCGTCTCGTTAGAGAGAGCAGTTGCTTCCTGAAGCATTTGAATGTCTTTTTCGAATATAAGAGAGTTTCAATGCTTTCCAGAATTTCTGCATCAGATGGGTCTGTTGGAGCTTGTACCATTGAGGCGTGGCCTTCTTTGAAGGGGTTTGAGGTTGAGCAGCTGATCCCTTGACCACGAACCCTCAATTGAGCCTTCTTGTAGATTCTGAAATGCCTTCCACGTTTTGTTGGTTCTTTTGTGCTTCTGTTCGAATTGAAGCAGAAGTGGTGTTTCAGGGGAGTGATACATTTTGAGTATTCATTCAGCACCGAATCAGACAGTGCGTCTCTCTCTCCCCCCCTGTCTCTCCCCCTGTCTCTCCCCCTGTCTCTCCCCCTGTCTCTCCCCCTGTCTCTCCCCCTGTCTCTCCCCCTGTCTCTCCCCCTGTCTCTCCCCCTGTCCCTCCCCCTGTCTCTCCCCCTCTCTCCCCCTCTCTCACCCTCTCTCTCCTCCAAGTCAAAAACGGAGGCCTGTAGGCACACCGTTGCGCAGCTAACTGTGTCGCCTATATTTACGCTCGACATGTGTTTGTTAGTTAAATCGGGTTTCTCCCCCACTTCCAAAGCGGAGGGAACCAATGTCTGTGGGCTGACGATAAGCGAAGTAAGTCGTTGTGTAATTGGGGAAGACGCGAATGCAATATTTGATTTACGAGCGTGCTTACCAGGTGCAGGTGTAGTAAGAGCCGATTCCTAATTTTCAGATGGAATGGCGTTGCAGCCATTGATGTATCGCACATGGGTCAGATGGCGGAGTCCCTGTCTTTTTTTTGTTTTTATTTTTTGAACTGCATAAAGTTATTCCTTCCTCCATATGTCCGCACTGCTCTACGTTCCTCTTGGCAAAAGGCTTTTGAATGCTCTCAAGGATTTATTACAAGTGCAGTGAGGGGGTGGGGTGCAGGGCCCAGAGGCAAGTGCAGGAGGACTGGCAGGGGTGCCTGGGACCTGTGATACTCTGAGGTATACCAGGCAGCCAGTCAGTAAGCTGTATGGAAAGAAGGAAGAAGATAGAGCTATGTTAGCAGGGTAGAGTGAGAGAGAAGGAAGAGGAGAAGAGGAAGGTCTTGAGTTTCCGGTACGTAAGAATATCGGGTTTCAGGATAGAGGGTGGCAGGGACTTTGTTCCAGAGGGAGGCACCTGCTGAGGAAGGGGATCACCCTCCAAATCTCTGCTTGGAGAACCGGATCACATGCAGAAGGTGGCTGGGAAAGGGTAGTTAAGGGGTTGGGGGGTCGGGAATAGTTACAAATCGGCGGGGGAGGGGGAGAATGGGGGGTAATTTCCCCCCTCCAAACCACCCAATAAAAAAGATTTTCTACCTTTTTTCCTAATTTTGGACTTGTTTAAAAAGCAGTCGTAAAAATGACTGATGAAAGAACATAGAACCGTGCTTTTGAGGCAAACGATACTAAATGCTCCATGCCATCTCACATTTGTGTACGGGTCACCTCTTGACCATAAGCACTGCCATCTGTGGTGATATACTGCATCCACAGTGGGTTAAACGGGCGTAGACATGGGGTGTCTCCTGTCATCTTTACTGCGCAGAACAACTCCTTTTGCACCATTGTTCAACCTCCCTTTTCAGTAACTCCCTCGTCGGCGCTGTCCGTTCTGAGAAACGTGGCAGAATTTTCACATAGTATTCTGCAAGGCCTAGAATTTACCAGAACTTATCTTTGTTGATTGGTGCAAGCGCATTTACGATGGCCTGCAAGAGTTTCTTCTTGAGGATGCCGTCCTACGATATCTTCTACCCCAAATATTCGAACTCCTTTGCCTTTTATTTTTCCTTTTTCGCACCTCAATTTCACTCCTGTATCCTGCAACGTGCTCTACCTCCGCACAACATCATGTGTCTCTTTGTCCTCCTCATGCATGAGGATATCATCCTGGAAATAAGACTCATATAAAATGTTGCGTCCATCATCCTCAGAAACACAGATGCCGATGAGGATAGTCCAAACAACATTCTGGTATGCTGGTAGGTTCCGAATGGCGTTATAAATTCGGCGACTTGGTGCAAACTAATCTGGTGATATATATCCCGCATGTCTAACTTTGCATCCTTCATCATTGGGATCGGATTGTTTATACATGATAATGGGTACCTGTCCATGACTATTTCCCGATAAAGTCTGCGAAAGTCTATGCAGATCCGATCCTCAAATCTTTTCATTACTGTTTCTTGATGAGCACAACTCGGCTCAGCCACTCTGATGTTTCAATGGTGCCGCCTTTTACCATTTTCTGCAACTGTTCTTGCAGTGCAGTTCTTGCTGTTGCTGGCACTAGTCTAACTTTGTTTGACTGCTATGGCTCCTTGTTTCAGGCATATCTTGTGCACATAATGCTTTATTCTTCCTAGTTTTCCAGAGAAATATCTCTGGAATCCTTTGATGGATAGCAATGCTCCTCCTGCTCTTGTACATAGAACTTGATTTTATGTGCTAGGATCCAGTTAATGTTTAACTTTGCCTGGTCGTCCCAACCCAGCATTGCTGGTCCTTCTTTTGAGAAGTATACTTTTGTTTCTGCCTTTCTGCCCTTAAACTCTACACATCCTTTTATGTAACCTAAAAGACTTATTGGTGGTGCCTCCGAACACTTTGAGTTGAAGCTTACTCTTACGTACTTCCACTTCCTGTTTCCCTATCATTTCTATATATGTGTATATGGCCTGTATCGTCAACCCTGACCCAGAATCTGCCATTGCTTTGGTTTCTTAGCATTTACTTTGATAATGCAGTGGCAGTTTTCTCTTCTGGTTTTCTCATAGTTAACCATGACGATGATGGGTCAGTCATCTTCTGATGACTCTTCTTCCACCGTCTCCTTCAGTTCTACTGAGGTTACGGCAGTTGGTGCATGCCTTGCCTCTGGCTGGACATATCTTATCATTTGCGAGGTATCGTGTGCTGCTCCTTGTATGTTTCTTGTGCGATTTCTCTGTGGCCGCCGACCGGATCCTGTCCTTGTAACCAATTATGTTGTG
Source organism: Ambystoma mexicanum (assembly GCF_040938575.1). Classification (NCBI taxonomy): domain Eukaryota; kingdom Metazoa; phylum Chordata; class Amphibia; order Caudata; family Ambystomatidae; genus Ambystoma; species Ambystoma mexicanum. Next base: position 1,173,177,978 of record NC_090927.1, on the reverse strand, counting down.
ACCTCCACTACATTCAAGGTGAACACCATTGAAATATATTAGGAGTATTTGTCCAATATTGTATATAGCAACCATTCACAGGATTATATACATTAGAATAATAATGATAAAGCATGCAAGTCCATTGAATCAGATGTCTTTAATTGACAAAACAGGGGGAGCGCTGCGTAGCAGTGACTGCTCTCTTCGGTTGTTTGTGCTGTCTCCTCGCTTTACTGCATTCGTTGCTAATGTGGTGCAAAGTCTTGCAAGATCTTGGCATGTGCCGGCATGCCAAAACTAGCGCCGTACAGTCATTTTCTTGCTATCCTGCAATTGCATTCTTTTCAAATGCCCATTCTGCAGATGAGTGGACTGTCTGTACTCCTAAAACTCCAGCTCATGAGGTGTGAGGTTGCTCCCTTAGAAATGGCCTCCTATGCTTTGTTGTAGGACAGGATGAGGGTAATTATTCTCTCTATCGTTTGACAGGACCTCTGTTTTAGAGCAGCAAAGTCATCCAGTTCCGCATGGTTGCAGGGTATGCTGCTTATTGTTCAGCACCTAGTCTCTACTCCTCAGGAAACGGCCAATCTGATAGATCCCCAGTGGCCCCTCCATCATGGGCCCTACGTATTAGCTCATTCGATAGTTCTTTTCTCTGCATTTTAGTAAATGTATCATTGGTATGGCCTTGTGGTGTGTGGGCTGTTTGGCTGTGGAGTATGCTAAGGTTCTGGGTTACTGTTGTACTGTAGTCTGACAAATGACAGTGCATATAGTACATTTTGATTGACCTCTGTAGGACCACACGGCTTGTGACAAGGTAAGGCAAGAGCACTGTGGGGTTTAATCAAAGGCCCCAAGACAACAGAACTAAAGGGCCCACTAGTAAAATTACCCACCAGCCTTCATTAAAAAAAATAACAAAACCTTTACACTGAAATGGGCCTATTAAGGCAGACTGGGGTTTCTGCAAGTAACACCAGGAAGCGCCATCTGAAAAAGGCGTACTTGTCATTACAAAAGAAAAATTTGCATTTTAATTCACAGTGGCAGAAGAAATTCAAAGGCCCCTTTCACAGGGAAAGCAGGATTTTCAAACACTGACACCAAGAAGACTTTGCATGGGTGTTTGCAGTTTAAAGCAGGATGAGAGAAAAATGTTCCCATGCTAACATAAAGATTTCAGGGAAAAGACCTGGTGTGCTTTGACAAGATGTACTGTATATTATGCTTTACATGCAAAATACAGGCAACATCTGAAAAGAAAAGGGCCCCTTTGTTTCCACGGTTCACATGTGAATTTCCTGTTGGCCTGATGCAGACCCTTTTGCTTGTTGTTGGGAAAACTTCACAAAGGACTTCCCCACTGAAAGCTGGCTCTTGCATCCCAGCTGTGACAAATGCAATAAACGGTGGCCTGCTAAATTTGAATAACATGAAGATTTCCTATTAATTTAAAAGTACTATTATAACATGCATTTTTCTCAGCAACCATAAGTCGTACTGCCTTCATTTCTGTGCCATTTCTTTTGAAAGACAATTTCCAAGTGATTTTGTTGAATTAAAATTCATCCACCTGTGACTTAGGGAATTGTAATGACCAGCTAAAAGGGACTCTTGGCTTCTCAGAATTTAAGAGTTGGCAGACGAATGGAGGGTAGACTTAAGAATGTGGGGAGGAAATTGCATGCTCCTAACTATTAAGCTTTTTGTATAAACAGCAGAAGAATGCCACAAGCCCGTGCAATATAGTGCAATCCTGGCTGTCATTTTATTAAATTCACCATAATTGGCTGCAGCGGACTAATTACACGGCCACGGTAGTGGCCGTGTAGTTATGGTTAAGTTGCTGTTTCCATAGGGAGAGCACTTTTTGGCCGGCCTATAACTCCGCTCCCCCTGGACGAATCCTCACCAAACTTTGCAAAAAAAGTATATGGGCCACTCTGAGCGCAAAGTTTGGTGATGTTTGGTCTAGGGGTGGGGGGGGGGGGGTCCCAAAACATCTTTTTTTCCCATAGACTGAATGGGGGAAAAATTTTGCGCATGGCTACAGGTGAAACCGCTGGACGGATTTCCACAAAATTTGCAGCAGGTAGAGGGGCTTGGTCCAGAAAGCGTGCTTTTGTAAATTTGGTGACCTTCCGTGCAGTACTTTTCATTAAAATGAACAAAAAGTAGGTCTGAAAAAATGAGTGACATCTATGTCCGCTTCGCGGTCACACTTCCCTGTTCGGTCCACGGACAAGATACCGATTGGCTAAGGGGCTGGCGTCATGACCGCGGACACGCGACGTCTCTGCCGATTGGCTGCTGCGAGACGTGTTCTGCGTCAGATTGTTTGGATGCGCCCGACATCTTGGATGCGCCGATAGCGGAGCAACAACCAGCATACACATGCTATATTTATAAAACTCTTTTGCTGTGTCACAGAGCGTTGGGACAGGTTCAGACAGTAAGACATGGGTGATCAATGCATTTGTTCTGGGGGTCGGTCTTCATAATTTTTTTTTTTTTTTTTTGTATGCCCACCTTGTACGCACAGAAAATGAGGGGTGTAACAACGGTAGCATTTCAGTCCATGCAGTGCACAGGAAACTTGTAACTGTTTAAGGACACGCGTAGTGGTAGCGAACATTGAAATTGACAACATGCCATAATTGCATTACTTTTTCCTATGGGTTATTATATTCATTAGTACGCCGCCATGGGTGTCACATGCTACAGTGGTTGTGGCCAGGGCCTAGAGTCTTGGATGCATGGTTGTCGGCCAAAGGCCGAAGGCCTTACTTCCAAGACTGTAGGCCCTGGCCACAACCACCGCAGCATGTCACACCTATGGAAACACCCGTAGTATTGCATATCGATTGCCAAGTTGTGGGGAGTGTGTGCAGTCTTGGGTGCATGGCCGAAGGCCATGCTCTCAACAACAAAGCTTTAACCTCTTCACGTACAAGCCCGCATGGGTTTTATCTAGTGCGGTGGTTTTGGCCAAGATGTGCACTTTTGGGTGCATGGTTGCAGGCTGTATGCCATACACCCAAGCATGCGTCCAAAAGGAAACTTGTAAGCACTGGAGTTATAAGCCACTTCACAACCATATATTGAAATGTATGGACATACACCTAAGATTTTAGGCCCTGCCCACAAACAGTGCAGCATTTCAGAGCTACAGAGACACCCCTAGTATTCAACATCAGTCAGGTGGCTGTAGGGAGGGTCTGCAGTCATGAGTGCATGGCCAAAGGCATGCCCCCAAAAGCACATTTGTATGTAGTGTAGTTATATGCTGCAATGGATGTCATATGGTGTGGTAGTAGTGGCCAGGATGCAGAGTATTTGAACAAAGTAATAAGCACTGCAGTTGTAAGCAACTGTGCATTTTATATACTGTACACCCATACATTGATAATTCTATGGCCTCAAACTCATGTCTGTAGCCACAAACTACTGCACCATATAACAGCTATTGGTACACTTGTAATATGCAACAACATTAAGATGGTTGTGGGGACTGCGTAGCATATTGGGAGCACGGCCAAAGGCCATGCTCCTAAAACAAACTTTGTACATAGTGAAATGACAAGGCACAATGGTTCCGATATGCTGTGGAGTTTCTGGCCAGGACCCAGAGTCTTGACTGCATGCCCAAAGGCCATGCACACAAGACTAAAGTCATAAGCAGTGGAGTTATAAGTGAATATGTGTGTGGTGTAATGCGCTAGTTGTGTGCACGCCCTAATGTCTTGGTTGCATGGCTGCAGACGATGGTCCCAAAAGTAAATGTACAAGTAGCTAATTTACAAGGACCATGGTTTCGATATGCAGCAATGGTTGTGGCTAGGAACTATACTCTTTGTACCTTGGTCGTAAGGCGTAGGTCGTAGGTTACACACCGAAGATGCAAGGGCCAGCCTACAGCCACTGCAGCATATTGCTACCATAGATTAGACGTGTAGATTTGCATGTGTAGAAAATGACTGCCGATATACTTACTCCTTACTTTGTTTAGAATCCACATATATTTTTTAAATGCCTTTCGTACTTGGCGGAAGTACCCCTTTTTTAATTTCTGTGATAAAAGAAAAAGGTTTGTTAGTCTTTGCATTTTATGAAAACCTACTACATTGCATAATAGACAGTTTACCTTTTTTTTTTTAACCTCCTATTTAGTTTACAAACCAGCGTACTGTGCATTGTGCTCAGTTTCTGTGTTTGCTTTTCTAATCCTTGTGTCTGGGGGAAAAAAATCCTTGTCGGATTAAAAAAAAAATATTTGCTATGGTACTAACTACTTCCTTGTTTCCTTTGAGGGTTTCCTTCAACTTTCTGATTAATGTTATGTTTGTTGCCTTCCTGCCGATTTTTAACAACAGTTGGATACCTGTCGGTGTATTTTTACTGTGCATTTGTTCCTACAAATCTGTGATATTCATTTATTTGTGTCGTTGTTATATCCTCTTGGGCAGTTAGATACCTGTTGGCGTATTGAAACTGTTTGTAGTCTTTCACATAATTTTTTGGCAATCTTGAAGTACACATTATTTATTAAATTTTGGCTTTAAGAAGATTAAATACGCATTTCTAAGATTAGCTGGCAATCTCTGCTTTAGAGTAATGGTGCTATCATTACATTCGAACCATCCACATTTCTTTTTAATGTATGCAGTGTAGTGACCTGCATTGGTTGTAGCTCCTGCATGGTAGATCATACCTATTGTTGTAAAGGTTTTCTTTCCAAGTGACACTTGACCGTGTGTGAATCCAGTCAGTTTGCAGTTGTTTTTGGTACCATCTGCATTATAACGTAGAAGCATAAGTATTATGTAGGCACTATGTCATTGTATCAGTAAGGTGTAGCGATTGTCTGAATTGCAAAACCACACAATTTGCCATGGTTTGCATTCTGTACAAGTTGCTGAAATGGAATGCTTTCACAATTTGGTATGGAAACATACACAAATCGCTCATTTGGGATTTCTTCCTGTATCGCATTGCTACAGAGAGTGCATGTATGTTTCCACATGTATAAAATCTGGAAGATTCCATTTACAGCTATGCTTTTGTTTTCCAATACTAATAGTAAGTACATTAGAAATTCTTGTGGATCTTCTTGTGAGTTCACAGTGAATCTCACCATTCCAGCACAGTCGTCCAATTCTTGCCGTATTCCATGAACACTGTATGTGTTGTCAGGATTGCTTGTTGCATTTCTATGAAGCACTAACATTTGCAAACACAATTGGTCTGTACTGTGCAAGTAAATATTGTTAACAATTGGTGGCAATTGAAATAGAATATTCATTGCTACATTTGCATAGCAACTTATCCCACTTTCATTTGCAAATTTGAATGGACCAACTAGTTCTGTATCTGAGTGCATTTTTCGGAATTTCTGTTCCTTATTTGACGATGTCCCTGGTTTACATTCCCTAATAGGTTCTTCTTTGTGGTAATTGCTGAAACTTTAGCTTCTTTTCTTTGAGGAATTTGCTGTTGGATTCTGTTGCATTTCTGCTTCATTTAGTTTTCTTTTACCACGTTTTATTTTATCTGGAACAGGATATTGTTTCAGATGAGGGATGTACAGTGAACACAGTCTATTGTATTCTAGAATGCAAGGAATATCAGCTTTGACTTTACTTGCATCAAAGTTCATTAGTAATAGACCGTCAAGTGTACTTAAGCATGATAATGCTACATAGCTCATGCCTTCCTTAAAGACTGTGTTTCCTGTATCTATCAATGTTTTGTCTAGGGTAAGACCTTGGAATTTATGAATGGTAACTGCATATGCAAGAGTTAGAGAAAATTGCTCTCTACGTACATACATGTCTTTGAAGAGAAGGAATCGCGCAATTGAGCGCCCTATACTTTTCACTTCTGAAACTCTATCAAAGCGAATATTGACAAACTGAATGTTGCTGTCACGTGGGTATGATTGAAAGCCAACAACTGTACCTAGTGCTCCACTAACTAGTCCTTGCTCAATGTCAAGGTTACGTTTAAGCATTACTCTACAATTTAAGGATAATTTTAATATTTTTCCAACCCAGCTGTGTTGGAGATTGAATTTTCTAAACTATGTAGTCTTTTTGTGGCTTGCTCACACATGGGTACTGTCATACCATGTACGTCTAGTTTGTCTGTGGCGTTAATTTCCATTATTGGTTGCATTTCTTTATTTAACATTGTTTCATTGAATTTGAAACAGCTTGCAAGAGTTGGCATTAAGGCCATACAATTGCCATTTCTTTGCGCTATTTGTTCCATAACATCAGTTGCACATGCATTACTGCCAGAAAGTGCATGAATGTGTCGGTTTTTCAATACAACTGGTGCTTCTTGCGATAGTACACCAACTCTAATACTTTTTAAGATGTTGGCATAAGTGAGATCTGCAGATTGCCGCATGTTCTCAGTCAATTCTCTGTATTGGAAATGTTGCCAAAGGTTGACATTACCTATGCTACCAACAGTTTTCCGTCAGAGTTTGTGGCCTAAGGTTTTAAAAATAGGTTCACCTTTCACTGGTGTCAATTGTAGAAGATCTCTGAAAACGATAATGTGTTTCTCTGCAAAGAGTTCTTCGTTGTTACTTTTAAGTACTTCTTGCAATCTGAGGTGAATCAAAGCTAACATTAGGTTGGAGACCATGCTCACTTCATCTATAAGTAGCATTTTCATTTGTTTTAATTCTTTGCGTAATTCCATTGCAGCTTCTGCAGAAAGTTTGTAATAGTCTAATTTATTTTGATGCTCTACTGGAAGCAGTAGTAATCTGTGTAAAGTAACACCGCCTATGTTTTAGGCAGCTAAACCTGTGGGGACCGTTATAACAGCTGACAGTTTGTTGTTTGTCAATTGTTGAAGGAACTTGCTGATGATTTTGATTAAGATGTTTCCCTGATCCAGCTTCACCACTCACGTACAGCAGTATAGGTTTGTAATTTTGGCAGGTACATTCTTTATTTTCGTGTTGTACACCATGTACAAATTGTTTTGTCATGTCTTCAAAAATGGTGCGCTGATCATTGTGAAATTTTGCTTGTTGTACATTTAAGTCTTCTGTATCTTCTTGATACTGATAAATGGTGTTTTCTCCTTCTGCCATAGCTACCACAGCCTCATTTGCTATTAGTGGTTGTCCTAGTGGTTCTTGACTTCCTGTTACAGAAGGTTGACTACTGTTGGACGAGTCCTTATCTAGTTGGGCCTGAAGTTCTTCTTCCTGTTGCTGCTCATTGTGTAACATTGTTTTGTACTGCCTAAAATTCACATCAGTGATATCCCTTTCATTTGCTTTGAAAGCATCTTCATAGCAGTCATAGTTTTCTAGTATGTCTTCCTCTTTTCTCCATGGTTTAAAAAGTTGCAACAGAGACATGTAATATAGTTCTTTCTGTTGAGGAGTTTTTAATGACAATTTTACATGATTAATTAAGCTTCGTTTGGTAAGTTTCACTGAGCTCCCTTCACAATCGGTCACTCTATATCTACGTTTGCTTTCATCGGGTTTTACATTATTTTTGTATGCAAAGTTTTGAGCTATGTGGTATAGACGCATGCTTTCCAAAGTGCTACTCCTGTTCGGATAGTATGTGTCCAGTAAATTGTTTTTTAGAATGTCTTGGCTGTTAGGATCGTTTCTGGCAATTGTTTCTATGTCCTCATATGATTTCAGCACTCTTTTTCTAGATTTTGCAGGACCAAGACTTAGCCATACTATGTTGTCTGATTTTCCATACAAAGCAGTAACGGTTAAACGATCTGCTGCTTCATAGGTGCCACATTCTCTATGAGAGAGCATTTTTATGCCTAGGCTGTACAATTTCTGTGATAATGTTTTGTCTGATGCTAGGTCATCCCAGAGGTCTTGAAGCTCTGGCTTTTCTGATTTTGTTAAGTAGGCTGTAACATATCTTGCTGAATTGTCTGCAGTGTACTGCACATCTATGTTTGCATTCCATAAGAGGGCAATGATTGCATTGTAATCATTGATATATTTTGATTCTTCCCTTCTTTTTATGTAATGCATGTTCTTAGGTGATTTACCTTTAACACTATGTCAAACTGAAGACATGAAGTTGTTTACTTCACCTGTTTCTGTAACTGGTCTAGGGAAACCAAAGCAGCATTTGGTGTAGTATTTACCTTTTTGTTTTTGTATTTGCGGAGACAATATTTGCCACATTTGTGTCTTTGAAATTTTAAAATCTGCCCATGCAGCTCACTATGTGTCTGTTGGGAAGGGATTTCACAAGTGACATATTTTTGGATAAACTGCAAAACAGTGCTATCACTGTCGTGACCAAATTTTGGTGCACCTTTGATCCATAACAGCATGTGAATATGTGGTGCTCCTCTCGCTTGATATTCTTTTCTCCAAAAGAAGTGTTGCACTTCTCCAAGGGGAGGAACAGTTTTATTGCAAATAAAGTGTAGCATGACAATGAAACGATGATGGAAATATCTTGACACATTAACTGGATCTAGAGAGCAAAGTTCTCCAGGTGTTAATATATCTGTTGTTTTTGTTGCCGTTTGCTGTGAGTAGGAACTCATGTAAATCTTCCCATGCATATCCTGCACAACTTAGCGTAACAAACCAAGTCGGTGGTCCAAGGTTTCTGATGATACAACCAAGTCTCTGTGCCGTCTGAACCAGTATTCCTTTGTACAACACATGTTTGCAAAGAAATTTGTTATACTTGATTGTAAAACCTCACCTTTTTCCTGTACTTTTTGTATTAACTGCGTAGCTGACATATTTTGAAAGTGGGTTCCAGATTTCAAAATGTGTGCAACTCCGTACATAGTGCTGCTAATTCACTTTCATAGAGTAGGTGGAATATGTATTCCACATTTTGTCTAAATCTGGGATCTTGCGAACACATTTGTAATGAGCAGTATCCTGATGCCCCAATCTGAGTGGGTCTATCATCGTATCTTCCACCTTTGCCAGTAGGAAATAGCAGTGGAAAAGCACGTGATTCTATACTTTTTTCGCATATACTCATTGGTGACCCTTTGGTTTGTCGCATTTGGTAAGTTTCTAGTGCATAATCTATGCTTTCATTGGAATGCAATGGATGAATTGTGTAATGGTCAAAAAGAGTGGATACTGTAGCAGGATCCAGAAGTTCAAATTGTCCAGTTTCTGATGGCTCTTGAATTATTTCAGTTGTTTCCCTTACGCTTTCATCAATATTTATTTCCTTGTAGTAGTCGTTATTGTCTTTTAGATATTGCAATGCTTGTCTAACTTAATGTAAGTCCACCAGTTGTTGCCAAATTGTTTTGACCTTTGTTGGTACCCCATTTACCAAGACTATTAAAGAATGCTCTATTGAACGTTGCACTCCTATAGTGTGTACATTTGCCGTTAGATCTAATGGCAAATAAACTACTTTGCCACAAATGCCTTTCACCAATTCAGTGGAAGGTAATGTTGCTGTTTTTGGATGAAGGCGTATAATTGCTTGAAATGGGTGAACTGTTTGAATTATTATGCTCTCATACAAATTGAGTTGTTGCCGGAATTTTTGGTAGTGGGAACAATTCCAAATGATTTGTAATAGCACGTGAAGGAGTGTGGTTGTTGTCTAATTTTGTAGTACAGTAACTGCAACATATTAGGCGTTCAGTTAGTTCATATTTGTTTTCTGCTAAAAGGTAGAGAGCTAATTCAAACCATTTAGAATCTTCATCGTCTTCTATTTTGTATGCTATGTCTACATTTTTTGTGTTCCTTTTGTAAAACGTTCTGCGGCAACACACACACACATGGTTTGGTACTTCAGCCAATGACCTTTTAAATTTTACTATTTCTTTTCTGTATGTGTGTAATAGAAGGTTTCTATGTGCAGAATTGTTGCTAATATGTTCTAAAACTATTGCATTTTGTATGTGGCTTTCATTTCCAAAATACTTTCTCTGAATACGGTCAATTTCTTCTTGTAAGTATTTGGGTGTACCATGCAGAAGAGTGTTATTTAAGTTGCCTAATTCTGAAACTGGACTTTTTGCATAGTATATTTTATACACTAGATTTCTTACATTTGAATGATGTATTGATCTCCTTTTGATATCATGGAAGGTGCTTTTGCAAATAGGCCCAGAAATTCAGGCTAATGAATGTCCTTGTAGTCCTGTGTATTTGCGCCCTGGAAAAATATCCATATTTTGCAGCACTTTCATTTTACTTTTGTCTTTACACTTTACATACTGATCGAGGAACTGACGTAAAGATTGGAAAGCTTTGTTTGGAATGGCACACATTGATGTGCACGGCCATTTGTATACTGGACGGTGTTGTTCTGCTGAATCGAGAGGTAATTCTGAGTTTTCAGAGGATACTTTTCTAAGCAGTGTTTCTTGTTCCATGATGGTAGTATTGATTTTCTCATACCCTCGTCCACTGCTGTGGATGGCAATTGTGTTTGTTTGATTTTGTTTGTGTGCTTCTTCATTAAAATATGGTTCTGTGGTTGTTGTGTGACTCCATTCACCACCACAAACATTTAAGAAATCATTTTTGCTCACGTTCCGTTTATTGCTTAGTTTCTTTTGTAGTTTGGTACTTAGTTTTGTTAGTGCTTTCATCCTATTTAACACTAATATAAACAACTTCCTTTTTGAGAAGGATTGCACTGTCCACGAGAGCTTGTAGGATTAACTTTCTACGGTAGGTTTTAAGGGGTGAGGATGATTTCGGTCCTCTTCTTAGTAGATTCTGAAGGACTCTGTGACGAAACATTTTTGATAAAATACTTTTTTTACTATGGGTTCTTGTTACACTATCAGGATTAGTAGGAGCATTGTTAGCTGTACTGCAAGCCGATTTCTTTTTTTTTTTGCCAACATTTTTGTGTTTTGTGACACATTTTGATGGAGGAGGTAAAGTTTCGGTAGTTGAAGCTTCCTTTGTTTTGCTAACCGACTGCATTAGCTGGTTTGTTCCAACATTCTCTACAAACTCTACAACTGATGGATGCTTAGATTGGGCTCTTTTTATTTGCTCTACTTCTGCGTTCCTTTCTACAGAGTTGCTTTTTGGTAGGCATTCTTTGGTGTCTGTTGAAAAAAAGAAGGCATACTTTGGTCTGTTGTACAATGTATGTGTGCTGTGTGCATGCATGCATGTGTCTGATGGGGAAGCTCTTTGTCATGGTGTGTGAATGTGCATTGGACTGTTGCAATGATTTGGTAAGGCTATTTTACTGTTTGTACACTACTACAATGTGCATCAGATAAGAGTACAAAGCGGGCTAGTGGTGACGAGAACCATTATTAATAAACAAAATGCCATAAACTTGCAACAGCAACTTCTTTTCTAAATCTAACCTTCTAAGGATTACGTATGTTATTTGAGTTCCAAAGACACAGGGATTTATGAGCCATTCTGCCTGTTATTCTTTGTTCAATAAATCGATATTTGTAGGTAGAATGGTTCAGAAATCAATGTTTGCTTTGGTAACCAAATTAAACAAATAACCCACGCAGCCTTGAGGCCTAGTTACAATACATTTTTTTTTTGCAAAATGACCAGGTTTCTTCGGATATGTCGTCTGCAGTGTAGATGCTGTTGATTCTCAGGAGAGTAGTCTTCACTGCGATTCAAAAAAACAAAATTAATTACTTTGTGTGTGTTTACAGCAGTGCTGATACTGCACACATTAATTGTGCATGTTTCGTCAGAGTATTCTCCTTTCATATTTCAACCCAATGCATGTGTGCATTTCACTTCACTCTGTGCAGCCTTTGCATGGTATTTGCAATATGTTACTTGCAAGTCCTTCAAAATTACTAACATTTTTAAGGTTATGAAAATGCCTCGTTTTTTACTAGGTGTACTATCTATAGGAGAGAGGTTTGTAAGCGATAGGGCATAGTAGTAAATGGGGGGGAAAACATTTTCTACTTGCAATTTAAAAGCAAGATGCCGAAAAATCGGGAGACCCTCAGAGGGAGATGCCGTCACAGCAATCGGGAGCGCTTACTTTTGTCATACATTGCAAGTAGCATTACTATAGGCTGTACAAAGTACACAACTCCGACATTTTCTAATACAAAATAGAGTTTTGCCCTAAATAGGCATGCTTGCAACGTATGTATAGGTTATGCGGAAGACAGTAAGAAGTCGTGCAGTTTGTCAATGATAAATCAGACATCTTGCACTTAAAAGGGGGAGCGTTGGTATGTATTGCCTATGCACATTTAGCGGCATTCATTTGTTTAAATTAAATCATAAGGGTTGCGCATGTTCTCTGATTAAAATATACATACCTTTACTTTATACTCATGCATGGAGCTGTACGTAGAAATTCGCAACACTTGCACAGTAGCTTCTGAAGTAGGTGCTTTGCAATGATATGCAACTTCCATTCAGAATTATCAACAGTAATTTTGAAGTGCGCAATGTTGATGACGGAGTTAGATTTAGCGATGTTCATTGTGATTGGTGGATGGTTGTGTGACTGCTTAGTTGTGTCCAATGAGGGACTCGATTTGCTACTGCTGTGGAAAGGGTGAAAGGACTGGGTAAGAGTTACGTGCCGCACGTAGGCAACGCTTGTCGGCGGGTAGGGCGTGTCACATACAGGTTTCTACAGCAAATACTGCATGGAAAGGGGACTGTAGGCATCAGCCAATCAGAGGTTCACATTGCTCTTTCGTGTTTGAAAGACGGTGCGTACACTGAGGATGGCAGAGGTGGAGAGGGTCAGGGTTTTGGTGCTTGGAGACATTTTTGTCCATGGCTTACAACATTATGTCAAGAGTAGGCATGTGGCACACCATTTCGATGTGAAAGGAGTGGAGTTGGTGTGGAACGCTGAGACTGATGCCAATGTTGCGGCAATTCTGCAAGTTTGCAGAGACATACTTACGATGACCTCTCCTCATGTGGTAATTTTGCACTACGGTGCTTGCCATTTGGGCTAGGTGACTGCACGTACTTTGTTGGCAGATTTGGGGCAGTTGGTTCAAGCACTCGTGAACATCTTTCCAACTGCGAAAGTAATTTTATTCTGGTTTACTCCCTAGAGTAAAATGGGACAACAATTATTTTTTCTGTCCAGATCAAAGTATTGGGAGGTGTATCATTAATCGCAGCATGCATGTTTTTATGTTACGCGCTGGTATGTTTTTCTGCAGCCACGAAAACATTGTTCCAAGTAATGCAGATTATTTTGAAGCAGATGGTGTTGTGCTATCTTCTTTGGGAAATGCAATGTTCTTTTGGAACGTAAGGCTTGCTTTAGAGAAGTTGTAATGGTTGTAGGAGTAAAGTAAGGACAAAAAATACAAAAAAATAAACAAAATAACAGATGTCTGTAATGTATCTGCCCAAAAACAAACAAAACGGCTCTTTTCAGAGCCCACCTTAAAGGGGAAAAAGGGGAATAATACTTTAATGTACCGTCGTCACGCTCTGATCCTATACATGTCCGTGGACATGGCGGTAGTTTGCAGCCAGCGCATATCACCAACGGGTATTCTGGGGTGGAGACGCATGAAAATGAGCAGAGCTAGGGATTGGTCAATAAAGTTCAGTGGGTGTGTTCTGAACGGCAAGATTTAGTAAGACCGTCTATTCCCGGACAGGAGACCACACTGCCATGGCTTTGCGTGCTCGCAAACAGATTATCTGGATTTTGGGAGACTCATGGATATATTGGTTGAAGGTGCATGCAGAAAGCTGCAGATCTCGGATTTCCTCATGTCGAAGTGCACTGGCATGGTGTGCGTGGCATGAGGTGGCTGGACTTGGTACCTCTCTCTGTTACTTTACTGACAGAGCGTCCTCCAGATATACTTATCATTCATTGCGGAGGAAACAGTTTAGGCCATGTCTCTGGAATTTCTTTGCAATTTGCAATGAAGGAAGGACTTGCGAAGCTCATGGACATGTTTCCAAATTGTCAAATTGCTGTTTGTGCCTTTTTAACAGATGTTGGCATGTCCTCATTCCACAATGAAAACATTTTGTTTCGCAGCTCTTTAATTTTCCGCAGAGATGGAGTCCATCTCACATATGCTGGCAATCAGATTTTTCTTTGCAATGTACAACATGCATTACAACCTCTTTTGGATTCACAATAACCTATGTGACAATCAGTTTTCTCCAATCAACAGTTTTTGACCCACACAACACACCACCAAAAGGCTCTTTTCAGAGCCACCACTTACTCGCAGAGTACACTTCATTGTGTTTGCTCCGCTTGCACCCTCCTTTTTTTTTTTTTCCCTACGACTGTCCGCAAACTTTTCCATAACTCCGCGAGGGTCTACAACGGTCACTTCATAGTTCTATTGTTAAACTGAGAAAGGCGGCTCTAAAAAGAGCCTTTTCTGTAATTTTTGTTGTTTTCACATTTATTGCTTCTCAGCACACGACACACTAGGAGAGGAGGCCAAAGGAGGTTAAGGAAGGGACACCAGTCACGGGGATAAGAAAGGGCCAGTGGACGGAGAAAGATATAGGGTGAGCTTCACTTGAGTAAGGAGCAGATCTTCTGGTGCTCCGTGACCATAGCATCAAAAGCACTTCGAAAACTTTCCCCCTGCAGAGTACTACGTCATAATACATGCACACTATTGTCACCTTTGAAAGCTAAGGGTCAACAGCATTGCAAATGGCTTGTGAGGCAGCTGGAGGGAGGCGCTCCCCCAGAGGAGTGTCTCTTGTGGTGGGAGGATCAGACACGGAGGATGCTGCGGAGGAACTCCATCGACTACGCTCTTCACATGGCACCACCTTGCGAATGTCCGCAGTGTTGAACGGAGGTGTCGCTTCATGGTTGTCGTACCAAAGCTATACGCACCAAATCTCCCGCGACTCAGCACCAACTGGCACTTATTACACCTCACCAGGTTCGCACGTGCTTTTGGTACGTTCCCATAAACGGAAAACAACCGCCACACCCACGACTCCCGGCGAGTGCTCGTAGTGCGGAGTTCCTCCACCTCATTCTCTTCCTCCTCTTCTTCCTCGCTCTCTACATACTCACCCGTATATCTCTCTGCAGGCCCTTGGGGAGGTGGTGGTGGTGGCGGGTTTGGGGGTGGTGCAGAGGCTAATGAACCAACAGTAGCCATGGAAGCCATACCGATTACTTTCCTTTTGGTCACTACAGCAGTAAAGGCAGTACACCTCAATCTGCTGTAGCTAGAAGGACAATGAAGATGCGCTCGGGCGTGTGGCCATTTATAGTCGTTGGGGGGTGTGCCTCGTGACCGTCTACATCACTGCAAAGCGGTACGAAAATTTTACTCAAGTCCTCAGGTAAGCTATTGTCTGGGATATGTGAAATGAAATTTTTACACTCTACAATATTTTGCCTTGTGTCTACAAGTCCTTTTGTACTGCTGTGGAAGCACACAAACTGCGCAAATTAGCCCACATGCTCAGCATGGGTGCGGTCACATTATGACATCCTGAACACATCCACGACAGAAATGGGAGTCCGCTGGACAGCAAGTGCAAAGTAACAAACTTGCGCATGCGCGCAAGTGTCCTACGGACAGTGTTCGGGTTCTCAAACTAATTCTAAGTGCAACACAAGTGAGACAGACAGTTAGGGACAGGCGCGATGTTCGCTATACTTACGGTTCTACTGTGTATGTGCTTACATCTGTAAGTACAGGTATAGTGTCCTTAGGACAACTCCATTTTGTTTGACTACGAACTTGCCGGCCACCGCTCCTGTTCTACGGACGCCACCATTTTGGCTGCGGACGATATGGACAGATATACTGTCCTTAACACACTCCCATTTTGCTCATTTACAGCCATCCCGGACACCTGGTGTGTCCTACGAACATGTTTCAGCTCGTTTGTAAGCGGCAAGGCGAAGTATAATGTCCTTAGGACGCCCCTTTCTGTTTATGTACGCACAACTTGAACAGATGTTGCGGTCAAACATCAACTCCATCTTACTTGACATTAGCAAGGATAGGTGTACTGCCTTTACAACACCCACATTCCACTCCTTACGGATAGGTCGAACAGGCTCGCTGTTCGCAAACATTTTAAGTCTTTTTTTCAAACTCCATAACTACAACTACTATACAAAAACACACACACACACACACACACACACACACACACACACACACACACACACACACACACACACACACACACACACACACACACACACACACACACACACACACACACACACACACACACACACACACACACACACACACACCCCCCCCCCCCCCCCTCTTCCCTGTCTCCCCCCCAACATCAGTCCAAACAAATAGCGGGGGAAGCAGATAGTGACACAAATATAGGGGAATTAGGATTCAACACGGGCTGGTTATGAGGATAAGATTTGTGAGGGGAAGAAGGGATGGATTTTTCGTCAAAACGTCTATTTTCTTCTTGAAGGTTTGGGGATGGTTCACTAGGGAATGAAGAAGTGATATCATCTGTGATGTCCTGGGTGTTAGTCGTAGCAATGCACGTAGATGGTGTGAGTTATGGTTGCTTAGTTTACCATAATTGGGTGAATGTGCAGTGTTTGTGATGCCATCTTTGATGTCCTGGGTGTTAGTGTTAGCAGTGCACAGTGGTGATGGCAGCTATGGGGGCTTAGTTTGCCATAACTGGTGAATTTCAGGGGTTTTTCGCTTTTAATTTGAACCGTAATGGGGAGGTAGACTTTTTTTTTTGTTGTTGTGAAGTACACAGGTTTTTGGTAGGGCAACTTAAAGGATAGTTCCGGGACTTTTTTTTTATTGTCCCTACGGTTCGGCCATGTGTTTTTAAGCATAAATCGGTAGATCGTAGAAAACTTTCCTATGGACCTTACCCGACTTTTCGTCCATTAACGCACTCGAAATCAGCTGCCATTTTGTGATAATCCTATCATTTCCCCCCATCGACCTGGCTCACCTGCGTTTGCGGCACTAAATCAAATCCCCCGCCCCTGAGCCTGACATCAGCAGACGCGTACCTCCCATTTCCCAACGCCAAAGCACGTTTCGTGTCAACAATCGCTGCGCATCAGCTAATGAAGTGTCACCATGGAAATGGCAGGACGTCTCTTTCCTCAATAAGTATAAACACACCGTTTCACAACACACAGCAGCAGATTTTCGATTCCATTCCTCTCTCTCTGTTACTTTGAGTATTCTGTGACTCGTTTCTGTGCTCTGGTCAGCTACCTTCGCCGCTTCTAGGCCTTATGAACACCTGTACCATCTCTGTGAATTATTTTACTTTCTTTACCACACAATGGCTACAATAATGCCGTATATGTACGAGCCCGAGTACACCGAGGAGGAACTACTGGAAAGGCAAGCACGCGAAAACGATGGGGATTCGGACGGCAGTTGGGAGGACCAGTCAACGGATGAAGAGCCTGGACCATGTCGCATGGACGGCGTCTCCACCTGGTGCACGTGCAATCGGTGCGAGCTAATGCCAACTGAGGAGGAGAACTGCTGCTGCCGTGAAAATTCCGGGTGCTTGGCCTACATTTCGGAAGGCGAGCCAAGTCCGCAATGCATCACCGAGCTGCCAGAGTTCAGGGAAGCCTGCCTCTCACGGACCGTGTTGAGGATGATGATGGTGCTTATGCACGAACTTCGCGGCACTGTTCGTCCGCGTAATCCGAGTAACGAGTAAGTATACTCTGGTTGTGATGTCAGTGATGCCACTACTATTTCATGGTCGTCTCCCACATATAAAATTACATCTACATATCATTCGAACGCATGTAAATTGGTTCCATTGCAACTTCCTTTTTCACAGGTGGTACAGGCTGGTGGCCTATCGTTGCTTCACTTGTTGGCTTCACGGGAGGCTCGGACACCGCGTTCGGAGAGTAATACCTGCCTGTGCGGTACTTGCCATTAGACAACATTTCCCCAGCGACCGTGGACAATACCGCGGATTTCCCCTGGATGTGCTGCATCCGGAACTTTACAATGTGTAATGTTTATTATTTATGTTCAATTGAAATTAAGATCTAAAATAAAACCCAACATATATTTTAACAATGGTTGTTTTGATTTGATTTGATTTGGTATTTATAAACTCACCCCCCTGCCTTCCATGTACTAGATCCTGCAGCCTGCCTCTTACATGCAGTTAGATGGCCTCTCCTTGGTGAGGCCCTGCGGCAAACGAGTCTTGTCTGCACGACCACCGCCCCAATCCACCCCCCGCCCTATCAAAGGCAGTTCGCACCGGGTTACTTGCGCTGGCAAGTGGAGCTGTCAGGGAGCGATAAAGGCCAAGAGGTGCCAAAGACCATGTACACTTCAAAGTGGTCTATAGAGCATGGGTTGTTGTTCCCATGTCTACCTCCAGACCCCGTGTCTCCTGCCAAGCATCCCCCCTCACGCTGGACGCCCCCCTGCAATCCACATAAGTGTGTCTCCATTCACGAGTCTTCCTGTGTCTTGTCTGCACGACCACCGCCCCAATCCACCCCCCGCCCTATCAAAGGCAGTTCGCACCGGGGTACTTGCGCTGGCAAGTGGAGCTGTCAGGGAGCGATAAAGGCCAAGAGGTGCCAAAGACCATGTACACTTCAAAGTGGTCTATAGAGCATGGGTTGTTGTTCCCATGTCTACCTCCAGACCCCGTGTCTCCTGCCAAGCATCCCCCCTCACGCTGGACGCCCCCCTGCAAACCGCATAATGCCACGACATATACACGTCATTCATTCACAAACACACCCCTGTTTCGAATTCTTTATAACCCACTTCATATTTCGAATGAGAACTTCTTTGCGCTTTGCTAGTCAACCCGTGAAGGTGCTGGTTATCTGCTCTTCGTCTCTGTGAACTTCCGTGACCACTTCGAGCAAACTCGTCAGTTTGCAACCTGTGAACTGCTCCCTATTCTACGACAAGAAACTACTCTGATCCCTGCATCTAACTGTTTGTTCGTCAAGGTAAGGCCATGTACCATAATCATTTTGCGTCCAATTTTTTAATTTATATCTATTTGCTAGTAGTCTTCAAATTGTATCCATGTTTTCTTTTCGTTCAAGACAGTGCATGCAAGGAACTAGTCACATGTTCTGAGTTTAGTCAAATTATTTTTCTATTTTTTTAAAGTTATTCAAATACTTATCCGCATGTGAATAACGTGTATAGTTCCAAGAACCAAAACGAACCTTGCATTGGACCTTTTATGTGTCATTTAATTTTTTAACACATTGGTATTCATTGAGAATTGTTGATCTTTACTTTTCAGAACTTTCCACAATGCCTGCCTGTTCCATTGGCGGTTGCCCTTCGAAGACCCATAATAAATCTGAAGATACTATAATGCATGTTTTCCCTAAGACAATAGATCAGATAAGAGAATGGGTCCGATATTGCGGATATCCACCATCTGAGCTTGAAAGTAGAGTCCTAGAAGTCTTTGCGGACAAGAGGGGTGATCGATACCGCATCTGCAGCAGGCACTTTAGCTCAGACATGTACTCCACATCATTGCTAATAAAGAAGAAAACACCGCGAGCGAGGCAAAAATTGCTCTCAACCGCTATTCCCACTCTATTCGTCCACATCCCTCCACTGGTGAGTCAAGTTTACGGATTTAGCTCTCGGCCTTGCGGTAGTGTGTAGCATTAGCTAACAATAATTTCCCCATTTATGTATCCACTCAATATGAAGGCAGAAGATTCTCCATCCGTGTCGTTATTGCAGTCATCAGCCACTTCAAGTGCCTATCGGGTAATCTGACTTAGCTATTCTGCCACTGACTTGTTTTAGGCATGTAAATCAATAGTTTTAATTTATCGTGTAATTATTTTACCTAATGGTACACCCTAGTACTCGTCCTCTAGTCTTTGTTTTCAGTTATAATTATTGTTATCCAAAATAATGCAAGTACTGTCTTTCAGGGAGATGCTGAGGAGTCCAACGCATTGACGACAACCGTTGATGTCACTCAGATGCTCGAGGTACGTTTCCGGACAGTTCCATCGATGGAGATCATCAGATCTTGCATTCTTGTAGCGTGATTGTTACACACAATGTTTCTTTCGTTTCTAGCCATTGATATGTCCTTCTGTCGTCGCCCTCCTATGTGTCTTCTTTTTTCAATATTGTGTTCATTACTAATGAAAGTCCTATGTTTCAGGGAGTCGATGGAGCATTAGTCCAAGAAGAAGGGGGAGCATGCAGTTATGGGTCGGCGCAACAGCTTGCAGAAGTGTGCACCGCAGTTACAGCGTCCCTTGATGTTCTTATACATTTCGAGGTATGGATACTGACAGTTCGATCAAGCAAGATCATATGACGTGATTACATCCGCTATACTTCCTTCTTTATTAACGCAAGTACTATGTTTCAAGGAGATGACGGAGCTTCTTCTACAAGAACATCACCCCGAGTAGTGGATGCAGATCTCTGGGTGATGACACTTCCAACGATCGAGCAAATCGAATCATATTTAGATATCCATTATTTATTTTAGACAACTGATCATTTGTGCAGGTCTATTTAGATGAGCCGTTGACGCCTGCACAAAGTTTATGTTCTTTTTAACAAAATAGAAAACCATACTAATGCAATTACTGTGTTTCAGGGAGTTGCTGAAGCGTCATCTTCAATAATATCATCAATGGAAGTCTATGCGGAGCCCGAGGTATGGATCTTGACAGTTCCATCTAACTAGATCAACAATGCGTGAATAATTGTCGTTTGAATGTTCTACACAATGCGTTCATTCGTGTTTTGCTATTGAGATGTACGTGGGTATTGGTCCCCAAGTACATTTTGTGTTTTCAATATTATTATACATACTAATGAAAGTTCTATGTTTCAGGGAGTCGATGGAGCGTCAGTGCGTGATGGATGTGCTTATCATGAAAATATAGTCGTTGCAGCGCAAGAGGAAGTGGAGACATGCACACACGAGTCGGAGCAACAGCGTCCAGATGTTGAAGTTCGAGGCAAGAAAGTTTCAAAGAAAAGAAAGCAAAAGAAGGTTAGTGTCTTGGTCACTATATTATGTTGTTTTTCACTATTAATAGTTCAATACTGTAAGTTGTATTTAAACTGAACATCCCTTTTCCAATCTGTCCTCTAGTTGCGAGTGGGTGTACGAACTACATCTACACAGACAGTGAAGCGAACGAGAAATGTTGCTTGTCAAACCTTTTGGCAGGGACTTGAGACTGGAGATGCATCGTGCCAATGGGAAGAATATGAAGTGATTGACAACAGAGCTATACCACCACCAGCCATTGATAGTGAATGTCCTCCTGGTAGTTCGGATGCAGTCGGAGATCAATTCACAGAATCCACAACCGCAAAAACTAAGACCGCGAGAAAGTTGAAGAAATTGTTTTATTCACCCATCGCCGGAGAAGGAACAGATGTTGCAATGGAAGAGAATGTAATGGACGACAATGAAACACCATCAATATCACTGAACATAGCGGAAGACGATATCAGAGATTGTACCTTTAATGTGAGTGACATGTCCTCAACGTTACAGGCCGAACCAGCTGGGATGCAGACTGACAGTATGAGGAAAGAGGCCAAATTCATTGTATTCGATAGTTGTTTGATTGATATTATTATTATGCTGAAATGTGGGCATTCGGTTGGTGGGGAAGTATGTGGGGAGCCATTGATTAATGTGACTCGTGCAATTCGAGGCACTAACCTTAAAATACATGCCACCTGTACACAATATCATCCGTTCTCATGGTCTGCACAACCCATGCTGGGGCAACTGCCAGCAGGCAATCTACTTTGTGCAGCGGCCGCACTTTTTAGTGTTTCAGGTTTTAACAAGTTAGAGTATTTCTTTAGTTTGTGGGAATCCATTTCATTGCGAAAACTCAGTTCTACAAATACCAAACCGATTATCTATTTCCAGCCATTAGCGAAGCTTGGAGAATGGAAAAAATGTCTATTGAAAGTACATTCGCGGGCAAACGGTTCAGGCTAGCCGGTGATGGACAGTGCGACAGTCCAGGATTTTCAGCCAAGTACTGCACCTACCACTTTCAGGACATGGAAAGTAAGAAAATTGTGAGTTCGGTGGTCGTGCAGGTGTCACAAAGTACATCCTCAGTGGCCATGGAGAAAGTTGGCTTTGTAGCATCATTGCAAGAACTACAATCGAGGGAATGGTGATCGACCTGATAGCCACGGACAGACATGTTTCAATTGCCAAGACAATGAGAGAAGAGTACAAAAATATAAATCACCAATTTGACGTATGGCATCTTGCAAAAACAATCAATAAAAAAATGTCGGCTGCAGGTAAAAAAAAAGATATGCAAGGTATTTCACAGTGGTCCAAGTCAATCAGCAACCATCTTTGGTGGAGCTCAAAAACATGTGAAGGGTCGTTGGAAATTCTACTGGAAAAATGGCGGTCAGTAATGCTACAATGTAGCAACGTTCACCGCTGGACCACAAACCAACATTTCCACAATTGTGAACATGGCCATTTGTCCACAGAGGAGGCACGGAAGAAGAAGTGGTTGATTCCTTCATCACCCACTCACAAAGCCATTGAAAAGATTGTATTTGATAAAACTATAACAAGAGATTTGAGGGGACTCACGGAATTCTGCCACACAGGAGATTTGGAGGTGTTCCACAATATGTGCCTAAAGTACAGGCCAAAACGATTGCATTTTGGCATGGAGGGCATGATAAATCGGACTCTTCTAGCGGTCTTGGCACATAACCATAATGTTGGCCGTCAACAAAGTAGGACGACCGGAACTTTAGGGACGCTTCGCTACAATAAGGCCTTCACTAAAAGAAGTAAACAATGGGTGATCAAACCAGTGTTTGAGGATATGCAATATGAGTTTATTGAGAGACTTATTGTTGATGTCCTAGATAGGCATATACATGGAGTTGTGAACGAACCTGTGCAGGGGACAACTGCATTGCCACCCAACATTGCCTCTGTTCCATGTCCACCTAAAGCAGAGCTCATTGAGAAATACACATCACGGTTTAAATGATTGTAATTTGATTGTCTGTTCTCTCGAGTCTCCTCATGTTGCAGGCCCATTGAATATGTGTATCTATGTAATGTGTAAATAAAAGTGATTGCTCAGTGTACATGCAATGTGTCTCTCCACCCTTGCCCCTCCCTTCACCGTGCAGTAGTGCGAACCACCCGGGTGTCACCTGTGACTTTGCTCTCGAGTCTCCTCATGTCGCAGGCCCATTGAATATGTGTAGCTATGTATTGTGTAAATAAAAGTGATTGCTCAGTGTACATGCAATGTGTCTATCCAACCTTGTTCATTTGCGCATTAAATTAAACCAAACAGTAATATAAATCATTTTTCAAAAAATATAGAATGTCTCCGTATTTATGGTTCTCTGGGGCTGCAAAGCACGCAGACAAAATGCAAAGATGGAGTGTAAATTTCAAGTCCTGTGAGATGGCCTTACACTGAATGTAGCTAACTAGGAATGTGTGCTCGTTCAAAGTGAAGGTCAGCTGCTTTGATTTTTTTGCTCGGGTGCCGGAATGGCCCACGACTCAGTATAAGGTTCTATTGTTATTTGACCTTGACAGGCCGGGACCATCCCGAAAGACTTCTTTTTGGGGGTGTGGTGCAATAACGTAAGAAACGATAATGAATAAAATTTCAGAAACGATAGCCATTTAATGTTCGTTCATTAGAAGAAATAACGTCGGCATAGAAGGAGTGGTATTTCGGGGCTGCCCTACGCACAGACACAATGGAAAATGCAAATATAATGTAAGTAACTCTTTAGATGAGTTTATACCGCAATTTAATTACTATACAGTAGCTTTAAAGACGGGTTAAGTTGTACTTGTTCGTTCTATGTGGCATATTGTTTTGTACCGCGCACTATCTTGAGGAGAACCATCTCCTTTTACGGAAGCACCTCAAAACCTTCCTCTTTGCTTCTGCTTTCTCTCTCCCTCTCCCCTGCTACAACTGGTCCACTGTCTGCGACCTCGGTCCTGGGCCCTTCCACTCTCCACCTGCACTGCCTCCCTGTCAACCCCTGCACTGGGGGACTGTCTCAGTATCCTACAGCCCCCCCTTCCCAGCACTTGTTCTGCACTTACCTTACCTCGCCTTGCCTCGCCACGCCTTGAAACACTTGTGTATAGGCGCGTTGCAAATGCCATATCATATCAGTGACGAAGTGGTCCACTGGCGCTCAGGCGGCTCTGAAAAAGGCGGAGGAGAGGGGGTGGGTTACTGGAAATGACGTATAATACCCAGTTGCACTGTCCTAGCTATGAAATAATTTCCCGACCTAATATATAAAATGAATAATTTTAATAAAGATCTGATGGTGAGACTAATTTCATTTTTTATGTTTTTAAAACAGGTACATCCTTCATTATTGTCCGTGTCATGAGTACCAGACACCGGCGGATGGCTTTTACAATCGCCAGTTGCTTCTCCGCGTGAACAACGTTACCACCCTGACCATTTTATGGGACCATCGCCAAGTACAAGTATGCCCTTACGCGGTACTAATGGCTAGATGCAACATACATACCGTTGTGGTGGCCTAGTGCCTCGTTGTTGGAACAGCCATGCGATTATCAGTGCGACCGAAGAGCTTATTTTATCGTAAACCAACACCCTGTGTACTGCACGCGAACATCGCTTGCCTCAAGACAAACTATTTTGAATCGAGAGCAAAGAAAAATGCAAATCGCTGAATATTCTCTAAACATTTGATGTCCAATAAATGTACTTTACCAAATTTACCGTGTTGCTGTTTGATTTAAAAGTACAGTTTCATATTCCGAATTGTGGCGCGCTGTGTTGTGAGCTGATCTGTGTTGGTTTCCGGGTTCTGTGTGGAGTCGCGTAGAAGACGCCTGGGCGCGTTTGCCTACGCAGCACAGTCACGTTTCAGGGGCGGGGGATTTGATTTAGTGCCGCAAACGCAGGTGAGCCAGGTCGATGGGGGGAAATGATAGGATTATCACAAAATGGCGGCTGATTTCGAGTGCGTTAATGGACGAAAAGTCGGGTAAGGTCCATAGGAAAGTTTTCTACGATCTACCGATTTATGCTTAAAAACACATGGCCGAACCGTAGGGACAATAAAAAAAAAAAAGTCCCGGAACTATCCTTTAACCATAATGTCCCCTCACCAAAGTATTTTTTATATATATAACAGTTAACCAGTAAATTATGAAGTAAATTATGAAGTGTTGCTGCATAGCTACTTTTTGCCAAATAGTTGACATGGAGACAAAAAGGGATTTCAGACAACTGGGAGTTGCGAGAACACTTGCAGGGCACGGCCCAATATTGAGATCTTGATGGGTATCACTGGTATATGAAGTTGATGCACTGAGAGAGAAGGGGAGAGCTGCTAAAAATTACCATCTAACAGCCGCTTGGAAACACCAAAGCAAATGTACTATTGCAGAATTGAGCCAATTGAAACCAAAGGTAGTGGGGGAATCTACTTGCCTTAAATCCTTTCCCTGTATAGTGGGTGGAGGGGCAGATATGAGGGGGTAGCACAGCAGTGTATATCCGTAGCCTATTTGATTGAATATAATGTAATTAATTCCCATTCAGCAAAACACTCTGGGGCGATTTTTTTTTTAAAATATTTTTTTGGTAACTTTCGAAATTAACAAAGCACGCTGAAAACTATAGCCTGTGATTTAATTGGGTAATCCTATTTGTCCGGTTGAGCCCAACTTCTTTAGGAAGAGGAGTGTCTTTTTCCCTAAACTAAAAAAATTAATCCCTAAACTGCCAGCTTCCCCAACTCGGGCCTTTAAGTGGGGGCTGGGAGGGGCTGAACATCCCAAATTCTTAAACCCTTCCAATTTTTCTGTCCAACTTCCCCAACACAGACCTTTAAAGGGAGGGGGGGTCCGAAAAACAAACTACTAAACCAGCCTGTGTTTTTTTTTAAACAGAAGTGTGGGTGAATTAATAATTGCCATATGCATTTGTACAAATCTGTAAACCAAACTGCTAGCCTTTTAAGCACACAGGAAAATCAAAATTGCACAGCACTGCTCTGTACATTGATTTTGTTCATTGACCATTGTTGATTATTTCTTGAATTGGAATCAGGATAAAGTTAAGTATTGTGATTTGTGGTTTTACCAACCAACTTGATTTATTTATGCAGCAAGAAGTTTAATTGTGTGCTGCAAAGAAGGTGGCGTGTGTAGTTTTAGTGTGATCTCCGTTACTTGTGATTCACATAAATATACATATATTTTCTGTACACAGGCCTGGTTCTTGGCCCACTGGTGGCACATGGGGCGGGATGCAAGGGCCATGAGATGCAGCTCACATTGGGCTGAATAAAGAACTGACATTAAACTGTTTGTATGACACCTAGATTGGGGAGGGAAGGAACTCCCTGTGTTGAGGGTTGCCTCCCAATAAACCATTACAGAGCATAGTAGGACAAAACCCACTGTATGTTTGACTTTTAAATGCTTGATATTTAAACATTACACTAGGTCATGGTATTGTATTGCATCAGTATAGTGGTCTGTGTCTTAATGGTGTCTGCAAGCACATTAATGCTGGGGCTTATGATGTGCATAATTGTAGTATGGGGTTGTTGTTTTGCGTCTTGGGATCTGATTTTATTAATAATTGTGGTTAAAGAAAATGCATACATTGTAGCCAACAGTAAGAAAAGTAGCCACATTTTTCCAACAGTTCGTTATTGTGTGCAACAGAATAACAAATACTTAATAAAAGGCACCTACGCTGGAGCACATGTTGTGGGACTGCAGGTTGGTGAGGTTGTTCTGGGGTGATGTTGGTCGTTTGTGTGCTAAGGTGATTGAGGATTTGCCGGCCTTGGACTTCAAAATGGTGATACTGGGGGATGATGAGTCATTGGAAGATCTGACTCTGAGTCAGAAGAAGTGGTTGTTCCGAGGGACGATGATTGGTAAGAAAATTGTTTTGCGAAATTGGAAGTCTGTTTTGAATCTGAATATTGAGACGTGGTTGACTGAAATGCAAGACTTGGCGGCTATGGAGAAGACACTTTACAGTAGAGATGGGAAGTTGGTTTATTCGAGAAAATTTGGGGAAAATGTATTCAGCTATACTAGACTTGGTATTGTACTTGTGTATATAGGGGTTGTGGGGTGGTAACGGGGAGTTGTGATTCTGGGTGGGATTATATCTTGTATTGTATTTAGTTGCTGTGTAAAATGTTTCAATAATTTTGGAATTTTAACTTGTGGAATGTGTTCAGATGTATGTAATTATAAGGTTTTGTAAATAAAGTTATAAAAAAAAATAAAAAAAATAAAAGGCACCTAAGTGAGTTGCAAGTGTTGATTCATGTTAAAAGGAGAGCTGCTTCATGTGATTCACTGAGGTGCACAATTGGTGCATTTATATTAAACATCATGTTTTCGCTATAAAAGAAACGCTCTGAATGAAAATATTTTTCACTAAATCAATTAATCTATCAATGGTCTCCTCTCCCTTTCTTTTTAATGAAATAATTTGTTTTTTTATATAGCACTTTACACAGGACATATTTACATACATTAATTACTATTATTGCCCAGTCAAAATTGGTTAAACAAAATGTATTGTTTTTTATCACAAATAACATACACATTAACTCAAACCATTGTAACCACAGGCCGAACCATCTGTGTTCAAAAGCATAATGCACCCTCCTACATACGCTCCCCCAAGGCAGCCCCCTCTCCTCCCAGTGATGCTGGTTCTCTGGTTCTGCGCAATAGTTCATTCCCTCTAGTCACTGCTGGAAGCTAGGAGGCGTAGGGGTACCCCACTTCTTCGTCAGCATTTTCTCACCCAGTGTAAGGGCAGTTTGGAGCAGTGATGTATCCTTGGCGTTGAACCCGGATTCCTCCCATATATTTAGCAGGATCACTTGGGACAGCCTATCGTTTTCCCCACCATCCCGGACAACTTGCCTCTCACCTTGTCCCAAAAGAATTTTACTACTGGGAATTCCTAGACCAAATGAAAAAAGGATACCGCACTAAATTTTAGACACATGGGGTCAACAGCACAGCCCGTCCGGTGCAGGCGACCTCTACTAAAATACACTGTGCAGCACTTTTTATTGCATCAACCGTAATCATACTGTAATCCTCACTCGGCGACCCCAGTGCCTCCACCCATCTTCTTCATCCAGTGGACCCAGGTTCCCCTCCAACGAGTCCCTCTACTTCATTAGAGGCTTGGAGGTGAAGCTTTTGAGTATCCAGTATAATCGTGCGATTCCGTTCTCCCTGATCTGCTCCTCCATGAGGTGGGCTTCGATTGGTGATCTGTCCCCTATTACCCACGTGTCTCGCACTTCCTGAGGCATTGTGTGCTGCAGTCGAATATATGTATTTCTGTCTCCCTCCCGCAGAACATATTGCCCCTGCAACTGCTGGAGAGTTGGTTTTGTGTTGTAATGTCTTCTGGTCATGTAATACCTTTCTCCTGCCACTTTCGTTGTATACCCAATTTCTGGACTTCCGGCAAGTCTGCATTGCCCCATATGCATGGTCACCACCCTGCCCCACCCGATTACCCTCAAAGCGGCCTTTTGGGAGTCGAGTATGCTGGCCCCCGGTAGCATGAACTCATGGTCCGCCCTGCTACCATATACAATCACCATGGCCAGCGCGCGTCGTCCCGTTCCTTTCCATGAGGGCTGGTCGGTGCGCAGACTGCCGCTATTGCGCCTTTGTTCTCTTCTGCTCCGGGTCCCGTGGCACAAGTGGGGATTGCCATGGCGACTGAGGGATGCGAGGATAGGTTGGCGCTCGTGCCGAGCTACATAACACACACTTTTTTCACGTGACACTGGCAGGTCACTTGGCTAATCAGGAAGGTAATTACTGCACAGCAGTGCTTCTCAGCATTTCCTACTAGTGTAATTTTGTCTTTTGTTGTCTTTTTGGATTGTTGTTCTGCCTTTATGGACCTTGGCTTTTCCTTTTGGATTGCTTTTGGATGTCTCTTGGATTTTGGTGAATTGGGTTTTTATCCCCCTTCTGGATTCCTGTGACTCTGGACTTGGCTTATATTGTCTGAATTCCTTCCTTGGAATTACGTGACTTTTGCAACCTATGATGGAACCAGCAATTATACCCGAACTGCTCTGGGCCCCACTAGATGCACCCTTGTGCCGTCTGGGACAGGTGCCCCTTTCCTGGTTCACTCCAGTCCTGGATCGCCTTCTTGCTATGCTGGTTTTCTCCTGAACTAAGTAGGTGGTGTGTCATAGTTATTGTGCAGTACTCACACTCCTATTGGGGCTGGTTGTTGTAGTGTCAGTTCTAATCCTATTGTTTCCTTTTTAGCTACCAAGGGTCCAGTGGTGCAGCTTCCTGTTCCACCTATGGCCCCAAAACTGGCTATGGAGTCCGGTGCTGTTTCTCCCTGGCTTGTACTTTGGACCTGTGATGCTGGAAATGGATTGGAGGGACAGCGACTCCATGTCCTTGTCCTGTACTCCTTTTATCATGTGTGTTCTATGTTATTTTCTGCGCAAGAGTCCATGCGGGACTCCTGGCAGTGCAGCTCTTCCTCTTTTTGGTTTGGTGAACAGACCCTTGGGATACCCTTAAGGCACCCATTGATGGGGTTACAACCCTATACCCCTAGTGTATGTTTTTGGGCCCCTGTGTGTGGCCCACAGGGTATGGGCTGGTGGCAGCTCCATGCATGCTGAATTTGACAGGTACTCGGAGTATCCTCCATTTTAGGATACCCAGGCCCTGCCACTGGAATCCGTTGATTCCTGATAGGAGACAGGATGGCCCCTGTGACCTCTTGCTTTTTATTGCCTGTTACCTTGTTTTCCAAGTCCTGGCAAGCCCTGACTCTGTCCCTTCCCCCTGACTGGCTGTTGGGAATGTTCCATGTATGGTATTGTGGGGAAGTCCAGGCCAGAATGGCTGGAGCCTTCCCAGTGACTGTATGTTGTGGGTATGCCCTTGGGGTGGGACCTGGGTGAATTGAGTGTGTTACCAATATACAATGCAAGTTATGGGGGTCTGGTTTCTGGTATGTGACACAACAAGACTGAGACATCCCTGCCTGAAACTGGTATGAATGCAGTGTGAGGTGCTGAATGGCTCAGTACTTGTCCCAATACACATTCCTTGTTGTGAGTGTCTGGAGGGAGGAGAATAGCCTGAATGCACTGTGAGCCTAATTGGCTGCCTGCCTGCATTAATGCCCTTCTGGATGATTGGTTGCCTGAGTGTGACCCAGCAGAGTGAATGAGAGACCAAACAGTATATCTGGGGACCTCTCACTGATGGAATTTGTTCAGAAGCTGAAGTCGAAACTTGATACTTACTCTCGAAGCCGAGCTGGAATAAGCAGGTGAAACGCTGTTCCCTTCGATGCAATCTGAAAGCTCCTGTGCCTTCAAGAACCTGATCCAAGAAAGGACCTGGCTAGGAGACCTCTCCCCGAGCTATGAGGGACCAATGTGAACCAGCTAACCTTTGCCAAAGCGCCCTGGAAGTCAGCCTTCAAAAGACTGTCGACCGGGGACGGGGACCGTCTTGAAATCCCGAACCGAAGTGCCGGAACATTGAAGGCCGTCACAGTCGACCGAGATTTGGAGGTGACGCTGTAACCTCGTCGACCGGAGTGCAACGCTCCAGACACTTTGAATCACTGCCGACCGCTTTCGTCCTGCTGGAGAAAGTCCAGGTCATCGACGACTGAAGGGAATCCGCCAGTGGGTTTACCGCCACCCGAAGACCTCACAGATGCCAGCGAAGATCCGGAAGCCAGCATGGTCGAGTCCAGTATGCCAACGCCAGATGCCGACGACCCGAAACCCCTCATTGACGCTTTGCGGCAACAAACTATTATCGTGGAGGGGCACTGCACACTTCCTCTTCGCAGGATGTCTACGACCGATCGTCGACGAGCACCACCAGGATCGAAGCTGCTGACTTAACGCTTTTGTTCACCTTTTCTTCGAAGGGATCTCGACGATCCGTGGCTCCTGCCTTCAAGGGAGTCACTCAAGAAGGATACGTCGACGACCCGACTTCGAAGTCTGCTAAACCAGGTACATTGGGTGGTAGAACTTTCATAGAAGGAAATAAGACTCTAATAGACAATATATGGACTGGGCTTGTCAATATACTTTATTTTACATGTTGGACAGGTGGGGGGGGATCCTCACACAGAACTGTGCCTAGCGGTAGGGGCCTAGTATTCTGCCAATTGTTTAACCAACTTGTTTTCCTCTCCATGTCTATTGTTGGTTCACTTTATTAATTGATTTGTATGCCATTTGAAACTGTCTACAGTTGAAGCATTTTAATGGAATCTAAGAAGTAATTGTGGTACCACATTGAGACTGTATATATTTACCATTTTAGAATTGCCGGAGCACAAAGTGTGTTATTGTGATTGTGTCTATAATTGAAACCTTATTTATATAAAGAACTGTGTTTCCACTAAGCTAGTGTGTGGACATTCCTTTGCGGGTGCTTGGGGACTACACTGTACTTAAGAACCAGCCTGCATCACCTCCCATCCCACTCACTGTTTGAAATTGAGGGGAGCTGGGAGCTAATTCGCTTCTGCCTCTAGCATAGTAGAGCCTGGTTAGCTGGAACCAACAGCTACCAGGAGCTACATATCATGTAAATGTGATATTAACTTTGAATATTTGAGAATGCTCATACAAAAGAATTAGAACACATTTAATACACTCTTTTTTTAACACAATTGTTCATACAAAATGGGCAAAAAGTTTAAAAGGAGCAACTCTGGAAGCTCCTGGTTCCCCTGCGGTAGCTCCTGCCTATTGGGTGATGCTCGACACCCAGGAGTGGATTTTAGCTCCTGCTCATTGAATCTTAATTTCGAACCCTGCAGTTCCTGTTCTATGTGCGCCCTCCCCTCTACCCCCCAAACAACCATTCATTGATCACTCCCAACTGGGATGCCCAATAGTAATGTTGTACATTCAGGACCCCTAAGCCCCTGTCCCACGCCGATCTAGACAGCGTTTTCAGTGCTACACGTGTGGTCTTCTCTCCCCATATCATCCCCCTCTGCAACCGTTCTATGGTCCTATAAATCCCTGTGAGAACCCGAGCTGGAGCATTTTGCAACACATATAAAAGCCATGGTAACAACAGCATCTTGAACAAGTTTCCTCTTCCAACTAGGGATAACTGCAGTGCCGCCCAATGTTTTGCATCGCTTCTCAGACGGTCCAGTACCGGGTCCAGGTTATTCCTAAAAAACAGTGCGCTTTCTAGTCCTATTGTGACTTTTCTATCACAAGGGAGCAGCCTTCTGGGATCGTCGCTTCCCCCTTCCTTGACCGTGATTAGGACTGACTTTGCCCAATTGATGCTTAAACCACTGACCTCCCCAAAATCCTGAAAGCTCTCCATCAACCGAGAACCGGTGCACTTGGGATCTTTCAAATAGATAATTACATTGTCCGCATATAGAGAAATGTGCCTCTTCACCCAAGCCTCTCAAAACCCTGTAACTGGGGTTCCGATCGAACTCGTGCCGATATGGGCTCCAACACCAGCAAAAATAACAATGGTGCAAACGGGCAACCTTGCCTAGTCCCCTGCTGGAGCGGGAACATACCGGACGTCCCCCCATTCACTTCTACCCTCGCCTCCGGGTCCCTAAATAACAGTCTTACCCATTTTATCAACCTTGCCCCAAACCCATCCATGATTGGCCATAAGTACTCCCACCCCACTGAGTCAAATGCTTTCTCTGCATCTATAGCCATGGCTGCGTGTGGGCACCGTAGGGAAGTGATCGTGTCCAACACGTTATGTAGGCGTCTAATGTTCATCCTGGTTGACCTGCCTGGTACAAACCCACACTGGTCCGGATTAATTAATTTGCCTAGCAGTTTTACAAAGATCTTCCCTCCCTATTGACCAACAATATGGGTCAGTATGCTCTGCCTTGGTCTGCGGGTCTCCTCTTTTTGTGTATCACCACCACCATTGCTTGTCAGAGCTCTGCCGGCAATATACCATCTTCAAATCTTTCCGAAAACATTGCCGTCGTCTCCACTGGCCCCTGCCCCACTATCCTCCAAAACTCTGCCGGGGACCCGTTTGTTCCCAGTGATTTACCTGCCTGGAGTTGCGACATAGCTGATTAAATCTTTTCTAGGGTAGGGTCAAGATCCAACCGTTCCCGTTGATCCTGACTCAACTGTAGAAAATCAGGGCCTCCCACATATTATGATATCCAAGCCCTGTCCACCGCAGACTTCTTCCCATACAGCGTGAACGCCTTCGCTATCTCATCGTTCTCCATAGTCATGCCCCGTTCCGGCAGTCGTATTTCCCGCACCTCCCTCACTTCCTCATCCCATGCTAATAATCGGCCGCATTCGTCCACAGTTCCTAACACTCTTGCCTGCTTGTTCCAATGTGCCATCATAGCCCCTACGCGTGCAACTGTGCCATATAGAGCCATCACGTTGGACAGTTCCCTTCCAATCTCCTCCATGTTCAGTCTAACGTGTGTCGCTTCAGCCTCTTCTTGTCCCGTTCCAGCTAGTCCAGTCTCTCTGTACACCCTTTTAAGATGCTGCAGAACAATTTGCATCACCTTTTCCCTTATCACTACCTTATATGCTTCCCAAAGGGTGGATTTCTAATGTACTGTCCCTACATTATTTAAGAAGTATGCCCCTGATTCCTCCCTAATGGCCTTGGCTATTGTGATGTCCTTCAAGTAGAACATGTTGAGCCATCAACCCCCGCCTTTGAACCCTCCCTCCCCCTCGTATGTTAACCAGCAGTGGGTAGTGGTCTCATACTCCCCTTTGGAAGAAGCTTGTGTGTAGAAACATGTAATCTATTCTTCAGAAAGCAGAATGTGTATTAGAATAGAAAGAGAAGTCCTGTTCATCTGGATGGAGTTCTGACATATGTCCATCAGCCTTGTTGCACCTATGAATGTTTTTAGTTTGGTGTGGGAGTGAGCCTGCCTGCCCCTGTACTGTGATCTTTCGACTGCTGGTATCACTGTCTCGTTAAAGCCCCCCCCCCATCTCACCAGTGTGATGTCATCCCTATGCTTCGCTAACGGCTTTTGCACTAGTTGTAGCATATCTCCCTGCAGTGCTGGTGGCGCCTACGCACTGACGAGATGTCCAGTTTCTCCCTACAGAGACCCACTCTGGAGAATTACCCTTCCCCCCAATACCTCTCCACATGACCCACCTCCAGAGGTATTGACTTCTTAACTAAGATTGCCACCCCTCAGGAGCCTCTCATAAAACCTGCATGCTCCACAATCGAATAGCGGCTGCTTCCCAGAAATCTGCATGCTGTCCCCATTATGTGGGTCTCTTGTAGTATCACAATATAAGTTTGATGGAGCACTAAATATTTAACTACTAACCCTCGCCTAATCTTATCCAGCAATTCATTAACATTCCATGTCATACAACCTAAAGACCTAGGTCGCACCCTATCCTCCTCTGCCATTTGGAGTCAAGAAACACCACATCGGGATCTGAGATGGGCTTACCAACCGCGCCCCAATCTCCCATTCTCCCCGGGATGGCATGAGTGCACTAATATAGGCATGTATCAAACAATTAACTCCCCCTTCCTGCCCCCCCATGACATGAAGCATCTGCCGTCCCATAACTATGAACCAAACTGTGATCAACCCAGTCCGCTGACGGGTGATGCTTGCGGGTGCTGCTCACGGTATCCTTCGAGCTCCGCTCAGGCTATTGACTCTGATGCACCATGCTTGCTTCAGGTCCCCCCAGCTCAATTGGTAGTTCAAATACGAAGGCTATCTTAACACCAGTGTTCATATCCTCTAGTCTGGGCCGTCAACAGGGCCTACTCCCTTTTGCTTCCCTGGTTTTGCTCCATTTGCTTAGGCCCACCCCATCAGCCCAGTCCTAGGCCTCTTGCAGACTTTGAAAAAACCTGACCCCTCTCAGCCTACCACCTGGAGCATGGCCGGAAAGGGCATTGCATATTTAATTTCAGCGTTTTGTAGTCTTTTCTTGACCTCTTCGGATGAGTGTCTAGTCTTCTGTACAGTCCTTGTGAAGTCTTGGTAGATAGTCACCTTGGCGCCATCAACTAGAATTGGACTTTTCTTCCTCGACTCCTTCAATATTGCATCCCGATAGTTCAATATCTTTGTGATCACCGGCTTAGGGTAGGCCCCTGGGATCGCCCTACTCGGGACTCTGTGGGCCCATTTGACAGAGAAAAATGTGGAGAGTCCCGACGGACCCGTCCATTCTGATAGCCATTTCTCCAGGTACAATTCCATGGATGGTCCTACTTTTTGGGGGTGTCCAGAGCCCTGATGTTGTTGTACCGGCCCTCTCCTCCGCGTCCTCCGCTCTGTCCTCCAGCAGTTTTGTTCTTTGCTTGAGCTCTTGTATATCCTTTTTCGCGGGTTGCAGAGAGTCTTGCACTTCTGAGATTGTGTTCTGCTTCCGCCCACCCTGGCTGATATTTTCTGCCTGAGAAAGCTCTCCTCTGCTCCAACCGCTTTCACCTTCCTTTCAAGCAAGGTTTTGGATTCCCTGATTGCGAGCTGCAGCTCCTTCATCGAGGCCGACACTTCTGTCCCTTCTCCCCCGCTAGCCACTTTACCTTCCTTTCAGATTGTGGCCTCCTTGGGGTGGGGGGACGACGACCGTAAAAGCGTCCATCTTTGCTGCAGGAGCTCTTAATCGATTTCTTCATTGCCATGTTTTGCCTTAGCGCCACCTCCGGTGATCGCCCTTACCGCTGCTGTCCTTCTCTGGAGCTCTCGTCCTGTGGTTCCCCTGCTGGCTCTGGGTTTGGGACCTGCACTGGGTCAGTTACTCGTAGGCCCACTGGTTCCTCTGTGCAACTGCTGCTCCCTACTATCCCTCATTCTCCACAGCGCTCCGTATTCCTTTGCTGTGCTGTTTAAGGTGCTCTGTTCCTTGCCTCCTTGAATGGGTGTTGCGGGGTCCGCACTCTATTTTCGGAGTCCTCCCCAACCAGGGCCCCCAGTTAGTGCCTGTGTTTCCCCAATGGCCTGTGCGCTTCCACCCCCTTCTCCGATCCTCTGTGTCGATGTTACATTGGCCCTGCGCCCCCAGCCACACTCGCAGGCTCCACCGCCTCTGAATGGCCCTTGAGGCTTGATCAGGGCTCCCCAGTTGCTGTTTTTGCCTACCAGTGGGCCGGCAGCCATCTGTGTTCTTTTCTACTATGGACCCTGGACATGGGCCTCGCCCGCCGCTTCTTGATGCCCTTAGTCTGGTACCCCCCGGTCCTTCCCGGGTCCACAGTGGAGCTGCTACTCTGGCACCATGCGTTCGTGCCCCGCTTCAGGACTCCTCCACCCTCGGATGGTCCCTGTGGGGGTTAGGGGTGGTGCCACACACCCTTGGGCTCGCCACCAGTCCCAAGCAGCTTGTTTGTCCGATCTGCGGCAGCGCGGTGGGATGCTGTGGACCCCTTGCTGCCTCTGCTGTAATTCCTCTGCTGTGCATGGCAGGCAAGGGGAGCGCCGTGCCGGTAAACGCTCACCTTATCTATGCGGTCTTGCTCAGGTCTTAGGGTTACTGCGCTGCAATCGGCTGGTCCAGGGTACAGTTCCCCCCCCACCCCAGCGCCAGGTGACCTCCTCCGATGCCCATCCCCCACTGCTCCTTGCATCAGGATGCCATCTTGCTCTCGGTGGCGCAGCATTTTCTCTCTGCCTGTTCCTGCGGCCACCTGCCGATTTGCAGTGTGGGGCCCACCACCTCTGCTCCCCGGCCAGTTCCTGACTCCCCAGACACTGAATGCTGTGATTATTTGGATGCGAGACAGGCCTTGAAGGCTCCTCGTTGCCAACGCCGGAGCGGAACTAGACCTAAATGTGTCTAGTCCGACATGATGCGCAACAGCACTCCTCCCCACGCGCCCCCTCTATTCCTTTCTTGGTGGGGTCATCTAGACCCAATCAAAATTATGCTTGGGCCTATTATATCATCTCTCAATGATTCCAATTATTTTATCTACTACGTTCTTTAAAAAAATGGACATGTTATCCACATTTTTTGGGAATAACAAAACTCCCAAAATAACTCTTATTAAACTTAAAGCAAATGAAGATAATGCGGGTGTTAAATGTCCTGATTTTCCAAAATAGCGAAAGGCCGCCGTATTACGACATATTATTATACAACATCATAATGAATCACAGCTGATGAAGGCACCTACTGGGATTATACTAGAATCTAAAGTCATTGCACCATTATCACTTGCCCGTTTCCTTCAGACATCCTTTTGGCCAGGTATTAAGAATTTGGCCTCTTTTGTATTCAATGAAAAATGCTTGGAATAGTTTATTAAACTGTTCTTATGCTATTCAAGAAATCGCCAATGCTTTTGTATGTTTTAACAAGTCCTTCGCTTTTAAAATCAAACATATCTGGTTACAAAGATGGTATTCTGCAGGTATTTTTCATGCTAACCGTCTATTTCATAACTGCACAGCTATCCCATTTCGTCAATTATGCCAATGTTTTAAATCTCAACAATACTGACTACAAAAAATATATTACCCTGGTAAATGTAATCACTAAAGCTATACCTTCTTACATTCAAAAAGAACCATCTAAATTCATAGATCTTCTAATACATTCTCCATCCACTAAAGCATCTTACTCCTACGTCCCGTCCCCTTTGGTCCATACTTGTGGGACATTCCGTCCTTTGGGACGGGACTGCAGCACTTTTAAAAGCATCAAAAAATTGTACTTGTTGTCCTTCTTTTATTTTTACACTGGGCCACACGTACGTATCCTTAGCCCTGCCTTCCTGAGCTCCGCATCGCCCTTCAGTCCTTTTCTCTGCGCGGTTGGGTTCGGACGCACTTGCATCACAGGGAATATTTTTATTTGTGTTCCCTTGTCCTTCATTCCTGCTCCGGTTCCACGGTCATCTCTTCTTCCGTCTATGCCGGAACATCTGGGATTTGTTTCCTGTTCATCCTGTGAACGTCCCTTTGCTAGGGCGGATCCATCTCTCTTTACCTGGGGTGCTTAGGCCCGGAACACTGGTGGAACTCGTGCATCTACTGCAACTCCCTCTCTGTCCGAGCACTCCAGCGTCGGCTTGTCAGGTGGCAGGAACTGTTCCAGCACATTCCTCCACCACATTTACAGCTGTTTATTGAAGCTCTGTTTCAGGGCACCCTGGCCAGGGGACTCCTTTCTGGGTTCTTCCGCGTCTGGGAGGGGCTCAAAGAGCTCTATTACTAGGGATAAGACTCTGGTTTCCATGTCAACGTCTTAGGGCCCTGATGATCCGCATGCGGCGGATCAAACTTCTGCTCCTGCCTCATTGGATTAGGATCAGGCGGACCAGGACAGCGATGACCCACCCTGCTCTATTCAAGCCTTTCATGACCGGGTGCTCGTTATGATGGAATTGCTAGACATCCCAATACCTGAGCCCCCAACTCCACAAGAGGGGGTACTTTCTGGAGCCTTCACTTTGTCGACACAGGAGCGCACTGGCCTGTTCCTTCAGAAGGGCGTTCTGGCCGAGGCCTGTAAGGTCTAGGAAAAATCACATTCAGGGCAACACCTAAATAAGAAAATTGACGCTCACTACAAGCGTCACGCATCTGAAGACCTATCCTTGTCTGCATGTCCACTCCCCTCATCAACGGTGGTGGCATCAGCTATGCTGCAGCTGAAGCCGGCTTCTACATCCTCCACTGCAGAATCCCAGATCCTTCCCAAGGAGGCTAATTGGAGAAAAGGTATTTTCCAAATCGGCTCTTCAGCTGTGTCAGGCTAATACCGAGCTTATTCTGGTGGCTACTAAGGTCAATCTGGGGAAGTAGCTCTCCAAGTTCCAGGAATGTATTCCTCCTGATAGGCTCGAAGCCTTTAAGGACAGCTTATCTGATGCCAGAGTTCTGGCGCAGTATCTACTGGAGGCTCCGGTCCATCATGTAGACACTTCCACTTGAAGTTTTATAGTCAGAGTAGACCTCTTCCGCCATTTTTAACTAGGGGCTATATTTAAAAACAGCAATATCGAGGGGCCTCCTCCGAAAGCTCTGGCTACGGGGGGGAGGGGTGACCCTAAGCCTTCCCACAAACAGTATTGTGTTCAAACCGATCCTGCTGAGGAGGCAAAGAAGGAGAGCAAAGGCCCCAAGTCCTCAAGTACCGGCACTGCTGAGGTTCCATCACCGAGGGCTAATTCTTCTGCAGAATACAAAGGAGTGCAAAAGTGCTTTAGTTCTGCTAGGGTTCCCTGTCGCAAGGATAAAATGGATAAAAAATTAAAAAAAAGCCTCTGAAACAAGTTCCTTCCTTTTTATAGGGTACCCTGGCCAGGGAACTCCTTCCCGGGGTCTTCTGGTTCTGGGATGGGCCCAAGTGGCTCTGGTATCGGGGTCTCCCTGAGTGGTCCGAAAAGGAATCTAACCTGTATTCTGGAGTTCACTCCGAGGCCCCTGTAAAGGGGCTGTCAAGACTGTATTTTCATGAGAGGTTCCCCGTCGGGGGGCCTAAGGTTAAGCCCAACTCTTCTGGGGCTGTTTTGACCAGGGTTATTCTTGAGGTTTCCAAGTCTGGAACTAAACGTACTGAGCCTAGTCATGAGGTTTTCTGTACAGTGACTAAAGGCACCGGGGTTATGCCCCAAGGATCCCCTACTAGGGGCTTTATTTAAAACATGAGAGATCGAGGGGCCTTCTCCGAGGGCTCTGGATACGGGGGGGTGACCCTAAGCCTTCCCACAAACAGTTTTGTTGTCGAACTGATTCTGCTGAAGGGGCAAAGAAGGAGGGCAAAGGCCCTAAGTCTTCAAGTACCGGCCCTGCTGAGGTTCCCTCACTGAGGGCTAATTCTTCTGCAGAATCCAAAGGAGCTCAGAAGGCCCTGCTGAGGTTACCTCACTGAGGGCTAATTCTTCTGCAGAATCCAAAGGAGCTCAGAAGCACTCTAGATCTGCCAGTACTGGCTCTGCTGAGGTTCCCTCAACCAGGCCTAATTCTTCTGCAAAATTCAAAGGAGCTCATAATGCGCTCTAGATCTGCCAGTACCGTCTCTGTTGAGGTTCCCTGTCACAAGGCTAAAATGGATAAAAAAGCCCCTGAAACTACCTGGGGTGACAGGGGTGACAATGGCCTCACTGATACCTGTGACGCAGTTCACCGTGGGCAGTGACAAAATGAGCAGTGACAAAATGGTGGTTCAACCCACGTGGTCTGAGGCGGCTATTGTGATGAGCTCTTTCGCACCAACGTTCTCAACGGCTGGTGCAGAGAGGCCTATATATTATGTCTCAGGAGCATTTTCCACAGAATGTGGACAATCTGAATCCTTTCCGCCTTCCAATGGATTGGCGTGCTCAGTTTCCGCTGCCACACTGTCTGGCTCCCTCCTGCGTGTCATCCTTGCAGCGGCAAATCTCAAGCTATGGTTGGAGCGCCCGAATTTCAGGAATGTATCCCTCAGGACAGGCTGCAAGATTTCAAAGAGGGCCTATCCAATGCCAGAGTTCTGGCTTAGGACCAGTTGGAGGCTGCGGCCCATCATGTAGACATTTCTGCACGGGGCCTTATGGTTGGAGTAGACCTCTCCCCCCAAGCATAGTTGCATGCTACAATGTTTTCGAAAGAG
Organism: Ambystoma mexicanum; assembly: GCF_040938575.1. Lineage (NCBI taxonomy): Eukaryota > Metazoa > Chordata > Amphibia > Caudata > Ambystomatidae > Ambystoma > Ambystoma mexicanum. The sequence goes on along the minus strand of NC_090927.1, from coordinate 1,173,137,373 downwards.
GTTTGAGATGAAGTATTTGATCTTCCTTTCGATGGTAAAGAGCTGTTCCACCCCTCCACTAATGAGAAACTCAATGAAACAAAGGCAAGCACGCAAACGGCTAAGTCTTTGTCTGTCCTTGCCAAACACCCAGCTAATGCGCCCTATGCATAGAGGTCGAGGACCGAGATAAGGTCCTTCTCAGGTTTCAGAGGGTCACAGGAGCATCCGGCATGCCGGGCATGAGGCCCCTCTGGTGAACCTCTGCGCAAGAAGCAAAGGCAAAGTGGCCGGTTTTTATCTCGGTCATCAGCTTCCTCTTCGGCAACAGGTGGTCCCGCACCCGATACAGCATCCAAATTATGTTTTCCACCGGTCACACAAGACTCCGGTGGGAGGATGTATATCGTCTCATCTGGAGGCGTGGTGGACCATCACAGAAGATCAAATGGGACCACAAACACCGGTTTTTCCTCTGAGGTGCCGCATCTGGGGGCTAAGACTAAGCCCAAGGCTTCTGGGGCTGCTTCAACTGGGGGGGATGCTCGAGGTTTCCCAGTTTGGGACTAAACGTACCAAGCCTAGTCTCAAGGTTTCCTGTCAAGTGACTAAAGTACCAGGGTAAAACTCGGAGGATTCCTAATCAGGGGCTCTTCAAAGATCAGTGGGATCGAGGAGCTCCATTAGGAGCTCTGGCTACCGGGCGTGCCCCTAATCTTTACGACAAACCCCCCCCCACCCAAAAAAACAACTTGTTGGGCTAATTCTTCTTCAGAAACCAAAAGGGCTGAAAGGTGTTCCAGGTCTGCTAGTACCGGCTCTGACGAGGTTCCCTGTCAAAGGGCTAAAACCGATCCAAAAGACCCTACAATCCCTGTAGAGACAATGGCCTCACTAACACTTGTGAAGCAGATCACTTCAGGAAGTGACAAAATGCCATTTCAACCCACGCGGTCTGAAGTGGCCATTTTGACAAGCTCTTCTACACCAACGATGCAGAGAGGATTTTACACAATCTAGACTTCAGATATGCTCTGAAATTTTACCTCGGCAGAACAAGCGAACTTAGAAGTTCACCACAACTCTTTGTCTCGTTTGGTGAACCAAAAGGGAAACCAGCCTCGAAACGTCCATCTCTTGTTGGATAGCTTCATGTATTTTCGAGGCCTACAAAACTCAAGGCCTTCAGTCTTTAAAGGGCATTGATGCACATCTGGTCCGTGGCAAAGCGGCTGCTGTTGCCTTCCAAAAATACATCCCTTGGGAGTCCATTGCCAATGCGGCTACATGGGCCTCCCCATCGGCTATTTGTTGACATTACCGTCTTGACCTGAGCTCCCGGGCTGATGCCCAATTCGGCCAGGCAGTTCTCAAGAATTTGTTCAATAAGGGACATTTCCATCCACCCGTAACACCTAAGGTCCGTGCTTGGGAATCTCCCACAAGTATGGAGGTAAGGGGATGGGACATAGGAGTATGACAAAGTTCCTCCATATGCCTGCCAGCCGTCCCCTCTTAAAAAGTATCCTCTATTATTGCTAAATGGTCCTGGAGTTGGCGATAGAAAAGGTCTGAAGGGTGATGCGCGAGGTGGACATCGAGGAAGGCGGGGCTACGGTCACATATGGGTGGTCCCGCGTAAAAATAAAAGGACAAAAAAGTTATTTTTTGATGCTTTTAAAAAGTGCTGTGGTCCCGTCCCAACGGACGGAATGTCCCACAATTATAGAGGAAAGGGGACTATGAACTAGGAGTAAGATAGTCACTACGGTGAGTAACTTTGTCAAAACTACTCTATTCTCAGTCAACCCAAAGAAGATGAGCCTTATAATAGGAACAGCTGCAAACAATGAGAATTAGACCGGAATTTGCAACCTTCACCACATTTGGGTAAACATTTTTAATCCGTCTTTTGCCACGTCAGTAGCAGCTAATCTTACACAGTCACATTATTGTATCTTGCATAGAGCCTATTTAACACAAGTTAGAATATCAAACATGACTAATACGACTTCTAATTCATGTTGGTTGTGTCAATCCCCATTTTCTGATTTTACTAATTCCATTTACAAATGTAAATATGTGTACTCTTACTGGGGGAGCATTTGGGAATGTATGCAGCAGATTTTTTTCATTTTAAGAACCTTTAACTTCCATACAATCTCCAGATTTGTTCTGTTTTTTTCATTTATGTTGCCTTTGACCTTATTGTATCAAACTGGAAAACTGCTTGGAAATTGTTTTATAATCTTTGGTGGAATTCTCTTATCCTGCAGAAATGTACTAAAATATAACGACAAATAGAATATTTTTACTGCATATTTAACATAGAATATTACGTGACTCTTGATTACTTTTATTCCCCTATTCTCTTCTTTCCTACTGTTTTCCTTAGTTTGTCTAGAATCTCTTCCCTGCTGAGTCATATCCATCATACTTAATATTGTCAATTTAAATCATTTTGTATTCTCAATATAATGTTCTTAATGTTCGATTTGCGACTACGCACTGTTACAATATTTATTCAACAGTATTCTACTACAATTGATAAATCGTCTGTTATTTAATGTTTACTATCAGTATGTATGTTAATTTATTGATCGGTTCATGAAATTAATTATAAAAAATAATGTAACATTAAAAAAGAAAATAAGGGAGACGCACACGACTGGTGGTTCTCAACAATTTGAACAGGCGCAGCACCAAAGCTTAGTCCTGAAGTTAGGGCCACGAACTAAAGCCCTTTGGGGCTAGGCTAAAATGTAGAACAAACCTTATTTGAGAAGCTTTTTTAAGTACTTTAAAGTTTTAATGCTTGGGTGATGTTCTTATCATTCTTATGAAAGGTGCATTGTGTGCTTTTATGTTAAATGAAAACGATATATTCTATATTATGTTTTGTTAAATTTGTAATATTTTTGTGAAAGGTTTAAAGAGCTAAATTGCAATAATAAAAATGGTCTCCTGCTTTCAAGTGTGCTAATTTGAAACCCAGAAAATGGGTTTACTTTTTTGTGGCACTTCAGATTGTCTTCACATTATATATTGAGGAGCATGCATGCGTCAAAAATGACTACACACGGTAACTTTATCACACAGTATGTTTTGCTGTGTGTGAGTGCAGGCGTGAGCACAGTTTAGGAGTTCCAATGTACATAAGGACAACATATATACATACCCTTGGCAGTTCAGCGGTGAAGACTTGAAAGTACATTTGCATAAACCACAAAATGTTTTCGGCTTGTACTACTTAGTGTTCTGGTATGTATACTCTTCCATTCAAGATGGGTAAAATAAAGCTACAATCATACTCTTTGCTTAATATATTTCTTCAAGAATGCATATACGCGTGTGCTTTAAATCATATATGTAAAATAGTATTGTTGTGTCAATCATTAACACATCTACCAACTAGCTGTGAAAGGATATGTGGTCAAGTGCTTATGTTGCCGACTAGTCTTAAATGTCAGCTTCACCATTTAACTAAAGGTGGGGACACTGGTCAAATCATTTTATTTCACTGTTCATAATCTGCGGGAGTTCTAATGCAAACTACTTCAGTCCTGCTTTTGCAGTCAAAGTATGATATAATAATTAACGAGAACAAATATGTAGAGTTGTTTTCATGTATTAACAAAACAAAGTAAAACAATATTAACACCATAGAAATATTTGTTTACCCATTAGGAAATAAATGAATGCTAACAGTAGGCACTTATAAATAATTATTTCTCCCACCCAAACTGTCCACACATCCCGACACACCACTCCCACATTAAAACAATACTGGTAAACACAGTGGAACTTAGGCCAGCCCAAGACATACGTCTACAATACATTTCCCTGAACGGCACACTAACCTTCCACCGATATGGCAACACCCACTTCCACACTCTCCTTAAACACCACAGACAACTAAACAAATAATGTACATTGCCGTCCTGGGGTGCATATTAACCACTACTGCAGACAACTCGTAAAGTATATGAAATGTGTACACCCCGCGGAGCCCTACCCTTTTCAGATCTGCAACCTTGCCCTGCTCCCTCTACTGCTACGTTCGTCCCCTCCCCCACCTCTTGCAAACCTTGAGGTGCCAAAAGATAATGAAAGTGGCCGAAGTCGTGCTAAAGAAGACCAAATAACGTAACTGAAAAGGTCTTGGCAAAGAGTTTCCCACTCTCCTACGAGGCCTCACCTAAGCAACTCCATTGGCTGGCAGCAGCCGGGCAGGAAATGCATGTTTGATCTGCTGCTCTCAGTTCACTAAGCTAGAATTTCTAGCGCTCTGGTTAACTGGTGAGAATATAACATCCTGTCATATCGTGTTATCAGACAGAAGCAGGGCCGATTCTGCACTAATGCAATTGTAGGTGGGAGGCACCAGAAGGGAAAACATTCGGTCACTTTTGTCCTTAAAACATTCAATCCTCCCCATTGCAAAGGGGGCTTTTTTCGAATTGCTTGAACTGAATTGCTTCAAGTGCTTCGCAATATTTGCAGATAAGACACTGCAAGATAACATTATTTTCCCAGGGTCCTGCTTTTTGGTTAAGGGGTGAAACCAGAATATAAACCTACTATGCAATTTAAGCACTTGACCGCATACCGTCTGAGCTCCAGTTAGTACAAATACTTGGCTTTAAAGAACTACTCAACTTATAGAGATTACTTGCAAAGTATGCAGTAGAGCATTTGGTTTTATTTTTATACGGTACCTGGGGTTTTGTCCAGGAACACTTATAAAAAAAAAGAAATGGTCAATGGGGAAATATATACACTGTGTATTATATACAGTGGACTTACTTGCAAAGTAGTCTGAGACATTGATAAATGTGGGAGTATATTTTGTTAAGCAGGTGGAGGTTTGCGGGCATGTAGAGTAGTAGTATTTTTACCATGAAGATGAATGGGTTACTCTGGGGTGAGGCAGGAGAAGGAGCGGATGCAAGATGAAGCCCAGGAATATTGTGCAATAGAAAGATTGAGTAGTATACTACAGCTAATGGTAAGGTTAATATTGGCTGCTGTCAACTTGGAAGTAATGAAATTGTGGTGGTTAAGTTTACTGTCAAAAAGCATCCCAAGTCTTCGTGCCTTTTGGAAGGGGGAGGGTAAGTCGGGTGGAAAGAAGGTGGGTGAAAGGAGATGAGTGGGGGGGGGGCTGGAGAGGGGACAGTGGAGGCATGAACGTAATTACTTCGGTTTTAGAGTAGCTAATCATAACACAATGACATTCCATCCATTGATGGATAGAAGAGAGACAGGTTTATAAGCTTGCAGAGAGGTCATGAGTAAAGGTATAGAATTAAAAGATGGTAGGCGGTCTGCAAAGAGGTGGTAAGAGAGTGCAAAGGAGGAACAGGCAATATATGCTATGGTATGATAATGTTGATGGTTTTGAAGGGGTAGGGGTCAACTTGCTTGGATGAGGCCTTCATAGACCGGACTTGTCTGGTGACCTCATCAGGTGTGATCGGAGAGAGAGGAGAGTGGAAGTGGAGGTGGGACCAAGGGAGGCACAGGTGCTGGTGTGTGCTGTGGTGTGGGGGGAAGGGATGAGAGGATGTCTTGGGTCTTTGTGGTGAAGTGTGCTGCCAGGGCTGAGCATAGGTCCTTGATGGGAGTGACAGAGGAGGAGGCTGCTGCAGGATTGGCCAGTTCCTTGCAGACTTTGAAAAGTTTGGCTGTATTGATTGATGTCGTGGAGATGCGGCTTGACTCTTTTCTTGGAGTGGATGCAGAGTCGATCTTGCCTTTGAAGGAGGCTGCAGGCCAGTGTGTCAGATGGTCCACCAGATGAATTCCATTTTTGCTCCGCTGCCCTGCACTTGCGTTTAAGGGCAGCCACGTTGGAGTCGTACCAAGAGTTGCACTTTTTGGAAGGCTTCAGTTGGACCCTCATGACAGGGGCAAGAATATCAAGAGTGTTGGAGATCGAGAGGTTAAGGGCAGTGAGGGCTGTCAGGGTGGGAGTCTGCCGCAGGACGTGGAGGAGGAGAGTAGGTGGAGGCAAAGGCAGCCACTGTCACTTTTTTCTTGGATCTGGTGATCTTGAAGCCCAGTGGCTGTGCCGTGTGAGTTGCTGTCAGAGGAGAGCTTCAGGTGAGTTGATAGAAGAGAGTAGTCAGTCCAAGGGCGAGAGGTAGTGAGAGGGATAGAGAGTGGGATGTCAGTGGAGATGAGAGCATCCAATGGGTGGCCCGCTGCATGAGTGGAGCCAGAGGGTAGAATAGAGAGGGAGAGAGTTGCATAGGTTGCGCAAAGGTCCAGATAAGTCGGGAGAGTCCAAGTGGATGTTGAGGTCACCCAATAGGAGGAGTTGAGAGGAGGAGGAGGAGGAGGAGGAGGAGGAGAGTAGAGAAGAGGCTAGGTCAGCCCATTCCGAGAGGAAGAGAGTGAGGTGTCTAGGAGGCCGATAGAAGGTGGCCATGAGGAGAGAAAATGTAGGCGAGTAAGAGCGTGCAGACTAGGCACTCGAAGGAGGAGTAGATCTGAAAAGGGATAATAGACAAAGGTATCCATTCAGGGAAGATCAGTGCTACTCCACCACCTGCCTTCAGCCTGGGCGCAGAAAGGATTTTGTAGCCTTCAGGGAGGAGAGTGTCAAAGCTTGTGACAGAGTTTTTCTTAAACCATGATTCAGTGATGGCGAGCACATGAAGATCCACGAGTTCGAGGATGTTGCAGATATAAGTTGAGGGTTTAATAGCAGAGCGAGTGTTAAGGGTGGCAATGTGGAGTAGCTTGCCACCCTTAAAGGTCTTCCGCGGGTGCAGGTTAAAATCTGAGAAGGCCTGTTCAATAACAGAGGTTTGTGGAGAAGCAAGAGAGGGGATGCATAACGTGATGTCAGCTAGGTAGGGCAGTAAAGCAGCATGGTATATGAAGCGTTGTAGAAACCTCTTCAGCAAAAATAGTACAATTTGTAGCTTTATTTTCCAATTTCTAAATGGAAGACCGCAAGTTTCAGAATGCAAGGTTATGCAAGCCAGAAAAATGTTGTACTGGACTATCTTTTAGGCACTTAAAATACATTTTGTTTATAAGTTCAGTGACCTAAAGCAATTGTTTGGCGCATGCATCCAGATTACTATTTTCGATGCTAAGAGAATGTGAAGAGTGTTAAAAAAAAAAAAAACGGACCCCTTTTTTTCACAGGCCAAGCTGACCAAGCACACATTTCATAAGTAATTGGATGTTTCAATGGTGCTGTCAGAAGGATATGTCCGATTGCAGGAACAGTTAGAGGATTCATGCATAAGACATGGCACATTTGTTTACCAGAAGCGAGAGAGAGAGAGCTGTTTAAGTGCCATGCTCTTGTTAAGGCACTGTTGAATTAAGAGGGTAAGCTGCACCTCTATTAACACATACAGTGTGTCTGAAGAAACATTGACCTTGCTTGAGGTGTGGGTTCCACTTGGCCACCATGTCCCACAGATACTGGGAATGCGTTTTACTTGTAGGCTTCAGGCCATCTGTGGTTGCCCGGCTGCTAACATTTCTGGGCTGGGAGTTGAATATCTCTCCCAGAGGCTGTCTGGTTGGTTTGGTATCCCTACCATTGCTTAGCTTTGGATCTAGAGTTTGCAAAATGTCCATAAATTGGAGATGGTAAAGTGAAAAAGTACCTGGGGAGTCCAGTTGACTGAGAAATCGAAAGAAGTGGCCGGGGCGGGGAGAGAGCTTTTGATGTTTGCATTTGTTGAAGCGGCAGAGAAAACCACCTATGCAATATGACACTATTAGAGACCACAATCACTCCTGCTTCCAATCACTGGATTGCAAATAAAGACTGTTTACAGGAATGTTGTATGACACCTACTAGAAGTATTGTTTTTAACTATTGGAAGTACATGCTTTGCCATAAAGCACAGAAAGTGGAAAGCATAGAAAGGATGAAGTTGGCGTTTTAATATCAGGTGCGTATACAAAGGACAATTTATACTCGAATCATGACTTGTGGGCGTTTTTTCTTTTGAACTGCTGGGGTGCCGCTACTGCCCTAACTGTAGCATTTAACTTTTAAAACAAAAAAGGAATACATGGGCTTTATTTAGCACAGTGAATAAAGTAATTGAGGATGAGGTTATGTAAATAGAGGGCCTTCGTGGGGTTAGACACCCCAATGACTCTAGGGAGTGCTGCTCTCTTCGTTCGCTTTTGACCTTTAGTCACCTTCATTATGAGAGCGGAAGTTACTTTGGGCGTGTCTGCTCGTGATCGTTAGGTGCCGAAATATGTGCTATTGGTAAAGATCACCCTGTGTAAGGATTTCAGGGCATGCGCTGCAAGACCAGGAGGAGATCAAATGGGGTTGGTGGAGTAGCGAGGAGTGACTGTTTGTGCTGGTGACTCTGGTGCTTTGGTACTGTGGTCTTTCTACACCGTTTTCTATCTGGAGGAGGGACTAACTCTTCAAAACCACATCCATTCCGCCGAGTTGTGCGGAGTGGCTGTTTGTGCTGGAGACTCTGATGCTTTGCTTTGGTACTGTGGTCTTTCTACACTGTATTCTATCTGGAAGAGGGACTACAACTCCAAAACCACATCCATTCCCGCGGCGCGCAGTGGTTTTTTGTGCTGCTCGTAGTGCAAGTAGTGTTCAGAAGATGTTTAAACACACTGACTTGTCCAGGTTAAAGAATATGAGAGCGCAGCAGTGGACTCGCAGTCGAGCACGGAATCAAAAACACAGTGAGTCACTCTACACAATCATGTGTGTGACTGAAAGTGAGACTCAAACACTGTGCCCCCACACAGTAAATAAAAACACAATTGCAGATATAACTGCAAGTAGAACTGACACTGTCTTGAATAAGAACCATTGCAGAAAAAGAAGTGTTTCTGACTTTCATTCGTCGTCCCCCCACCTGCAATGAAATCGGTGAAATCATCTGCTCTCCCTTGCCGTGGGAGGTTCGGGAGTCTGGTAGGGAGGGTAGTTTGGGGACGGTGATGCCATCTGCCTCGGATCAAGTGGAGTTGGTAGGGGAGGGTGAGCTTACCTCCACCGTGTGCGCAGTCTTCAGTACTCTGTGTTGCTGGCCCAGCCGCTGCCGAGATCTTAGACGTAGCGGTGAAGGTGGGCACACCATGTATGCTAACTGAAAGCCAGCTCCCAAGCAGATCTTTGGTGGAGGGCGGAGACAACAAGCGGAGACGAGCTCACATGGAGCTGTGGAGGTTGGGGGGGGGGTGTCTGTCCGCTAGCACGCTCATTTTGCATGACACAGAGCATGACCGATTTCCCTGCGAGAGCCCTAATAAATGTGAGTGCTGTTGCTGATGCTGTTGCGGCGGCAAAAAACTGTACGGAAAAAACAACTGCTGACGGCATTGGAGCATTGGAGGAAAGTGGGATCTAACCACATGACCGGATCGAAAATATAGATTAATCAGCAATCAAAAAAACTAAAATTAGTAGTTCAGAGAGAAGTTCACATGGCCATGGGAAATCAAAAGAAACTGTGGGATCAAGCTCACAAAGAGCAAATGATTGTGATCTTGATAGGTCAAGAGAAACAAACCTGGAACATTCTGTATGGCTATCTGAATCTATTATTCGAAATGAATCCCAAACTTATCTAGAACAAAAGTCATACCAAGAAGGAACTCCCAAGGAGCAAAATTCATCTGAATCACAACTGTGGAAAAGTGCCTAACAATTGAGATGCATTCCTTTCTACTTACAGAAACGGGAAGGTCAAGTGTACTCTGATCCACAGTGTCATCAAAATACTTCGTTCTCATATTCTAATAGCCAAACCATTCAACAAAAATTGTCAACAACCAATGCTAATCGTTTTCTTTCCTCGCCAAATTGCTCTAATAAAACATCAAACCCAGATACAGATCTGTTCAAGCGGAATGCAAAAGAAGGGAGAGAAGGGGTCTACAACAAGCTCAGACTCGTCTGAGTCATCTGCTACTTCTACAAGAGACTCCATTATACCAACAAAATAAAATCCGAAATGTGTTCGCACCCCCTCAAAGAAATCGTGAACAGATATATAACGCTTTCCAACGGAGAGCTAAAACGTCAGAAAACATGGAGAACTTTCAAACACAAAACACCCTAATGTCGGTGCTACCAATTGCGCCAGCACAATTTTTTAAGATGTATAAGTCCATATATGATAGCTTCAAAGATCAGGCCACACTGATCACCATGACTCATACAAAAATGATTCATATAGAAGAAGCCTTTGTAAACTCACTTCAGCAGAAACTAGACAAAGAGACCGAATCAGAAAGAGTGTTACAGTGATTAACTAATCACATGAGAGAAATAGGGGCCAATAAAATGATACAGCTTGAAGTCGCCAAAGAAATTCTAAAATGGGGGAAAAAACACAAAAAATAATCATTTGGATTTCGAAACAGCCCCTCAATCAACTCAAACAAAAGTAACTCAGAAAATAGACTTCATTTTGTCTGAACCAAACACTTAACAAGAAGAAACGCAGAGAACACTGCCAATGTCAAATTGCGAAATAGATGATGAAAGGCTGCATTCTGCACAAAAAAAAATATCTCCGACCCAACCAGCGAGGGAATCTGCTGAATCCCTGACAAGGGCAGACATTAATATACTTGAGCACAAGTTCACCTAAACTCTGTAATGGTTCCAACATCTTTATTGGGTGCAAATAATTTACAAAGCAATTCTGTTAAAACAGCAGAGACAACCACAGCATTAATAAGTGCTTCAAATGCTGCAACTAAAGAAAACCCACAAAGTGCTTCAAATTGCACATTGGAATCAATGTAGTTTTCAACTAGCTCCATAAATATAAACCATGATGCAAGTGCTATGAACCTTACAAGTGAACAGGATCTGAGTACCGGAAATTCTCATAAGTGAACAGGACGAGGGCGAAGCCAATTATGACATCCTTTATTCACGTAAAAAAAAGAAACAAATGGTAAAGAATGGCACTCGGACTCAAATTAAAAAAATCAAAGCATTTTGCAAGTCAACAAGTAACGAAGCCAAGTGGAGCCAGGGGCATTATTTGTAACTTGAAAATCCTGAATCAAATGTGTGAATCCTTGCAAATCACAGAAAAAAACAAAACATATGGGGACTAAAAGCGACGTACCAGTGGAGTCGACAGACTTAACGATCAAATACTGGAAATGAACAATCAGATGAACATGTCCACTCCACAAATGGCATAGACAAGATTTCCTTTTATGAAGAAGGACCTGAAAATGGGGAATTGATTTGTTTATTACTTAAACCAGCTGTAAACCCAACTCCAGTTTTAGAGGCTCAGAAGGTACAGCACACAGCAAGAAGAAAAGGCAAATCAGGTGATCGCGTTGGATTCGTCAGATACCTAACTTTGGAAGAGCGGCAGAAGACGGTAATTCATAACTTCGAGCAAAATATACCACAAAGTACAAGTGAATAAACAAATCAGAATTTACAGTCCTTTGCAAACAAGCAATGGAATCCCAATCCCATGTTATGCAAAAAATGTTTTAAAAACTCATCCGGTGGCAGAAATGAGAATGATAAAACAACGGTTGAAACGAAAAACAATGAAAAACAAAAAGAAATCAAAAGTAACCCCAAAATGAACATAAAAGATAACACGCCATGTGTCTATCTAGAATGGCTACTCCTTTAAATGATGGGCTGATGTGAATCAAACCAGCATCTTCAAGTTGTTTAACATTATACCGCGCCTACGTAGCCTTGAATCTCGTAACATCGCAGCTGTGGAATTTCCAATACCTGGACAATTTGATTGCGCTTGTCATTGAATTGAATATAATAACGCTACTCTTGGTAGAACGCCAGAACTCTATGGCCGCTTGGATTTGACATAAAAGAAGATGACCCTGGTTGTTCTGAGCCGATCAGAGTAAACGAAGATGCAGTCCAAGCTAGTGAAGTGCCGACGACATCTTGAAGAACAGCTGTGGAGAAAACAGTTCATTTTAAATCTGATGGGACATATAGACCGACATTGAAGGGTCCTCAATTGTCTGAAACCCCACAGGAGAACTTAGCCAAGTCTGAGAAATTGCAGGAGAGTTCAATAAACTATGAAGATAACGTTTAACAATTAACTTAGAGGCAAACGAGAAATATGTATACCGCCTACAAAGCTTACCCAACATCCAGCTGTTGAAAATTGGGAATGGCTGTTGAAATGTTTAAACTCTAACCAAAATCAATAGTCAAAGGCCTGTACTCCAAGATTAATTGATAATAGGAAGCTGGAACACGCGCAGACACAAACATCTTTTCAAAACCGAATGTGCAAATTTAAAATCAACTGACATCATTTGTCTACAAGAAACCTGGCTGAGTGCTGCTCCGCTTGTAGATGGCTACTCCCTTTTTATTAACCCAGCCAAGAAAAATAAACAAGGAAGACCATATTCAGGATTAATAATCATGATTAAAACTGAGCTGGGATTTATGGCCATTAAACAAAAAAACCCTAATCACTCGATGCAATTACTGATTCTATAAACTGAATCTAAGCAAGACCAGTGTATATCTATATTTATAATATTAAATCTCTACTGGAACCCGATTTAATGGAAAAATGAGTCTTTCATTGATGGAGTGATTGAACTTATAGAGAACAATAGAATCGACTACCCTAATGCCCTTGTAATTCTGTGTGGCGACCTAAACATGAATTGTCTGGGCCATAATACAGAGTACAAGTTAAACATGAACAAGAAAAGCATTAAGCACTTGTCAAGAATAAAGAAATGGATTAAAGAAAGAGCGTGATCTACACTTGTTAAACTGTCAAACAATAGGAGATACTCCTGCAGCTCCAACATGGCGAAGAGAGTTACAAACATCTACTCTGTATTACTTATTTGTCTCAAGTAACGTACATCAGTTGATTAAATCGTTCCAAATTATCAGAACGACGGCCAGCGACCATGAGTTAGTAGAATTGAATTTACATGAGCAAAACGTAAAGACAACTACAGGTTGGAATGTGGCAATTGAGGTGGAACCAGGTAGAGGGAGGTTACGAATAAAACCAAAAAATATACGAGATGACTCGACAATATCAAAATACAACAGAAAATAAAGAGTGCAACTATGTCATTCTTGAATGAATTCAAAACAACATTGTCTCATAACGCGAAACCTCACTTTAAACCTATCCATAAATACAACTAAGAGATTGCAAAAAAATGAGTGAAAAGAATAAAGAGCTTAGATGTCTGAAATCTTTCCAATTGGATGAAAGAAAAAATCATATTAAACAATGAAAACAAAAATACAGAAATTGGCTACGGAACCACAAATGAAGTATCATTCAAAATGATGTAGAACACATGCTAAGTTTAATCGAAACAAACTATTCTAAATCCAAATAATCTTTCTTAGCTCTCCAGTAGAAGGATCAGCTTGGTTGGATGTCGTCCGTGCACTCTTTGGCCAAACATCAACTGCCAATGCATGCCAACAAGCTGACGACAGATGGGATTTGCCTGTGGACAAACATGAAATCGTCACGCTATTAAGAAAAATAACTAACTCTCATGCACCAGGACCAGATGGCCTAACCAACTTTACTGTTAAACAAGCGAAAGAAGAATGGGTCGATTTCTGTATAGTGCTATTTAATGACATCTGCCAGAAAAAAAATCCCATAATCCTGGAATAAAGCAGTTGTAATATCAATCTTCAAAAAAGGCCCAAGATCGGACATAAAGAACTACCGCCCCATCGAGCTACTCGACGTGCTGGGCAAAATATTCCCCTCAACCATCTTACTAAGACTTAAGGAGTGGGTTCTTATATCCGGACATTATGACAAAAGACAAACCAGATTTGTCAAAGTGTTGGTTGTAGTTTAAACCTATTTATTTTGATCCTCATTAAATTGAGACCAATAAGAACTGGCTCCAAGAACTACACAGCCTCAATTTATTTGGCCCAGGTGTTCGATAGCGTTGATCGTGGGCTATTGTGGAAAAAAATGAGTAGTTGGAATTGCCCACAAAACATCTTGGAACCAATCGAAGTGCTACATTCCAACACCACAATTCAAATAAGATTGAATAATGATGGGCTGCTTAGTAGAAGTATGCCTACTTGGCGAGGATTACAACAAGGTTGTCCACTTGCTGCTGAACTATTCAAGGTTTATATAGCTGATCTTGACATAATATAAAATACAGTGAAAGCTTTTCCCCAAAAAAATAACGGGCAAAATATAAGCTGGCTATTATATGCAGACTATCTTGTGATCCTAGATCAGACTCCTATTGGCATGCAATGAACACTAACTGCCCTCAATGAATACACCAAAATCAGGAATAATGGTTCTGGAAAGATCAAGAGGCAAGTGGAAGAAAAAATCATCAAGTTGGCACGTAGGTAACATACTGATTGAACAAGTATTAAACATGCGACGAGTTAGGCCATAGGTGATAAACATTGAACAGAAGAACTAAGATCTCGCATCAAACTTTGCAGCACAAGGGGCAATGATACAGAAAAAATATGGAAAATGTTACTTGATTCCGACCACAAAGTTCTACAAACAAAAAGTAATTGCAACTTTGACGTATGGTGCTGAAGCCCTTCTGTGTTTTCCATCGAAAGAATGGGCAATCTTGGAAGGCATGTTTTGGTGGAAAATCTTACGTTTGTCGATGTACACCTATGAGCCTGATAAGATATGAACTAGGCTTATCTTCAATCTACTTTGTTGTGGCATGGAAGACCTTGTTGCTATATCGAAAATTGCATTTCCAATGAGTCGCCACTTCAATACTATATTCTTGCTGGAAATATGTCTATGCAAAGCGATGAAGTGCTTAATCGGTGGTTGCACCATTGTGAAACCATAATGATCGAAGCCAATATAGAGAAGGAAAAATTAAAAACAAACCCGGATGCAGCAACGCTAAATCCATGTTTGCGACTGGATAGAGAAAACTTGTTACAAGCTACACACTGATTTGAACCGAGACAGAAGAGCTGTAAACCCAATTCCAAGATATCTATAGATGCTATTTATCAAGAACTTTTTCTATGTTTTAGGTTGAATCTACTCCCAACCAATCGGATCCTAAACACAAAAGGAAAGAGTCCAGAAGGAACTGAAAATTGTAGTCTGTAGAGCACCAATAGAGACTTTAAAACATCTCCCTCTGATCTGTCCTGGACTTAAAAGATTTTTTCGAACAAAATTTCTAGGGGATTTAATATCGACTTCAAAGACGCAAAGTGTGGATGATTGGCGGGATTATATACATCAAGGTCAAAACATTAAAACAACATTGGCTGTGACAACATACTTAAATGCTATATTTCCGCAGGAATCAAGTGCACTCAGTTATGATAGCGATCGAAGATAACGATGATCATAGTTCCTTACATAAGATATTTTTGTAAATATGTAAACTTGATATTAATACAAAGATCGAGTTACATCGAGAAGTATGATGATCGAATTGATCGAAATGATCGAATTGATTGATATGTATGATTTTATTATCAGAATTTTATTTTATAGAGATGTATTTGTTTTCTTGCTTTCTTTTTGTAAAGGTTGATTGTATTCAACCAAATACAAATAAATAAAAAATGGGTTTGTGCAACCTTTTCTTGTTTTCCACCATACACGTTCATCTTTCCAACACCACTTATGATGAGCCAAAGACTAGGATTTTTCTTGACCGTAACATGAATGCATTTTGAACTGAAAAATGTATTGTCCGCCTCCGAAATGTAATGCTGAAAGTTAAGGGATTCCAAGCACTTTAGAGCCTGCGTAGTCTATCCTGCCAATTCACTGTTGCAAAAGCAGTCCAAACCTTGAAACATGTTCTGTCTCTTGAGATGCTGTACCAATATGCCACATATTCTACATTCTGAAATTTCACTCCTTTTAAGTTTTTTGCGGCACAAGTTTTTCATCACTTTGCAACACATCACTAGAAAATGGGATCAAACCCTTCATTCTACTAAGTCCAGTAAGTGTAGTTTGGGACTTTATTTCCCCTCCATCCAAAATGTCCCTAACAATACGTGTATTTCACTGGATACCTCGTTGCCAGTCTTTGGCGTCTATTAGGCAACGTTTACTGACTTTCCTAGAAAGGTTGCAGAAAACTGTCAATCAAAAATGTTGAAGTGGCTTGCCTATCATTTAGAGGGGCCGGGGTGTTGTGAGCTGGCCCGTAGTTCAAGCACACTTGAGCGGGGTTCTCCTTCTGCATCGCCACACCCCAATAAAGGCATTAATTGGTTCTCTGATCTGGTGCAGTTCGTGGGGTCTCAGAGCTAATGACATATCCCTGTGGATCAACTGTGCATCTCGCGTTTTTCCTAACCGTGGCACCAGTGGCTCACCACTAGTGGCCCACACTTGCTTTCTCAAGGAAATCTTTTGCTGCCAGAGTTTCCTATTTGTGGTAAGTTGCTGTTCTTACAAGCAGAGTCCAGTTCCCGTGCACTTGTCACGGAAAGACAAGAAAATGGCTACAATTGTATTCTACATATAGTGTCAGACAGGCCAAGTTGATACCTAAATGGCTGATGATGGGCTTTGCACCAGCAATGTGTGGGATTAAAGAAAAGACAAATGGCCTGATTCACAGACAGGTTTTATAATGGTGCAATCCCATAGGAAAACGCTCTGTGAATCGGGCCCAATATGTCTGGAGAGAACAAGTTGAAGGTTTATTTATTGCAAACGTTTCTGTTCAATAATGAAACGCTTACTAATAAAATCCTTCCCACACTACGCATTGCACTTGGGCCTAAGTTAACTGATAAACATTAGTAACATCGATGCTTCTGGATTCAGCCAAACAAAATAACCTATCTTATCTATTTGACACCATGTCTAAGGTAACCTCAATGTTCAAAACAATACAGTGATAACAATCATTCTAATCATTCACACAAAGCAGACCTACTTCAAACAAAAAAGGTAGAGCAAAACAAACACCATTTTTGTCACAGGCATTGGGAACACTTTCGAAAGCAACCTCATTGACACTTGATTTCTAACACAATCTATACCGAATGTTTTTAATGTACGAGGAACCAAAACTTGAAAGCAGTAAATGCCATTCCTAGAAAAGCGCAAGCACTTTCTAGCAATAAAATAGGAGTAGAATGTAATGTTAAATGTAAGCAATTTTGGCCAAACTGCTTCAGCATTCCAGTCTCTACTGATCAATCGCCCGTCCGAACAAGGAAGCAAAGACAGTCTATTTTGTCTACGTATGCAGCTAAAATATTGAAAGGATTTTGTTTGTGTAGGCGTAGGCAAAAAATTTAAATTACATGGCACCATTTCAGTTTTTATGATTTACAACATGACAATGTCTTACCTTTCATGGGATTATGAAATGCACATTTCCATATTTTTCCCAGATGTTATTATTTGGCTCAAAGCATATATGTACCTATAAACAAAGGGTTGGAGAAAAGAAAAAAACTGCAAATACCCAGTATAATTGGAACCGTTCGCTTACCCTGCTACACAATCACTTTTATACTGAAAGAACTTTAGCTTCCTTTTTTGCATAAACTGTAGCATATGTGTGAGCCAAGAGAATATCGGTGTCTTACATGGACAGGTGCCATCAATCTCCAGATATCAGTATTACTATGATTTTACTTTCAGAATGCAGGCTTATCTTTTAACTTCAGTCCGTATAGTAATGTAAGAGGTGTAATTAAACCCCACCTCTCACCGCTCTTTTCACCAGGTGACAATGTTGTTCCACCTTTCCCATCATACATTCATGTTGTATACGTCATTGTAATCAATGCCAGCGTTGTTGCCAATTATATGATTACCTCTGTGTAGCCCATCAAGTCAGTATAAAGTCTGAGCGGTAAATTGATTGTGTCGAGACAGGCAGATTTCACAGGTAATGCTGCCTCTTTCCCTAGTTTGATCTTTTCAACTCCTTGAAAGCCACTTTGTTGCACTCCCAAATTATGGCATTCTAATGAATCCCCAATTTAACGCCAGCGTTTGTCAATGCCAGACTCAGTCCTATAAATCTAGTGATGGCTTTTTATGTTCACTCTGCAAGTTTCTTGCCCAATAAACACATCTTTGGCAAGCATGGAATAGCTCAGCTAGTTGCCTCAGTCCTACTGTCAAGACTCGATGTCAAAGTCCCATAACGGGTTTGTAGTTCCAAATCCTACACTTCAATGAAGCTGCAGCAATGCTTCTGCACTTGGAAGAAATGATCCTCCAGTGCTTCTGTGGGAGATGAGGCCAGAGATATGCTCTATGCGTTACTTCTAAAGCATTTCTCAACACCTCATATAGAGCACATGTCACAATAAACGACAAAACTCTGCCCCATGCTGCTTCCTCTTATCTTTTAAGGTGACCTGCTTAGCTTATCTGGAGGTAATCCTCTGATTCTCTTTTCGCTACTGAAATACCTTTTTATGGGGTGGACTTGCAGTTGCTGTGGGAAAGCAGTCAATGTGCTATGCATTGCTGCAACCTTATGGTCAAACATCAAGAATTGGCCTCAATACTGCGTTCTGTTCTGAAATATTCAAAGTAAACGCCCTTTCCATCCTAGTACAGTCCACCAGTGGTGTAGAATCCCGTCTCAATCCATCCAACTCTGGAACTGACCACCTTCGTTCCTCTTAGCAGAAGATATCCCCTCGAAATCCTGCAAAGATAACACAGTGGGGTCTCGCCACTAGAGCGGGGAGTCAATAACCAGGATGGGGTGCAATATTGTTGGCTGGGAGAGGGGCGAGAGCTCTATCCCACCTACCATAAGATAAGGAACCTGTGGTACAACCTGGATGGCTCAGAATAAAGGGGAACCTCATATCTGTGCCACAATGGCTAAAACGCCTGCTAAACCGGAGGGAACACAATCGCAGGATATTAAAAGCCTCATGAAGTGCATGAAATCTCTAAGAAAAAACAACAGACTATGGCGCAGTTCCGCTCCCCGCACGCACAAGTGAATATATGGAAGAGCTCTGGCTATGAAAACTGATTTGCAGCTTATGCAAACAGAACTCAAGTGGGAGAGGAAAGATAATGCAACCAACTTGGTTAAATCTATTGCGGATCTGGATAAACAGGGCGGCTTAATGCAGACGGAGAGAGGTGGAATCCATACTTTGTGACCAGACACAACAACAGATGCAGCTGGCAGAAAGGGAGAAGGGACTTGAACAAAAGAAGATGGGATTTGTACTTGCCTAAAGAGGAAGACGGGACAAATAGGATGAGGCACAACATCCGGATACGTGGTGTCCCTAAACAAATCACTGATGGGGAGCTAGAGGAGCATGTGATTGCATTATTCACCCATCGCATAGTTCCATTATGATGACACTACTTGGGCATATGGTGCCATTCATGCACTCAACATTGACAGCCCTCTTAAACAACACTGCAGCATCAAATGCATACATTTCCCCTTACAACCACGCATATGTTATCAGGGTTACTTGCTGTGAGTCTTGTTATCAGGGCCTAGTCTTCGTCCGATTGCGTCTCCGCATGTGACCCTGGAAAGGGGCCCCTCCTTTTTTTGTATGAAACCTCTACTTGTTGTACCCCATGAACCCAGTATTTGTTGGGGGTGTACACTTCTGCTATGTAGACAATTCTTCTGCCTGTGTGCTTTCCAGCAACCCTCTCTCCACCCGGTTCTAGCACACTGTTCCTGCCACCAGGCCTGAAAATTAGCTGCCATGAAATGGCCCATGACATCTTGGCTGAACACCATATGTAGCCCCCTTTTTAGCTACGGTGTAAGAATCAGCCCAACAATGTTATGTTAAGTTACTTTGCATTTATATAGCGCTTTTTGTACCATTGGTATAGTCTCAAGGCGCTGGTAGGTTGAACGCCCTCGGGAACCGAAGTTCAAGTCAGTAGAGAGAGTCAAAGGTGCGTGTGAGCACCGTATATGTGTGCAGCTGGTGTGGTATTTGTGTAATAGCTGCTTTTTAATGTTCGGTGTGGTGGTTGAGAGATCAAGAGTATGTGTTCGTTCTGGCAGGTTTTATCCAGACCGTTTCTGGCTGCGTTAGTCCTGTGGAGAACACCTGGCTGGAGGGGGTGTAACCAGCAGTGTTTAGTTAGTGGTGGGGAGTATGAGGCGGATGTTGGTATGAGAACAGCTATACCGAATGGTGTCATAGTATCTCTGTGTTCTAGTTGGATGGTGGTGTAAAGAAGAGAGTAAGCGTGTTGATGTGATATGATGGTTTACATGCTCTTTCAAACGTTCTATGGACTCTAAACCATTCCATGTATGTTGCGTAATTCTATGCGCTCCAATTTGTTCCATGCACTCCACATCGAGCCCTTTATTCATCCGCACTGCTCGCTCATCCGCACTGCTCGCTCATCCGCACTGCTCGCTCATCCCCTCTATGCGCTCATCCCCTCTATGCGCTCATCCGCTCTAGGCACTCATCCGCTCGCTCTAGGCATTTACCTGCTCTACGCAAAGGTCTGCTCTACGCAAAGGTCTGCTCTACGCTCTTATCTGCTCTACGCTCTCATCCGCTCTACGCTCTCATCCGCACTACTCGCTCATCCGCACTACTCGCTCATCCGCACTACTCGCTCATCCGCACTACGCGCTCATCCGCTCTACGCGCTTTTCCGCTCTACATACTGAACCACATTACGCACTCGTCCGCTCAGGCACTCGTCCGCTCGCTCTAGGCATTTACCTGCTCTACGCAAACGTCTGCTGTAGGCAAACGTCTGCTCCAACCACTCAGCCGCTCTAGGCGCCCATCCGCTCTAGGCGCCCATCTGCTCTCCGCGCCCATGCGCTCTACACAACTCATCGGCTCTACACACTCATCTGCACAACGCATTCATCCGTTCAATGCACTCATCTCGTTCATTAATCCTACATTATCGGTTCAGCCCATATCACTTGTCGTAAGCATTCAATTTGTTTCGTGCTCTCGATCAGTCCTATGCACTACACCCGTCTAATCTACTTGAATTGTCTTTCTACTTTCTATTCATACCATGCACACATACAATCCATGCCATCTGTCTGTGCACTGATCCCTCTACTGAATTCATCATTCGATCCTCTTCATTTTATTCTTTTTGTTCATTTTGTTTCTCTCGTCCATTGTAATCATTTCATTCATTTCATTAATGTCACCCGCTTAACTGCTTACCTACAGATTGTTCTTTTTTTTTTATCCGTTTCACTGCTTTGAACTGGTTTATTCATTCCATTCTGTTTGTCTTTTTTAGATTACATTAGAGGTTATTAGTTTTCGATTTTCCCTTGGTTCATGATGCTCTATTGCTTTTTGTTTTAATGTTAATTAATATCTAGTCGTTTGGGTTAGTTGACAAGTTGTTGTTCACTTTATTCCTCACGTCCACATTGATCCTTTTGTCCATTACATTTATTTGTCTATTTCATTAATTTCAGCCGCATTACTGTCTTCATACAACGTATTCTTTTTATTTACTTCACAGGTTTGATCGTTTTTACTCAATCTATTTTGTTTGTCCTTTTTAGCTAATCAGTAGAGGTTATTAGTTTATGATTTCATGCCCGGATCATGATACTGCATTGATATTTATGATCTAGTATTTTGGGAACGTCTTTGAGATGCTGTTATCCAGTTTGAGTTAGATTGAGTTTGGGGTCGGGTTTAGGGGAAAAGCCAAGTTTGTTCACAATGAATAGAGGCATGCCCCGTAAATGGGTACACTGCGGCAAACCTGTATGAAACTCTGGAGGGCACACACCATAGGTGCCTTGGTAAGAGGAGGGTAAATGGATGACACTAACCGCAGGGAACACCTCAATATCTGATCTGTATATAAACGGGCGTACCTCCAACTACCATACCTACCATTGGGTTCCTCTGCAGAAGAGGCTAGTAGGTACCCGCCAAACTCTCCGTAGATTGCATTGCAAATACGTAGCAAATACTGAATTAGGAGCAACTAAAGGATGAATGAAAAAATGTAAAATGTTAGTTCATAAATATATGCCTGTAAAAATACAATTCAGGTCCTTTTTGTAACGCAACAATAGTACAGGCGTGATTGTCCAAAAACGTAATTAGCGATGGAAGGCGTGGAGAAGTAAATAGATTCTGACCCTTATGCATGAATGCTGGTTAACCACAACGATTGCAATGCGTAAACTCCCACACAAATGTATAGCTTAAAGCTTTCGTTGCTCTTTTGGTTTACAAACTAAAGTCAAATGTGTCATGATTGGAATGTAACTCACTCAGAAATGCTAAATGGCCCTTTTTCCAAGCGACAGGGAATGGAGTGAAAGAAGGGCCGTTCTTTCACCAGAATAGTGTCCTCTCCTCTTGCTGTGCATGAAATATTCTCATCAAGTTTCAGAAAACTGCTCAACCATGTGATGGGTGCTAAGCAAAATGTTAAATAGTTTCTTCAAGTTAAAAGGAAAGGCAGATCACAAAAATCAAAAGGATTCACTCCTCACGGAGGATTCAGCATTACTCTCAGGGTCCCACCATCGGGGGTCGTCAAGTGCTCTGACCCTTAGCTCGGGGCATATATTCCCGACAGACGCCGACTCAGCTCTTGGGCAGCTCGATGCTTTCAGAGTCCTCCATTCTGCTGGTACCCAAGGGTTTTCACGTGGAGAGTAAGGTTTCGAGCCTGTTGGTCGATAACTCTCTGAAACGCCCCACTTGGAACCTAACCTTGTTCTCTACTTGTAAAGTCATGTCTGCCCACTCAATAACATCAGGTAGCCAAGCTCATCAGGGACTATGCCAAGGCTGCTCCTGAGATAGTCTTCCCCTTGGACGCTTTTCCTGTTAGTAAGACACACACACACAGGTTAGCAGCAGTTTTCCTTTGTGAGATTTGAGGTCTTTCTCCCCCAGGTAAGTGAAGGGAGACTCATGAGTTTTATGAGGGGGAAAAAACAAGTGCTTGGACATTATCTGTGTTTTCATTACCAGAACCCTCTGAACCTCCCAGGATCCTATGGTCAAATCTTTCTGGGAATTCTCTACAGTCCCAACTGTCGGAATGTTGTCCAAACCCCTGTTGCTCTTGACATGCAACTGTTTCCTCGATGTGTGGAATTGGCCAGTGCAGACGCAGTATCCTGCAAATAAAGGAGGGCTCATGTCAGTTCAACGGGGAAAGATTATAATGCAACCTCCAGCTTGCCAGTGAGAGCTTCCAGGGGAAACCACATAGAACACAAGACAGACACATGCAACCTAATCACCCCAAACTAAGGATGGTGTTGTGCACCTTCACAAAGACATACAAAAGTAACTCAAACCACAGATCCATACACTCGCCACCAATACAATTATCGATACACTACACAACACCTACACTTTAAAACAAGCCAGACCTATAGTTTTGACAATGCGTTTGAGCTTAGTGACCGAGCGATATATGGTTAAATGTAGGTAATGAGGTGCGGGCGGAAATTGGTTGGAAAGAAAAACGCCTGGGGTTTTCATTTGTCCGGTTTGTCACACTCCAGAGGGATGGCAACACGTTCTTTGTACTGCTCTCTGGCCCATACCACGTTTAGTCGAGCGAGATAGTTGAGAGAGCTAACCTCTTGCCTACAATATCTGCCAGTTTTTTTCGAACATCTAGCTGCAGTTTGCACACAGTGCTGACTCAGGGATTCATCCTGCAGAGGCAAGCCATTGAAGTACCATTAAGTTGGATAATAACATCTGTAATTGCTGTGCTTGGAAGTGTGATAAATCTGCCGTCAAGTGCTGTATATAGAAACATATGATCTAATTATGGGTTTTGTGCGACATGCAGCCTGGAGACTGGTTGGATCTCTGGTAGTGGGGGGAATTGTGTTACGGGTGTTACGGGTGTTGGAGGAGCTTCCTGTACTACGAGGATGAGGATTCCTGGTGGTTTTGTTGTTGTCTTTTCTTCATTCTCTGGTTCGTTCTTCTTTGTTTTCGCTGAACCAGCTTGAACTAGCTAGTGTTTCAAGAGTGTATGGCCTTGGCCAGCATCCAAGAAACCCATCCTCCTGGAATTGCCTGACCGGGTCCTACCCTCGATTGGCCTAACGGGGGGGCTCGTAAGCTTTTGCCCAGATCTTCTGTGACCTGTTTGGGGGTGTCCTTTTCATCACGAACCCTCTATCAGTTCCCCATCACCAGCCATCAGCAAGGTCTTGTTTGCCAATATCCCTACTGTAAGCAGTGCTCAATGACTGCTTAACATTGCCATAAGTCGCAGAAAGAGTTGCTACTTGAGCAGTCTGACCGGTTAAGCCGCATTCCCCGGAAACCATACGTTGTCTGGCAAGGAAGGGACACAGCCCCAGATGTCTTGGGCGTGAAGCACACGGTGCGGGAATTGCATCACCGAGAAGCCATGAGTTTCTGTTTACCATCAGAAACGGATGAATAAAAGTGTCTTTTTAACAACGAATCGTGTTTTAAGATGCAAAAGCCAGCCTTACTTTAAAATGTCGGATTCTGCCACAGTGGATGAAGCGGCACCAGCATCCCTCTCGCTATCAACTCCAAGTCCATCATTCCTGCAACATTGCACGTCCAAACACGCATGCTAGGATGCCCTCACAACAAACCTAGCAGATAAGTAAGGGTTCCTTTTCGCCGGACCCTCTAACAAAATGAATGCAGCTGTGAGAGAAACGGCGAAGCCATCCAAGAAGTAGACCCAGTGGATAGGTTGTAGACATGGCCGCACCCGCATTTCTGTCATGCGAGTTCTCTAGTCTGAAGAGGCGGCTCATCCTTCTTAAGTTGGTCGTGAACATTCTATAGCCAGCTCATGCTTTCACCTGTTAGTTTTTGAAGGTAATTGTTCCTCTTTGTCACGAGACAAACGCCTCTAGGTGAGTTCCATGATGCCGAATGGCAGCGAGATTTGGAGTCCTCGCGGAGATACAAAGCAACATTTTAAAAAGATTGACGGTGTTCCCTTGAGGTACTGAATTGAAAATGTTTTTCTTTTCGGGTTTCAACCTATTTAAGCCAGTGACCTATTTCCTTGTATTCCAATTAGGTGGTGTTGCATATGTGAGAAACATGGAGGTCCTGTGAACCCTACCTCCAAATAGTACATTGTAATTAAGTTCTCACAGGAGAAATGCGCCACAAAATGTGTTAAGGTGAAAAAACCTTTTAATGTAATCAAAACAAAAAACTCCTAATTCGCAGTTTTCCATTGTCCCACGTGTCGGCTTTCCTTGCTGCAAACAGCTCGAGCGAAGCCGCTGTTTGCAGCAAGGAGAGCCAATGCCTGGGACAATGGAAAACTGATGTTTCGATGGGATTAATCCCTTTTATATGTTATGTTATGTTTATTGAGTTTATATAGCGCTCTACTCCAAAGCGCTTTATGTTATAACAGTACAAAAAAGACAGAAGCATATTTACAAACTTGAAACAAACCAGTGGTACAGTATACAGAACAATTTGCTCGAGGGAGGGAGGGTGGGGAGGGAGGGAAAAGGGGACGGGGGAAGATCCCGGAGGTCTTAACGCCCTTGGGTGGTTACAGCATCCAATATGGTCATCGGGAGGAGGGGTAGAGGGCAGGGTATGGGGGGAGAGGTAGGGAAGGAGAGTCATAGGGGGGAGTGGAGAAGAAGGGCTTTCAGGGAGGAGCGGAAAGATGGATTAGTGGGGGAGGAACAGATCGGGAGTTCCAGTGGAGGGTGGCCAAGAGTTGGAAGGAGCGGAATCGTGAGGAGGTACAAGGGGCTGGGGTACAGTGAGAAGGTATTGGTCAGCTGAGCGAAGAGGGCGAGAAGGAGAGTAGAATGAGAGGAGGGAGGAAAGATAGGGGGGGAGAGGTCACAGAGAGATTTGTAAACAAGGCAGAGGAATTGCAATTTCAATTGTGAGTGGAATGGGAGCCAGCCGAGTTGAGAGAGTGATGTAGAAATAGTCTCGAGGGCCGAGGAGACATAGAGTACGGATAGAGGAGTGGTAGATGGATTTTAGGGGAGTCAGGTGAGGGATAGGAAGGCCAAAGAGAAGAGAGGAGCAGTAGAAGAGACAGGAGAAAATAAGAGAGGAGATTAGGAGTTTAGAAGCGTGAAAGGTGAGGGAGGGGCGGATCTTGGAGATGTTGAAAAGGTGGTGCCGACAGGAACGAGAGGTTAGGAACAAGAGGTTAGAGAGATGTGGGTGGAGCAGGAGAGAGAGGAGTCAATATGAACGGCTAGGTTGCGGGCATAGGTCGAGACGGGAAGATTGGAAGGGGGAAGTGGATGAAAGGAGGAGGGGAGGGTAAGAGAGTGTTAGGAGGGAATAAAAGCACTTCAGTCTTGTCAGGACTGAGAGAAAGAAAGTGGGATGACCATCCATTTTTTTATGGCCGTGAGGCAGGAAGAGAGAGTGTGGTGGAGGTCGGAAGAGAAGGAGGAGAAGGAGAGAAAGAGTTGGGTATTGTCTGTGTAGAAGTGGTGGGAGATCCCGCAAGAAGAGATGACGGAAGCGAGGGGGGTGGTATAGAAGAGAAGAGGAAAGGTCTGAGTACAGATCCCTTGGGAACGCCATAGTTCAGGGGCTAGTTGGAGGAGGTGCAGCCGCCCTAGGAGACAGTATAGGATTGGTCAGAGAGGTAAGAGGAGAGCCAGGAGAGGACAGAGCCTTTGAAGCCAAAGGAGGACAGAGTGCTAAGAAGTAAGGGGTGATCTACAGTGTCAAAGGCTGCAGAGAGGTCAAGGAGGATGAGAAATGAGAATTGCTTAGTGTGGCGAGCGGTGAGGAGAGAGTTGAGTACACATGAGAGCAGTCTCTGTGGAGTCTTTAGGGTGGAAACCAGATTGAGAGGAGGGAGGAGGGAATGAGAGATGAAAGTTGAGAGTTGTGCATCCACCGAAAGAGGAAACTCCTAGCAGAATGTACTAGTATGTAACTAATGCCCTAGATTTGAAAAAGGCACCACCAGCCGAAACACGTGTCATCTGAAGGGCCACTCCTAAATTAGGAGTTTCTTTTTGTTTTGATTACATTAAAAGGTTTTTTCACCTTAACGCATTTTGTGGCGCATTTCTCCTGTGAGAACTTAATTACAAAATTCCCTTGAGGTACACCAAACAGTGCTTTACGATTGGAATTCGGGGACTCCATGTTGGAGACTCGGGCACAGCTGAGGTTTGCAATATACTTTTTGAAAACCCATTTGGGTTGCTCGGATAATCCTAACTTAGATCAGGATGTGGGCGCAATTTCCGATTCACATGTAAAAAAGTGTTTGTTTGCTACCACCAGGGTTGCAAACTATTTGTAAGATGGGGATATCTGAATATGGGTGTGCTCTGGTTTACTTCATCTCGAATTTGCACTTAAGTGGGGAGGGATGCGGACAGATGAAATGTGTGTAGCTAATCGTCACTAAAAATGTATGCTGGTTTGTGTGCTCGTATAGTGCCGGGTATGGAAATGAAAGAAAATTTAAATTAAATTAAAATCACCAAATGGTAAGAGATTGATTTTGACCTGTTTAAAAATACTTCAGTTAAATGAACGGACGAAGGGCACAGGAGGCCGCAGTAAGAGATGTTTTTGAGAAATGGGAGTCTTAAAAGATTTGGGCCATTTTTTTTAAATTGTTCATTCGTTTTACTGAAACCCCTGGGTATCGGGACACTCGGCCTGAAGGGGAAGCAGTGTATGTGGGGGCAGGCGAGTGGGGAGGATGGGGGGTGGTCATTACTTCTTTAAAGCTTGCGTTGTGCGGGGGATGTTGGTGTAATGACATTATTGCACTGGCACCCCGCATCATCAATGAGGGTCGTGAGGGTCCGCCATAAGGAGCTTGCCCAGGTGTGAGCAGTCTTTCCATTCCCGCTCTGAGTCTGCGAGCAGCTGATTTGCTGATCTTGCAGGAGCTGAAGCATGTCCAACAGCAGGAAGCAGTGAGGTGGCTGTACACACGTCCAACAATCCATTTTGGGTGGCTCAACATCGCATCCTAAAATCGCAAGTGGATTAATGGATTTTAAAGGGAGGCAAGTTCCCCACTAGGCCACCAGGGAAATTAGGTCCAAGAGAAAACTGCTAGGTCCCACTAGGTCTCCCGGGATCTCGTGGAGGACAGAGGAGAGGGACAGACCTTGCCACTAGAGTAACCTGGAATTGGGAAGAGTAGTGTGTGGGGTTGCGTGTATTTTACTCCTTTTAACGTATTGTTGTACATTTGATTGATTATTACCCTTTTTGCAGATTTTCAAACCTTTGGCCCGCAATTGTTAACATTGTACTCTTTTACCTGCATTTGCATTGTTTCACTCGCTCTTGCATTGATGGTACTGTTTTCTGCTTATACTGTTGGTCCGCATTCATATGGGGGGCGGCCCACATTTATACCCGTAATGGCCTGCATAGGTTTGACTCATTATTGAAATATTGACTGTTGAGTGCAGTGATTAGATGCTGACTGATTGGCTGTGGACCCTACTGCAAATGTCCTCTGACATAAAATGCCTGAGGAACATACATCCCTTCCTGCCCCGGAGCGCGCAGAGCAGGGGAGATTTAAGGCACTACACTTGAAAGAGATCAGTGAGTTGAAATTAGTCTGCACAGGCCAGAGAGACGCAACCGTGCATCGGGCAAAGAAAGGGTCTGATCTAGAGAAGGGGAAGCGAGGGAGGCAGATGGAAGGGTCACCAGAGTCGTCATAGGGTGGTGGGAGGGACCATGGGCATGACTGTCCATCTAGCGGGCGGTAAAAGCGCAGTCCGCATTTTAGAGTCGCAGTGATGGGCCAGTTTCGTGGGGGTGTGTATGGATGGCTCAGAACAGCTCCTTTTCCGGTGTGCATTCCTATTGGCTTTCTATGGTGCCATGGGTGAGTGAGCTGCCGGTAAAAGGACAAAAATGGGAAAGGGGATAAGGTAGTATCACTATAGAGGATTGAAGCAGGGCTGTGTCCTTGCGCCCATGCTTTTCAACCTATATCTTGAAGATCAGCCCAGCAAGTCCAGTGTTAACAACGTGGCCTCAAAAATGGGTTTGATGTATGTTATTTTATTTATATCGTGCCCATACACAAGTGTTTCAAATCGAGTCGGGGAGGGCATGGGGGAACAAGACAGCCATCTTACTAGGCCCAGTGACATTGAGAACGCGCAAGTGCAGGGCAGGGGAGGGGAAGGGAAGGGGGAAAAGTGCTGAGGGAAGGTGAGAGGGAGAAGTGCCGGACATAGGAACAAAACATACGAAATAAGAAGTGCAACAGCAGGTCGAAGTGCAAGTTAAGTGCAGTACGAAAGTGATTGATAGTGCAGGATTGATAGTTTGGCCCATATTCCATGGTTGGCATATGCGGACGACGTTATTACCCTTGACATACGCTCACGGTCTTAAGCGAAGTGCACATGCACTAAGCATTTACACCAAAGAGTGTGTTAAAAATAAACTGCGATAAATATATGCACATTGGTTATGGGGAAAAGACAATTTGTC
Source organism: Ambystoma mexicanum (assembly GCF_040938575.1). Taxonomy (NCBI): domain Eukaryota; kingdom Metazoa; phylum Chordata; class Amphibia; order Caudata; family Ambystomatidae; genus Ambystoma; species Ambystoma mexicanum. Next base: position 1,173,107,942 of record NC_090927.1, on the reverse strand, counting down.
ACACTGGATGGTTTGGTGGGTTCGATTGAGCAAGTTAACTCCTATGTGTATTTGGGTCAGGTTATAACTGCAGGGAAAAAGAATTCTGAACTTATTGAAATGAAGCGCCAGAAAACTATATTGCCTATGTCCATGATTAGAAAATGTGCAGACAAAATGGCGGGATAAAGGGCAACTTATTAGGATACACGCAGAGCCTCGCTATCACAATCCTTTATGGATTAGAGGCTAGTTACAATAATGATTATTTTTGGTTGAAAACATTTGAAGGGACTATCTGGAGAAGAATACTGGGATTGCCTCAATGCATCCCAGTGGAGGCAATTCGATTAGAGCTGGGCTTGACCTCATTGCCAGCGCTGGTGTCCTTAAAAAGTGGTATATTATATAGAAAGGCGATGAAGGAGCGTCTTTATCCGCTGCTGTATTTCTTATGGCACACTTTCAAAAATACTACTGTGCGAATACTGCAAGAGTTTGAAAAGTTGAACCTAGAATGTTTTGATGCCATAGGATGGACCCCGGTTTGGGATTTGGACTTTTTACCATTTGAAACGAGATTTTAACAAAAAGGTAAAACAATGGGATTGGTGTAAAAATATGGAGCACGTTTCCTCCTTAAAAACACTGAAGGATTATTTGGGTATGTACTTCACTTACACCGGCCCATAACAAGACTTGATTCAATGTCCTGCCCCGTTAAGGAGATTTCTGTTTCTGTTGAGGTTGAATCAACTGCCTACTTTAGCAGTCTGTGGTCCATGAAAATCGATCCCAGTTTTTAAAAGATATTTGCAGACTGGAACATATGCCTGAAACTATTCAACATGTCATGACTTGCTGTATAACATTGGGGCAAGTCTATTGGTTGCACCTGGGGAAATGTGTCTCCAATCCAAATCGTACACGTTCAGGCGACGCTGCTCATCTCGAAAGCAGATATCAACTATTGCACGTAGCCGAATATGGAGGATTGTTGAGAGTAAACTGAATGATGGGCAATGTGATGACATGAAGGAAAGAGGAAACCGTGTGCTATAGAAAACAAGGAACCACTGCGTCACTTGGGACAACTTAGCATCATAAGTGTAGCACGCATGGTTAACATGAATGAAGAAAAGATTGTTGTATATAGTCTTTTAAAATTGGAATTCCAGTAAGGTATATTTAGTTGTAAATGGATATGAGGATGTGCGGCCATCTAGTTTTTAATATATTGTCAAAAGGCATCTGATGGGGAGATTGAAAATGTAAACCCGGATGAATTACATTTTGTATGTATTGTATTGGAATGTATTAGGTAGAATATTGTTTTATGTGTAAACAGTTTTATATTCAACTAAAACACTTAAGAAATAAAATTAACAAGAGAAGCTAGTACATTGGAGGGATTTTTGGGGTGAGCTTGACAGAATGGGCGTCAAAATGCCAAGATCCAAGACCAACCAGTCTGGCAGAGGGGCCATGGGTGACTGTGGGAACAGTATGGGTTAAGCTATGTTAACCACTGAAAGCTACCGGAAATACCTGCAGGCTATAGGTGGGCAAGAGTGAGACTCTGTCTGATGGGAGCTGACCAGGATGACAGAACATGGGATGCACTCTTTTAGGATTGGCACAGAATTGGCGGCAGCAGGTGCCAGAGGAAATTATCTTCAAGTTGGGGTGGTGGAATTGAGATGTGTCTGTGGCTCTGTGCGTCCTAGCAACAGATGCAGAATCCCCCAGCCATTCACAGCTCTATAGTTAAGTTAAACCTTGATTTATGGTCACTACAGGGCCACATTGGACATTTCTCTCCACTCTTCATCTTCCCCCAATGGGTGTCTTTTTTTTTCTTCTGTGTGTATTGGTAGTTTAGTTCCGAGTACCAATACATTTTACAACATGACATATGGAAAGACCATCTTAAATTCTACAAACGATTCATACATAGACTATATTGTCTGTATTTGGAGGGGTACCATTGTTCAGGGGGTCGCCTTGGAACTCCCCAGTAAAACATTACAAAAGTAGTCAAAAAGGAGTGTACGCCAGGCAAGAAGTAACAGTTGTATTCAGGGACCCAGATGCAGCTTGGACAGCAATATTCAAACAGAACGCGGAACAGAACTGCATGAAAAGGCACTGTCAAAGAAACGCCCTGAAATCAAAAGCTTTTATAATCGTCTAAGTCAATTAACATTAGTCACTTTGCAACATAAAGTTTCTCCAGGAGTACCTGATTGGTGATTGTATAACAAGCCCTTCTACAAGAGCATACCTTACTTTCTATGATTGGTTCCTGCAGACCTTACCACACCACTCCTGGTCTCCTCATGTGACGTCGCAATCCAACCCCCGATTCCCACATCATCATGCCAATTCATTGTTCTTCCAATGCATCTTTTTCTTTGCTAGTTTTTACCAATGCCATAAGGGGTATTTTTTCCTCTTCGCCATGGAACAGCATGTGTTCCTTCTGGAAGATATGCTGCTGCTTTGTCTACCTTTTCGTTTAAATTAAATGAAATCTTGCCCTCCTGTGTGGGCCTTGCACTTTATTAAAGTCAATTCTACTGGAAGTCATAACACTTCCAATAGCTTACTCAAGAATGCTGCACGCTGTACTGGTGTGCCATCACTTCTTTTGAACCCCCTCCTTTCCCACCCCTGCATACACAGTGGATGTTACGTATGCGGAGTCAGAATAAATTTGAACTGACTGACCCTCTGACATGTTTAGCGCCTCAATTAGAGCCATTAATTCTGCTGCTTGTACTGAGTAGTGTGCTGCCAATCGTGTCTGTGAATACACTATCAACTCATCTTCCTCGTGTATTCCGCGTTTGTCCCACTACTGCTGAACGAGAATGTCTCTGCCCTGTATTTTGGTCGATACTTGCACTTCCATCAATGAAAATCATGTCTTCCCCTTCAATCAATTCCTCTTTTACCAGGGGGTTCCCTTTTTTTCCTGTCTATGCATGCTATGCAATCATGTACATCATCTCCCTCCTAGATTTTATTTCTGCAATGACCTCTGCTGGGTTTATTGTTCTACACCTCACCACCTCTATTGCAGGGTTTGTCAGTATTATTTCATACCCTAAAGATCTCTGAGTTGTCAAAGTTGACTTAGTCCTTTCTAGCATTGCTAACAGTGCATATTCCACATACAAAATTACTGGGCTCCTCATTGTAATTGGGGAAGCTTTCTCAATTGCGAATGCAGCAGCAGCAAGTATTCGCTCACATGGGAAGTGTCCCTGCATTACTGGATCTAGTGATACACTGTAATAAGCCAGTGTCTTGTGTCCTGTCCCTTCTTTTGTATTAGTACAGCAGTCATTACCTTACCATCTCAATGGGAAAACAAATGAAACTTCTCTTTGTAATTGGGCATAACCAATACTGGTGCATGTGCTAACTTGTGTTTGAGTTCATCGAAATATTCACCTGTTTCGGCTGCACGTTTTAAGCTGGTTTTGTTTTTCTGAGCTTCTTTTAGTGCCTGTAGTAATGGCCTGGAGTAAGTGGAGTAATCGAAAACCCATGCTCTGTAATAATTGCACTGTCCTAGAAACTGGTAAATTTCTTTCACTGTCTTTGGTCTGGGAGTTTTATGTATTTCTTAACTCTTTCTGGTGTTATTTTTCTCTGTCTGCTGACACAATCTGGCCCAAGTAAACGACTTCTTTTTGACGATACCATCATTTTTCTTAGTCCACATTGTACCCTTTGTCACCTAGCAATGTCAGTAGTCCATCTGTATTAATCTGTTGAATATGCTGGGTCTCTCACAGTACCCTTGATGCATTCTTGTGTGTTCGAATCTGTAAACGCTGTGAGGTACCTGGAGTCTGGGTGCAGGGCACTGGAGAAAGGCATTCTTCTCATCTAACACTGTGAAATAGTGTGCCTCTGATGGAATGCTACAAAAAATTGTTGGAGGTGGAACAAATGGTTATTTGGATTAAATAATATTGTTAAGGGGGTGTACATCCATGCCCTGTGTTGCAAGATGATGTGGATTCCTGAATTATACCTTGCTGCCATTGGACATGCAATGTCTTGTAAATGCCCTCATCTGCTTCTCGGGAGAGGGGGTATTGCTTCACTCGTGGTAACAAGGCTCCTTTAAATTTGATTTGTACTGCCCTGGGCCCTTTCAGTATCCCTGCATCTTAGGGTACTTGCGTCCATAGGTTCTTTGGAACTTTCTCCAGATCTTCCTGCGAATATTTTATTTCTTTGCCAATTGTGTCATCTGAGAAACCGCTCTTTCATATGTACAGTACAGGACATGGTATGCTTAGTTCGAACTCTACCTCTCCTTCCTAATCGTCTTTGGTAGTGAACAACTCTGTGTCTGTTACTCCTGTCATTGTCAGGTTGGGATCGATACATAATATTGATCACCACTCCATGTTGTCTTCATCAGTTGCAACTGAACTGGGGCATCTGACCCAGCCCTTTAAGACGAGGTAGCAATACTTGGAGACCGATGGAGATGCAGAACTTTCCTCAAACATCAATAATCAAAACGGACTCAGGAAGTTGGCAAAGTGCGACTGTTTTAATGTCAATTATCTAAAACAGGGAGTTACAACAAACATCAACTCATTCGCTCGATCTTCACACTCAATTCAATGCATAAAAAAAAGCAGGTTATATACTAAAAACTCATAATCATTGACGTCTACCTATGTTGCAAACTACAAAAGCCTATTTGGAATGGTGATAGGCTTACAAGGTACATCTGGTTATGCGTTCCATACTGGTCAAGGAAGGTGATTGGGTCTCTAACATCAGTTGGGGCAACTGAGCCCTCCTCTATGACAGGTCACTACGAACGTCATCAAATACACAACATCCCATTGGTTATACAAACTATATGGCTCTCGATTACATGTCCCTCTCTATAATGGTTGGCACCCTTGTACTCCTATGCAATATTCCACCTATGCAAGCAGCACGCAGATTGGTGCACAGGTGCTGGTGGGCTGGTCATAACCATAGCTTCCCACCAATTAGCCCTGGCGTCCATCATCATACTTGCAGCCTACTAGTCAATTGAGGCTTTGAACTCGGCCTTGGAAATGTTCTCTGTGCTGGAGAATATGAGGGAGTATAGCATACTCTGTCTTTTTGATTTTGATACAGTTTATCATAGTGTCTATTTTCATCTGACCACGTGACTGTAGACCATGTTTTTGAGTCTTACTGCATTTAAAATACTACTATTTAATGAACCTCTGACGTCTTCAATGTTCTTGCCTCCCATTTAAGACAGAGGGTTTGTTCTTTTCACAGCTTCCGTAATTGTTTGTACGCACATCCATGCCCAAGGTGGCTTTGACTTCTTGGTCTTAATCCAACCAAGCATTTCTTTGATCCACCACCATGGTTCAGTTTTCGATTTCTAATTGCAACACACTGAAAACATCTTTCTGCTCACGGAATCCATCTCTGCTAAAGTGCTTTGTGGAATCATACACAGTCCTTACGTTTCCTATATATACAAGGCATAAATTAGTTTAAAAAAATTGATTAGCAGAGTATGGTAATCAAAATGTTTTTGATTAGCAAACATACCCTTTGATTAGCAATTTTGTACTAATATTGTTAATGTCACCAGACGTTATTTGTACCCAAGACATGAAATGAGCAACAATTCAGCAGTTTTGCGCACCGCTGAAATAAGACATTAGTGAGAGGAGTCGGGCCTTGCAAATTCTTTTAACTTCAGCGAGACCTGCAGGTCGGGTAACTTAGTTTACCTATTGAACCTAAGAGAAATGCATTTGATCCATATCAACGTAGGACAACAAATTTAAAATGCGATTTCTGTAAAATGGTGCATGTCACTAGAAGCCCACTTAATGTTTGTCACACTGCTGCCACCCAGAGGCCAGCCATGCACAGTGAAACTTTTATTTAACATTTACAGCAAACAAAGTAAATGTTAAATAAAAGTTTCAAATATCTCTTGTTAATGCTACTCAACCTTCATAAAATCTACTTGACTGTGCGAGTGGGCAAAAAAACTTTGCGAGCCATATATGAGGGTCTGTAAAATATAAAAGGTTAGCTGCATGAATGGACACAAATAAAAAGATATGTTAAAAAGGCTTTGAAAACCGTTTGGCCAGCTGTCTCTTGCAGTTGATCACATATAATACAATCATAAATCAAAGCGAACTCTAGAGGCCAACTACAGTGTTTGGTATTGTATTAGATCTGTGGATGGAACTAATGAGCACTACTTTGCGTAAGCATTTAGTTTGCTTTGTTTATTCATTATGTAAGAGGAAAGAAAGAGACTAAGCAGGGTGGATTGTATATCGGGCAGAGAACTGGCCGAACTCAGTGGCATATTGTAGTTTGTGGTCATCTCAGTTTCAGGGTACCTGATATAAAGCATCAGGATGATAACATAGAATCTCAAGGAGTAAGAGTTCGGTCATGGGTTGAGTACCAGTTGCAAGATGTATGCAATCTGCAGGTTTCATAACTCGGTTTGCCATCAAATGCATTTCATCATGTGATCATGTACATTTTCAAAGGTTCACTAGTCAACATGATGCATCTTCCCCAACAAAATGAAATGTAGTTGGCACTATGAAATTCAGATACACTAACCTACACTTTGCTCTAAAGCATGGAGATGATGGAAGTATGCATTATGTAACAACATACATTTTAGGAATGGAATTGCATGACTGTCTTTTTTTAAAGATATTAAGTTGACACATACTGATTTTTGCAATACAGGATATAGAAAGCTTAATAAAAGTATCATTCTGGTTTGCAATTATTTGAAAACGAAATTCCTGCCTAGCACTCCTACACATGCCTTTGGCACTTAAGAGTGGAGGAGATGATTACTACTGCACTTTCTCTCCATTAGCACTTGAAGTGATCAGTAAAAAGAGGATTTAAATAGCTAAATTTGCTACACAAGTGTTCATTTGATTAGCAAACATACAGAATTGCATAGCAAATTGCTATGCGACACTGCTTATTTTATGCCTTGATATATACGTTGGTGCATCGCCGCAACCTATTCATTACATAGCCAGCCTTAAAGAATACTTTGCCTACTTGTGTTGCTGCAACTGTACTATTGTAAAATGACTTGATAACTTTGTTATTTCTGTAGCATGAACATCTTCATTTCGAGCCCGAAATGTTGCTCATCTTTAACACCTCCTCTTTAGAGCTTATAGAATCTTTATGTTCTCTTGTCTCTGCATCTCTTCTGGGTGCGTCATTTCTGCTCTTCATGACGTCACCAATCTTCCCTTTTGCTCAGTTTTCCCACTTCTTCCGGGATTTCATTCAAATGGCCATCATATTGTTGTCTATGCATGTATGGCTTTCTCAATGGGAATCTTACTTCCAGGATTCTCTTTGGAACAGGTATTCTCAATGGTACTGCACGTGTTTCACATTCCGGCTACCAACATATAGGCAACATGGGGCAGGAGCTTTGGATGGGGGTATTTGGCTCCATCTCGACACAACTAATATGATCATATCTTTTCTTACCACAACCTCCTCAAGGGGGGGCAGGGGGGGAGGGGAGGGGTGTGGTGTTTGTGTGTGTGTGTGTGTTAACAGTGGAGGGGCACTGTGTTCTGAGCAGAATTACATTGGACAGTTGAAACACCTTTCTCTCAATTCCTGGTATCCATCCCAGCAGCACATGCACCCCGTCTGGAAACGTGTGTGTGTGTATATCCCTCTCATCGTGTTGTGGGCATAGTATGCATGTATCAACACTGCCACCCTGGCTGGGTACATCCCAGGTGTAGTGCACACCATCCCCTTTTCTGAAAATGAAATTGTGGCGTTCAGTTTGCTGAGCAAGTATCTTCCTAGAATGCTGATAGGTGTGTCTTTTGAGTACAATAATGGCGCTACAATCTGCTGCGTCCCTATTGTTAAGGGTAAATCTTTAGTCAGAGGAACCTTCAAAATCGTCCAGATTTCTGTTGGATAATGGAAATTCCTATTCTTTTATGCATGATCTGGTTGCCCCAGAATCTATTAGAAAAGAACATCCCATCTGTCCTATTTGAACTGCTACCTCTAGCTCCTCCTCTGGTTCTTCAGTTACTGCTAGAACAGGGCAAAGTCGCACTTCCCGTGGGCACCCCTATTGGGAAAATTTGTACACGGAAGACGTGAATGGATTTCTGTCTACCACCGTCACTCCCGTGTACTGGCGCACAGTATTCTGTCCCAGGATCGTTACTCTCTCTTGTACTCTGTGCTGGTGCCTGAAGTATGCTCACTGTACCTTACATTCCCATCATTTCTCCACCTTGCACTTGTCCCTGGACTGGTCTACCCTCTGTTTGTGTGGGCTGCAATTGCAGGTGCTCCTGTGGTATCTGCTGAGGTGTATGTGTTTGTATATATGCCTGTTGCTGCACCCACTGCTGCCCTGTTACTGGGCATGTTGGGCCGAAATGAGCAAAGTTACTGTCCTCCAAACCGTGGCCCCATATCCCTGTACCAAACTCCCCTTCACCTTGGATAATACCGTCTCCCTGTCTGGTACTGTCCTGTGTAGTTGTTTACTCCACCCACATATGAAAACCTTGGCTGTTGCTGCGTGTTTGTAAATGCTGGTTGTTGTTGCATCTGCACTGTTCCCCACTGTTGATTGTATGGTGCTTGCGTGTGTCCTCCTTGCTGTGTTACCACTGGTACTGGGAGCCCCCTCTTGCTGGGTGGGTGGGGCGACAACTGGTCCTGTGAGCACTGCTCCTTCCATGCTTATTTTAGCCAGATTTTTCTGCACTAAGATGTGATAAAACAAAGGGATTTTGTCATCCCCGGCCTATTTATTTTCCTGTCTCCACATCTCTTGTATGGATTGTATATACTCTGCGGGGTCCTCGCCTGGCTCCATTTGTCATGCTAATATTGACCCCATATCCGATGTATCTGGATATAGCTCTATAAAAGCTTTCCAAATGTGTGCTTGATAACTGTTAAAGGGTACTTCGTCATGTAAGTGTGAGCTTAATTTTACTCCTGCATATCCTGCTTTCTGCCAAATGTCACTTCTCTCCCCCACCAATACTGCCAATAAGCTCTTAATGTCCCCTATGGCCAGCGGAATGCCTGCTGTCTCCTTTTTGAAAACATAAATCCACTTGCTCGTCCCGCCATTAGTGAAGGTAGACTGTAGACCAAATGATCCCTATCCATTGTCCGTAATGCACCTCACCCGTTGCTTTCTGCAATAGGGGCATCTGTTTGTGCTCTGGGTTTATTGCCTCCCTGTGGTCTTTTTAGCTACTTCTATTCTAGTTTTCCTACTCTAAATCCTTGTTTCCCCAGACCACCATGATTCATCTCTTTCTTCTTCTTCCCTTTTGTCTCCTCTCCGTCACCTGCTTTCATTGGTTAGATTGCAAGTGTCGAATTCGTCATCCCTAAGATCGCTATCGCTGGTGCCCTCCCAGTCCGGTTCTGTTTGATCACCTTCGGTTGTGTCTACTTCGCCCTCGTCTATGTCCTTTCCCCATTTATCAATTTTAATTTGTATTCATCCTGCTGTCCATCCATGCTCGTTGGGTGTCTTTCCTTGTTCCTTCCCTTTTTTCTCTATCTCCCTTTCCATTGCTTTTTCTGCTTCCCTGAACACTGAATCAAGTTGCTGCTGAGTGCTCTTTTTAATGTTCCCCAAATATTTGTTTCCCCTTTCTCATCCTGATTGCCAGAGTTCTGTTCCCATTCACCTTTGTTTTTGTTTGTTCGCTCCTTATCTTGAGATACCCACCTAGGATTTGTATATCCTGCAGCTGGTTTCAACAGTGGGTACATAGGGAGGGAGTGGCACACTCCCCTTTTCCTCCTCCCAGTGTTCCTTCTCTGTCTTTTTTTTTTTCTTCTTTTCTTCCTACAACTTCCAGAGCCCTAGACTGTCCTGCCTCTCTTTAAGCTTAGCTCCTTTATAGGTTGCTGACCGGTATGAGTACATACTCTTGATAATGCGTTTATAGAATGTTTTCTCTCCGGACCATTCCTGATAACACTTCCCCACGGTGTTGTTTGCCAATATTTTGCACATGTGATCAAGGGGTGCATCCATCCAGTACGACGACATTATCACACCCTCTTCCTAAGAGTACTCTTTGCTCCCCCTTTTCACCTTATCCATTTATTTAAACATTAAATTATTTTACCGTTCACCCACTTCGACTCACTCAATCTTATTCTTATTCTAACTCGTTCACCCTATTTCATTCACACTGCCCCACTCCATAGACCCCGTCCTCTCACAGCTCTCGTTCCACTCTTACACACAATGGCCTTCCCCACAGGCCCTTCTCCACGGACCTGTCTCGTTCATTTTAATTAGAACACGAATGGCCCTCTACAAGGGCCTGCTGCCTTAAGAACAATGCCCTATGTTAGTACACTGAGAGTGCGGTTGCTCCTCCCTTCGTTAGACTGCACCCCTTGTATGCGCTACACAGCTCTTTTATCATGGAAACGTTAGTTCAGCTTTGGCCTTCTGTAATCTCCATAGCCACAATAAACAAAAAGCCGCGACAACTTGCACTCTACCATGATAAACTACTCCTTACTCACAAAACACTGATGCATATGCTTCTTTCCCCTTTTTCTTCTCTTGCTCAAACTTTTTAACCCAAAATTATGCAACTATACCAATTGCTTGCACTATGCGCAACTCTTTACTAACAAGGTCCGCCACTTACTACGCAGCCCCCTGCTCTAATGCAGATGTGCCAGTGCCCACTTACTCCCTATTGAATAATTGAACTTAAAATCTAAGACTACTACGGCCAATCGCCCTCCACATCTTGAGGGTGCGTCCGATACACCATAAAAATAATCCCTCCCGCTCCTTGCGTGTTCATGCACAGGTACCCTCACGTATCCTTTTAGGAGATTCTCCACTCTTCTCGACCTCAGAGTCTCCCTTTAAACACCATTTACCCCATCGGAGTGAAGGCAGTGCCCTGACCAGGTGGACCTTCGGGAACTACGCTATCGCAGGCCTCCTCGAAATTTTAGCTTTTTGAACTGGTCAGCATGTGCTATCCCGCACTCCCCAGGAGCACAGCTGGAATCCCCACGCTTGATCAGGAAAGCTGATGAATCTCGCTTGGGCCTCCAAAAATGTTCATGGGGTCGCCTTAGAACTCGCCAGTAAAAATTACAAAAGTAGACAAAAAGGAGTGTACGCCAGGCAAGAAGTAAGTTTTATTCACTGCCCCAGGTGCAGCTGTGACAGCAATATTCAAACTGAACGTGGAACAGAACTGCATGAAAAGGAGCCGTCAAAGAAATGCCCCTAAATCAAAAGCTTTTATAATCGTCTAAGCGAATTAACATTAGTCACTTTGCAACATAAAAAAGTCTCCCCACGAGTAGCTGATTGGTGATTGTATAACAAATCCTACAGACCTTACCAGAACACCCCTGGTCCCTCCATGTGACGTCACAATCCAACCCCGATTCCCACATCGTAATGCCAATTCATTCAAACATTTGAGATGACCAGGAGAACTTTATTCATCTGTCCTGGTCCTCATCTCCGTTTTTATGAGAGAGCCTTCTACCATGACACTATCGGAGCCTTGAACCAGGAACAAGTTAGTGTGTAAATGTAGCACATTAAGAACTCTTCGACCATCCTCCCACGCAGAAATGTAGTCGGGGGCAATTAGAAACCGCCGTGGGCTTTCTGAAACCGTCAATAGATCAGTCTTTGTAAATTAACTATGCTAAATTATAAAATGGTTGTGTATTCATTATCTTTCGGTGGGACCCGTGAGCTCTGGTTTTTGACCTTGAAAGTAACAAAACGTTGTTTGCTTCCTACCGTGCGATCACGGATCATTATTAGCAACTGCAACTTCTAGCAAGTTACTGAAATGAGCACACGTTTCTGAAAAAGCATGCTTGGAGGCCTGTTTGTCGCATCTAAGCCTATTGCTAAATTTGATATACTTACCTGTGGTCCATCTTTATTATCTATGTTTTTTTAACGTGAGACACTGTTATTTAGGGCCTTCTCCAGCCGAGTTCAAGTTACTGTGTGGCTATCAAGGAAGCCTCCTCCCTGTTTTAAGCACTACCAATATCACAATGCTGTTCTCGGTTTCTCGAGAAACTCTGAGCTAGCTAACATCGGGGTCAGGTAACTTGGTGTCAAGGTTGAAATGTTTTTGTTATGTTAAGTTGAATTATACTGTGCACCGCTACCACCCAAGGGCAGTCTCCAGGTGCTCACGTGGCTCTGCAAGAGAAGAGTTACTGGCGTCTGTGAGCATTGTCTTGCATGTGGGAGTTGATTCGGTAGGCCCTGTGTGTTGTGGCCGTATGGGTAGGACTCAGTGGCTCGGATATGTGCTTGTGCTTGTGCTTGTGTTGGGTATGTGTGTCATGCGATGTTAGGGTGAGGTTTGTGGTTGCACTGGTTAGTTGTATGCTTAAGGGGTCCAGAGTCGCGGAAGGCTGTTGGGTGTTTCAATATGTAATGTCAGTGTGCATGTGTTTAGAATTAATGGATTTATGGACTATGTGCAGAGGTGTTCCCTCTAGTGCTGTTTCCAGACTCTCAGAGAGTTGCTGGGGTGTGAACATTAGATTAATTCTCGTTGTGTTTATTTGTAGTATGACTTGCCCCTAGTCATGTGTAGTTGCGTTGGATATGTTGGAGGAGCATGAAGGGGGAAATGGGTTAATAAGTCAGTCCATTTGACGATCACTCTGGCGCGAGTCTTTAGTTGCCCCTCAATGCTATTTACCAATGTTCTTGGATGTGGTTCGTCGGCCAATCTTGCCTAGTCTCCGGGCCTGGAGTCTGAGTTCCCCTGCAGGTTTGGTGGCTGACTTCCCCTGCGGGTTTGGTGGAAAAGGGTTGGTTGTACCTAGTGTGTTCCTGGTTATCGTTCGGGTTAGTCGTGGCAGTTGGGTGTGGACCGGTTGTGCGGTCAGCTGCTGAATGGTTAAACAGTTGGTGTTAAACTACATTGAGGAAGTAGTGCTCAATTGGACGGCCCTGATTGTGCGGGTGGACAAGTTAGGGTGATGCTTAGATTTTATTGCTTTACCTGTTTGGGTATTTCTCGGTGCATAAATTGCGCGTGGGTGATGCGTCTAAATCTGTCTGTTGATTGGGCGACCTTCTCTTGTTGATCATTCTAGTTGTTGGGTATGGCTGGGGGGGTGGGCGTGCAGTGTCCTGGTCCTCTTTGATTTTTCCACTCTTATCTTTGACCGCGTCCCTTAGTGTGTTTCTTTTGTTCTGTGATGTTTTTGCTGTCATTGTCTGTTGAATAACCAAGTTTTGAGTAGTTTCCTGAAGGTGATATGGTGTTCTGTGGTTCTATTTTCTTTGGGCATGATGTTCCATAGGTGAGCAATCGGGCATGAGAATGCTGTTCCTCCGAATGTCCTTTTTTCATACTCTTTTGGCTCTATTTGTAGGTCGCGCTTGATATTAGGTCCCTTCTTGACTAGTAGCAGTTGATCTCGACTTGGAGGAATTCAGCTCATTGTCTGTGTAAGGTTTTGTGGATGATGCAGAGGGCTTTCAATTTGATATGTTTTTTACCGGTAGCCAGTGACGGCTTTTCAGAGCTGGAGCGATGTGGTCTCTTCTGTTTAATCTTGGTAGAATCCTAGTTGCAGTGTTTTGGACCCTTTGGAGTTTCTTGGTGAGTCTATCTGGCATTCCTAGGTAGAGGATGTTTGCGTACTCAATTCTTGTTAGCATCAGGGATATGATTGTAATGGTTTTGTGAGGGAAAGAGAGGTATGAGAGCAGCCCTCTTGAGTAGTGGCAGGAGGTAGAAGCATTTTTTAGTGATTGCGTTGACTTGCGGTTCCAGGGATAGTCTGTTGTCCATTAGTATTCCTTGGGAATTTACTATGTTGGAAGCATCCGGTTGTGTTCCCATGCCGGCCTGCCAGTCCACTTGTTGGTTGCGTTGTTTTCTGTGGGTGAGAGCATTTCCGTTTTTGCCGGGTTCAGTTTGAGGTTGTTAGTTGTCATCCAGTTGTAGATGCCTGTGAGGCAGTTATTTTGTTACTGGGTCTGGGTCGTGGTCGTTTTCACAGTCAGTTGTGTGTCGTCTGCATTTTTGTAGGTGGTTAGTCCATGGCTTCGAATTCATCAGGAAGCACATGTAGATGTTGAGAAGCAGAGGAAAGAGGTTGGGCATGGCACATGATCTTACATTCAGTATGTGATCTTGTTGCACCGATTGTAGAGACTGGAGGATAGCAGTGATTTGGTCATACCTCCAGCAGTCTTCAAAGGCTGAGCTGCTGGATGGGAGTGCTGCATCCACAGGAAGCAAATAAGACCTGGGAAGGCCCGCAAGCGCAACATTAACTTGAGTCTAGGTCGAAAATATGGCCAGTGAATGCTAAACTGTGTACAAGTCCGCCTCGAGAATTTGATAGCAGATTTTTTTCCAGAGCAAATATGATTGTCAGCAGCGTGTATATGACTTTTTAGACTCGAGCCTGAGTCCAGGATAACATCCCAGTGGCTACACACACAGTCCAACCAGACCGGAGCTGTCCCATCACGGTCAAGCTTGTGTTACCAAGTTTGACAGGCAATCTGCAGGACCTGCTAGAAACCAGCAGGATTCGATTTCAAACTGTGCTGGGCCACCTAGGATTCAGTTGCTTCCAGGCAGAAGCTCATATGATGGGCATCTAGACTTGGCGACACAAGAAGATATACTAATGTATGTGGCCTGTGACAGCGTTTAGCTCCGAGTAATTAAGGCAATGAGGAAAATGATCTGTGTGGACGTTGCGAAGTGGCCTTCATTTATCACTGTAGCCATAGCCAGAGAGTGTTAGCAACAGCTGCTGCAGGACTTATATTACGGGGGCAGTTTCTGAGGAGAACGTTTTCTTTTACAACGATTAAGCATGTGATCCGCTTCGAGCTTGGTTACATTTTCTTTACAAACTGTAAGCTTCTGGATTTCTTCACTCTCTATTGTAATGCTTTAATGACTAGACCAACAATAACCAGCAGATGGCGATATTGGACAAATAATGAGGCAAGCGAGCCTTAGTGAACACTTACAACGTGGATTTCATACTACCCGGCACGTTTTCAAAATCCAGTAGATGAGTAATACTTTAAGAGGGGCAGGGCTAGCTCCATCCGTATGACAAACATGTAGTGCAATGTTAGTTTGCATAGTTCACCCATGAGGCCGCAAGCCATGCCATATGTATACACTAAAACCTCATGGTTTGGGAATGTTCACCTCAACGCATATGGAAACATAACTTGAAAAATTATCCCTTTAGCAAAGGATTGCCGATCTGCATTTTACTGTAGCCTGCCGTTAGGATTTAAGTACTGCTCTTTGGGGTTGCTTTAGTATGCTGTCAGTATTTAAGTGCTGTACTTGAGCAGCATTTGTGCATATGACCTATTTATCTAGTTTTGAAGAATCTCTTTAACATATCTCGCCACCATTTTGTTCCCTATTTTTCTCTGCTGCACGGCTGATACAGCCGCGCAAGACTCTCTAAATTTTGCCACTCGGTATCTCATCTATCATTTCTCCACTAAGGGTCTCCTTGCCATCAACGGGGGAGGCAGGGCCGGCCTTAGGGGCAGCAGCGCCCTGGGCGAATTGACCCCCCCCCTTCCCCACGGGCCCCTGGTCAACAGGGGGCGTGGCCACGAAGTGTAACTTTTAAAAAATATATTATTTATTTATTTTTTTATACCTCCCCTCTCCGGCGAGCAGGTCATTCTATGAATAGGGTGCATTTGCACCCTATTGTGAAGTGGGCGGGAGCGGTGTTCCTATACTTTTTATTTTTAAGTTTCACTGTTCCTATACTTATTTTAAAAATTAACCGTTCTGGAATGGTTTAGTTTTAAAATAAAATTGTAGGAAGAAGTTGATTTGTTTGTTTGGGGTTTGTCTTGCGTGTGGGAGGGGTCGTGGCGATGGGGTTTGTGGGGAGCGGGGGCAGGCCAGCAGGTAACATAGTTCCACTACTTTTTTTTGTACACTTCGACCACAGCTAAATGCGCTCCGCTGCCGCGGGATCATTGATTAACAATGAGGCGCCTGCCACTATGCCAGCTCGGCGGAGCCCTTGAAAGACTCCCCTGATCTGGCGTGGTGGGGGGCTAATGGTGCCTTTTGTTGGTGAAGGCGCCCGCGGCGGAGGGCCGCATTTGGTGACAATGGGGTGCTGAGCACCCGATTGACATTGAATGCGCCCGCCTGCTGCGCCTTCTCCCGCTACGTCAGTTCGGGGGAGCCCTTGAAAGACTCTCCCGAGGTGGCAGGGGCTAATGGCTCCCTGGGGGGCGTGGCGCCCCGGGCGGTCGCACGGCTCACCCCCCCTAAGGCCGGGCCTGGGGGTAGGGGGTGGTCAAAGCTGCTGCATCTGTATGGGCAGTATATAAAACACATGCACGCACATTCTTAGCGCATACGAGTTTAATCTTGCGCCATTGTCAGAACTTTGGTGGTATAAACTCTACTCCGGAAACCATGTGCTGTATGTTTAAAGTGGTTTCGATCCCTTGCCACTAGTAGCAGATTTAAGCCAACAGGCCACAGGTGGGTGGGTCATGGAGGTGGTCTAGAGTGGGCCGAGTTGGTCAATGATCAACTTTAGGGACAAATGCTAAATTTTTTGTAAAGTCTTTTTTTATTTATTTTTTAGTTTTCTGTGTTTAGTGGTCTGACTAGCAAGAGACAGCTGGGTCCCCTCGCCAGGTTTTTCCGTCAATGGTGGTAATATTGAATGATTAAGCCTGAAGCTAATGTTGGAAATTATAGCTGTCAAGGCATTGAGCAGTAACATGGGCAATGGGAAGGTACACTACAGGAGGTTATATCAATGCATAATTGCTACAGTATGCAGAACCATTTTGTGCATGTCCCCGGTGATCTTACTCCACACACTTGAAATGTCATTGAACATCACAGACTTAAAGGAGTTTGCGTTTTAATCTCAAAACATACCAGGGGTTACCTTTTTTAGGGGGTGCGGCTTGTGGCGCTTGAAAGACCCTTTATCTCCAACCCACCACCTCTATATCTCCTCCAGATCCACAGGGCACTGATGCAGGCAGAGAATGGAAATGGAGAGGGAATAGGGGCAAGTTAGTGAGGGAGAAAAGTACAGAAGGAGCAGGGAACAAACACTGATGTGGCAGGAGAGTGGAAAATGAATGAGGTCAGGAGCTTGAGGGAGAGATTGAGAGTGAGAGTAGGCAGGAGATAAGGTGATTGAAGAATGCCAGGTGAGGGTAAAAGAGTACATGGTACAGAGAATGATCGAATGCAGGAAATGGGACATTGGTTGATGAGGCAGAATGCAGGGTAAAGAGGATTAAAGAGAGGGAAAATTGAGAGCTGGGGGTTCAGGAGTGTAAGGGGAATGGGGAATAATTGCGGTCTAAAGAGTCCGGGGGAAATTAAGCGTGAGGGAGGGCAGGAGAAAGGGAGAAAAGGAAGGCAAGTGAGTGAGGAATGCAAAGTGGAGGGGCAGCAATGTAAATGCAAATGTGTGATGTGGGTAAACGAAGAAGGGGAACATTGAGTGAAGGAAGGCAGCCGGGTATGCGAGTAGCGGCAAAATGAGAAAGAGAATGGGATCTATATAACAAAAATAACCTTTCGTAGAAATGAAGGAAGAAACAGGCAAGAGGATTGAGGGAATGAGGCAAGAACAGGGGACGACATAGTTTTAAACCACAGGAAAGAGTGGGATAGTAGAGAGGAAATTGCTAGTAAGGAAAAAAGGGGGGGCAAAAAGAATGTGCATGGGACCAAAGGAAGCATGAGGGAAAGGAGTAACATGTGGACAGGTCTTGCCCTGGCTGCCCACCTATGCAGTCGCATCTGCAATAGATAAATGAGCTAGGAAACAATTAAAATGCAGCCTGTATTGAAATGGGCGCAAAAAGATCTACATGGTTGACGAAAATCCTCCTTGTGCGTTGCCAGCAAAACAAGCCCACGTGAAACCCAACGTCAGAACAGGGCTGGCTGTGTCTGTAGGGTGGCTAGCTATCCTGTATTTTGTGTGACTGTAGCAATTTCATGGGCTGCGTCCCATGGCTCACACACAGCCAGCCCGGGACTGGAATAAGCTTTGACTTTTTTCTCCTCTGAAGCAGGATCAGATGTACAAAGTCTTCGTAGCGCACACTTTTTGTGTGACAGTTAAAAGCATTGTGAAGCACAGCGCCTTTCCCACTGCTCCCGCATCACCCCCAGGTTCAGCTTTGTGTAAACCTCATTTCAATTAACCAGTTAGAGGTTGATGACCCGGACTCTGGGGCACCTGGGCAAGGACTGTTGTCCCTGAAAATGTGCGATCGGTGGGTGATTATAAATGAGAGGGTTGTATAACACTGTATGCTGTGTAAAATGATGTTGCAAGCAGATTACCTTCTATTGAATTCTCTTTCACTGTGAATAATCTTTTAAAAAAACCAAATGATATTGTTTTTAGGTCCAAGTTGCTTTGCAGGCTGCTACTGCAATCGGTTTGGCCATTACCAAACTAATGTGCAACATTTTTTCCTATTCACCTTTTTATAACAATAAGATTCTTCTTCTTTCTAACAATCAATCAAGTTGATGTTCATTTTGGACAGTGAACATTAAGTACTTCTTATGCCTAGCAATTTGATATGCTTTAAAATCACTACTGGACAGCAACTGTGTTCTCTCTCAAACTTATACATTTCTAATTGTTGCTTTGTCTGTTTCACCTTACCCGAAGTACTTTTGTAATACTGTCTTCATTGAAGTTTATCAATGCACTGCAAAAATTGTAAAAGCAATGAATTGCTCCCTGTTTTTGTTTAAATGTAAGGATTGGATCCTGTCATGGCAAGGGTAATGTCCTTTCTATGTAAATAATTTACACCACATTAACTCTAAGACTACTGTTTAGTTTTGTTGAGGATCTATATGTCTATGCATACTGTCTCCACTCTTTGTTTGCATATCCAAAATGATAATTACTACCTTAGTTGTTCTAACCTCATTTTATTTTATTGTTACTTATACTGCATGTAAATAAACACATGAACCTTTTTTTGAGACTTATGGGGCTTGTAACAGATTTGTGATTCATTACAAAATAGCCTCCTAACCTCTCCGCATGTGAGCACTATTCAAAATACTTGCATGTTGGGCCACTGGTGATTACTATTAACACCAATTCAGTTACTTTAGAATAGTATAACATACTACACTCAAGATATGTTCTAATTCTAAATCGGCGGCTACCACACCCCTAGTTGTACACTGCTACTGCAATCGTGCCTTCAGAGTGGCAAAAATAAAGGTGTATACATGTATTTTTGCTTGGCCTATTTTTGTAACAATGCATTCGAGGGGATTGTGTCCTCCGACGTATTCCACATCTATGACAGGTAATGACCACAGCTGTGCTGCTTGGGAACATTTTCGGCAGAGGGCGTCCTGCGTTGATGTCGTTCCGTTGTCCCTCGAGGGCCTCCGTCGAGGGTCGACGTCACCGGATGTTATATATAGGACGCACAGCGCCTGTAGCCTCAGTTCTGTTTTTTCCGCAAACGTGTTTGCTTCGGAATCTCGGTGCGCTCGATTCTTACTCTTCGATATGATGTCTTCTTCTTCTTCTGCGACCCCAGGCTTTAAGAAATGTCGGGACTGCGGGTCGAAAATGTCCATCAGGGACCCGCACGACATCTGCCTCTGGTGGCTCGGCGAAAGCCACGCCACCGACGACTGCGATGACTGCCAGTACCTGACATCTAAGGCCTTGCCGGAATTTAAGAAGAAATTAAAGGTAGGTAGGGTGTCTAAGCCCGTCAACGGTCGCCTTCCCCGTCCTCGTCGGAGGACTCCACGAGACGGTTGACTTGTCCTACCAAGTCTTCGTCGCCAGCCGAATGGGATGCATTCCGCCAGCAGATGATGGCGATTTTCAAATCGCAAGGCACAGTTCCGTCCGAGCCTTCGAAAGAAGCCGGCTGTGAATGGGCTCGGTCCACCGCTCGCACGCCTTTGGGCGGTCGGCTTTATTATCGGGAGCTGTCGATGTCCCGATCGGACAAGGAAGATCGCCATAGCCGTGCCAGATCCAGGTCCAGGTCCCGGTCCTCGACGCCATCGAAACTGGCGGATCCTGTGAAGCCTTCGAGGAAGGCGTTGACGCCATCGGCGCCGTGTCTGTCGAAGGACTCTCTCGGGGCTCCGCCCTCAAAGAGGTTGTCGATGCCGTTGGCGCCTCGGTCAACGTCGACGCTGATTCCTTCGGCGCCTTCAACGCGGTTTGTGGAGGATTTGCCGGAGGTGCCCCGAAGGGCTGTGGAACCTCTGAGAAAGGCTCTCAGTAAGTCAGTGAGGCCTATTTTTGAGCCCTACTCTGTTCCTCCACCCAGATTTGATTTGTTCCAACCTTTGGATTATATTTCGGAGGTGGATGAAGGGGTCTGATGTGGAGATGGTTGTGCCTCCTGATGTCCCTGATGACCTGTTGTCTGGGCACAGTCAGATGGAGCAGCTCTGTCAGTCCTTGCATGACGCCAGTGCTCTTGACACCTCCTCGGAGGTGGAGTTTGGCAGGCAGCCTGGGTCACATGCTGAATCCTCTGGTGACTGAATACTTGGGGTGGTCTGCTCCACCTGTTGATTTTGATCAGGATGATCTGACGGACATCCTGAACCAAGGTCCACCCACTGACCCGGTGTTGCCATTTCATATGGCTTTGCAAAGGAGGGTGGCGGCAGTTTGGATTGCTCTGGAGGGTCTCCCGGCAGTGGGTAAGTCGCTTCCGAAAAAATACCATCCAGCCAGTAGTGACCCATGCTGCTTGTCGACGCACCCTACTCCGGAGAGTTTGGTGGTGCAGGCGGCTACTGCCCCAGCAAAGCAGGCTACATACCCTACCATCCCTCCTGATAGGGACGACAAGTGCTTTGATGGTTGGGCAAAGAAGGTATTTTCTTCTGGGGGTATGGCTTTGAAGGCAGCCAACTCTGTTTGTGCCTTGGCAAGATTCACTCACACTCTATGGAACTGTGCATTGTTGGCGGCTGTGCATATTCCCGAAGGGGAAGAATGGGATGGTTTTCTAGCCCTTGTGCAAGAAGGCAAGGACGCCATGTGTGAATCCGTTCAGTCGGGTTTGGACAAAGCAGACTGTGTCAGCCGGTCCAGGCTGCGAGCACCGTGATGCGCAGGTTTGCATGGTTGCAGAAGTCGGGATTTGCTCCTGGTGCAATCTCGGCTTCTGAACATGCCCTTTGATGGAGTTCACCTGTTTGGCAGCAAGGCTGACGAGAGCCTTGTAAGGTTGCAGACCTCAAAAGCTGCAGCGAAGTCTTTGAGCGCTGCAGTACGTCAACCTCCGCCTTTTGTCCTAGGGGACAACAATGGAGGGGAGGTTCCTTTCGGTACTACTCTACCTTTGGTAGATCGAGAGGAGCTGCCAGCCAAAGGGGCCATCGTAGGAATACCAGAGGTGGAAAGCAAGGTGCTCGAGGTGCCAAAGCCGCTCGGGCAGTTGCCTCTTTGCCCTCAGGCACTGCCGCAGCCGCGTCGGCTCAGTCATGAGGCCATGTCCCATGGTTCGCCGGTTGGGGGCAGATTTGCGCAGCATCTTGGAGAATGGCGAGCCATTACTTCAGATGTGTGGGTTCTGGAGATCATAGCCTACGGCTACTGTCTTCCCTTCCGGCAGAGGCCTCACGACAATCCACCGGGGAAGCTCTCTTTGAAGCATCTGGATCCGCTCCTTGCGCAGTAAATCCTATCTCTGCTGGAGAAAGGCACCATAGAACTGGTGCCTGTAGCGGAGAGGAACAATCAATGGTATTCTCCTTATTTTTTTATCCCGAAAAAGGACGGGGGATTGAGACCCATCAGGGTCTTGCGTTGGTTGAACAAGCTCCTCAGAAAGGGCAAGTTCAAGATGGTAACTCTTTCTCAAGTCATCCAGGCCCTTTAACTTCAGTATTGGTTGGTGTCTCTCGACCTCAAGGATGCTTACTTTCATGGGCCGATTCATCCCAAGCACAGGAAGTACCTGAGGTTCGCGGTTGGCGACTCGCATTTTCAGTTTCGGGTCCTGCCGTTCAGAATGACCTCCGCCCCGAGGGTTTGTTTTGTTTGTTTGTTTGTTTATTTATTTGTATAGCGCTCTTGACCCAGGGGTATATGTGCGCTTTGAGCATCAGGTTACAGGCAACAATAGGGATCAATAGTACAACAATAGTGTGGCATAAAAGGTTGACAAGAAGGCAGTTAGTGCATAGATAGTGATAGGCAAACACAATAAGAAGCATTTGAACATTGGGTGTGCATACATACATGGTTAGTTATTTGTTGAGTAACCAGGTGATGACCTTAGTTCTGAAGGGTTGGAAGGTAGGTGTGGATTTGATATCCAGTGGAATGGTGTTCCAGAGTTGTGAGGACAGAACTGGGAAGCTGGATCCACCAGCTCTTTTGAGGGAGTATTTGGGTACCGTCATTTTTAGTGTGTTAGATGATCTAGTGGTTCTAGTGTTCTGTCTTAATGTGAATTTGTCTTCACAAAAACTGATTGTGGTGGTGGCAGCGTATCTCAGGAAAGGGGGATTCCCGTCTACCCCTACCTGGACGATTGGTTGATCAAGGCGCACTCTCCCGAGCAAGCCCTGGATCATCTGTCCGTCACCTGCCACTCCCTCCACAAGTTGGGCTTCTCCCTCAATTTAAAGAAGTCTCATTTGACACCTACCCAGCGCCTCCAATACATCGGAGCAGTGCTCGACACATCCCTGGGGCAGTGTTCGCCTCCCCAGGTGAGGGCTCATCACATTCTGCAGATGGTGGACAAGTTTCAACGTGCCCATAGTCTCCCGGCGTTTGAGTTCTTGAGGTTGCTCGGTCTCATGGCATCCTGCATTTTACTGGTGCCAGCAGCCAGGCTGCGGATGAGATCTCTGCAGTGGGCTCTCAATATGCAGTTGTTGCAGTTCTCTGACAGGATGTCGGATTCCGTTCAGATTCCGCCCTTGGTAGCCCAGGATATTCTGTGGTGGGCCGTCGAAGGCAATCTGATGAAGGGTGCTCCATTTTGGCAACCATGGCCGGAGGTGACGATCGTGACGGACGCATCCCTCACGGGTTGGGGAGCTCACAACAACGACTTGACAACCAGTGGACGTTGGTCTCCGTCGGAGTCCAGACTCAACATCAATTTGTTAGAGCTGTGGCCCGTCAGGCTAGCCCTGAAGGCATTTCTGCCATCTGTGCAGGGGAAGAATGTCCTGATCATGACGGACAATACAGTGGCCATGCACTACCTCAACAAAAAAGGGGGGGGCAGGGTCACTCCCGTTGTGCAGGGAGGCGATGCAGCTCTGATTCTGGGCCATCCAGCAGGAGATTTTGTTCTCGGCAGTTCATCTGGCTAGAGACAAAAACGCGGCAGCGGACTCTCTGAGCAGGCAGAGCACAGTCTCTCACGAGTGGGAGCTGGCTCAGGAAGTTCTTTTGGAGATCTTCACCCTTTGGGGAACCCCACAAATGGATCTCTTTGCCAACAGTGTCAACCAGAAGTGTGAGAGATTCTGCTCGTGGGAATTTCCTCCAACAGGAGTATTAGGGGACGCGTTCGTAGTGGAGTGGTCCTTCCCACTGCAGTACGAGTTTCCTCTAGTCCCCGTCATTCCGCAAGTGTTGCAGAGGTTCGGTTCCCGAATGATCCTCATTGCTCCGGCATAGGCCAGGAGAGCATGGTACCTGGACATTCTCGACATGTCCATCTGCCCTCCACGCCGTCTTCCCTATCGAGATGATCTTCTCTCACGGGAGCGGGGTCGGGTTCTCCATCCAGAGGTCAAGTCTCTCAACCTTCAGGCTTGGTATCTGAAAGGCTGCAGTATAAGGTTTGGGACCTCCCCGAAGACGTGATGGAGGTGTTGCTTTCGTTCAGAAGGCCCTCAACAAAGTCCCTGTACCGTTGCCGCTGGAGAAAGTTCTGCGACTGGTGCAGGGTACAGAATGTGGCCCCTTTCCAATGTTCCATTCGTTTGGTTTTGTCTTTTTTGCTTTCTTTAGCTCACAAGGGCCTGTAAGTGGGTACCATTAAGGGTTACCTGGCGGCGCTGTCTATATTTAAGCGCTTGTCTGAGGAATGTTCTTATTTTAAGATTCCTTTGATTTCACAGTTTCTAAAAGGGCTAACTAATGTGTTTCCACTGTCGCACTTCCAGGTGCCGGGATGGGATTTGAATTTGGTTTTAAAGTTTCTGATGGGAGCTCCGTTTGAGCCCTTACATTCTTGTCCCTTGCGACTGTTATCCAACTGGGTTTTTAGTTGCGGTTACTTCCGCACGCAGAGTGAGTGAGTTGCAGGCACTTTCCACCAAGCCACCCTTCACTGTGTTCTATAAGGACAGGGTTGTCCTTAGGGTGTGGCCTTCTTTTCTTCCGAAGGTTGTGTCGGAATTCCATTTGAGCCAGAAGGTAATAATTCCAGCGTTTTATCCTCCATCACATCCTGGTACGGAAGAGTAGAGGCTCCATAGGTTGGATCCTAGGAGAGCTTTGAGTTTCTATCTCTCAAGGATCTCCCGGGTCAGAGTGGACAATCAGTTCTTCGTTGGTTATGCTGGAAGACGCTTGGGTCAGGCTGTTTCCAAGCAGACCTTGTCCAGATGGATCATTTTGACGATCTCCGAGTGTTAGTAGGCTTACGGGCTCACTCTACTAGGGGTGTGGCTGCCTCCACTGCTCTGCAGAGGGGTGTTCCTATTCGCAATATTTGTGAAGCAGCCACATGGGCCTCTGTCCATACTTTTGTGAGACACTATTCCTTGGACTCCATCCCTGGGCAGGAATTGGCCTTTGGTAAGGCAGTCCTCTATTCAGCAATTTGATTGGGCATTCTAAAATTCTAAAATGGTAAATTCTTTTCCCACCTCCATATGTTGGTACTGCTTTGGGAGTCTGTCATAGATGTGGAATACGACGGAGAACACAATCCCCTCGAAGAACAAGTTACTTACCTTATCTGGTAACGTTCTTTCGATGGGATGTTCCTCCGACGTATTCCATATCGAACCCTCCCAGCCTGCCCCTCTACAGAATTTCTTATGCGATTGCAGCTTACTTTTCCGCAAGGCTTTCTGCAGTCATACTGGCAGGAGAGGTGCCACACGTTCTGGGGAAAACCTACAACTGAGGCTACGGGTGCCGTGCGTCCTATATAACATCCGGTGACGTCGCCCCTCGAGGAGGCCCTCGAGGGACAACGTGTCGACGTCATCGACGCAGGATGCCCTCTGCCGAAAATGTTCTGAAGCAGCACAGCTGTGGTCATTACCTGTCATATGATGTGGAATACGTCAGAGGAACATCCCATCGAAAGAACGTTACAAGATGAGGTAAGAAACTTGTTCTATTATGTCAGGTTGGTTTCTTATTCGAGTTGTGTACCTTTGAAGGCATTGATAGAAAAATGAATTATTTCGTTTTTGCTAACCCAAACCTTAAAAAATATTGTCGGAGTGTCCGTTGAGTGCGATTAACACTGCTATGCCTTTTTGCTTTGAAGTGTGTCTCTAGTCAACTGGCTGAGGACATTGCACCATCTACTTTAAAATTTCCACTGCGGCGTGGATCGCCCTCGGAGTGCCGTGAGGACGGTTATCAGTGTGGGTGGCAGGGGGGGATACAGCCTTATTGCTTGAATAGAAGCTGAACACTATCTGCTGTGGGCGAAATATTGGTGAGTGAGACTGACTTGTGCCTGGGCTTTTATACAACTATTAAAGGAAATATATGCATGGGGAGTCTTCCTTAGCCACATGATATACCCATTGATTAACGGATGTTTGCCATGGCATGCAAACGTCCTTTACCTGCCTCACCTGGTGTGGGTGACGGCGAGGAGCTGGCAAGAGATGCTCTTTTGAAAACTAAAATGCCAAAGATTACTTAATTCTTTACTTCAGTGGGGAAGGACAACGAGGTGAGGGTTTTGAGCCACGCTGAAGGTCAACCTATCATCTATTACGGATGCAGGAATGCTACAAACAATGGCAGTCCAGGAAGGCGGTGGATGTTTGCGCCGTGGTTCTACTATTAACACCCCCATCTCCTATTCTCATGTCTTTGAGACATTACAACACTGGTTTCGTCATTAACACTACTCCTAGTTTCTGTGATGTGGATAGTGCTTCTTTTTCAGGTGTCGCCACGCCCCGGTTCATTAAAGACCTCTTCCTTCTCTTAATCATGACAACCCAGATTCCTCCAGCAACTACTATACTGCTTTGGTGTCCTTAAATTACGTGCTCTCGACATTTTGTCTCTCTTTGAGTTGATCAAAATGGTTGATCAAATGCATACAATTTTGCTTAATCCTGTATGGAGTCATTTCGTGGAGCACGCTGGTATCGTAACCAAACTAAAATGCCTTTTACAACTGGATCCTGTTGGAGCTATATCTGATCTTTCACAGGCTGTTATGCTCCTACAGACGTCATCTAGCTTGTTACAGGATAGTCTGGTAACACTACCAAACGCCAGAGGTAATTTCTTAGAGACACCAGAAGTCGTAATGGTCTCCAATAGCTTTCCGGAACAACGGAAGGTTGAGGCTTGGTCTAGTAAATCTTCTTCTTTAACTTCCATTTTAGAAGTGAATGAGGAGCCCCAAGCCAGAAATCTAGCTGGGTGTGAGTCGACGGCCTTCTCTCTCAAGCCAGCTCTGGAAATATGTCGAATGTGCAAGCTACTAATGGAACTGGACGGAAAGCCAGATGTAAACGGAAGAATGTGCCAGCCAGTCGGGAGAAAAAAATCTTAGAATGTGCCCTTACAGAAGGCGAATAGAAGTTCGTATTAGAAATTCCTCAGGAATCTGACCATTCAAGAATCCTTGAAATTGATCTACAAGCCTCGCTGTGGCCAACTTATTCCCACTGAAGTTGCTCTGGAGGCAAGGTATATGGGGGATCCTCCTGATTAGGATGTATTAGAAGATCTTGGAATTATTTCAGTGAATGTTTTCTGCGTGGTCCAGAAACATCTTGTGTTGTCCTGGGCAAAGACACTTGCACTATAGCAGTACAAACTGGAATGGAGTTTTATGAATCATCCATGTTGTTTAAGCACATGGAAACTGCAAGGATGGAGGAGCATGGGGAGTCTGTGTATCTGAACATGATAGTACATCCTTTGGACCCAGGCTAGGCTGTTTTTCTAACTTTACTGATTTCCCAAGGAAGACCTTTTTAAGTGCTGATGTTCAGGGGTTAGATATGTATTTCAACCGGGGTCCTCCACCTGCAGTTGGTACTTCACAGGTTTTTGGGGCGTTTTGTAAGTTGGGCCTGGATAAGAAGAGGTCTCCCATGCCCATAAATCCTGGTATGGCTAATTCCTGGAAAGAATTGGTGACTCACTTGACTGGTACAGGTTTGGAGAAGGCCCCCTTGTGAGTGCCATATAGACCTTTACTGTAAGGATGCTAATGACTCTATGTGGCCTAAAGTGTGATTGTAATACGGTACTGAGTGGTGCTGAGAGTGTTGTAAACTCAGTAGTTAGCCTAGACAGAACTCCGCACACACATACCCCTATGCATGTGTCGGTTAATGCATGGCCGGACAGGATTTTGGTAGGTTTGTTTTGCAATGATGGGAATCTCCTGTTAAATCGGTGTAATATTTTGTCTCTCTTTGCAGAAGTTCCAAATCTGCATGCCATCTCACCAAAAGGTATTGTAAGTGTAGAATTCATTGATCCTAACAGGACTTATAGTTAGACCGGATATTGGCTCTAAAATAGTCTTTAACACCATAGTGAGAGAGTTTACCTCTGCAACATCTGGGCTTTCATATCAGGGAGTTTAAAAATCCATCAGAGCATGCTGATGCTGAGCGTCTGCGTGCAATTGGGGCCCGACGTAAGAAATTACATTATTTCTGTGAAGGGGGCTAAAAGAGGATCTAGATGAATTCAGCTGGAAAGGGATCCAGTTGTTGCGGGTGGGAGGGGGGTACTGATTGGTCCTGGTTGGCAGGTGCCCTCTGTGCTAAAGCTAGTAGCCCCCGGGGAGGCCTAGACTGAAGTGAAGACAGCGCTCTAGATTTGGTCTCATGTAACTCTCAATGGCATTTTCATCTTTTTTCTAAACCGTCCTTGGGACTGATGTTGAAAGAGTACCTAATTATTTTGATTCAGGAAACTTGGCTAATGAGCTGTCCGGTTTTAGATGGTTATGTAGTTTGCCAACAATTAACCACTAAAGGTATGGCTGGTAGACCTGATGGGGGACTACTTACACTAATTAAATCATGTACCATTATTTCCAATATTAAGGAATTTAACATACACAAGGGAGGAGCACTTCCAGTTGAATTGTTTCTTCATATGTGTGTGAGGAATCGACACATATTAATCGATTAGTATTGGCATGTGGGGATTTTTGGATTGGATCCATTTTTGAACACTGTTGTGTATTTTATTGTAGATTGGATAGGGTCAGTCAATAACTGTTCTATTCTTGTGGCTCAAGATTTGAATTCTACATGTACCTCTACTTCAAATGATTCTAATGGCCTGTTCTGTCTCTCTGGGGTAGGCTGTCCCTCACAGGTTTCCCAAGGGCTGAGGTGGTCTTCCTCCTTTGCTATGGATGGCCTGCAGAAGTCGAGGGGAGTGATTCAAGGGAATGTACCTGGTCAACCTACTTGGTGGAGAGGCATCTTTTCTCCTGTGTTGGATTATGTGTTTGCAGACCAGTTTTTTTCTAACTTATGTACCCATTTTAAGGTGTTCCTACTACTTTGAGGGATCAGGGCAAAATCGTCTAAAATCTGAGGTTCAACTGAAAGTGGGCTTAGAGTACGGTCTGGTAAATCTGAGTTAAAATGCTTCAGGTAATAGGGTACGTTGGAATCCTTGCTTAGCTAAGCATGAATCCTTGTATGAATGGAAATTGAATACTTTAATCCACCAAATGATGATGGATTCATTGAACACTGTGTTAAGGAGCTCTTTTGTAGTAGTAATATTGGGGCGCAGGTACCCGCTACCTCTCGCAAATGTACACCGGTTTACGATTACTTGGTTGCGGAGAAGAAAAGAGCCGAGATCAGCAATTAGGAGAATAAAGCAATTGAACTTGAAGCCAGGCGATGAGCTCAAGTTAATAAACAAGGGAATCATTTAAGAACTGGTGTAAAAGGCACAGAGCTCACCTTGTCTTGAAAGATGCACAAGTAATGCTAGAAACTCTCCTAAGTGCTGATGCTGCGAATTTTTGGAGATTGGTTAATTGAGCTAATACTTGTCAGGCCGTTGCCCAAAGTAATGCTGCTTCTGAAACTGTTTGGGTTAGCCATTTTGAGACTCCATGCCTCCAGAAATGAGCCTCTTTTTGTGAGCCTCTGAGTTTAGCGATGATTCAACTTGGAAACCTTGATCAGGAAATGGTACATAATGATTATGAAGGTGAGAAACTCTAGGGCCTCTGAATAGCCAAGTAGAAAGTTGGTTCGGCCCAAAGGCAGCCTAGCCTGTCTGTGTGGGCGTCTATCTTGATCATTCGGTTTAAGGATATCATTTGTTGGAGGTTCCCTGATTCTTGGCGTACTTTATACATTGGCCCGGTTTTTAAGAAGGGGTGAAAACGAATCCTCAAAGTTATCGTCCAATAACCTTATTGGACGCAGATAGCGAGGTTTTCGCCTCCATTCTGCTTTCACTTGGAAAACTGGCTTTGGAGCGCAGTTAAGTTAAAAAAAACTCAAACGGGGTTCAGGAAATCCACGTCATGGTACCAATTTAAATGGCTTTCTCCTATGATGTTTGCAGGTTCATGCCTAGACTAAAAAAAAACTGTATTTGATGCAGTCAGTCGCAATCCTCTTTGGAGCAAGCTATATGCTTGGGGAATTCCTTGGGGTCTTCTGAGGTTGATTATTGCTCTCCATGAGGACTCTAATGTCCAGGTGCGGTTAGATTAGAGGGGTTCTTTATCTCGCAAAACCTGAACTACTACGGGGCTGAGGCACGGGTGATATTGGCCAGCTGCCTCTTCAACTTGTATGTATCGGATTTTGATGAGGCTACCGCTAATTGTGCACAGGAGAATATGTTGACAATCAATCCAGGTAAAACTGAAGTTCTGCAAATTACGGCACATATAAGGGAAAAAAGCTTTTAGATGGAAGTTTAATAACAATTATTTAGAATACGTTGGCAATTTGGTGGTTTTGGGCTTCGCTGTGATTATTGGAACAGTGAAAGAGCATCGTTTTGACTTTCCAATGCATACGTATTGGCCTTGACTTCACAGATGAGACTCATTTACTTTAAGTACTATACATTTAATTATTCCCCAGCGTAAATATTATGAGAAAAAGGCAATTCCTATTCTAATTTATGGAATAGAGACTTTGCAGCAATGGGTTTTAGTCAACCTACTCAAACTGGAAAGTCTAATTTGGCATACAGTGTTTGGGATTCCAGATGCAGTAGCATCTGTAGCCATTCGATTTGAATTAGGCCTTAACTCTATTCCGGCCAGAGCAAAATGGAAGTACTTGTAGTTATACAATCGATTGTGGAATCAATTTGAGAATACATTGTATGAGGGTCTTGAATTTGCTATCGGAACCAAGAATGAATCTGGGATTCATTATTTTTGTGAACTGTGGACAAGTGTTTAACTGAGTTAGATACAAGTGCAATTGTGTCAAAGGAATTTCCAGCACAGGTAAAGCTGGCACTCTTACCAGTATGACTGGCATTGTACTATTGAGAGTATACATGGCTACGAATCTCTCACTCACATTAAGTACGTCCACAAAAGATTGTCTTTTTCGAGCCGTATCCAGTCACTTTTCCTAGCTCTAGAGCTCGACAGCTTTTGTGTGGTTCTGATGGAATATACATCTGACCAGTGAGACCCAATATGATCAGCCCCCGTCTTACTGGGTGCTGATTTTGTAATGACCAGAGTGTACATGAGACTCTAAAGCACCTAATATTGTTTTGTCCAAAGTTGATGACAGAGCAGATATGTTATTTTGGTGATTTGGTGTGTAATATTTACTCTGTGGAAAGTGAAGTGCTGTGGAACAGGTGTCTGGGTGGTTATCCCACTTCTGCGGCTTTGGCAATAGTTGGATCACTTAATTGTTTGAACTTGGATAAAGAATTGATTTGTTCGAAATGTTGATGAATTTGTGTATCATGAATTATGTACCTGTGGATTTTAACAAATTGCCAATTGGATTTATTAGCCTAATTAATTTTATTATGTGCTTTGTATATTTGTATTATTAAGGTTAAACATGTTTTAACCAATAAATGTGTGTGTGTGTGTGTGTGTGTGTGTATATATATTTCTGAGGCTTGTGGAATCTGCTTAGATCACATGCTGTGCATAGGCCGACATCTAGTGGAAGCTGCGGAGTATTACAGTTTGTTTTTCGAAGTCGAAAAATGGGCGTCGACACAGGGCGTGCCAGTAATACTATCCCTAGTGTGACGTCCCCTGTACCCATGATCCCTCACGCGTCTAGGATCCCCAGATTGTTTTTTTCCGCCATTCTGGTCGGAAGCACTTCATCGGAGTTCCCTGGCTTTGCCATAGTTTCACTCTAAACTAATTCTAATTTGCCCCGTTTGGCCAACCTTTCGTCGATCAACATCTCGACGCCGAACCGGGGAGGAGATCAACGTCGAATACCCGACGGATTGGGCCTTGAGGCTTCCGCCTCGGCTCGGGCCTGGGCCGCTGGCCTCGGCCCTACAAGTAGGGAGAGTGGGGGTGGTACACTTCCACACTCGACACCTTATTACCTACACACACTTGCCCGCTGCCCACAGGCGCGTATGGAGGGTACGCCCTTTCAGTTTTGCCCCAAGTGTAATAAGAAATACCCTTGGGTAGATAAGCACGCTACGTGCAACCTTTGCCTACCCAGAGACCACCCCGAGACGGGTTGCAGGGCCTGTAGCAGGTTTAAGGCAAAAACTCTTAAGGACCGCTCCACCAAGCGTTGGGCCCACCACGCCAAGCTAGCAGCTATGGAGGCGGAGGGTACCTTCAGCGACGGCAGCGACGCCGAACTTTCGGACGGCGAGGGCACCAAGGCGTCGAAGGACAGCCGAACGCACGTCCCCGGCCTCGGAAGGTCGTCCGTCCCGACGACTATGGGGAAGTCCCCCGGCGACAAAAGCGTTACACATACACACGCTAAACACAAAAAATCCACCCGAGATTCGACGTCGTCGAAACCTCGGAAAGAGGCACAGAAGGAGCGGTCCGAAAGGACGTCCTCTGGGCGGTCCCGGTCGAGGTCGCCGCACGACGTCAGGCAAGCCTCCACACTTGCACAGAGTGCCTCGACCATTAATATCCCGGAAGATCAATCGTCCGAAGACGAACACGACTTCCACCCCCAGCCTGCACCCCAGGAAAAGGGTACATCACTTGGGAGTAAAGAGGGGCCAGTTTCGAAGGCTAGTTCGAAAGACAGGGATTCCACCTCCGATCCTCGACGCCAGGCGTCGAAAGATAAGGGAAAGGGGAAACACACTTCCACCCACGGGGAAGGGGGTAAACAGCAAAGGAAACAACCCTTGCAGTCCTCCACTACAAAAGAACTGACCAAGTCTTCTCAGGGCCAATCCATAGAAAGTCCCAGCAAGGTCACCCCAAGCTCAAAACTCTGGTCATGCGAGGACATTGACAGAGTAATGTCAAGGATGTCTTCCTTGGCGAATTTTTTCGAAAGACACCCTGAACAACTCCTAGCTTTAAACCCTCAGGAAGATTCTCCCTCAGGGTCTAGGGACCCTATCCCCTCAAATAAAAGACCCCGGGTCGAGACACCATTTAGGCCTTTAGACCCCATCGAGGTCCAACCCTATTCTTACCTCTTCCCTACAGACCAAGGAAACTCTTCCCTTATAGAAGGTCAGGAAATTGACACGCCAGAAGATCCTGCAGGATCAGATTATTACGGCGAAGACGAAGACGAGGATGAGCCAGAAAATAGCCCAGATATTTTCAGAATGGACTCACCAGTCGAAAGGGAAGCCCCAGTGTCTGACTCCCCAATAGATAATCAGCCCCTCCTGAATGAACTGCTCTTTCGGGCAGCTAACCACTTCCACATAGACACACAAGGTGTCCAGGAAGAAAGGGACTTTGCGGAAGAACTAATAGGGGAAAGGAAGCCAGTAGCCCAGACCATTCCCATCCTAAAATCTGTTCAACGCAGAATAGCACCATCCCTTGTCAACCCAAACCTGACAAGACCTGTAAATCCGAGAGTGGAGAAGCTGTTTAAAGCAGCCCAGTCGGACCCCCTATATATTAGAGGTCAACTTAAGCCAGACTCTCTAGTAGTAACCAACACCCGCAAAAGAGCTGGTACACCATTATCTTCCTCTGAGGCTCCCCCCGACAAAGAAAGTAAAAAACTTTATGGTTTTGGCAGGAAAGTAGCTTCCACGGCAGCCTACCAAGCCAGAATCGCGAATTCCACCACACTGTTGGCTAGCTACAACTGTCACCAGTGGGAAGAAGTGGCAGCACTAATAGACTCTGCTCCCGAACCCCTTAAAAGCCAGCTAGCTCGCATTTGTGCGGAAGGAAGGAACGTGTCAGGCTGCACTGTAAAAGCAACTCTGGACGCCGCTGACAATGCGGGTAGACTTATAGCAGAGGGGACTGTCATCAAAAGGCATGCTTGGTTGAGGCAGTCGGGATTCAAAGCAGAAACACAAGCTGCGCTCTTAGACAAACCAGTGGAAAGTGATCTCCTGTTTGGGAAGGCAGTCGAGGACGCTCTAAAAAACGCTAAGGAAGAATTCGACACCCTCAAATCCCTTGGCCAGTTAACTACCAAACCACCTAACCAAAGAGGGAATGGCAATTTTCGTCGCCCCCGCGGCCAAAATTCCAATAGAGGAAATAGCTACTCCCACACCCAGGGTACACAGTGGAACACCAGCTCACAACAGTCTACCCAGGCGTATGGTAGGGGTAGTAAAAGAGGACGGGGTAGAGGCAGAGGCAGCCCCAGTAAAGGAGGAGGCACGCCTCCACCAAAGCAGTGACGCTCAGTTCAGGGTCCCTTCCCATGCAACCCCAGTAGGGGGACGAATATCAAGTTTCACCCAGGCATGGGAAGGGATAACATCCGACAGATGGGTGCTGTCAACAGTATCCAATGGGTACTGCATAGAACTACTGCAACGTCCCCTAAACCATCCTCCAAGACAAAAAGTCCACTCTTTACAACATCAGAAGATCCTCCTCGAGGAGATCGCCATTCTGCTAGAAAAGGACGCGATAGAACTCGTCCCGGGACACCAGGTAAACAAGGGTATCTATTCAACTTACTTCCTTGTGCCAAAGAAAGATTTAACAATGCGCCCAGTTTTAGACTTACGGCCTGCCAACAAGTATGTCAAGCCCCAAAAATTCCGTATGACCACACTACAAGAGGTAATCCCACTCCTAAAAAAGGGGGATTACATGGCAACCTTGGATATGAAAGATGCCTATTTTCATATTTCCATGCTCCCGGCGCACAGAAAATACTTGCGCTTCAAGGTGGACAGTCGCCACTACCAATTCAAGGTACTGCCCTTCGGGATAGCTTCTGCACCAAGGGTATTCACCAAGGTACTGGCGGTGGCAGCTGCACACCTACGCAGGGAGGCAATCCCAGTGTACCCTTATCTGGACGACTGGCTCATAACGGGGGAAACCCCAGGAATCTGCAGGTCAAACATTCAGAAGACCATCGACCTCCTCCACGAATTAGGCTTCTCCATCAACGAGAAAAAGTCAAGTCTGGTGCCAAGCACCTCAAAACAGTTTCTAGGAGCTATCCTAGATACTCGGAAAGGATTGACCTTCCCTTCGGAAGAAAGAATTCGGAACATACTTCTGCAAATTCCGCATTATCAGTCAGGTCAACAGATAACAGTACGCAAAGCTATGCGGTTACTCGGCATGATGGCGTCATGCATTTACCTGGTCCCCCACGCGCGTCTGCGCATGCGTCCCATGCAGGAATGGTTGGCGAAACAGTGGTCTCAGGCAAGTGGTCAGTGGGACGATCTAGTGGTCGTTTCGCCAACACTCGTACAGAACCTACACTGGTGGACAAGAGAGAATCTCGCAAAGGGGAAACCCTTTTACGATCCCGAAGTACAGGCAGTTGTGACTACAGATGCATGCCTGACGGGGTGGGGAGCTCACCATCTCCACCACACAGCTCAGGGTCTCTGGTCTCACTCAGTAGCCAAGAACCACATCAATCTGCTAGAGCTTCTGGCAGTATTCCGAGCGCTGCAGGCGTTCGAGCCCCATCTACTAAACTTGTCGGTGCAGATCAGGACGGACAGCACGACAGCCATGTTCTATCTGAACAAGCAAGGAGGGACTCGTTCGCCAAATCTGTCCAAGCTTGCCCAGAAAATATGGATATGGGCACTCAGACGGAACATCTTCCTGTCATCGCAACATGTTCCAGGGGAGCTCAATTCCCTAGCGGATGCTCTAAGCAGAGACTCCCTCCCAGAAGAACACGAGTGGGTCCTTCACAAAGACGTAGTAGAAGATCTCTTCTCTCAGTGGGGTTTCCCCACTATAGACCTATTCGCCACAAGCGAAAACAAACAATGCCCAGGATTTGCATCCAGGTTCCCACAACCGGACTCCCAGGGGAATGCCCTGTGGATAAACTGGTCAGGGATGTTTGCGTACGCTTTCCCACCAACTCCCCTCATCAGGAAGGTGGTGTACAAGATGAACAAGGAATCGATGACGCTCATCCTAGTTGCTCCCATGTGGGCGAGACAACCATGGTTTCCACACCTACGCAGGATGGCGGTATGCGAGCCCATCAGACTCCCAGCCTGGTACAACCTTCTGTCCCAGCAACAAGGTCAAACAGTGCATCAGGAACCCAACTCTATGAACCTAGCAGCATGGCTCCTGAAGTCATAGAGTTTGGACATCTCAAATTACCACAGAGGTGTATGGACATTCTAAAAGAGTCTAGGAAACCAAATACAAGGCACTGTTACTTTGACAAGTGGAAAAGATTCGTTATCTGGTGCCAGAGTAAACAAATCAACCCGGTTGATTGCACTCCTTCCAACGTTGTAACATACATGCTCCACCTGCTGGATGCAGGGTTGGTTTTTAACTCTCTGAAAGTACACCTGGCAGCCCTCTCAGCCTACACCACATCCCATAACAAGGTTTCGTGGTGGAAAGTACCAATGGTTAAAGCCTTCATGGAAGGAGTAAAGAGACTTCACCCTCCTATCTCGAACCCACCGCCAGGATGGGATCTCAATGTGGTGCTATCTAAGCTCATGGGGCCCCCCTTCGAACCCATGCATAAAAGTAGTCTCAAACACCTGACTTATAAAACGGCCTTCTTAGTAGCCATTACCTCCATAAGAAGGGTCAGTGAAATTCAGGCTCTGTCAGTGCAAGATCCTTTCTTTACTATCCACAAGGACAAACTGGTTTTACGCACACACCCTAGATTCTCACCAAAATTCATATCCAAGTTCCATGTAAACCAGTCCATCGAGCTTCCGGCTTTCTTCCAAAACCCACAGAGCTCAGCTGAGGTGAAACTACACACCCTAGATGTGCGTAGGGCGGTCTTATACTATGTAAATAAAACCAGACCGCTAAGGAAAACAGATCAACTGTTTGTCTCCGTAGCTACAGGCAGAGAGGGGGATCGCGTCTCTAAGGGCGCTATCTCAAAGTGGATTATCAACTGTATACAGCTGTGTTACTCTCTTTCTGAAAAAACTCTGCCTTTTACGCCAAGGGCCCACTCTACCAGAGGCATTGGGGCCACTCTGGCTTTCATTGCAAATGTTCCCCTTGACACCATTTGCAAAGCAGCTACTTGGAGCTCTATTCACACTTTTACTCAGCATTACTGCATTGACACTCATTCCAAGGCAGATACACAAGTGGCCCAAGCGGTTCTAAGACACCTGTTTGCTCATGACCCTTCTCACATCCCACCTCCTTCTTCTGGTACTGCTCGCTAATCTATGCACAGCATGTGATCTAAGCAGATTCCACAAGCCTCAGAAGGGATACATTACTCACCGTAATCGTATTTCTGATGCTTGTATCTGCTTAGATTCACATGCGACCCACCCTTCCTCCCCTCCGAGAGAAGGCGCATGGTTGCTTGTAGTCTTACCTTTCTGTCTATCTGCTTGGACTATCTGTACTCACGCTACTCCTCATGCTACCTCATGTCAGGAAAAACACAATCTGGGGATCCTAGACGCGTGAGGGATCATGGGTACAGGGGACGTCACACTAGGGATAGTATTACTGGCACGCCCTGTGTCGACGCCCATTTTTCGACTTCGAAAAACAAACTGTAATACTCCGCAGCTTCCACTAGATGTCGGCCTATGCACAGCATGTGAATCTAAGCAGATACAAGCATCAGAAATACGATTACGGTGAGTAATGTATCCCATATATATATATATATATATATATATATATATATATATATATACACACGAAACGCGTTATACCGATTTTTCTTTTATGGAGTGACTCAAACTGGAATTGGTCTTCTACTTTTCTGGCTGACAGTGTTCATTTTTGAGCGCTTTAGTGCTTTAGTGGGACACCGGCGAGTGCAACACCAAGCGCGAGTTGATACGCTTCTTTTTTCTCTAATATATAAATAATATAGCACTTCACTACATATTTTCCCAGTGATAGGTCACAAATATATATATTTGTGACCTATCACTGGGAAAATATGTAGTCAAGTGCTTACAACACAGCCCGTGTCCAAATACTGATTTCACCACTTTAACGAAATGTGTGATCTTGGCTAAATCATTTACTCTCACTGTGCCTGATCTACTAACTTTGGGTCTTTCTGGAAGTGATTTTAAATGTGTAATTCTTTTTTCCTATGAAGAAAAACCCTAATGGGGTACTAAACTATTGGGTTGTTGTATATTAATAATAGTGACTATTCATATATTGCACACCACATCATCCCATTATTCTCTTGGCTTGCATGTGAACGCTTCTTTTAATGTCTTTACCAATGGTGTCCTAGAGTTCTGAAGACTGATGTCACTGCTTGTAATGTTACTTACTGTGATGTTGCTTCTGGTCATGTCAATCCATATCGTACAAATTAGGGATCTGCATATCATTTGATGGACCGGTCCAGAAGACAAATTAGAATAAATCAGTGCCTTGTATGCCTTACAGTCCCACACTGTTGTACTTTTGTTGTTCTGTGTATGTGTTCAAGAACCTCGGGAATGGGGGCCCAAGCAGGTGCCCCTATTTTGGCCGTTTTACTACACAGCAACATCTTTCTTTCCTTCCTTCTTTCTTTCCAGTAAATGTGCACTTTGCTATGTGTGCATATTACAGGCTGCACTTTGCTGGCTGCCATCGCCTTAACTAGAGAGTTGAAATGTGCGCCTTGCCACAGGTTACAGACTGTCTTTGATAGCATCCAGCAGTGCCATCAGCTCTTTGACTTTTGCTCTGGTTTTATCTGCGTTAGGACCTTGCTAACAAGAGAAATTACTAACTTTTCATTGACCGTTTGGTGTTTCACCTGCCCTCTGGCTGCCTGCCCCGTGAGATATAAGAGCATTCCTTTGTATCCATTCTCACTAGAATAACCTAAAGGTCCCACATATTGTGTAAAGCCCTCAAACCGTTGGTAAGGGGGGCCCCAATCATATTGAAATGGGCACCCACGAGCACTGACAAATGTGTAGCCAGGCCCTGTGAGCGAGTGCTAAAACTGCTCTTTGTTATTCCAAAGTGCCTGACTGCCAGCAAGGAGGGGTGAGGGCGTGTGTCGTGGCTGGTGTGGCGAAGAGTTTGGGAAGATGTCAGACCATTGCAAATGTCTGTCATCCGAGTGCTAAATCCATCTCTATTCCCCACCATTGTTGCCCGCCTCGTTTATAGGCACTATTGAACATATTGTTTTTATTTAGGCCCTGGTCAGTTGGACGGTTCTCACTACATATGGTCATGTCAAACATTATTGGGGCATGGTAGTTTTACTTTCTTTTCTTCTATATGTTTTTCCACACACTTCTTTTATTATGTTGCACTCAACTCCTTTAACCTTCAAGGATATAACCACTGGGCTCCAGTCCAGTGAATGCAAATATTGTAGGCATTAAAAAGCTAACGTGCCAAGATGGGCAGGGCATCGCTATTCGAGGGGAACTAGGAAGCCTGCAGTAACTCATACGTTTTGCCAATAACGGAGTCCCTCCTTGGCGACTGATGATGGCTGTGGAATCGGCGAAGCCTGGCAATATGATCTCTCTTGAAAAATGATCCCCATTCTAAATGAGCAATGCTCTTTCTTTTTGTGCCACTGTTTCTGCAGGTTCGTCAGAACGAAGAATTTGCCACAACTTGATCTGTTAAGCGGGTATCCAGTGTTTTTAGAGCAGAGTATTAGATTTTTTTTAATCCCCAGTTTTCCAGCAAAATGCGGGTGAGAATTTGAAATCAGGATGGGGAGTTGTGGTCGATCTCCCTACATTTTGCATGAAAAATATAAGTAAAAAAACACTTGCAACCATTAAAGGCTCCACTTTCTGAATGGCGATCACAAACAGCTCAAACTAGTTGATAGATCAGTGTTGGAGCACGTGGTTGCTGCCAAGTAAAATGGAAATCCTCCAAAGGACAAAGTCCCTGAAAAGGTCAGTACCTCCGAATAGGTGGTATGGTACTATGCTGTAAGGTGCATCTCGTTTCTGTCTCTTCTGCTGTTGTGTATTATGTTTTCCTCTCGCTTTTGAAGAGTTTGATACCGGATATAGTTGTGTGTTTTATACACTGTCCCACTGAGGAAGAACCCAAGGGTGAAGAACCCATAAATTGTATCCCTTCAGATATTGTTGCCTATGCCTCCGACTGTTTTCTACTCCACAACTTTGGACATCATCTCAATGCTGACCATCCGTGCCCTGCCCACCTGACCTGACTGTTCAACAGAGGCGTAGACAAGGTAGGACATGAGCGGGCAAGACCCATCCAAAATCTGTAAATGCCCACTCAGCAGCGCTGAATGGGCATATAGAGATGTTAATGTTTCTGCGGTGGGCCCAACTACATTAGCTTCAGGCCCCACTTGTTAGACAATCCTGGCTACCCCTCTGCTGTTCAACATCTCATGACACCTTCCCAAGGCTCCCTCCATCACTCCCATGTGTACTGGACGGGGGCACCTTGGAAGCCCTAAGCACTCACTGTTTCGCTGCTCCCTGTGGTTTCAGGGGGATGGTTGGTATACTTTTTGAATTTACGGCATGTTTCTAGCAGACTCAGCATTGATTTTTAAAAAAAAGGTTTGCTTTGATGAGTTGGACAACAAGCGATGCCTGCCTCTTCATCTGAGAACAATTTTCTGCCCATTGTCCTCTCAAGATTCATGGAGGATCACAGCCAGCACTGCAAAAATAAGAAATTAATTATTGATGCTGGAGAGATGCATTGTCAGCCTACAGATGTACACCCTCACTCCCCACACAGCATCCCTGTACTCAAGTCTCCACACATCCACCCATGTCCAACTCACATGCTTTGTACCTTCAACTCTGGTGAAAATGCCACAAAACTGCACTCCCAACTGAACACTCCCCTGATTTTTATTTATTTAATTTAATTTATTTCTTAAGCGCTGGAGACAAAGGCCCTTCGGCATAGGAGTGCTGAAACACAGGGGAGTGGCTAGGTCTGGAAAAGACCCGGGGCTAAGCTAATGTCCAGGCTGTCAGGACTCGGGGCTAGCTAGTCTTTTGGCTGTAGCTCCTGAGCTTCTATCCGGGGCTACAGCCAAAAGATCAGGGGCTATAGCCCCCTCAGCCCCCCCTAGAAACGCCCCTGCTGAAACATGACAAATGACAAAGAGCAGAAACACAGTGATGGGTAGTAAGGGAGGACCAGCTAGGTTGCGACAGGCATCCTAGGGGTAATTATTCAAAAAGAAAGTTTTCAGCTTTCTTTTGAAGATATAAAAGCTAGGGCCGAGCCGGAGATCAAGCGGAAGGGTATTCCACAAATGTGGGTTAGAGAATCCATTCTGTGCTAGAAACAGTTTGGCGTTCGGTGCCCATAGTAGCCGTGAGCTGCACTCCCAACTGTACACTCCCCTGATCAATGTTTAATCATTTATTTGTAACAAAAATTGTGTCGCTAATATGTAATTAAACAAAAGAAAACAGATAATAACTGTGTGTGTCCTCTCACTCTCTCCTTTGTAAGTTAATGTACGTGGGGCCAGATATTTGGATAATCAAAAATGGTCATGTCACATCGCATTACTGAACAGTTGGAGCAGGCAACCTCTGGACAAAAGCATCTTGCAGCCCCTCCGCAAGAAAAAATTGAATTTACAAGCAGCCTTCATGCAGACAAAGCCAGCCCAGAGTGATTTATTGAGGTTATTTACTATATAGATGCAAGTCTCCCTTGCACCAACAACTCCCATTAACTCCATCCAGTATTGTCAATGGTGAGGGATGGCATGAGTTGTAGACTAAAACATCTGGAGAGCCGTAGGTTTAGTAAAGCTGCTGTTTGTAGAGGCTGAATTACTATACACGGAAAGATACAGTGCAGTTCAGCAACTTGCACCATGGCTATCTATCTATCTATCTATCTATCTATCTATCTATCTATCTATCTATCTATCTATCTATCTATCTATCTATATGTCACAATTTGCTTGTGGCAGGATTTGTGGCAAAGCGTTCTTTATACTGTTCCACACTGTTTCACTAATCTGCACCATATGTTGCATAGTTGCCTGTTAGGACCTTCCGGATATTACCTCCGGATATTACTGGCTACATGACATTTGGAAACCCCACCCCTTTCCCCGGATTTCAGCAAAGGTCAAAATGTGTTGTGGCAAAGCGTTGTTCCTTATACTATTCCACACTGTTTCACTAATATGCACCAGATTTTGCATAGTTACCTGTTAGGACCCTCCGGACATTACTGACTACATGACATTTGGACACCCCATCCCCAGATTTCAGCACCTTCACCCATGAGACGGTTGCCTGAAATCGATGAAACATCAATGTGGTCGTAGAAGGACTGTTCCCAACACAAGGAACAAACCTTGAGGTCCAGGCCCTAGGATGCACGGTTTCCAAGATATTTGCACTGCAATGCACCACAACAAACTACACCATGCCAGGGTAAGGCGACGGGTGGGGAAGAGAGCACAGAAAGTCCCAGTATGCAGGAACACACCATCTCTCGCTTACTCCCCCACTCCCCAACGTCTGCTCTGCGGTATGTCAGCCCATTCTCAGTGCAGTTTACTTCAGGGTGCAAAGCACATCAAGAAATAAGTGAATCAAAACAGAGGCCTACAGGATTAGTCTTATGTCTGTCTGCAGAACCCGCTTTGAGAATAGGTACTTCTGCTAATACTTCTATAAAGAGAAAAACTATACCTGTTCTATATATGATGCACACAATCTGTTTACAGTGGCGGAATAAGGCTGTTGCTTATAATGAGGCTGGATTGTAGGCAGTCAGGGTGTGCATCCAAAGTGAGAGTACTGACATGTCCTATTGGCAGCTGCACATGTGACCTGGAGCGTTGCACTCCAAGGGGTTGACTGAAATGTCTGTTCTGTGGTGCTGTAAGTTAGATAGAAAGGGGGAGTTTGAGCTCTTTTGTCATTGAAGAACTTCATAATGTTAAGTTGAGGCTGTACAGAGCCATGTGCATGCACCTGCACACAAAATCGGGGACAGCACTGCACTTTCCATAGCATAAGATCTTAATTCATTGATGGTCTGGTCTGGAGCATGAGCCAATGTTTCAATGAAATCAATGAGGCTGCTTTTCTAGTTTTGTTGTTTGCACTTGGCCTAAAGCACAGTAAAACAGTAAGAATGCTTCAAAGTGGTCGTTGGGCCAAAGCACGGGTGTGGCTATCAAGTGCCGGCTGTGAGAATTCTGTGATTATACTGAACACTGCTCATGCGTCCTTCCTTCAGAGTCCTCTCAATGTGCATCCCTCCCACCTGTGTGGGCCCACTTCTTGCAGTACTGTATGTTGGAAGGTTTTAATGGGTCCATTTCGTATTGTGGGTCTCTTGTACTCACAGTTTGAGGTATGCACATGTGTTGTATAGAGGATATTTCATGGAGATGGAAACGGGTCAGGGCGGGCCGCAGGAGGAGGAGCGGTAAGTGGGCAGTGGGTCGGGATGGAACCTGCAGACCGGAGTATAGGGGTGGGAGTGGGCAAGGGAGAGGGAATGAGGGGTGGGAGTGGGCAAGGGAGAGGGAATGTCACCAATGCTGGGGGAGCGAGGAGGGAAATATTGACGGGAAATATTGAAGTGGTTTTCTGGGGGCATCCCCTGAAGAGGCTGAGGTAGGAAAGGGAGGAGGGTGGGGAGACTTGCATCGAAATTCAATCTATTTAGCAACTCCTGCTGCGTGAAAGACCCGAGCAACGAAGGGTGCAAATTGAGAATGAATTTCGAAAACAGAACATGGCACACAATTTGCAGTGCACAAGGAATGAATGCAATATTCAAAAGGTGACCTTTAAAAAGCTGCATGAGATAAGGTAATTCTCTTATACAGTACTTGGTTGATTACAGCTATCAGGGCATGGCACCTCTCCCTCATCTGGAATGGTGCGTATCAACAACTTATAAGGGGCCAGAGGCAGTACCGGGAGCTTTGCTGGAGGATACCACGTGATTCCATATCCGGGATCCCACATTGGTGGGGTGCCGCAAGCAGCATTAGAATATCGTGCGAGAAAAGACATCACAGCAATGAAACTGAGCCCTGGGACAACAGACACCAACACATCATGCACTACTTGCGGTCTGACTTTATAAATAAAGAAGAGTGGGTTGAGAACCGTAACACAAAAATTAGCCAATCGAATTAACACAAATTCATGCACATTCATGCAACACTCTGCAGACATTAGTGACGTTTGACTGCAAAGTGCTACAAGAAGGAAACTGTTTTTTTTGTTAAAACAAGTATTTGATTTAAGGAATAGGGAGGGCGGGGAGGGGATTCTTTGGATTGGGAGGGGTGGAGGGAGGGAACAACACTTATCTCAATCCCCAGCAGGGGAAGATGGCAGCCTCTGCCGTGTGGTGCCTCGGTGCAGGGATTACCCCGTTCCGAGCCTCCTCATTGGCTGAGTGGCTGCCACTCCCCCCCTCCCCCCAAGCCGGAGACAGAAAGGAAGGAACGTTCTGGGAGAGGGATTACCGGTCGGGTAACGCCCCGGCGAGGGCCAATGAGATTGGATGTTACAATCTCATTGCCCCTCGCCAGGTAATAATTATGAATAAAGACTGCAGCCAAACATGGAGATTTGAAAGTAGTGCAGAGTCCTTAGTTTCTTAAAGGCAGAGGATTGCAATTCAGGTAAGAATGCTAACTTCACTATCTGCTCTTAGAAATATTCAAAAGAGACCAGAGTTTGAACCATTACAACTGGGAAAACTGGTTACTGATTAACGAAGCACAGGAAAGGGTTCTGACATAAGCATTTCAGATCAGTGCGAACATAAGCAAATGGCCAGAATTAGGGGAAAAATTGCATCCCGGGTGCGAC
The DNA here is from genome assembly GCF_040938575.1 of Ambystoma mexicanum. Lineage (NCBI taxonomy): Eukaryota > Metazoa > Chordata > Amphibia > Caudata > Ambystomatidae > Ambystoma > Ambystoma mexicanum. Next base: position 1,173,063,233 of record NC_090927.1, on the reverse strand, counting down.
AAAAGCTTGGGTGGAGTTGTACAGTATCAGCAAGAGTTGACGACAATTTATTTTTCATGTACTACTTGCTTATATACAGCTTGCTACAATTGACCTCTACATTTAAAACGTTAAACTTGTGCCCTATGCTAAAGAAGGGACGATTACTAAGATGCCGATAATTACCAATATGCAATAGATAGATATATTTCCACTTTTGAATTTGAAAAACATTTAAGGATTCCGTCAAAAATGAGTATGCAAGTGTAGTCTTCCAATGGGGTTCCATTATGATTGCTTAATCCATTCTTTAATGTAGGGTATTCATTTAAGGTTTTATATACAGGGAACATTTCAAACAAGTTGACCACATCTGTATAACTAATTCAAAGTCGACATGTCTCAACCTCACGCAAGGCCCTGAAAAATCTCCTTCGGGGAGTGAAACACGTGTTGGCCTAATTTTGAATACTTTGTGTGTAGAACCTTGAAATTATCAAATTTTAGTATAAGGCCGAAAGACTTCATTTGTGCAATTGGAACTTTATAGAGACCATTATTATTGCTTTAGCACAATTAAAGGGAGTTTGTCTAATTAGATATTTATTATTCAATCTGGTTGGTCATTGGTCCAAACTGATTCAGAAGCTAATTTGAATAGCTAAAGCAGTGCAGGGGCTAAATATCACTTCAATCCCATTGTATGCTTCACATTAGAAACTAGGGCCGTGAGTGTTTCACCCGTGACGTTTTGGTGCCTATTGCACATGAATTTAAATAAAAAAGCGAAACCATTGCAAAAGTAAAGTTCTTTACATAATAAAGATCTATAAGCCCATATCCTGGCATTGCAGGGGGGTGAACACATTTTATTGTCCCATTTCATAATAGTTTTAAAATGTATCTAGCTCTTTTACGAGTGGATGTGGATTTGAGAGCTTCAGTGGAGTCTCGTCCAAACTCGTTGGCATCTTTCGCAATGTCTAATTCATATGGCCTGGGATAAGCGGTTAGGAAGAGAAGATATCCTACAACTACCAAGAAACTGTCAGAATCGTCTTTTCCCTTGAGTCCTTATTAGAATCTAGTTTCATCTCCTGTAGTATCCCTTTGGTCCTCAAAATGGTTAAATGTTAGTAGTATGTCCCTGTCGTTTAGCTGGTATTGTCATCTTTGCCATTAAAAACTTTAGAAATGTGCAAATCCCTCCACGCTAAGGTGATGGCTGGAGTGGAGCAGTATCTTGGCTCCAAATGAATTCTCGAGGGTGGTGCTTGCAATTGCGAGCATTAAAGTAGGTGTGTAGAAAAGGGTCTGATTTCCAGTGTTTCAATGCCTAAAGTTGCAACATTGCAGGAAGGAGAATAACTCTAGGCCAGGTTTCTTTTGGACAAATTGTAGAAGTTATCTTTTAGAATAATGGTATCCGATGGCCATCTTTTCGTGCAGCGTAGTCGAGGTGATGTCTGTTTTCTGTAGTGGGCAACTGTCATTGGTATGACTTTACAGCCTTTCAGCCTTCCCTAAAAACACTGTCGCCACACAAATCCAGTATCTGACAGGTTGGAATCTGGTTTCTAGACAAACTGTGCCTTGGATGTGTATTTTCTACCTGTTGTGACATGCAGGCAAAAGGATCGGTTTGGTGGTGCCACGAAACTGAGCGGGATCAACACCAGACACATTCAAGAAGTGAAAATAAAATTGTATTGAAGTCATTTACAACGTTACGTAAATTCAATAGAAACTTTACAACTCTTCTCCCCCAGCTCTTCTAAGCTTTCCCCAAGTAGCACTGGGATTCAATAAGGTAGGGTCTTCTAGGTCAGCGTACTGTGCCACAACCCAAGGTCGCTTCCCCTGGAGTAACAAATCTGGCTCCATGTGTTTAACGACAACCAAAATAACGACATACGTTTTCAGTGACACTTTAATAACGAAAAAAGTGGAAGTTTTGTTCTCTTTTTTAATTTGGGGGATCCACTCCCCAATCCCCGTTTTTACAGCTTTTGTACCCTCCCCCCAAATACCCCCACCACTTTTAATTGCTTACCCCACACACATGTATACTTTTATTAAAAAATGCAACTTTTTTGTTGTTATGCAGGTGTCAGTGAAAATGTTAGTCGTTATTTAGTTTTCGTTATTAACACTGCATAGCAGCAAATCTCTGCATTTCCTCAACTGCCCGCCCACCTTCCCAATCCGAGAAGAGCCAACTTAGTAAAGGAATTCTGCAATGACATATCTCTGGGTTTAACAAACGTTTTCGGGTTTCAGTGCGGTCTTGAAGTACAACAACGCCTCTAACATTTGTGGTCCTTGAGCCAGGCGTGCCTTCACCAGTCGAAATCCTCCTTACTTAAGTCATTTAGTCTTGGGAGTGTGCACACACTTTATTTCATGGCAGACCCCCTTGTCTAGGTCTCTTTATGGGGGTTGGGGAAACTGGGGGGAAAGATCAGCAGCTACACTTGTATGTTAATCCTAAAAGGAAGTTACGGATGGTTTATACCATAATAACCCCCAAAGCTTCCACCAGAAGACTAGCCATCTAGCTTATTTAGAGATTGGATGCTTTACTGGAGAGTATTGTCTACTCACGAGTCACCTTTCACATTAAGACTGCCTCTCTCCTTCCACTCTACCAATCTGGTTTTCGTTCTTTTCACTCGACTGAAACCGCTCTCCTTTCTGTATGTGACTCACTTTTTTCTGCTTGCCACTCTAGGCAGTCTTCTCTCCTGGTCTTGCTCGACTTGTCTGCTGCCTTTGAAACCGTCAAACGCTCTCTTCTTCACTCCCTCTCTGTCCTCTGTTTCCTTGGTCCTGTCTTAAATTGATTTCATTCTTATATTAAAGATAGCACTTACTGGGCTTCCTGGGCTGGCTCAATCCCTCAAGTCCTCCGGCTTCGCTATGGTGTACCTCAGGGCTCTGCCGTTGGCACCCTCCTGTTTGCTCTATACACCATTCCTCGCGTCTTTCTTATCTCTTCCTTTGGTCTCTCTTATCACTTTTTACGCTGATGATACTCGGCTCTTTCTTTCATTCTCCCCCTCCATTCATTCGACTCTTACCTCTTTCCTTTTTTCTATTCAGTCCTGGATGATGGCTCCCCATCTCCATCTAAATCCCTCCAAGATTGAAGTTACTTTCTTTCCTGCCTCCACTATTCCCCCCCCACTATATCTGTTTTCCCTCGTCCTCTTCCTATCTCATCTTCTGTCCGATATCTTGGTGTCATTTTCAACCATTATCTATCATTCTCCTCCCACATCTATTCCCTTGCTCTCTCCTGTCGGTTCCATCTTTATAACATTTGCAAGGCCAGACCATTCCTTTCCTTCAATGCATCTAAAATTCTTGTTGCCTCTCATCTGTTACTGTTCTACTCTTCTCGCTAGCCATCTTCCTCCTCTTTGCTCCATCTATAATTCATTAACTAGTCTTTTCTTCTCTCTTTCTTCTTGTGATTCTCCTCCACCCTAGTCCCTAGTTTCTATCCACTTGCTCCCTTGTGAATCACATATGCGATTTAATTTTCTTTGGTTTGTAAATGCAACCACGGTCTTAGACCTCCCTATCTTTCCTTTCTTCTTTCGATGTTTCGTCTCGTTCCCTTCACTCTGAACTACTCTTTTTACTTAATGTTAAATGCCCCCTCTATGCTAAATCTCGTTTCCGATCGTTTACCTTCTTGCCCCTAAACATTGGAACACTCTTTACCTTCCTCTTCATTCCCTTTCCTCTTTTTGGCTCACGCCTTAAAACTCACTTGCTCACTTCTTGTTTTTACCTGTTCATTTTGATTTCATTGATTTGTTTTTCTTTTGTACAGTGTTTTGGCGTATAGTGTTCTATAGATAAAATTCAAATAAAAAATGTATAGATAGGGTGACAGTGCTTTCTCCACCTTCCCGATTTAGGGATCTGGACCCAGTCCCCAAACATCTTTCTCATATACATCCTCAACAAGCCACAGTGGTCTGATGCCTAAACGTAAGTCCCAGCACTGTGGTGAGTCTGCTCCTCTCTTCCTTCTTCCTGATAGTTCTCTGCCTCCTCCACAACCCACTCCTCCCACTCTTCTTGAGTGTTTCCTTCACTCCCCTCCAGAATGTTGGGCTCCTTGTTTTACATATTCGACGCAATCACCTCCTGAATATACTCCTCCTCCCCATATTACCTTCAAGCCCCTCTCTGCTCCTTCTTCCGTAACCTCTTTTAGCTCCCCCTCAGCTACCTCTCACTCTGCTGTTCCTTCTCTCCATCTTCTCCCTTTTCTCCACCTCACCTCCCTATCTTATTCTTGCCACCTTTCTCCAGCCTCCTTCCTTCTGTTCCGCCTCACTAACATTCTCTTTCTACCTCCAACTCTCGTTCAAGCTCCTTCGCCTTCACAGAACAGACTAATTTCATAAAACTTGCAGGTTATAGGAAGGGTTGATCCCACCTTGAGGGGCAGCCCACCTTAACTGCACTCTGGTGTGGGTCTTGTTAAGGCTTTCAATCTGATTGATTAAACTGTATTTGGTTGTCGGTGTTGCACCGCTCTGGAGCCCTGCCCCTTAGTTTACGGGGCTGCAACCAAAGCCAACATCAACACCAAACACAGCCTTGGGGCTGCACTCTATGCATGCTTGGATGGGCCTGCCGCTGAGGAGCTGTGTGCTTCCTTTCCACGTCAAGTATTGTTCCGTGGTGGCTGTAACTTAGGGGCTCTCTTGTTGCAAGGTTGCTGGCGCACTGTACTGGACTGGAGAGAGTGCTATTTTTAAAACTCGGCACATATTTTCCCAGTGGTGGCGTTCTCGGGACATTGTTCTCTTTGTGGGCAGGGCTTGGCAAACCTTCCTTCGCTGGCAATCCTAGCAGTACCCTATCAGAGTTTCAAAATGCCATTCAAGGATACCTTATGGAGATGGAGATCACAGGGCTGTTTATGAGTCAGTCTTTGGGAACGCATGTTCCACAGGGGTGCTTAAGATGTGGGTGCATTACTCATGCTTGGAGCCTCTAAATGGGTTTTGGTTCAAGGCGGGGTGATGCAAGCCAAATGGTGTCCCCTCTGATTGACGGTGTGAGGGGTGGTGTTACCAAGATTGAGCCGTATCTGAGGATTCCTTGTTGGACTGGCGATGCCGTAGATGTGATCCGTACATGATGCTGCATAGTAGTACTATGCATGGGAAATGCACAGGGGCTAGTAAGGCTTCACTTCCATTGTAGAGGTTTGCTCCTCTTCAGACTGGCTGGCAACATCTTGCAGGATACCTACACGCAGTACTCTGTTGCAGAGGTTTTGTTCACTTTCTTCTATGCACTTTATCAGAATTGTCCCTGGACCTAGTATGAGAGCAATCTTGTCTATCTACTCCCCCTCCCCTTCCCTTACTGGTTTTTTCCTCCCCACCACCCCTCCAGTACTATCTGAAATGTCGTCAGTCCTAGTATGATAGTAGCTTGTTTTGTTCCTCCCCTACCTTTCTGCACCCCTCTCCCTCACCTCTTGTTTTTCTCCGGCTCTACCAGAAATGTAGTCGCCTGTCTGTTTCCATTTCCTTCCCACTCCCCCCCCCCCTCCTTTCCTTAATGTCGTCAGGCTGAGTACGATAGTTAATTTCACATCCTTACTGTTCATGGCCTTTAAGAATGTCATTGTATTTTCCCTTGTTCCCGCCCTTGCCTTGAAGCGCTTTGAAACACATTGTGTAAAGGCGCTATATAAATAAACTATCATATCACTTATATGCCAACCCTATTACAATAATGGGTTTCAGTATTTATCCCATGGTGGGGAGGATCGTATTGTTAATCCAAAATCAGCTTTTTTGTAGTAGCAAACTATATCTGAATTCATGAGTAACTACTATGCTCTCATTCACATTGTAAGCTTGGTGGACAGCCCTGGCCTTTACGGAGCAAGCCCATGTTCCAAACAGCACACTCGCTGTTCTCTCCAGCCTTAATGCTAATTCTTTTCACTCTGTGTTAGGAGACTTCTGTGCGCATATGCTGAACGTAAATTAATTATCTGTTTGCAAATTGAAAATATGTCCAGGTATTTGAATATTTAAGATCTTCGTAACTACGTGCTTGTGCTCGGTCTCCAACCTTACTGGGTGAAGTGTGTTGAACGGCGCACAAAGCCAGCACTGTCCAAAGTGACTACATTAGGTCTGGATTGCTTGCTGCTTCTTCACCCTTTCACAGCAATCCTGCACACGGCATGGCTCCCACAAGCGCTCTCTGCTTTGAAGCAAAGTGCTAACCTGCCAATGGGGGATGTTCATTGATGAGAAGGTGGCTTGGTCAGCCTTGCCAGGCTACTCGTCCTGGAAAGAAACCAGCCTTCCAATTAGGCCGTTAATACATAATGAAATCCTTGTTCTCTCGTTCTGTGCGAAGCCTGAGCAGCAAATTCTTTTTTCTGTGCTCGCATCGGATTTCGGGTGGCCAGCGCTGACATTTGAAAAGCACCCTGACATTGTACAAGGCACGGCGATTTAACATATCTGCTCAACTGAGATTTCTGCTTTTCACAACAATAAGGAAACCTAACTTTTTCCCAGTTTGTATTATTGAACGGCTTCAGTCGTTGTCCTGACTTGTACCAGGATGCAGTCTGTCCAAGGTGAAGTTAGATTTTGTCTCCCCTACCCTTTGCCATTGGACAATATTTTGATGTTTGTAGGGTCGATTGGCTGCTACTTGCCCGTCTGTGGGTAGTGTAAAGTGGTGTTGTGTAGTGCAATGTATGCTGTTTTGGTGGCCTCTTGGTGCTGTTTCTGGATTAAAAAAAGAGAATGTAAAGTTTAGAAGGAGAGGGAAAGGCAAAATGCAAAATCTAAAGCGTGATGAGTGCAGATGTGGCAAACCCTTTTTTGTACACAGTTGTGTTTCTTGGAAATCTGTTGTGAGGGTGCTGTGAGGGGTCAAAAATGAGAGGCAGACCCAAAGTGGTCTTAACATCAGCCATTTGTATTAACAGAAAGGGGTGTGGATAAAGGCATATCTTTCCCTATCCTAAAGACAATTTCCCTTCCTATAAAACTAAAGCAGGCTGACGTTTTGTCCAAACTATCTACGACCCTCACATTAACCTACACAATCAAAAGGTACAAAACCAATGTGTCTAATTTCAACTCCACAAAATTGTGCTAAAACCTAAACGTATAACTTCAACAAAACGATCCTTCTGTCCAGGGGTTGGTTCCCTTCCCCTGAATTTTTAAGGAACATTGTTAAAAAATGTTCTGCTTCAACAATAGTTCATTGTAAAACCCATAGCCATGTTGAGGGGCTCAAGTAGGAAGGGGGGCCAGTACTATCAAGGGAATGTGGTCCGCCATCAACAACCGAGAGTGGTATGGAAGACGCCTCGGAAAACATGGCGGGGATAAGATGTACTCTGGACAAACTCCCAAACCGAAGACGCTGCTGGTGTAACCAAAAGCAGAGAGGACAGTAATGTCGGCAGCAAAAGAACGTGTTGGACAGAGTTCGCTGACACAAATGCTGCGTTATACGCAGTGAGGAACGGGAACATTTTCAGAGCAACCACTACAGCGGGGAGAGGCCGAAAAACATGCCAGCGACTGCGCGAAAAACGACAGGGCAAATGCCACGTGTCTACACAGAGACATTGACACAGTGGGAATTGAATCAAAAGCCATTGTAAAGAACAACGAAACAGATTCCGACTTATTTTGACATACCCAAAACACTGGGGCATGAGAATCCAGACGGCAGTCCCCGCAAGTCTCCAGTTAAGAAACCGTTATGGTGGCCTTCATTCTGGAAAGAAGGGGGCGGGGCTTGGGGCGCTTATCAAGTCTTCACAGTATGGTGGTTCATGATTGGACAATGAAACTCCAGCCACTATATAATGAAGACAGCAAGAAGGGACTAACGGATTATTCTCCCTTCTGTTTCAGAACAGACTCTGAGGCTAGGAAGGAGCTGCAGATTTCCGCTGGGCTTACGAGGACTAGATCCAGGTTCATACCATATCCTCAAAGAGCCCCAGACCTAAACTACTTTGGGCTACTTTTCAGGAGAATATTTGATCCTATTTTCTTTTTGCACTTTAATAGTCAATATAGACTAAGGTTTGTTTCAAAGCCACATCCTGTGCAGCGTGTTCTTACATTCATCAAAGGCAATAAAGATGTCTTTCGTTTTAATACTTTCCTCAGAATGGCAAAACAAATGTCTTTCCCACAACACTGATTGGATTATAGCAAAGGAAAGTCTTTCTTAATTTTCAGGATGGTTTAAACAAATATCTTTTCTCCAATATTGTTTGAAGTATGGCAAAAGGAAGTATTTTTTTTTTTTTTATAAAGTTTTCTGAACCACAACTAGATATGACAAGGTTTATTTTTGGCATCAGTGCAAGATGGGTTTCCTGGTACATTCTCCTGTTGGGAAACTTCTCAACTGAATCTCCAGATATCCTCGTTTATTCCTCCTCCCCTCCCCCCAGGGATATCTCCCCTTTGGCTCATGCAGATCTCCTGGTGTACTCTCCTGCCAGGTATCTCTTCCCAAAAGGTTTGGTACCTGATGTGTATATTTAATCAGTTCTTTCTGTAACATTCACATTCCTCTTGGTTATAACACAATTGCACTTCTTCATTAGTAAAGCTTTGTTGACTTCAGTTATTACTTGTTCTAATTTCCCCCATACTGACATCCCATATGAGAGTTTGTACAAGCTCTATCTGCCAACATTTCTCTTCATAGGTCTTGGAAATGCTTGTTCCAGGTTCCCCTATATTGATATTTTCATATTAGGAGAATTGTAAAACCTTTGCCTTTTTGTTTCTTCTGTAATGTCTTTTGGCTCATGGCAATGCTGGTTCCAGCTTTCCCCCAATTGACATCTCCTATCAAGAGAATTGTACCATATTTACCTTTGCTTTTCAATTCTGTTTAGTCGGTATACCTAAATGCTTCCCAAATGTTCATTAACGTATTGGCATTTCCGAGGGCCCCCTACTCTTTTTGGTTGACTCACAGTTGGAACGTGCAGCTGCAATGGAGTTTTTGTTGGGCAACCTTCCCCTTCCTGTCAAAGTCTCTTTTGCTTCCCACATTGGTTTTTAATCCTTCGTCGATGGAACTATTGCCGCTCTACAAGACTGCATCTCCTCAGGTCACCCACTACGACTTCACCAGCGTTCCTCTTTTCAGGTCCTGAACTCCCAGCAAATGTTTCCTGCTCTCCCCACGGCTCTTCTCCGTGAGTCTGCCTCTGGACTCTCTTCCCGCTCTGCGCACTTTGTGGCCTTTCTCCTCTCTCCTTCTCCCGTCTGATACTTGCAGGTGATTTCCAAGTTTAAATGTCCAGCGTAGCTGACTTTGATCTGGACAACTAGACTGCACCTTGTACTTGGTGTCACATTCCCTCCACATTGACTCCCGACTCCTCTTCCTCGTCTCAGTACTTGAGGCTTTCTGGGACATGTAGTGCAAGGAAGTTTCAGAAGATTATAAGTTATATTGTTGGACAATTTTCTTTAAATAACAATCATCATAAACATTGGATGTTAAATGACACCATGCCATCAAAGACTCTGGAATTAGGGTTTCTTCCTCACAGAAAAGGGAATAATACAGCGTCCCTCCTACTGGAGTCTCCACTGTCCCTTGATAGCCATCTCCTCCCATGTGATTCACCCTTAGAATACCACCCTAGAGTCAGGATCGGGTAGCGACTGCCTTCCCCTGGCCACATGGGAGGAGACTTTAGGCTGAGGGTCAGTGATGACTCTGCAGGATTCGTCATAGCGCTTAGGGTATGTGTATTCAGAGGAGATTATTAGGGGGTGGTATCCTGCTTGGTTCATTATCAACGAGATCTGTTGAGAAAGTGCAGAGCAGTTGTGGGTTGCTGGACTAATTGTGGTGGTGCAGAGCTTGGGTCAATTGACATTGGTGTGAGCGCAGGGAGGGGTATTAGCAGGCGTTGTGTAAGATGGAAAGAATCCTTGACTGAGGATGTTTACAGGTCAGGGGGAGCTGTTCGTCTTTGGTTTAGTCTTGCGGTTGTAGACGTAGAGATTTCTGGATTATTCTAGTTCTTGTTCCATTTTGGCACACGTGAGAAACAGTGTCTTGTTTGTCAATTGGTTGAATGTCCTGACAAAAAGAGGGAGGTACCTGGCTGTTAAATCCTGGTTGCTTTAAACTGCCAACTTAAAATGCCTTGCAGTAGAACTGGTTCTGCTTGTTGTGACATCACAATAGGACCACCGTCTCTTATTTCCCAGCCACTAGAGGGGGAGGACGGTTCAAGCATTTTTTAAAATTTTTATTTCAATGTCTTGTTAAGAGGCTACAACATATTACTTAATATTCATTTTGAATTTCCATATTTACAAGGTTACATTGGCTTTTTTGCTAAATACTTGAGCAGCCTAAAAGGTTTGCATATCCTGGCCTGTTTAGAGAACATCTGGTGCTTGTATACTGTACCTGGACAGTTGGAAACAGTTGACATTTCAGGAACTCTACAGCTGTTGACGTGTTGATACACCGCGTCCACACGTTCTTGGTTAATGTGGTTTGTGAGCACACGGGATGGAAACGCTGAGCGTGCTTTGGGCGACTTCAGTGTCCATTTAATTCTAAGTGTAATGTTTTTATTAACCGAGTCGCTACGAGTATCTTGGAAGCACTGTCTCTTCTTCAATAACAGACATTTGGAAATATTCTCGGTGGGTAATTTATAATTAACTATGCTAATGATTGCCTCCCTCCCACTGAGGCTCGGTCACACGTA